>NC_134830.1:133230530-133955521 GCF_004210375.1 Tachypleus tridentatus
AAGTGTTTGATGACCGTGTTTACTTGTCCTACCAATGAAAATCCACAAAATTTAAATGAACGCTATCACTAGTAGAGACCAGTGCAGTCCTTTGTTGGTTTTTATTTTGATCAGAACCACATTCAACGAATATTTGTTTGTTTTTCCACAAATCCAAACTTGTTATTTGTGAAGGTTAAGTTGAACATATCTCCTATATATTTAGTAACACTGAATTACTTCAAGATATTCCTATTTCTTCTCATTCTATTCGGATGACAGCGGTCGATATACATTTCAGTATATACATAACAACTGATAAATGCATGTGCAAAGATAGTATTTGCTGGTATGGGTATTAAAACTTTGATTGAAATAAAGTGCACAGTAACAAACTTTCTTTGTTAACCTGAAAATGACCTAAGAAGGTCAAAACGTTGTTCTGTACTTTATTTTTAATTGAAGTTTTAATATCCATACCAGTTGTCTTGAGAATAGATGTTTACTTCAAGTGGGTTTCTCGTGATCACAAACGTATTATTCCACTGGACACTAATTTGTTCATCAGTCAGGCTACTATTCATCTGTCTCTTAATCTACCTGTCTCTCGAACGTCTACCTGTTTGAGTTTATCAATCTATCTTTCTGTCTATCTATCCACCTGTCTGTTTCTCCATCAATATATCCATTTTCTATCTGTCTTTATGTCATTCTGCCCACTGTCTATTTGTCTATCTTTCTCTCCATCTAGCTATCTTTTGCCAGTCTATCAAGCTATCTCTCAGTCCGTCTGTCAGTCTATCCAACTTTCCGTCTGTCTTTCTATTCACCTATCTAAAGAAGTCGCAATAGAATATCTATTTGAAGATATTCAAAATCTAGGTATTTCGCCAGATAATGTCAGCCTCACGATCATTCATGGAACTGATTAAAACAGCTATGGCCATTAAGAATCATCTGTCTACTTTAACTCCAAAATAAACTTCTTATTTTTAACAAACCACCCGTTACGAGCTGTGGAGTTATAAGACAGTGTTGTGTTAAGAGTTTGGAAAGATGGTCGGTCATGTTCTTACGTTCCTGCGTCAGCATAATATCCGGAGTTTAAACATGTTAAAAGTTTCAGGTGACAAGTGTACATTGAACTTAAACATGGCTGTAATACCGAATAAAATCTTAAGCCAATTGAATTATTTTTTACAGATGGTGTTATTACGTAACTAATTTAAATAATGAAGACATGATACAAGGTTGTTCTCGTTCTTATCGTTATTTGGGTATTTGTGTTAAAATACCAAGGAGGGTCAGGCTTCGTTGACCTCTTCCTCCTTTCTTTTTGCATTGGTATTAGCAACTGTCAAGCGTATTTATAAATGTTACACGAGAGCCAGAGTGACCCGCACTTACGTAGGCCCCTATCAGGGCAATGTCCATGCACTATCTAAATATACACTTCTTGTAGTTGTTTTTTGTTTTGTTTGTTTTAAATTTCGCGTATAGCTAAACGAGTGCTTTCTTCGCTAACCGTGTCCTAATTTAGCAGTAAAAGACTAGAGGAAACGTAGCTAGTTTTCACCACCCACCGCCAACTCTTGGAATACACTTTTACCAACGAACAGTGGGATTGACTGTGACACAACGCCCCTATGGCTTAAATGATTTGTTTCTTTGAATTTCGCGCAAAGCCACACGAGGAATATCTGCGTTAGCTGCCCATAATGTAGCAGTGTGAGACTAGAGGGAAGGAAGTTAGTGATGTACCACTCACCGCCAACTCTTAGGTTACTCTTTTACCAACGAACACCAGGACTGACCATCACATAACGCTTCTATGGCTTAAAGGATTAGCATGTTTGGTAGAACGTGGATTCGAACCCACGACCTACAGACTAACGACTGTATCTTTGAAGTTTTATAATTTCACCCAATATATATCTCTTAATGTTCCTTTAAGGTTTACATAAATAACTCCTGGCTGTCAACCAACAGCAACAAATAAGTCATATGGAATAGATGGGATGGCGTTTAAGTGGTCAGCAAAAATTTGGTTTAAGGTTGGTAGTTCCCTGTTCGAAATTTTTAATAACTATTTGGACATCGTTGAATCTTAAGAAGTACAAAAAACAGTATTAAAGTCAATACAGAAAAATGAAGAATTAGTTTTGTTACGAAAATGGCGGCCAGCATAATTTATTTGTACGGATTATAAAGTATTTAGTGAAGTCATAACAAACAGTATCATGTTATTTATGATGTAATAAATCTCCCAAATTTAAACAACGAATGATTAGTTATTGTAAAGTTAGATCTTGAAAAATAATTCTATATCATAAGTCATACTTATTTAAGAAAACCACTGAAAACACACACTAATTTTGGATGGAAAATTATAAGAGGAGTTGACGCAATGTCCACAAATATCACACTTTACGTAGTTCACGAGTTTGTTAAACTCCATCCATTACCTTCGAGGCCTGGTGGGTTAAGGCGTTCGACTCGTAATCTGAGGGTCGCGAGTTTGAATACCCGTCGCACCAAACATGCTTCCACTTTCAGCCGTGGGGCGTTATAATATTTCAGCTAATCCTTACCTCTGGCCTTACATTGCTAAATTAGGGACGGCTATCGCAGATAGCCCTCGAATAGCTTTGCGCGAAATTCAAAACAAACAAACAAACCTTCGAGAAGAGTGTACGACGCCGACATCAAATAAGAAGGTTTTTATTTGTTTCTTTCAGAGAAAAGCAAAATTAGGATATGTGCTGTGTCCATCGCAGAGAATCAAATCTCGGATTTAGGTGTTGTAAATCCGTGAACCTGGCAGTGTCCTGAATTGGATAGAAAACATTTTCCTTATGATTTCAAGAGATTTAGTTTCAATTTTTTTTCATTATCAAAGACATTTCACCTTTTTAAGGTGACTATATAATATATATTAGAGATTAATGAAGTAAAAAAATATATTTAGTATATTAAAGGCCAATGAAGTATGGACTAATTCACGCTTCACAAATGAGATGGTTTGAACGAAGTAATGGATAATCTCGGACAAGTTGGAGAGAGAATCCTTTGTCCTGCACTTCAACCTATCATATAGATTCAGAAAACGAGTTATTTACTAATAGTTCTGGACTGTAGTGTTCGTACAAGTTTATGGCAATTTTTTAATTCGCAGCTGAGATCTAATTTGTTCATCTCCTTTTCTTCTACTGGTCAATAGCGTGGTTTCACTTGAGGTAAAATTTCAACTCACAATCAAGAGCAAAATTTTAAACAATTAGTCTAAATACGCATAACAGGTAGGTTTATCTAACAGCAATCAGTTGATTGATTTATCTTTTGTCAATAAACGTCAACCAATCGAGACATACACACTTTTGTATCTGTGGAAGTGTTTTAGTTTCCTGCCTTTTAAATGCCCCCCCGCTGGGACGGTGGTAAATCTACGTACTTACGACGCTAAAATCAGGAGTTCAATTCCCTTCGGTGGACACAGCAGATAGCTTAATGTGGCTTTCGTATAAGAAAAACACACACACGCCTTTTAAATACATAATTATAATGCATGCACTTCAGCAGGGTCCCTGAAAATGTTCTTTTTCAACGTGGACCCGGAATGGCCAGGTGGTAAATCTGAGGGTCGCGGGTTCAAATCCCCGTCACATCAAACACGCTCGCTCTTTCAAGCCGTGGAGGCGTTATAGTGTAACGGTCAATCCGACTATTCGTTGGTAAAAAGAGTAGTCCCTGAATTGGCTGTGAGTAGTGATGACCAGATGCCTTCCTTCTAGTCTTACACTGCTAAATTAGGGACGGCTAGCGCAGATAGCCATCATGTAGCTTTGCTCGATATTCAAACCAAATACTAAATACTTTTTCAACAAAAGATAAAATCAAAATTAAGAGTATCAAATATTTTTTTTTATTTCTAGCTTCCCAAGTTCATGTGTCTTGCTGTGTTGTGGCTTACAGAGTGCAGAATTCTTTTCGTGATTCACGGTATGGCGCACGCCTTACTAACTTCACAACAGCGCAAACTGCAACGTTAAGGGTCCCTTATGTGACATCATTTTAGTGTCACACACAGACAATAAACTACTGTATGGTGGTGCGAGCGGTTAAAACGGGTATTTCGATGAACACCAAATTTAATGGTGATATCTTTATCAGGAAAATGAACAAATAAAACATGTACGTAATTTTATTGTTAACATGTGGGGTAATACCACCAAACAGTACATTTATTATTACTTTTGAAATAATAACTCAGACTAGTATAACTTTCCCATCCTTCAATGGCATAGCGGTATGTCTGCGGACTTAGAACGTTAGAAACCGGGGTTCGTTACCCGTGGTGTGCAGGGTACAGATATCCCGTTGTGTCGCTTTGTACTTGATGACATACGAAGAAAACCAAAAATAGTAATCGCATATGAGTTGTTAGAAGTTTGATTCACATTTCTTAGTGGTTAGCTTGTTCGGATTGTAAATTCGAGGATTACCAGTTTGCGCCCTATCGCTGAAGGAAAAGCGAGTTTTATACTTTGGGGCTGGGTAGTGCGTTATAAGAGTGACGGTAAACTCCATTAATTCGTTAAATATGAGCGGCATTATATTCTGTTGAACAGTTGCTTAACTTCTAAGCTATTGGTTGAATATTAAGGATGGCTATCTTGACTTACTTCCAAGTAGGCCTGGCATGACTAGGTGGTTAGGACACTCGACTCGCTATCTAAGGGTCGCGGGATCAAATCCCCGTTACACCAAATATTCTCGCCATTTCAGCCATGGGGGTGTTATATTGTTTTGGTGAATACTACTATTCGTTGGTAAAAGAGTAAGCCAAGAGTTGGCGGTAGATAGTGATGACTAGCTGCCTTCTCTCTAGTCTGCTAAATTAGGGACGGCTAGAACAGACAGCTCTCGTGTGGCTTTGCGGGATGTTCAAAAACAAATAAACAAACATTCTAAGCTATTGGTTAAATATCAGGGATCGCTATGAGCAGATAGGCCTAGGTAATTGTTAGAAAGAGCACGTGCTTTTTACAACTGCTGTAGATATCTCAATCAAATACGATTTAATGCCGTGTTTTTGGTAGTAGTTTTTAATTTTACGTGTTTATATTTTTAACCTTGAGGTCTGTTAATAACCAATGAATTAATAGGTTTATTAGGAACAATTTTATCGTGTATACGTATATTTTAACTTCAGAAGAACTGTATCAACTGAAAGCACTTCTATCTTTTCTAAACAGCAAGAAAAATAGAAAAATATTGTACTTTATTGAACACAGTTATCTACTGATGTTAAAAAATAATTTCAACCAAGAATAAAAGAAGATAGCTTTAGTTACAGTCGACAACATATTACGTCTCATTTTTGTTTCCCGCCATTTATTCTGTTTTTGCTTTGTTTTTCTTAGCTTATGAACACAGTTTAACGCCAGGTTTGTGAGTGCTCGATTAACGCTAGTCCATATAAAATTTCTGTGAAAAAAACTTTATTACAACGTCTGAAAACGAAACGTTAGGAAAAAAGTTAACGGTAAGATAATTATAAAGTTCTGTTATTAGTACTGAAGATAATGGATCACCCTACTATTTAACCAGGTTCGAATGTGGTATGTTTTGTAAGTTTTGTTTGTTTGTTTTTTAATTTTGCGCAAAGTTACGAATAACTTGTTTGTGTGTTGTTGACTGATATTTCGTGAATATTCAGAGTATCAGTAATTCGTTTACCTCGAATGAGCAGACGGCTCAGCCCCAATAGATTTCAGCGTGATTTGATGATCTAAGTTTCGTATGTGAATAAATCTCTAGTGTATATATTTGCACACGTAATGGGACACTTGCCTGAGATCAAACAAATCTAAAACCTTGCTAAAGTGATTATATTAATATTATTTTTACTTTATTCATCGATCATCTCGATTATAACTTCTTACTGCAAAGTTTCCACGTTCACAGAAAAATTACCTTCAAAATTTTCTCGTTGCATGTATAAACTTTCTCCCTCATTATGGCGTCGTTGGCCAACAATGAAATAGTGTTAATTTTACGTTATCTATTTTTATTATATAGGCCTGGCATGGCCAGGTGGTTAAGGCGTTTATCAACTCCTAATCTGAGGGACGCGGGTTCGAATCCTCGTCATACCAAACATGCTCGCCCATTCATCCGTGGGGACGTTATAATATGACGGTCAATCCCACTATATCAGTAACCCAAGAGTTGGTGGTGCACTGGAAAATTAGAGACGGCTAGTGCAGATATCCCTCGTGTAGCTTTGCGCGAATATCAAAACAAACTAATTTTTATTACATATTTATTTGTGCAAATACTAATTTTTTTTTTTTGGCTCCCAGGTTAGCGCGAAATTCAAAAACAAACAAATATCCTTGTTTATTTTGTGACCTTTATACATACGTGATAAACCCACTTCGTGTTTTATAAATTTATATAATTTACGTACAAGTAGTAAATTTAAAACAAACCAAAGTTTTGCACACATCGAAAAAATATTATAATGAATATGTTATCATTATCACAATATTTTTTCGATGTGTATCATTAGTCTTAAATTTCAGAAATAAGCCTTCCACCCCTCAGCAGATTAAATGCAACTGAGGATAGAACAAAATGACGCATAATATTTTTTTTTCACTTTCTGATCACTCGAATGAGCTGTATCCCATTAAATCTGTAGTCTAATGCCATTCAAGATGTTCAAGGCATTCTTATTTATGTAAACTAGTTATTACAACCTTTGTGTTACGACATGGACTAATGGTTGTATGAGTTACGAACGTTAAGACTAAAGATTTTATCGTCTTTGGTCAGCTATATCACTGTAAACAGGTTTACATGTATGATCAGCTATGTCGCTGTAAATAGGTTGACGTGTTTAGTCAGCTATGTCGCTGTAAATATGTTGACGTGTTTGGCCAACCATGTAAACAGGTTGATGTCTATTATCAGCTATGTCACTGTAAACAGGTCGACGTGTATTATCAGCTATGTCATTGTAAACATTAATCTACAGTTTTAGGACAGATAGCGTAAGTAGGTTTGAGCGAATTCTGAAAAAACTCAAATCGAATATTCCTGGTAGTTGCAATGTAAAGGGTTTGGAACGACGAAATAACTCTTCTTTTTATATTCTTTGATATCACTCGTTTATGTTAAAGTAAATGATTCATAAGGAGAACCATGTTACTAAAGACAACACAGATTTTTCAGAGTTATAGTCTTAAAGGTGGGTTGATAAGTATCATCAATTGATTCACCCTTGTTCCAAACGTTAGACAGGTTGAAAAGTGTCATTATTGTATTCACACTTGTTTTAAACGTTAAAGACAGGTTGATAAGTGTCATTATTGTATTCACACTTGTTTTAAACGTTAAAGACAGGTTGATAAGTGTCATTATTGTATTCACACTTGTTTTAAACGTTAAAGACAGGTTGATAAGTATGATCATTGGATTCACCCTTGTTATAAACGTTAAAGACGGGTTGAAAAGTATTATTATTGGATTCACCCTTGATATAATCGTCAAAGACAGGTTGATAAGTGTCATTATCGGATTCACCCGTGTTATAACCGTTAAAGACAGGTTGATACACTCTTGTGCAAATTAATTGAAACAAGACGGAAAATTACGATTTTTTTTCAATTTTTTGCGTTTTATTTCTGAGAATCCAAAAATTACTCGCAAATTAATACATGATATAACCGCCTTTATTTTTCAGAAGATCATTAATCCGCTTTAGTATCGAGTCCACGAGTTGACTGCAATCTTTACTAATTCTTGGATCGCAGTACCACCCCTCAATTATGGCCTCAATTAGCTTATCTTTCGTAGTTCAGTCTTTTCTCCGAAGTCTTTCTTTACAAATCGCCCAAAGATTTTCAATAGGATTTAAGTTCGGAGAATTTCCAGACCAGTCCAACACCTTTATTTACGTTGTAGTCAGAAAATTCTTTACAAGTTTCAATGTGTGGAACGGAGCCAGATCTTGCTAAAAATGCCAGATCCATCTGGAAATCTCTTTTTCAATTCTGGAATGGCTTTTTTCTGCAAACCTTTGATGTACTGTAGTCCTCGCATCATACCTTCTACGATATGTAAGCCTCCGACGCTATAGTAGCTGAAAAAGCCCCAAAACATCTTCTTCAAGGAATGTTTTACGAACTTATTGATGTGAGATTCTCGAAGTTTCTCACCTGGAGGTCTGCAAACATTCAGACTTCCTTGACCCCGTACGAAGAAATGAGTCTCGTCACTGAATAACACTTTCCTCCATTGTTCTTTCGTCCAGTTCTTGTATTTCAGACCCCATTAATACCGTTTTTTCTTCATTGAGTTGATAAGAAGTTGTTTTTTGACTGGTCTTTTGCCATTCTAACGCAATTTCGAATGACGTAATATTTCTCAAAATTTCGTCATATATCCCAAATACAGATCGACCGTACTGCAAAACACAGCTAATGACACCGTCTGTGTGAAAAAAATGACTATTAAAGGAAATGAGCGGACTCAGCGAGCCTACACCGGCCGCCATGCTGAAAATATTGTAAAGTGACCATTTGTTTCAATTAATTAGCACAAGAGTGTAAGTACTATTATTGAATTCACATTTATTCTAAACGTTAAAGACAGGTTAATAAGTATCATTATTGAATTCACTTTTGTTGTAAAAAATTAAATACAGGTTGATAACTGTCATTATTGGATTCACCCTTGCTCTAAACGTTAAAAGACAGGTTGATAAGTACATCTAAGGTTTAAAACAAATGTGAACCTAGTAATAATAGATTGATCGACTCCTGAACTCCCTCGTCTCATATTGTCACGAGATTCTGCTTGAATCATACTCTCGCGTCTCATATTGTCACAAGATTTGGTCGAATCAAACCCTCTCGTCTCATATTGTCACAAAAACTGGTCGAATCAAACCCTCGCGTCTCATATTGTCACAAGATCTAGTCGAATCACACTCTTGCATCTTATATTGTCAGAAGATTCTAGTCGAATGAAAATTCCACTTCTCCAGTGTCTCATATTGTCATGAGGTTCTAGTCTGATGCCTTACGATCACTAAGCGATGCCATCTGGCAAGATTAATAAAATTATTTGCGATGTTTTTGTTGTTATTTTTCGTTGGGTTATTTTATTTTCAAAAAAATGTTTTTGTATTAGATTTAAGTATTTCATTAAATACAAAAAGTGGCACGCAGCCAGCGCCTTTCCTGGCTAGTTCCCTAATTTAAACTATAAAACTGCTATTCACTGTTATTTTGAATTAAATGTCCAAATTAAACTAGACATCGTTTTAACCAGTTGATGTCAGTACAAAAGTCACTTTGCTGGAATTTGGAAATATCTTAAGTCTATGGCTGCGATTGAGTAAAAACTACATGGAACATTGGATGTGGTTTTTATCACTGTTATTAGGCTTAGTGAAATGAGTCTAGTGAGATATTTAATCACTATTATCAGGCCGAACTGTTTTATTGCTTCGCTAGCTTCAGAGTTTTATTCCATAACATTAAACGCTTAGTATAAAACAAGATTTTGGACTGACTTATCTACCATATCGTCAAATGCCTTCTATAAACATATTTTTTTTTATATTCTTCTGTTATCTAATAAAAGATATAACAAATTAACAATGTTTTCGTTCACCCTCTGTATGTATGATGGCTTATAGTACTAAAAATAGTTTTGATGCCGGTGGTTTTGTGGAGCTTTTCACTTCAAAACAAAGAAACCTAACGAGGGTTGCAATAGATCGAAACTTCTCAGCTGATTAATAGATTACTCAACAGGATCCTGCACAATGACTCAGCTGCAATCTCTGAATTAACCATTTTGCATCTGTGGACATTCATCATGAGTAAATACGGTTCATGTTTGTGAGCTCACAAGTATCAATTACTTAAGTGTTGAAAACTCAAACTACTAACTGAATCATTTTGATATTTTGGTGAATAAATATCCATTAAGAGTGAAAGAATGATTTAATATCTCTTGGTGACAACCAATAGAAAGAGATGATATTATCTGGATAATTCTTAACGAAGAAATGCTACCTTGATAACTTACCACTGAGTTTAATAAATGAGAGAACTTGTCCTTCAATTACTAGGGAAGGAGTATATATGAACCCGTACGATTTGTTTTAAGTTGGTAAATACAAAAATAATTAATTTCAAGTAATGTTCGAATCAACGATCCTTAATGAAGTGAGGGATATGAAAGATTACAATTTGGAAACGGTTGGTGACACTAGATGTTCGTTTGTTTGTTTTCTTTCGTGACTTTGAAGACAGACAACAGCTTAACTTGTGATTTTTGGAGAAAAAGTGACAACCTGAGAACCTCCAAGAAAGACGTGCGGTTATATCTTTTTAGATAATTCTTGATAAAGACGAAATAATTAGTGAGTTTGAAAAAGGTTTGTTTATTTTTTAATTTCGCGTAAAGCTACACGAGGGCTATCTGCGCTAGCCTTTCCTAACTTAACAGAGGGAAGGCAGCTAGTCATCACAACCCACCGCCAACTGTTGGGATACTCTTTTACTAACGAATAGTGTGATTGATCCTAACATAATAATGCCCCCACGGCAGAAAGGACAAGCATGTTTGGTGTTATTGATATTCGAACCCGCGACCCTTAGATTACGAGTAGAGCACCTCAACCACCCGGCCATGTTGGGCCTATAAACAGAATTAAATCTCATGATTTCATACAAATATTAAGACAATAGATTTTTCATAGGAGTTTCTTGTATAAAGTAGTGATTAAAAGTTGTGATACGAATTCAGCCAAACTTACAGGTGTAGGAGATATAGTACTGATGCAATACTTAGTCGCTGAAGGACGAAATAATTAAATAAATGTGAGGGGGACGGAGGGAGGCAGGTGTGATACTAGTAAAGACATTCGAATTTAAGAAAACACGTTCTCTCAAGAGGAAGATGTGATACTAGTAAAGACATTCGAATTTAAAAAACACGTTGTTTCAAGAGGAAGATGTGATACTATTAGGTTGAGGAATAATTCGTGAGCGTTTTTAAATAATTTCATTCAAGCATTACATGCAAGACTATACAATACTTCAATGCATGAACACATTACACTCAAAACATTTATTATGATACTTTATTTCATGTAATACCTAGGTATATAGTATGCATTGTTGTAAACGAAATTGCAAGAAATTAAATGCGAAAAGCAGATGGCGTCGAAAATGCTCGATTTTGTCCACTTGACATTCCATTTAATGAGCTGAAAATGAAAGCAAAAATTAAAGACATATGAAAATCAAACGCACCATCTATTAGAGCAAACAATTATCTACCAAATGACATGAAATATTTTGCGAAAGCGTTTCATTTATGAATATATTTTTTTAACTTGAAAAAACGCTCACGAATTATTCCTCAACCCAATAGTAAAGACATTCGAATTTGAAAAACACGTTGTCTTAAGAAGAAGGTGTGATACTAGTAAGACATTCGAATTTGAAAAACACGTTGTCTCAAGAGGAATGTGTGATACTAGTAAAGACATTCGAATTTAAAAAAAAAACGTCTCAAGAGGAAGATGTGATACTAGTAAAGACATTCGAATTTGAAAAACATTGTCTCAAGAGGAAGATGTGATACTAGTAAAGACATTCGAATTTGAAAAACATTGTCTCAAGAGGAAGATGTGATACTAGTAAAGACATTCGAATTTGAAAAACATTGTCTCAAGAGGAAGATGTGATACTAGTAAAGACATTCAAATTTGAAAAAAACATGTCTCAATAAACTATCAAATAAAAAAATTTTGATGTATTGGATGGAAATAGAAGTAAAGCATTGAATAGGTTTAAAATTAATAAGAAACGATTGTGAAATGAGTTAAACGTATTAATCACACTATAATGCAGTGGAACGCCACCAGGAAAACATTTAACATCTAAATATTAGATCTGTATTACCAGTACCTTGAAGTCCCCGATTCATTTCCAAGAAATTTTATGGATTGGTGTATTGGCTTTGGACGCTAACATCTACGTTCAGTAGGTCCTGTGGAAACTGCCAGGATGTATGGTTTACGTTCAAGTTTCTTCATTGACTCTTCAGCAATGAAAAGTTTGATGATCATACATTATATTCATTAGACTTGGAATCCTTGATAATGGAGAAACCAGTTTCACCGTTCTCATAAAGAGTTTCCACAAATGGGGGTGAAGCATTTGGTAGACGAAGATTGCTGTTATCGTTAAAGATCCTACGAAATATGATGGCTATTAAGTACGTCACATCAGCTGATGTTTCGCAGTATCGTTTAACATTAAAAGTACTGATGTGGTTGGTATCCCATCCCTCAAAAGATCAGAAACAGTACCGCTAGTGAAGTTTTAATATATTTGGATTGGGGGGAGGCATAGGAAGACAGAGCCGTGGCAAGTCTTCGTGGAAAAACAAAATACTACATACATTTTAAATTATTACAGACTGTTTGGTATACAGAGTGGGGTGTAATAGGCTTAAGATAGGATCATAATTTATTTTCGATACCTTCTGATGACAGCTGACTTTGAAACAAAACATTCTGTCTGAAGTGCAGCCATTGTAAATTATCTTTAATATTTTATTTTCTATGTTTAAGGAGTATTTGCATTGGTCGTTCGCAATTAGTATGCCAAAACGTAAAGCACTGAACTTTTTTACGAAACAAAACAGCTCTGGAGAACCCACGAACTAGCTGAGAACGGAACAGTAATAATTTCCATATAAACCTCTTGACGTCAGAACGTTCTCGAAACCTTATCTATACGCAGATGTTTGAGATTAAGGGTTGTAAAGCTCTGTTGTTTACGCACAACGAAGTGAATTATTTATTTAGCATTAAACCAGACATTTTTAGTTTGCTCTCTTTTCTTGGGTTTCTTGAAAATCCTATATACGAGTAGAACAAATAATAACTACCAAGCTAACACTTGACCATAATAACAGTTATACAGTTAAAACTTGATGTTAAAGAAAGAGTACAAGATGGGCAAGCTGTGTTAGTTACTTAAGCACATAGCGTTACTCGTTCTTAGGTTGATCAGAACCAAAAATATGGATTAACTTAATTCCCAAATCACTACTGAAGGAAAAACAAAGTCTTATTAAAGTTGTTTTGAATTTATTTGCCTTCATGTTTGAAACAGGAACCTTCATCTTACAAACAGGACCAGGTGTGGCTTAGTAATTCGCATGAACGGGATGAAAATCTGAAGATTTAAGATTCACCTTCCTTACTGCAAAGGCATAAGTCTATCAATTAAAAAATAGGAACGGTTATATGTAGTTATGCACAAAATTGTGGAACAAACAAATGAAAGACAAAAACATCCAACTTGTACGAGTCTGGAGAAGGAGGTAGTTTGCTTCAAGATTTTAACTCATCCTGCCTCTTCTCCTATCTGTATAAATCCAGAACTTTCCAGCTCGAAAGAATCGTTTCATAATAATTTCTAAACATTTATTAACTCGAATCCTTTGTTTTTCTAACTGACGTAACAATAAGCTTTTTCACGTAAATTTCCGCTACATTAATATTAACTTTAATAAATATTAACACAATTTTCACGTGTCACTAATTCAAAACTTATAACGATATTTTTGGCCGTAATTCAAATATTACTTCACGATATTCGTGCAGCTTGAGAAATGTGCGTTTCTCCTAAGTTCGTATATTAATCACTTTTACAATCGCTTCACTAATATTAACTTTAATTAATATCAATACATTTTTCTTGTCTCGAATTCCCTATTTATAACAATATTGTTAGCCATAATCCGAGTAATATCTCGCCAGGCTCAGTCAGCTTAGAAAATTCATGTTAGTCTTAAATTCATATACTAAGCTAAGAAGATAAACTAATATTTATAAATAAAGTACAAAGGTAAAAGAAATAAAAAAATTAATAAAATATGTTAAACAGTTTATGAAACCGTTAATAAAAGTAACAATAGGGAATACATAAACAGTAATTGTATGGTTCAACTATTATTGTAGACGTAATTTTTTTTGAAGAATGAAACCTCAGTCTGAGTGCCTGAATGTTTTCCAACCTACCTTAAAGGTTAATTTTACAGATAAAAGAAAACTTTGCAGTCAAAAGAACTATTCATACTGATTAATTTTGCAGGTTCACATTTTTTATAAAAAATATGTGCTAATAAATGAAACATATAACTTTGTGCAGAAAGAGCCCTTTCCGAGCGGCAATCCGAACGTTTTAGTTTTTACGTTTACCACTAGGAAAAGTACTGTGACGTAATAGTTGCCAAACAAACCGCCAATGCCAGCGCGTTGAATGTAAATAAATCTGGACAGTGCATACGGAGAAACAGAGGCGGAGTCTGTCTTGACTTTGTGTTCTGAACAGAGTCGAGTAGCACCATATCAATTCGAACCTACTCTGAACGAATTTAGAGCAGTTACTTTTGACACAGATGTGACAAGTTCTCGTGGTGAGGACAGTTCCACGAGCGAGAGTAGCGGAACTGTGAGTGATACTAATAGCGCCCAGGCCAGTTGCGAGACGGTCATATCTCCAGTGGAAGAGTGGTAAGCGTAAGTCATAACAACAAATATGGTCTGTGTTATTTCACGTGCAATTTTAAGCATCTCGAAACCTGTCTGGTGTTTATAAATTATTGGTATCACAGATTGGGTTTTATTTGTTTATACTTTGCCGACTATGGTACCTAATATTCAGCTCTTCCACACTCATGATACCGGGTATTTATGACTCGTAACAAAATGAATTTCAATTATACGTCATAATTCTGTCTATAAAATCAAACTAGATGTAGCAGTCTGAATAGTTAATTTATCTTGAAATGTTAAATTTGGAAAATGGAATTCTTCAAACTTTTCCATGTTTAAAAATGATACAAAAACATCTACAGAATGATCTACCAGCTTTTAAACTTGGAATACACTCTATTTGGGATAGATTTGTCCACTGTCTAGACTAGGAAATCAAGGTCTCACTGACTTACAGGTGCCACAAATGCAAAACACGCTCATGAATGTGAAATGTGTATGTCCAGTTACATTCTTCAAAAACTTGTACTTTTTAAATTATAATGTTATACTAATTATTGTTTATTGCTTTATGCTGCACACATACCTTTAGGTTTGTTCTTTTCGTGATGGCAAGAGATGGCTTCAGAGGGGTGGAACCTGTACGCAGCAGACTGAGATCAGTCCTCAGCTCTACACAAGGAATGATTGTGGGGACGATCTTGTCTACTGCCGATGTTTTTTTTCCGTCTCAAGCTTTGCATGGTGTGAAGGAGTCCAGTTCTTCCTATTGACCATCCACACCCACTGTCGCCACCTTGCCGATTCCTTCTCCTTGCACAGAAACGAAAAGAAGCATTTGCCCGATGTCGAACCGTTTTTACAACCATAAGCAATGCAGTAAACTATATTATCTTAAAACAAACATAAAGTAGCAATATCAAGACAAAAAATAGTCTCGCAAAGTATGTAATCCGAAAGAAGCACCGATAGATTTACATAAAACACCAGCACTGAAAGGAACACAATGGTCGGCGCGCAACGAAGCGTATTTGGCAACTATTACGTCATAGTTGTAAAACGTTACGGAAACAGCCGAACGACCGAGATTAACTTGAGATCGAGGACCTGCATAGTTTGTTTCATTTTTTACTCAAAAACTAAAGTGTTTAAAAAATATGGCAACCATACAGAAATTATACCTAACCAAAGTACAGTTTCTAAGGTAATTATTAAATTTGTTGAAAATTCACCTTTAATAATGTTTTGTGAAAGATGAAAACTCATTATAAACTTCAACAGTATGATTTTACAGAAGCGTGGCATCTGGAGTGTGTGTGTGTGTTTTCTTATAGCAAAGGCACATCGGGCTATCTGCTGAGTCCACCGAGGGGAATCGAACCCCTGATTTTAGTGGTGTAAATCCGTAAAATTACCGCTGTACTAGCGGAAGACAGCATTTAAAGTACGTTATTACAACACGTTACAGTTTAGATTGTGTTTAATCAAGTATTAAGAACCTGGTAAAAATGTTTATTATGATTCAAACTGCCCCCAGTGGCTCAGTTTGCGGACTTACAACGCTAAAAACCGGGTTTCGATACCCGTGATGGTCAGAGCACAGACAGTCCATTATGTAACTTTGTGCTTAATTAAAAACAACAAACAAGAACAACATGATTGAAACTAATAAAACATAGAATAGCCAAGTCCTCTGGGGAACAGAAAGAAGAACAGATCTGTATTAAGGAGAACACAATTTACTTTCTCCACCCTCAAAATACAAAAAAATGTTAAATTAATAATCAACTATATAAAGATAAAATACGTTGAGGCTGTTTCCACTTTAATATTCTTTACATGTTATGACGTCACGCTAAGATATAGTGCTTTGCTTTTTAGCAAAATAGTTCTTTTTTATAGCGAACACTGGTGGATAAATTTCTTCGGCTGTGTTTAGGACACGATGATAATTAATTCTAGGAAAATCATGTATATATAAATGTATACACAAGTGCGAATAACGTGCAGAGATATACTATAAAAATTCTTAGTAAGATTTTTAATGTACGAAAATTCCAATCCGAATGAAGATAAATGTATGTTAGAACTGTTCATATTGAAGGTTTCAGTTTCGTTTGTCGTGATTAGAAAGGCTCTTCTTCGGGCAAGTCTCAATAAGACAAGTAGTTGTAGGCTAAAGATTTTATTGCGTTTTTAACAGCATATATAAATCATTATGACACGGGATTTCGAAAAAATATATTATCACCATATCTGAAAGAACTATATATTGTCTCATTATATCATTTTTATTCAATATTAAACTGGGTTCTTTAATATTCTCTCGAACCTGAGAGGAAATTGGGTTGTTGGATTATCTTAATGGAATATTTATTTTTTGAGGGGCTGTTCTGTTCATTTAGCAGCTTGGAAAATGTAACTGAAATATTTATTTAAGTGTTCGGATTGAAAAGCTTCACTGCTACATGTTAGTTTGAAAATATCATATTACGGCATGAAGTAAAATAAAATTAACTGTATAAAGGTTGTTCGTAAGGTAAGCTTTAGACGATTAATTAAAAATTGTCTTTTTCAGGAAAGAAAGTTTATAGTTCATTCTTGTTAAAAGGAGAAGGTTTTAAAGCTAGAAGGATCAGAAATCAAAAGTTGTGCATTTCGTCTTTTTGTTGTTGTTTCGAATCTTCAGCGTTCATTGTGAAATGTGCCTGGAGGCTTACAGTACTAAATACTGCATTCTGATACGTGTTGTAGGCACAGCACATGGAGACCACTATGCACCTTTGCGTTTAGCAGCAAACAACTGAAACTTCCATACAAATGATCGACATTGGTTGGTTGGTTTGGTGTTTTCTGGCGCAAATCAACTACACTATGTGTACTCAACATCCGGTAAAAAGTTAAAATTAAAGTAAAATTATTAAGATTCGTAAAAATAAATTAATGTAAAACAAAACAAATTTTAAATTTTGCGTTAAAGACATAAACAGCATTAAATCGAATTTTTATATCTAGTCTATAGCGGTAAGAGAAGAACTAAATTAATACAAGTTGTAAAGGACTTTCTGTAGCATAATTGTAATTATCATAACTCGCCAGGAAGACTAATAGGTAAGTTCAAAAATCACCGCCAGTCACCTGAAGTTGCCCTTTTCAGTCTTGGTTTTGTGTTATTTGACGTTTTGGCCATTTTCTAATTTCAAATCCAACTAGGTAGACTTTGATTCTCAAAAGGAAATCAGATTAAAAATCTAATTTATAAATTAAAAACTTAAATAGCATTAAAAAGATTAATGGCCTTTAAAAAACTAAAAACATCTGCAAGGTGGACAGTGCAACCATCGCCAGTAACACTGTCTAACGTTATGGATAAACCTTAGGACAAAACATGTTTAAAATGGCGCCGTCGTTGAGAGTCGTATTGTGACCTAAGTATCACACAGAGAACACATTGGTGCATCAGTCCCAGATAAAAGAAAATAATTAGTTAAACACTGTGACCAATGCGTAGTCTAGTTGGGACAACTTCCTCTTTCCGATCCTTACGGAAGCAAGACGGCCAAATTGCAATAGAGGGATTTATTTGGAAAAGCTTGTTTTCATATTGCTCACTCCAAGTCGACTGCCAACTGGCACGGAGCCGATCCTTGAATACAGGACCATAGTCCATGTATGGAACAAGCACAGCAGTGATAGTGCCAGAGCAGATAGATTTAGCTGCGGTGTCGGCGAGCCCGTTCCCGCTAATACAAACGTGGCCTGGTATCCAGAAAAAAAAAAAACTAGAAAAAAGTGGTTCTTAATGAGAAATGGGACAGTCGGTTTTGAATATCAGTGAGAACAGGGTGAGAACTAACGTGAAACGATTCCAGGGACAAATAATTAAGCAAGTCAGGAATAATAGTGCAATTTGAGTCCTGCTTAGCTTCTATGTGATTCAGGGCAATAGAAATGGCATACAGTTCAGCAGTTAACACAGAAACTGTAGGAATATTTTTGTGTACAACCACAACAGTACGTTCAATCGGGAGTATCTGCTTTTCTCAGATGTCTTAAAGAAAGGTCACATTTGGGGATTGTAATAAGCCATGGTGGGATGGGCTGACGAGTGGATACAGCAATCCAATCCAATAACAGACCTGATTCATCCAACTGTGCCTGGATACGAAGGCCAAAAGGAACAATGGCAAATCGTCTGTTCTGAAAAAGAACTCGGTGCAGAGCCGAAGTCCCTGATGATGACTGGGGTTCAGCATTTTCAAGGCTGAGATCCTGGCAGAACCACACACCAGTGACCCATAGTCCAGTTTTAATCAAATAAGAGCACGATATATCTTTAGTATTGAACATCGATCTTTTTCCAAGTGGTGAAAGAGAGGACACAGAGGATGTTCAGTGCTCTTGTACATTTGACTCGTAACTGCCTGATGTGTGGTATTAAGGTCAGCTTATGATCAAAGAACTTTGTCTCAGGGACTCCAGGTAGCAAAACTTTACCGATACAGAGTTAAGGATCAGGGTAGATACCCCGTTGGCAGCATACGGTTTTATAGAGAGAAAAGTTAAAATTGTTTGTTGTAGTCCTCTTCAGGAAACGATTGAAGGCAGTCTGTAGCTGCTACTCAATATACCTCATGTTTGGCGACTGACATGAGATGTGAAAGTCATCGACATAAAGCCCCTTTGCAACAGTAAGAGGGAGTAATGGCATTAATCTTTAACTGGAAAGTGTGACACTCAAAACACAGTCCTGAAGGACTCTAAGTTCCTGTAGAAAAGAATGGGAAAGTGTTGAATCCACACCAACTTGGAATCGCCTGTCCATTAAAAATGTTTAATAAAATAGGCAAATGACCACGCAGCACATATAAATGGAGGTCTCGCAAAATGCTATACCTCCATAAAGTATCATAAGCCTTCTCAAGGTTAAAAATATTGATACATGATGTTGTTCTTTGAGAAAAGCTTTTCTGATTGACGTTTCAAATCGAATAAGGTGGTCCATGGTGAAACACTGTCATCGGAACTAAAACTGAGTGGGTGAGAGGAGATTGTTTTATTCAAGGAACCAAGCAAGACGAGCATTAGCCATCCTCTTTAAGGTCTTACAGAGACAGCTCGTTAAAGAAATTGAACAGTAGTTTGAAGGAATCTTGGTATCCTTCCCAGGCTCAAAGAAAGGTAGGACAATAACCTGGCGCCAGGCATCAGGAAAAACATTCTCCTGCCAGATCCAGTTAAAAACAATCAGAAGAATAGCAAAAGTAGTGAGAGATAGATGGTACAGCATGTCATAGTGTACATCATCATGTCCAACCAATTTACTACCAAACCGATAAAGGGCCAGTTTGAGTTCCACCAGTGTAAAGGGTGATTATTGTCACAGAGAAATCAGCTCGAAAGGAAAGAGGTGATCGCTCTGCCCCAATCTTGATGGCTAAAGAGGTGGAGGATGAAGCAAAAGTGCCTGATACCTGGCAAAAGCTTTTCCATAGAGTATAGGCGATGCTCGAAGTATCAGCTACTTCCTGGCCATCAGATAGCAAGAACGAGAGGAAACAGAAGCATATTCCCTACTGACCTTTCAAATTTTGTTACATATAACTTTGGAACTGGTGATAGGAGCTATGCTGGTTGTGAACTTAATCCAAGGCTTCTTCTGGCTTTGACGTCTTACCCACCAGGCACGTGCACGTGCCTGCTGGAAAGCGATGCAGTTCGAGAAAGTGGGATACCTACGAAAGGTATTCCAGGCACATTTTTTAGCCTTCCCTGCCATGTGACAGGTAGGATTTTACTTCGGACGAGGATATCGTGAAAAATGTGTCGATGTTTTAGGAATACATTGAGCAGCTGCCTGTATAATACAGTGAGTTACTGCTGCCACGCAGTCGTCTGTTGATAGCTTACAGACAGTGGCAGGATTAAGTTCTTCCAAAGCAGTGAAAGAGAGCCAGTCGGCTTAATCCAGCTTATTAATTGATACTAGGTGCCACCGCAAGGCCGCCCGTCTACAGGAATTCAAGGCGAAAGTGTTGTGTTAGGGTTGAACCCCTCAACCACCAAAGTCCTATCCCCCCTTCACGAGTCACCATGCACGGCGTGAATATTTAGATCCCAGAGGAGATAAATTGAAAGAACAGAACTTTACCTGAGAGTTTCGCTCACTACGTACAGGAATCCTTATCGAGGGGAATGATCGACGTAACATATACTTTACTAATGTGATACATGCTCTTGTGTTAAGATTTCCTAAGAAGACACCACACAACATAAGCCTATCACAGTCAGATGTTCTTCCCCCACTTCCCGTGGAACTTCTGCATTGTTTGTTGTTAGCGCAAAGGTACACGAGGGCTATCTGCGCTAGTTGTCCCTAATTAATATAACCATCTGATTATAACGTCCCCACTACCGAAAGGGCGAGCATGTTTGGTGTTACGGGGATTCGAACTCGCAACCCTCAGATTACGAGTCGCGCACCTTAACCATTTAGCCACACAATGGGCTACCTGCACTGTGTCTACTACAGATATCGAAACCCGGTTTTTAGTGTTATAAGCTTTACTTATCAGTTTTACTGCTGGGCCAATGGTGGGAGACGAACGACAGAGAAACATTTGACTAATTTTGCTTGAAGTGACGTAACAGCCTTTTATTTTAATTTATAAGCTGTACGTAAAGTCAGAACTTTGTTAATAATATGGTTGGATGTTTTCAGATACGAAGTATTTTTTCTAAAACCATTATGGCAAGTAAAGCATTACAAATCGTAACTTTATAAATAAAAGACAAAATGTTAAAATACTGCAAATAATTTTAGAAAATCATGCGAATAATTAAAATGCTAAAATAATCCTAGCTAGTTAAATTATGAAAATACTTTACTGTTGGACTTCAACAACATGAGAGGGAAGTTAAATTTACTAATCAATGTTATTATATATATTTAGAGAAAAGCTCTTCAATGTCTTTATGGGTAATTCTGTAGGCTTATGATGCTGATAATCTTTGATGGGCAGAGAACAGAAAGCTCATTGTGTATCTTTGGGCTGAACAACAATTAAATCGAAACGGAATTTGAAATAAAATACGAAATTTTCCCATTTAAATTTGACCACTTTTAGATAACTAATAAAATTATCATTTCTAAAGCACCATGAATCAAAATTTACCAAATCTCCTCCATGTTTTTAAACAGTAACCATGGCAGCCAGTGTAATTATATCCAATGTTTGTAAAAATGTAATGACAGTCTTATAAAAGAAATGTGATGTAAAAGTATATAATTTTTTCTTGATTTTACTTATTTAAAAGTACAAAATAAAATATTTGATAAATTTGTTGCTGTTCATTCTACAAAGTTTTATCAACAAATAAAATACTTTTTGAGTACTTAAGCAGGAGTAAATCCCAGAAAAGTTACTTAAGTAGTATAATAAAGTGATGCTACTCTGATAGCCACTTAACTGTTAGAGTTAATCCTAAAACTTTTTCCCTTATGAAGCCCAAATCATGAGATAATGCCTTTTAGAAATCAAGAAGACCCAAAATGTTGTGTAGGGAAGCATCACCGTCCATTCGTAGACCACAAAATTTCTGACTGTTGAGATATGCACCTCATTACTAAAGCAAGGCATTCATAGACATATATCACTGGACAAGGTGACAGTAAAGGAATCTATATCTTGGTATTGTTCCAATCTAAATGCTTCTCAAGATAAAAGAGAATGATCCTGAATAAGGAAACTGTGAGTTGTTCTTCATGATCCAGCAGTTGCACAATGGCCATTGAAAAGATTTCTTGTATGGTTGTCCCAAAGTCATGAGGAATTCAAGTGATGTTAATATTGCCTAAAGCAATAGAACCATCCAGGCAGTGAGAGAAGGACAGGTGAGAAAGAGATAGGCTTCTTGTTCCGTAGCATGGAGCCAGTTGGGAGTCAGCTGAGCCAGACTGGTAAACATAATGATAAAAATACCCAAACTGCAACATTGGAACAAAAACAGATGTCTGAACTCTAAAAATGAAGCCTGCCTTGGTTGCTTCTGAAAGTAGAATTTGGGTTGATATTCTAAATCAATTGATGAGATTGCATCAACAGTAACCAGTCATCTAGGGAATAATGTATTCAGAGGGCGAAAGAGTGAAAGTGATGAACAAAAAGGTACAATTCATCAAAACCCATGTAATACCAAATATAGTTTGAAGGTAAGAACCCTAAACTGTACCAGACCCTTGTGCACAAAAGCACTGATACTGGTGGGATGCCACCACTATGATAATGTGCAGAAAGGAGCTGACAAAATTGAAACTGGACATATTCAATATTATTAAAATGGCAACTAAGATTTAGAAATGAGTCATTTGTGAAGATCATCTATCTTTTTCACCTGTATTGATTCCTGGATGACAGAGTCCTGTCTTTTCAGACCCAAAATCCAAGGGAAAAAAAACCTGAAAATAATTGGTATGATTCTCTATCTCTCTACCTCATTTTTACAATACACTCACAGCTCCAATGTGTGGAGCAGGATATGAATTGTGAATCAACATATTCAAAGAATGATACACTAGCCACTATGCAATGCCTGCCTCTACATTTTGTGGCACATCTGAAAACATTGTAAACTAAAACAGTCTTTTTTTTTAAATCCTTTATTTGTTTTGTGTAAATATGTTATTTGCATATAATGCTGTCATTATTGTATGTGTGCTAGAGCAAAATTACTTAATGATTTTAAACCACTTACTTTATTTATTACTTAACAATTTTAAACTACTTACTTTATTTTCAGATAAAGAATTTCAAACTACTTTCTTTATTTATTGCAAATAATTTTAAATTTCATACTTTATTTGTTAAGTAATGATTTCAAACAACTTACTTTATTTATTAAGTAATGATTTTAAACTATATTTATTACAAGGGGATTTTCGACTTTTTTAAATTTATTACAGAAATAATTTTAAACTATTTACTTTATTTATTACAAAGTGATTTTGAGCTACTTACTATATTTATTACAGAGGGATTTTAAACTACTTGCTATATTACAGAAGGTATATTAAACTACTTACTTTATTTATTACAGATATATTTTTAAACTAGTTACTTTATTCGTAACATAATGATTTCAAACTACTTCCACGGCTGAAAGGGCGAGCATGTTTGGTGCAACCTGGATTCGAATCCACGTCCCTCGGATTACGAGTCGAACGCCTTAACACGCTTGGCCATGCCGAGCCCAAAAAGTGAGCATGTTTGAGGTGACAGGTTATTCATAAATAAATAGGAAAATAATGGTTAAAAGAGTAATATATAAACAAACTCAAAAATTTTAATAACAAATATGAAAGTATATTAAAAATAAAGTAAATAAATTCTCAATCATGTAAACTACCTTGTGGAGAACTTAGCATTACTTACTCAAGTTTAAGTTACTGACATTAAAATATTTAGATACTTCTTCATCAGTATTTAAATACTGGGACAAAAAGCCTAACTTTAGGTAGCTAGCTTGTCTCAGCAAATTTTCAAAACAAAGGGGAAGAATGGAGGTTTAAAAGCTACAAAGGATTTTTATTTCCTTTTAACATCACTAATTATTAAATGACAGAGTGGAGACTGGGAGTTTGTTGTGGGAAGGCAATAAATCTTAGTATTTAAGAGATAACTTTAAAATAAAATGAAACCAACATAAACTCAAGATCTTTTTATCAAGTTACTCTACTCCTACTTATAATAATTTCAATTTAAAGGTAAGCTGGTAAAAATCCTAATAAGTAATAAAATCGAATCGTGTATAAGCGAGTTCCATGCTTAGTATTTCTGATGCATAAAAATGAATACATGTAAAAGCCAAGGATCAGGTGGTTACGCTTGGTTTCTCTGGCTTTCGTGAGTTACAGTTGTCTAATTCCTCTTTTAATTGCTTGTTACCATTTTAGTTGTATTTAATTACTAACAGGAACGTAAATATCTCCTACATTTTGGCACTTTTTCTTCTACATAAAAGATTGCCAAGGAGGGATTTCCCAGGGCCAAATCAAATATACTATTATGTGTGTGACAGCGCAACAGTGTGGCGTGAAGATACGCAAGATCCGAATAGAAAAGCTCAAAATACTCCTATGAAAGAAAGTATTGAACTGCATTTCCACTCTATCGACGCATGTTAAAAATAAGTAAGAAATTAGGCAAATATGTGTTTGGGAATTATTACCAAAAAGCCTTTATTAGAACAGACTGAAATTATCAATTATCTGTGGGAAAGAGGACGGCTTCTCTCTAGAAGAAAAAGAGATGTGTATGTAATCATACGTTCATCGTGTGTTTTAATTCTTTATCCAAAGGCAACAATATGTTTTTGTTGTTTTTTTAATTTTGCGCAAAGCTACACAAGGGACAGCTGCGCTAGCTGTCCCTAATTCAGCAGTGGAATGCAGCTAGTCATCACCGCCCACCGCTATCTCTTGGGCTATTCTTTTACCAACGAAGAGTGGGATTGAACGTAACATTATAATGCCCCCACGGCTGAAAGGGCGAAAATGTTTGGTGCGACGGGGAATCGAACCTCAGATTACGAGTCGCAGCCTTAACCCACCTGGCCATGCCGGGCCGCGTCAATATGTATCATATTTGTTCAATTACAAGCAGTACGTTCAAGAACAACATGTAGCATGTTCTTGGGAAAGGTAATTTTATATATTTACTATTAATTTTTTTGTGCATCGCTAGTTTCATACAAAACAGATTTGGTTTTCAGTGTTTCCTTTCATTTTGAACGGGTTTTTATCCTAGTATAAATCATATAAAAACGAAAAGAAAAAAAGGTTCAAAGATAAATCTACTCTACACTTGTTTGAAAGAAGTAAATGTTTGGCGGTTTTTGAGGATTCCTTCTTGTTTTTGGTATACATCGTTATTTAGTTTTGAAACACGTGTTCTAATCTGACCAATGGTTTAATTAAAGAAGTAAACTTTAATTGGCCCTTTGTCAGAACTTTAGTCTTCTTATTGGACAGGCCGATATTAAGCCTACCGGAAAAGTTTACTAAAATGTTTTCACACCTAGAGATGAAGAAATTAGAAAGATAAAATAGATGTTACAAGTTCGAGAAAAACTAATTCGTAAGTTGAACTAATACCGACAGACATAGTGGAAGGGGCAACCAGTCATCAGCGACTGTTAACCAAATTTCATGATAAAATATCACTCTTATAACGTACTCGTAGCTCAAGATGCGGCACACCAAAGTCCTTCAGATTATCAGTCCAAAACTCTAATTACTAAAACGTATTTGAAATATTATTCCATAAAAAGGTTATTTTGTGGTAAGCATATTCTAGTGATCATAATTTAAAACTGAGTAGAAAGCTACAATTTGTTTCAATATGAATGATTAAGTTTGTTTGGTCGCCGCCCCTGGGTCACCAATCTACAGGAACTCAATGTCAAAGTGGTGTGTTAAGGTCAGATGTCATCGATCATGGCCAACCTTCCTCCCCTTGATAAGTCTCACACACGACAAACAGGTGAATGGATATTCAGATCCCTGAGGGGGTAAACTGAAAACAGAGAACGTTTTCTGGAAGGTCCCCTCATCATATACAGGTATCTATCTTTAGGGTTTTATTATTAAAGGGTGCCACATCTATCCGTCATCATTTGTAGATGACCAGGCAAGAGTATGAAGTTTAGCACAGGGAGCGTGTTGTTAAGGGTGAGTTGCTATGCCCCAATGTCAGGTGACCATGTTGTCATAGTATCAAATTTTGTCACCACAGCGTGCGTTGCTAAGTTGCCAAGACAGGCTGTCATAATGAAGGTTACATAATGGTACCACAAAGAAAAACATATGTCTCTAGAAAGCCATGCATTACACAATACATGTGTCATCATGTCTGTAATTATGCACTAATAATTAAATACATTGTTCAATACAAGATGCTTAGTTCTAATTAATTAAATAACTTATGATTAATTCTCTGAATTAATGATTGTTAAATCATCATTAAAGGATGCTTATCATTAAATTAGCTACATTTCCTTACAATTTAAATTTTTTTGAAAGTATAATCATTTAATTAAAATTTACTCATTCAATTTGTTAAAAAATTCATTGCTAAATTATAGCATTTCCATTTCTAAGAGGATTTGATCTTACTCAGTGCGATGTGTACAATAAATCACATATATTCAATTAATATTATTTTAACGACTTACTATAGTATCGTACACAAGTCATCAACATCTATATTTTTATGTTAACATACATTACCTGCCATCAATAGGTTTCCTTCTAATTTAGTATAAAAACATAACGTAAGGCTTTGTTGGAAACTAGTATACAAGCTAATACTTTCACCTTCAACTCAATCTTCTAAACTTCTGAATTAAATTATTTTACTGTTATATCATCGAAGCTGTCAAAAAAGTAAGCCTTTGTAATAAATCAACATGAATATGAAGCATTCAACATAAGCACCACAGTTGCCCCAAGAATCAAATGATAATTTTGTGGTTCGGGAACGATACATATTCAAGTTCCTAACGGCTTAAAGGTAGGTTTTAAAAATTATAACGATAAATATCGGGATTCAATACTCTAGCTAGTAGAGCACATAAGACAAAAAACAAATTGTTTTATGCCTTATATTTCTTTTCTTTGTTTTCTGTAAAATGTGTTTTTCTCATAAACTTTAATTAAATAAAAAATAATGAGGGACGCGTCTGTAATCTTGTCAAACCTCCTTTCCTGAATGAGTCAATTCATTTGACGAATAATTTCTGGGCAAAGACGACGTCCGCTGAAGGAGAAGATATATTAGATGATAAAGAGTACATTAAACAGTGCTGACAAATAAGTTAGGTCGTCAAAGTCTACAGGTTAAGAGGAGAAGGAAATAAATATTAAGGGAAAGAAAGGTAAAACAAGGATCAGGTGGAAACACGGGTCAGTAATATTCCATTTGTCATACATCCACGAACTAATTACAGACGCTCTTCTATAGCCACAAAGTTATAAGACAGATATAATCATTTTTGAATAAAGGGTAATAATTGTCACTATAATTATTTATTTTTTACAAATATGGAATATATTGCACTTTTTGAAACTCCGATTGTGAACATTATATGAATATATAAGGTGACAAATAACACTATGGAAAATATTTTAATACTTTTTCTTGTTTCTGGGCAGAAAGCGATATTTCCCAATTACTTATGCCTAAATTAAATGGAAAAGACCTATTTTTCTCTTCAAACTTTGCTTTTGTGACCTGGGTAATGAAATTTTCAAATTTACCCATTTTCGACAACATTCCAGATAGATTCAGTACTGAGTAGCTGATAGAGAATTTTCTCGAACTTACAAGAAGTTTCAAGAACTTTCTAGAATGTTGTAGAACCTACAAGGATATTCAAGAATGAAAGTGTGCAAGTCACAAGTCTAAGGAAGCTTCTTTACTCGTCAAGATGGGCTCTGCTTCTGCCCCAGTGTACCCGGTCTGTGCGAGACAATTGGAATTGCCTGTAATCCGAACGAGTGGTGCCCCTTTGTTGATAGCTCATCCAGAAGCCTCATAGTTGTGCTACTTCATAACGGGAATAAGTTTCCGTCTTTTCCTCTGGCTCATTCGGTGCACCTAAAAAAGGAATACAACAGCGTCAAGACCTTGCTAGAAGCCTTGAAGTATGATGAGTTAGGCTGGGAGGTTATCGGAGACTTCAAAATGGTGGCATTCCTGATGGGTCTCCAAGGACGCTTTACCCAGTTTTTCTGTTATCTTTGCCTTTGGAACAGCAGGGACACCACAGCGCACTACAGCAGGAAGCACTGTTCCCAACGGATCGAGTTCTCTGTAGGGAGGCACAATGTGAAGTGTGAGCCACTAGTGGACCTCCAAAAGGTGTTACTCCCACCATTGCACATAAAATTGGGTCTAATGAAACAATTTGTCACAGCTCTTGATAAGGAGTCTTCAGCCTCCAAGTACCTTCGAGAGTTCTTCTCTAAGCTGACTGAGGCAAAGGCCAAATATGGTGTCCTCGTTGGACCACAAATAAAAAAGACCCTGGAGTACACAGAATTCCCCAAGAAGCTCAGTTGGAAGGGAAAAAAAAGCTAAAAGGAGCTTTGTCGCAGTGGTTTGGTGCTTCTTGGACAATCACAAGGCTGAAAATTATGTGGAATTTGTTAAAGCTGTGGTGAAGAACTACAGCAAAATTGGCTGCAGGACGTCCTTAAAAGACCATATCCTTGTCGCTCATCTTGATAAATTCAAGGAGAACATGGGAGCACACTCAGAGGAGCAAGGCGACCGTTTCCATCAAGACATACAGGACGTTGAACGCAGCTGTCAAGGAGCGTATAACGACAACATGACAGTGGACTATATTTGGGTCTGACACGTGAAAGTGATTTACATTACAATCGCATATCTGGAAAAACTACTCACTTCTAAACATTTTTGTATAACTTAAGTATAAGTACATGTAAATATTGATTTATGTGTTCTTTTATTCAGACCTTATTTAATTAAAATATGCAAATTTGCCCGTTTTTATATAGAAAATAGGTTAATTTCTAAATTTCATTATCCAGATCACAAAAGTAAAGTATGAAGGGAATAATGGCCATTTTCTGTACTTTTACAACATAAGCAATTAAGAAATAATACATACTATCCAGGAACAAAATTTGTGTTACACAGTGTAATTCAATATACATATCTTAAAGTGCAATATTTCTCATTTCTAGAAAAATGTAGTTGAATTATATATATGTATATGTGCGTGATAGACGTCACGGGATTTTGATGCATCGTTTCTGGAGTCTGTCAGTCACTGTTAGCGCGCTTTTTGTTCTTCTATAATGAATATTTGACCTTAAGATAGTGATTGACATGAGTTTAAGATTTATTTCAGTTTAATGATTTTTTTATAAAGTTTCAAACATACAAAAGGAACTCTAGATTTAACTAAATAATTCTCTCTACTCCTTCAACATATTTTCCCGTTAAGTTCATTTTATCTCACACAGGAACTTTTATTTTCTGATTGTACTAATCAGCGGTTGGTTAATCAGTAAGTGGTTTCCAGTACATTCAAACACGTCATTTATTCGCCAATGAACAGTGCATAAAAATACAGGAACTGTTGATACGATATTCCTTTTATCACTATCCGTCGTGTGTCTGTGATTAAGGCTTGGTTTTCTTCTCTCATTAAAACTATAGTTACGTAGATATGTAAAACAGTGCACAGGTCATGAATGAGAGCGACATGTCTTTGTTGTCACTTTTTAGGTATTTAAGGTAACTACTCCCGTATGAAAATTCTATGTACATACATTAAAATGCATTATTTCTCACTTATGAAAAATTTAGTTATATTATATATGTATGTGTGTCTGTAAGTAAGGCTTAGTTTATTATAAAATATATAATGTCTATAATCTGCTAGTTTGTGGTTGTAAACATTCTGTGTGAAGAAATGAATATCAAAGTATAGAAAATAAACTTTACCAAAAGAATCAAGGATCTTAGAAATTGAACGGTGAGGTAATGTTTGTATTTGTGTTTTGACTATTTATAGTAACATATATTAGAACCATGAGTGTCAGCTATGTAACTGCACTATTCAGATCACTGAAAAACCACGACAAAATAAACTAAAAACACAGAGTTTCAATTTTCTAGAAACGTGGCAGCAATGCATAGTGTTTGGTTTTCTTAAAAGGCCTAAATAGTATTCAACAAAATGACATCTTTTACTTGTTTCTTTTTCGGGGTTTGTAAATAATCCGATGAATTTTAAAGATGAATGTTAAATTTCACCATTTGGACACAGTATATCCGAAAGTAATAATTCAGTGCCTTAACAATAGGTTTTTATTATTATTAAATACATGGAAAGGAAGGAATTTCTGGAACAACTTTTTCTTTCACTCCTCTCTTCCACATTTAATGAATAACCCAATGACATTGAACTGTATATATTTCTGGTCTGAAAGAAGAAAGTGTTGATAAAGATTGATTGGTGACTATGACGCGCGCGGCTGACCACAAACATATATGCAAAAACGGCTCGTTTGGGTTGAGAAAATATTTTACATAGAAGAGCGAACAACGTTTCGACCTTCTTCGGTCATAGTCAGGTTCAGAAAGAAAGAGGTAACTGACCGGAAGCTGACTACATGATTGAAAGGGGTTGTGTAACTGATTGTCGGAATGTAGAGGGCGGTGTTAGATATTTGAATATATAATTTTATTTATTTTATTATATTAATATAGGTATAAAAGCGTTCCTTTATATTGGTTTATTTTGGGTTTAAGTTGTTGTATAAGTAAGGCTTCTTTAATTTTGCGTTTGTTTATGTTTGTTTCTTTATTTAGTATTTGAGTGTAGAAAAATGGAAACCAGATTCAAAGAACATAAAAAGTCACCTTCACACGTTTCCGAACACTGCAAGTCAAATAAACACAACATAACCATAGAAAACACTCAAATACTAAATAAAGAAACAAACATAAACGCAAAATTAAAGAAGCCAGTATAAAGGAACGCCTTTATATCTATATTAATATAATAAAATAAATAAAATTATATATTCAAACATCTAACACCGCCCTCTACATTCCGACAATCAGTTACACAACCCCTTTCAAACATGTAGTCAGCTTCTGGTCAGTTACCTCTTTCTTTCTGAACCTGACGATGACCGAAGAAGGTCGAAACGTTGTTCGCTCTTCTATGTAAAATGTTTTCTCAACCCAAACGAGCCGTTTTAGCATATATATTTCTCTACAAGTGGGTTTTCTCGACATCACTGATGACCACAAACATGTATTCAGTTTCAATCTGAGGTGATTATGAACGAGTTCACGAAAGATTCACCACTTAAACACGCCAGGTAGTTCAATTAACACGCTGACTTCTCTCTCTCACTTTTGTTTTACATAAAAATTTCAGATCTAGATAAAGTCAATGAGTGCACCCTGTTAATAAATACAAATAACTAATTCACTGAAAACATCTCGTCAAATATCTCACTATCAATAGAAGCCGAAATCAATCAACAGTAATTTTAAGAAAGCAAAAGTTATTTGTGGATGAAAAGACGAAAAGATTAACCGTAGAGGTGTAAAAGCTAGTTGTGGCTTTAAAGACGCAAGGTTTAGTTGCAGTTAAGGAGAGATGAAAGCTAGTTCCAGATTTAAGGACGTAAGGTTGAGTTGGAGCTGGAGCAGAAGGTCAAGTTGCAGATGTAAATATGTAGGTTTGTTTCTAGCTTTAAAGAGATAAAAGCTAGTTGTAGTTGTAAGAAGATGAAAGCTACAGCTGTAGTCGTAAGAATGTATGGACTACTTGTACTTGTAAGGCGATAAAAGCTATAATTGTAGTGTAAGACCATACGGACTAGTTCTACTTTTAAGTACTTAAAAATTGTTTGTTATTGTGAGGACTAATGAACTAAAACTGAAGGTGTGATAACTGTCCAATATGTTCAATATTTAGTTCGCATGCAAACTGGAGACGTAGATGTATATGGACTGATTCTCCCAGTGAGAACGGCACATGCAAGTTAAACCAAATTGTGTATACAACTGCAGATAAATTATCTGCAGATATCTTAAGTTACTGAAGCAAAAAGATGTTGAGTAAGTTGCAGACGATGTTTTTCTTTCATCCATAATCATTTCCAGATTTGACGAAATCCCTAATCTAAGTTATGTTTCAAGAAACGTAATCTCACCCTCCCCTTTTCACACAAAATACATGAACTGGTTGATATATGGGGAGGACATGGATTAATCTTTTCTCTGGGAACTAGAACAACTGTTGTTGATACAGTACTGTCTTTCTGTATTGGCAGCTAGACTCATTTGATTAAGGTGCAGAATTCTGTTCTGACACGTCACATATGTACTGCTTGTTCCTTATGTGTGCTACTTTAATTGAACTGTTTCCCCTCTCAACGATCACGCTGGGCTTCTGATAAGTTTAATATGTAAGTTTTGGAGTTCATAACATAAAAATTATTTGCTCATTAATTTTTGATATGAACTTTAAAACATGCTACGTTGTTTTGTTTTTTTCTCTGTCGTCAGTTGCACTTCAACGCAAGTATTTTTTTAAACTACTTTTCAGATACTTTTAAACAAAAGATTTGTGTGATCCATCCTGGAAATGGTGTTCAGCGCCGTCTCTTTGTTTGTTCACTTGTTTGATGTTGTATGTGATTTCTTAGATAATAGCCTGGTAATAGGAGGTTGGGTGTCAAATTACGAAAATGTTTGTGTGTTTAGAATTAAGCACAAAACTTCACAATGGGCTATCAGTGCAATGCCTATCACGGGTATTCAAACCCAGATTTTAGCAGCGTGAGTCCGCAGTTTTACTGCTATGCCACTGGCGGACATTTATGAAAATGACAAACATGAAAACGCACAATGATTAAACTTACTAACAGACAACACAGTGTTAAGTAATATATTGACCTTACACCATTTGATTTAATTTCGTAAGATGTATTACCAAAATATGATTTTTAGATAGCACAAATGAACTATCTACGATATGTCACCCGCGGATAATCGAACTCCAAATTTAGGATTGTAAGTGAGTAAACGTCGCGCTGATCTACCGAGAGTAATGTGGACTTAATTTCGATCTTCTTGGGTTTGTTGTTAAGCCCAAAGCTACACAATGGGCTGTATGTGCTTTGTCCATCGTCGGTATCGAAACAGAATTTTAGTGTTATAGGCTCTTTGTTTAATAACCAAGGAGTTTTAACTTAGTAGTTAGTTACTAAATCTCAAATCTTTAAACAAGAGATTAAATATGAACGTCACATTTTCAGTAAACTTACCATTTTCTTTCACTAATAGTGAGAACAGCAATTGATAGAACTCGATAAGATGTGTATCGATATGCAGAATCTAATTTCTCTGAAAGAAGGGTAGATTTCAAATAATCTAGTCACGTTTATTGTCTTATGCGCTTCATATTAAACGGTCAGTGTAATTACAAATTGTTTTTAAATAATGTGTTTGAAAACAGTATTTAATAGTACTGTGAAAGTGCACAAGATGAAATTAAATGTCAGCTAAAGCCATCCAATATTTGAAACTGTATGTTAGTTTCAAAATATCTTAAACTTTCAAGATGGGTGAAACAATTATTAGTACAACTTCCGATCAATATCTATGTTTCTATTGGTGAAGCATTCTTGACACCAACAGTATCAGACCAGCTTTGAATATTTCACGTAATCTCGCCCACACTGACTTTATATCATTTAAAACAACGTCCAGGTTATTTGGATAACCCAACATTATGTTCATTTTTACACCTAAAGAAACGGAAGCCTAATACAATATCATTTTACTTTCACACATTTTTTTTACGGCTAAGCCAAAAAAGTAAATACAGGACAAACAACAAAATGAACGCAAACTATAATAAAATGGTTACATTGGTTATTAGGTAGGTCTAGATAATCTCCTATCTTGAATTGATAGGTTGGCATGAAAAATAAACTCATTGAGCAAAAATCGCAGAGTTGTTTTTTCTTTCTTCGAAAACTAAATTATGTTTGAAAACGTAAGCGTTCTTATATCGATCAATTTTATGTACTTAATATGTTATGAAATTTTCTTATAATTGCTACTGCTGCTAAAGTTTTCTTTCACTAATTTTAACTCATTAATTTTTAATATTAGCTTTGAAATAAACTGCATTTTCTCTTCAACGCGAATCTATTTTTACATCATTGTGAAAACATCTTTTGAAGAAAAGTTTTGTCTACTCCACCTAAGACTGGGTATTTAACACCATATGTACGTTTAAACTTTCCTGTGGTATCTTAAACAACAGATGTTCTTGTTAATGGGCCACTGGATGTGATATTATGAAATTTAAAATGGAGAATGACGCAAAACGGTTGGACGTCAAACTCGTAATCTGAGAGTCGCTGAGATGTAAGCTCGACTCGTAATCTGAGGATCGTGAACTCGAATCCTTCTCGTACTAAACATGCTCGCCCTTTCAGCCGTGGGGACGTTATAATGTTACGGTCAGTCCCACTATTCGTTGGTAAAAGAGTAGCGTGAGAGTTGACGGTGGGTGGTGATGACTAGCTTCCTTACACTGACTAGTCTTACACTACAAAATTAGGGACGACTAGCGCAGATAGCCCTCGTATAGCTTTGCGCGAAATTCAAAAGCAAACAAACAAAAAACAATATATTTTCATTATCTTTTAATGACTGAATCAGTAAAACTTGGAGTTCAGTGATTAACTCTTCTGTATTAGGTTGCTGCGTTATATAAATCTGCTTAACAGCAACTTTCAACCCAGTCCCGGTTTCTTTGTGCTTTATTTCCAGCTGCTGAATCACTGAAACATTGAAAGAAATATCATTAAAATCTGTAATATATTGGCACGTAAAGACGTCACCAGATTCTGGTGATAAAAGTATTGTGCTTTAAAAAACAAATGAACAATGAAATATTACCTAATTAAAGTATTTGTAAGATGATAAAACTTTATGCTTATCTTATTATACAGGAAATACAACATCATACGTTATTAAATATCTCATTATATGAAGACTACTATAAAGTATCAATAAAAAATAAACAGCAGATTATATTGACACATATAAGCACTGCTTTTAAAATAACATCAGTAACTTTTTCAAATAGCTTTCAGTTGTTACAATCGAAATGTACTAGTAATGTGATGGATTTGGAATCTTTTCAGCTAAGCATTCATGAGTGAAATAATCCATGGGGGTAAATGTATGCTTTTAAGCATAATAATATAAATGTCACTATTGATTATTCTGTTCTATAAATCTTGTAAATTTGTGTGTGATCAAATGTACTTTAAAATTTCACAACATAATGATGTCTTTCTACACTGTTATTTTATTTTTCATAATTTGCAAAATACTATCTTTTAATCAAACTGTGCAACTATTCAGTTTCAAAATTTTAACTTTCTGAACTATGCAACTATTATTGTGTTAATTTTTAACACAAACTTTTGTTGATGTAAAATGAAGTAGCTACATTTGTGTGAAATGGATCAAACTGCACACTTGTAACTCTATTTTCTTTATTCCTTGGTAGGTCAGAAATTGGGAAGATGTTGCTAATATTGAACATTTCTATATTTAAGTCACATTATCAATACATGAAGAATATCATTCTACAGACTGGTTAACCAGCACATACATTTTTTTTCAACGTTACACATAGTGTAATAATGTTGTGAAAGTTATAATTTTCTGTACACAAAATGTATTTTCATGCCATACTAACCTCCTTCCATATAAATAGCTATTGTTATCCATTGTTGCCCTTTATATGCAAAACATTTTTTTTCACGCATAACAAAAGTTTTCTGCCTCTCCTCCAATAAAAATGACTTTGGTGGTTACGGGGTCCGACTTGTAATCTAAGGTTTGCAGGTTCAAATCCCAATCACACCGAATATGCTCACCATTTCAATCATGGGGGCGTTATTATATGATGGTCAAGAGTAGCCAAAGAGTTAGCAGTGAGTGGTGATGACTAGCTGCCTCCCATCTGGTATCACCCTGTTAAATTATGGATGGCTAGCTTTGCGCTAAACTAAAAAAAAAAACATTCCAGTGTGTGCCCTTGAAAATTACCAAGAGGCAACCCTCAACCAGTGAGAGTGCCATATACTCTGGTTACACATTCGATTTTCTCTATTCAATTCAACCAGACTATCACTAGGAATTTTCCCAGAAATTGGAAGCATCGGTTTTGAATGAGAAGGAAATGTGGAATGTGTAGGTGTAGGTCGAAAATAGATATTTAGTATATGAAAATTATACCTGCATTCACATAAAGAGCCATAATCCCACGTTCAAGAGGTGAAGAGACTGGTGCAAGGAAGTAATAGAAGCATTCTTCGAAAGTATACAAAGGACACACCTGGACACAAGAGAATAAGATTCAAAGAACTGATGTGAGAGACCACACCACGTCTCAACAAGTTATAGTCTTCGTCCATCACTGAAAGGTATGGTACACATGGATGAAAAACAGAGGAGCACGCCCAAGTGGTATGTGAGAAAAATATGGGTCTGCTCCCAAGAGTAAAGTGGTTAGGGCACGACAGTCCACACTCAGCAAGGCAAACACATCTAAAACCATGATACTGGGAACTGAAATCCATGCAGGGATAGGATGAGAAGCATACTGTCTTCATCTCAAATTCAGAAAGTGTAGTAACATTAAGAGGGAGAAGAAAAGAAGGAATTATAACAATCACAAGTGCCTTCACTGTAATTAATGACACAGATGGAATATAATTGAATGAGGAATACATACATCCATAATATATGTGTGAGGACTTATGTTGATTTATTATACCCTAAATCCAAAACCTGGCCACTGGCAACTGACATATACATGAAAGTAAGGTGAGAGATTCCAATCTAAGGTGTAAACTACACTTTGATGTCTAATCCTTTTGTTTCTGTCTACTTTAATGTAGAGAAGATTACATCATGTACACCAGTAGAACACTCTGCACTGAACGGTATTTTCCTGTGGATTTCTTATGTCATTAAACCATTAAAGACGATGCCTCTATGGCCTACCACCACAGTAGCTTGGAAGTGGAAAGAGGTAAGGGCTTTTAAACTCCACTAGAAGAAAACTAATAGGGAAAAACATGGAGGAGAGACTGGAGTAACGATAACATCTAAAACAATACAATGGGTGACCCCAACACCCTATATTTAGAAGCAGGCTACATTTACTTGTATAGTACAAGGTATGATAAGGATGGACAACCATTCCTTCTTTGCTCATGTAGTACATGGCTGATATGGTCACTGTGTATTGTGGAAAGAAATAATGATTCGGTTGAAGGAGAAGATATATTAGATGATAAAGAGTACATTAAACAGTGCTGACAAATAAGTTAGGCCGTCAAAGTCTACAGGTTAAGAGGAGAAGGAAATAAATATTAAGGGAAAGAAAGGTAAAACAAGGATCAGGTGGAAACCGGTTTGAATGGAGACAGAGAGAGGCAATGGAGGACCACATTAGCATCTCAGTCCAGTGGAGCAGCCCGCAACAGGGGACAATGAATCTGGAAGGAACGTATCAATATGAATATATTGGGAATAAATAGAAAGTGTGGGACAAAGCCACCTGATAATTGGAAACCAAAGAGACAGAAGATCCTTGATCAAAAAGCCACGAAAGAAACTCAACAACATGAGGAACTGTAGACCAGTCAGGTGGAACATCTGATCCAGAGACCAATGAACGAAAATATTCCATTTACGTTGATAAACTTTAATAGATGAAAGGCAAGAGGAACATTCCAGATATGAAACTATACAGGATAATTAAAAAATCACAGCTGAGCCAGCCACTAAGGATCAATCAGGACTTGATATGGAGTGGTATGGATAAATGAAATCATTCGATGAATAAGTTGGATGGGATTATTAACATATAGATATTTGTCGACCCAATCCTGACTGAAAGCATTGATAGCCAGGGCAAAATAATGACGAACCAGAGACCAAAAAGGATATAGCTTGCGGTAGAAGGATATGGTAAAGGTATCGATGTAAGGAGTACCCCACTGAAGTCAAAGTCACTGAAAGACAAGAGGATTGAGAGACCACATCATTGGATACATTTTGTCTGGATGGGAAAGATAATCTATTACAATATTGAAACACCGGAACATGATACACAATGATATGAATATCTTGCATGTGGATGCAGAAAATGAGATACAAAACATAAAAGCATAGGGATTAGGAATGGGTGCCACGTTGGTGACTTACTAATGCAACCACTGTGGAGTTACTGGAATGCATGACCAGACAATGTCTGGCCAGATGAAGAAAATGATCTGAAGTATGACATACAGCTTGAAACTGCAGAGTGTTGATATAATAAGTATTTTCAGCTGCAAAACAACACTTTAAAGCCTCCTGCCGATGTGTTGATCCTGGACAACCACCAACGTAGTTCTTTGACTACAGCAGGAGGAATGGTAGTAAGATCCTGCATAGGATCCCATGCACGAGTCTACTAATTATGAAAAGCTCACATATGAGCCTGACTAATTGGGACCATGGTAGCCAAGGAAGACCACATCCCCAAAAGCATAGCACATCGGAAGTTGAATTTCATTAACCAGCCCACTCGAGCTGTCGTCTCCTGGAGCAACTTAAGTTTATGATGGGTAGACTCCTGTTCAGAATGAGTTAATAGTAGCCGGTTATCCTTATAATAATGAATATGCATCCCAAGAGCATGGCGATGATGAGAAAAAGATCAAAATATTTAACAGAAATATACAGGGTCAAACAACTCTTGAAGGGGAGCTTGTAAGATTGATAACTCATCCCTTGATGGGCAAACGAAAGATATGGTCATGACTGCAAAGCTACTGGAATAAGTAAGAAAGTATTTGCGACATCCGTCTTGGTCATTCATATACCTGGAGTAAAAACCGACTTGAGAGTAAGAAACAATTTCATGATAAAACGAGGGAGACTGAGAAGTTGACTGAGGTGAAACAAATCTATGACAGGCCGCCAGTCTTTATTTTTGTTGGAGAAAACAAACAGCGTGGAATAAGCCTGAGATAAGTCATAGGTTCAATGGCCTGTCGGTGATAGGGTCCTGAGGCTGAGAGAAGGAAATAGGTACCTTTGATAGAGGAAGTGGGGAAAGAGAATGTAGTAAAGATCCATCTGATAGAATCCAAAATCTCACACATATTTGACAAAAGATCATCACAGGGGAACAAATTCTCACAATCAAGCTTCCACCAAACCACATTTCAGTGAGTAGTCACCGATACTCTTAACGTTGTGCCAATCTACATGAAATAAAATGATGAAATACAGAACCTCTGGAAGAAAGAACAGGTAAGCATCGATGAGGACTAAAACAGGAAATGGGAACAGGGGCTTTGTCATGGTTTTACTACAACAAATAATTTACAAAGGTATAAGTGGTAAATAATTCCTCACGTGATTTCAAAGTGTCAGGAACATGGTTGATACATACCACTAAAGAGAGGGGCAAGATGTAATTCTCTGAAATAAATTGGTGGCAAACTACCCTGGGATAAGGCCACAGTGAAACCCAGAAGATCCCAACAACAGAGAAACCACGTTTGTAAGTCAAGAATCAAGGATGACACATGAAGCCGTCACTTAATGAACCCTCAAGATTTTGGTGCATACATAGCCTGGGAACGATGATGTATTATAGATAAATACCGTCAGAATGAAGTAAAGTTAATACGAGTGTGTAAAAACTTGCTGTGATGTAAACACTACAGAAAATCAGGGAGTGCCCAAAATTGAGAAAAGCAATGTGATTGGTAACCCGTGAAAGGAAAGACATGCTGCTATCTCAACCAATTGGGAGGTAAAATGCCCTACTAAAAATATCATATATCCAGAGAAGATAGGAAGAGTAAATAATAATGATAAGGATGACAGGGATCATAAGAAATAGAGGAAACATATTAAACACCACAAACCTGAGAAATCATGTCTTAATATGTCATTAAGGGCTAGCTGATTCCATAGATGGGGCATAAGAATGTACGGCAAAATTGAGCGTTAGAAAAATGCAATCAAAATCTTCGTTAAACGAACAGGTTTGACATGTTCTTGGAGAAGCGAGGTATAGTTCAGGAGGAGGTGGAGGTAGTTGGCCCCTACAGTACCTATCTCTTGCTAAATAATCGTAGATAAATCCAACGACAGGTGACACCACCTGTTACGAATGAAAAAGTGTTTTGTAAGAGGTGTGATACTCAAATTGGTAACATTAACCTCGACATTCGTGGTAAATAGTGAATCAAACAAATTGTTTTACAGAAGAATACAAACGTGCGAAAAATAAACGAACAGGAAAACAATAAAGATTGGACAGTGGATTAACAATAATAAAAGCGATTAATAAAAAGTACCATTTCAATAGTATAACTATTTAAGTTATAATTAGAAAGCACACCAAAGAAAAAATCAACCGTCTAAACAAGAACTCTGCCAAAACAAAATGATAGTCTAGTGGAATTGAATGGAGGTACTGTATGTGTGACAAGAATGTGTGGCACTATTATTGGTGGAGGGTTTTTGTCTGGTAATTTGCATGAAAGACTCATTGCAATGAATTATTTCCAATGGAGGCGCGGTAAGACACTTGTGGTATGCGTATAAACCTTTTTGCTTATGGTGGGTAGCACTGAATAAGTATAGCTATTTAAGGGGCCCGGCATGGCCAAGTGTAATAAGGCGTTCGATTCGTAATCCGAGGGTCGCGGGATCGAATTCCGGTCGCATCAAACGTGCTCGCCCTTTCAGCCGTGGAGGCGTTATAAGTGACGGTCAAACACACTATTCGTTGGTAAAGAGTAGCCCAAAAGTTGGCGATGGGTGGTAATGACTAGTTGTCTTCCCTCTAGTCTTACACTGCAAAATTAGGGAGGGCTAGTGCAGATAGCCCTCGAGTAGCTTTGCGCGAAGTTAAAAAAAAACAAAAGCTATTTAAGTGGAAGGAGGTAATATACGGAAAAAAATTCATTTCAATGAATAGAATATGTATACATTTGCAATATGTACTAATGATGCATCATGCCAATAAAATAAATAAACTGGTAGTTTTCAGTTTGAGCTAGTAAATTTCTCATTTCTACTAACATGTTTACAACTCTGCTATTTTTTTCTTCTACTCAAGGAGGAACTGAAATACTATCAAAGTTGGATTTGTTTGTTTGTTTTGGAATTTCGCATAAAGCTACTCGAAGGCTATCTGTGCTAGCCGTCCCTAATTTAGCAGTGTAAGACAAGAGAGAAGGCAGCAAGTCATCACCACCCACCGCCAACTTTTGGGCTACTCTTTTACCAACGAACAGTGGGATTGACCGACACATTATAACACCCCCACGGCTGAAAGGGCGAGCATGTTTGGCGCGACCGGGATGCGAATCTGCGACCCTCAGATTACGAGTCGCACGCCTTAACACGCTTGACCATGCCGGGCCCAAAACTTGCAAAGTTGTTGTTTTTCAATTAAGCACAAAGTTACAAAATGGGTTAAATGTGATGTGCCCACCACGGGTATCGAAACCCAGTTTTTAGAGGTGGAATTCCGCAGACATGTCGCTGAACCACTGGGGTACAACATCAAAGTTGGAATTATTATTATGCAGAAAGTGTAACGACATCTTTCTCCACATTTCAGTAACAAGTGTATGAGAGTCACATAACCATTGTTTGAAAATACAACAGGATAATAATCTAGAACTTATGTTTTCTCTGTGTGAAATTATTTGAAAGCGAAGGAAAGAAATTGGGATGTAAAATTTAAAAAGTGATCAGTTTAATGTCATATATTTACTTAGTTGAGAAGTTTTTAAAAGCTAATGAACGTAAAACAAAAAATAAACAAAAATACCAGCAAAAAAAAAAGTTAACCGATTATTGAAGTAATATACTTAAAGTAATACCCGCTTATTAATTAGTGTTTTGTTCCAGAAATGATCTTTTTATCTCTAATATTTTTACTACTTAGTACAAATTTATATTTAAATCACTATATCATTCTTTTGTAACTGTTCACAAAATGTCAAGTGCTTATTCTTTGGATTCAGTCATCTGAACAATTCAAGTACAGAATCTCAAACCAATGAGTGTCTACCATATAAAATTTAACACACTTCTCTTTAAGTTTTTAATGTAGAAAAAGCTTTTGGTGTACATATTACATTTAAACTTACCCTTGGCCAATCTGTTTTATCATAGTATATTTTTTGTAGGAATCGCCCTTTGAAACAATACTTTTTAACTTTTGCATAATTTTTCATCTGTTATTTTCTTTGACAAACTATCATAATATAATAATTAGCATGCCATGCAAATATGCGTTTGTCAACAAATGTTACTTGTAATGATTGCTGTAAAAAACATTCGACATTGCACTATTAAATTTATGAACAAAGTTGAATCTACGTAAACAAAAGATCAATGTTATGTTTCACAGGCGAAAAAATTCATTATGAAAAACGCTCAATAATCAGGACGGTATACACATTTACAGTTATTTAACATATTTCATCGTGTTTCACAAGTATAAGAATTTGTTGTAATTTTCTACCATTTATTACATGTTGTACAAGTAATTATTATTTAGCATTTTCAATCCCTTATGTAACTTTTCACAGCAGACGTTTAGTAAAAATTAGGTATGTTTTCTATATAAATTGTCATAAATAAATACTTTTTGTTGTTTTAACAGGAGACAAGAGAAGTTGCCACGACTTACTATGGATATAATTTACATTATTGAACGTAACATAAATGAGATGATACTGTCAACAAGTTTGATGTCCGAAATTTTCAACTTTGTAATAACTGCTGTATATACTTTAAATTATTGCTGAGATTTTGAATTAGTTGGTTTAGAGTTATTTTGTTCCAGTTGTTCCTCATCACTACAAGTCATCCTCTACTTCAGTCTGCGATAAGGTGCTAAATGTTGGTCAAGTACCATCTTTACTACGATTATTTTAAAATTATGTTTATGTTTAACTAGCAGATGTTTATATAATACCTAGCAAGTGCTCGTTGAAACAATTCAACTGTTGCGCGGTTGGCAAAAATGTTTTGGTTTTTAAGCAATGGGTGTATGCAGCACAATATAGAGCGCTCAAGTTCGCTAAGTAGTTGTGTAGATTTTCCAGCTGGATTCCACTGTTTCTTGTCATTTTACTGAGCGCAAGAAGAGACCTCTTTCGAGGTGAGGATTTTTTTACCGTTGTCGTTTCTACACGAAGTTTCAAAGGGATTTTATTCAATGCAATTTATTCGACATGATACAATAAAATAATGCATGAATAGAATACCAACATGAAAAAAATAACATCTTTAAACTGTTACTTTGATTTGGTCGACAAAATAAGTCCTCTTTTCTATTGTTGTTTCTTTCTTTCTTTCATAAAATTTCCTCATAAAACGAAACATTTTTAATAAGATACATTTTTTTCGGATTGACTGCCTCCCAGTGAAACAGGATAAGTCTTCATATTGATAATGCTAAAATCAGTGGACACAGCAGACAGCGTGATGTGGGTATGCTATAAGGTCTTTGATTGCTATGATTTGTTTTGCGTTTGAAACTGGTTCTATGGCAGATCGTAAACGCGGTAGGAGAATTCTGTTACAAAATAAGAAATTTTCTACATCAAGTGCGTAGTTCTTTCATAATCTGAAATATTTAAAACATTTAATTGTAAAAGGCCGCGCAACCGTAACAACGCAACATGGGCCAAAGATTGATTGATTTCAACGGTGCACATCTCTAACAGCTCTAGCGGCACGAGTTAACAAACATAACGATCTTGCACGGCTTTTGCAACACTTCGTGACCCTCCAATAGTCCTTACATAATTAACCTCATTTAGTCACAATAACAATATTGTTTTCCAGCACTGCATTAGCAGGTCTGGTTACTTATAGAAAGCAGTTGAACTCAATGAACCCAAAGATTCTTGCTTTAATTATATTATCTATTTCTGTCAAGCAACTATTGTTAGTTTCTTCATACACTCTCAAGTCCTTCCTGCATATCCTAAAAATAATTGTTGAACATTTACTTGTCTGATTTAATGGCTCCTCTGCAGCCTGGGTAATGACGTGTTTGGATTTTATCCCTAAAGCTGTTGTCACTTTAAGATCTATTTATGAAGTGTCTGTTTACTTTGGTTGTACGTACGAATTCTCATATTACAAATAATATTTATATATATATATTATTTTTCATCTCATGTGCTTCACCACAATGCTTCCAATCTCGGTACCATTCTTGTATTTTAGTTCAACACATGGCTCGGCATGTTAGGGCGTTTGACTCGCAATTTGAAGGTTGCAGGTTCGAATCCCTGTTTACCGAACATGCTCACCTTTTCAGTCGTTGAGGTGATATAATGTGATGGTCAATTCCACTATTCACTGTTAAAACAGTAGCCCAAGAGTTGACAGTGGAAGGTGATAACTAGCTTTCTTCTCTCTAATCTTCCACAGGGACAGCTAGCAAAGATAGACCACTTGTTACTTTGCGCGAATTTCACAACAAACCAAACAGTTTTACATTACAGCTTTAACAATATTATAATTTTCCATTTTCAGTAAAAATCTTCTGTGTAGCAGTTCTACATTACAATTCCAACATTATTATCCCTTTACGGCCTCAGTAGCAATATTTTCTCTCAGTTCTGTATCACATTTCTAACAATATTATATTTTTCCAGCCTCAGTATGAATTTTATTTTTCAGTTTCATATCGAAACCAATTTACAGAACAAACATTATTATCTTCTTCCAATCTAAATGACCCCCAGTGACTCAGCGGTTTGTCTGCGAACTTCCAACGCTAAAAACCGGGTTTCGATACTCGTGGTGTAGCTTTGTGGTTAATTCAAAACAACAACAAACAACAACCAGTCTAAATATACTATTACTAAGTTTTCAATTTATAAACATATTCCTTCGCCTATAACTTGGATTCGTAGAGAAAGCGGACTGAATAACTATTTGATTGATGGTTAATTGTGAATTTAGACCTATAATTGGATAGAGTTCTTTGATCTAATGCTAACTTAGCGTGTTTGTTGCCACAAAATATCTAAAATGAGCATTAAACGGGCCATCATTACAAGTGGTGTTCAAATCATTTTGTCACCCCCTCTACCCCAGTGGCTCAACAAGAAGTTAGCAGACTAACAATGTTAAAAATCAAATTTCAATATCGATTGTGCAGTTGCACACTAAACAATCGACAGATTAGCCAATTGAATCATTTTGTAAATACGAAGTTGCCGTTGTGACTTCTTTTTTGTCTTTCTGTAACTAGGTTGTCGTGTGTTCTTTGCTGCATTTTTACAATTCGATTCCGAACAAAGAGTAGGCCAGTGTAAGCCAAATATCGTAAAGAATTTTGCATATAGGATTTTGGAATACGCACAAAGTTAAAATGAAGTTAGTTAGCCATTCTTTGTAAATTTGAAGAAAGAGTACCGGAAAGTAAACATTCCATATTATTATGAACAATACTGGTGTATGACGGAGGCTAAGAAGAGTTATGCGAGTTAATTATAAAGTAAATACGTAAAGCGCCATATAGTTTAGCAGTAGTTAAATGCATAATAGCTTACGCATGCGTACTAATAATGGTTTACTCATGCGAAAAGTACCAACCTCAAATAATTACTTTTAAAGTAGTTAAACTAACTCAAATGTTACACAGGTAAATTGATAGCGATATAAAAGTATATAATCAGGACTCTATCTTACATGTGGTTTGATAATGTTACAAAGTTTTAATGAATAGCCGTGTTTTTCAAGGGTTTTCTAAATGTCATTGTGTTTGAATGTTTCAGGAGGTGTGTCATCAGCCGTAATGTGCTTACTCACCAACCTTTTCACTTCGTGATCCAAACTTTTTAATTTGATTTGTAAGTGGGGTAACAAAAACGGCGTCAACTCTTTTGGATTTTCACATAGTTTTCGATGACTAAGGTACACCTTTCAACCATAGTAGCCAACGGCAGTCGATTTAGCAGATTTTCGTATTTTAAAAGCTTCATAGCTCTTGAATTTTGACAGTTACAGGTTGCGACAGCTGAAGAGAGTTTAGGTAAGATAGTTTGCCACTTGATCAAATTCGACCCTCATAAAATACGAAAATATCTTCGTATGTCCGTGGTTATCAACAGACTCAGACCAGTGTGGCAAAACGATGAGGAATAATATTCTACATATGTCCTCCATTTTCATCAGAATTCGATCACCTTGGACTGAGTTATAAAGCAAAATAGTATAAAAAATCTATCCCAATGTTAACTGATATGGCTGTAACCTTGACCCTCCAACATCCAATCACTTCTAAGTTAGATCATAGTCCAAAAGTATACCAATTTTCGTCTTTGTCCATTCAGCCGATCACGACAAATCCTGCTGACAAACACACATATATACATAAATAAACACACTGGGATAAAAACATAACCTTCATCATCTTCAATGGCAGATGTAATGATTGGTTTAAACCCCAGGAAGTTACTTTCTATTTTTTCGAACAAATGGAATTCTGTAGCGTTTCTTGTGTGCAGGAAAACATTTTGTTCACTGCCTTCACTGAGGATTTAAATAAACTCTCAGTACAGGATAAATGTCAGCTCTGTCCACAAATTTAGCTGCTGTTTCATCAGTCTTTTTTACATAGAAACAGTTATGAATATACCCGACACATATCACCCAGATATTTTCAGTTACCTAATTTTCAGTGTTTGATTTTGAAAGCACACATTGTTTAGATGCCTTGTAACAGTCTGGGTGCACGTAGTCAGACGCATTAGTTTTCATAATCCAGTCGATGTTAAAGAACTGGTACAAAACTGTTAAACTGGACACACATGAGTTCTATATAGCCACCTTAAATTGGTTAGAAATATTTAATGTGGATGGATATTGTTCTATACTTAACGAGAAACTACTTATTTGTTAAATTGTTTAGTAACGTTTACCAGATATATTAGTGTTATTGTTTGTTTGGAGAAATTTCGTCCAAAGCTACACGAGAGCTATCCACGCTTGCCGCTTCTAATTTAATAGTTTAAGACTAGAGAGAACACAGCTGGGTTTCACCTCCCATCTCCAACTCTTGGGCTAGTCTTTTACCAAAGAATATTGGGATTAATCGTCACATTATAACGCCACTACGGCTGGAAGGACGAACATGTTTGATATGACGGGGAATCGAATCCATTCCCCTCATATTACGAATTGAACGCTCTAACTATCATGTTATGTCGGGCCATTAGGCCTAGAATCTAGATTTAATTGTAAACAATTAGAATTGTTTTACCGCTTGAATTGTAACCCTACGATACATTTACATTTATATTTTATAGATCATATACCAATAAATATATTTTAATGCATGATTCTGTCCAAATAATCACATTTTTCGTAAAACAAGCACCTCCTACAGGCTGCTATATATACTTACAGTTTCGGAAATGTGTTGATGATAAATATGTAATTAATGTGTTAAAATGAAGCAAAACTCATAGTTTACAACAAAAGTTTATTTTCATATCAGTTAACTACTGATCTTGATTTACAGTAAAATGGTAAAACATAAGGACAAACACGGTTATTAAATTTCAAGTTGTTCACTAATTAACAAAAGATTATATATTAATGCTATATTTCAGTACTATAGCCTAAATATATGTAAAAATAACTGTTCAAGTTGTTCACAAAATAACAAAAGTTTATATATTAATGCTATATTTCAGTACTAGCCTAAATATATGTAAAAATAACTGTTCAAGTTGTTAACAAAATAACAAAAGTTTATATATTAATGCTATATTTCAGTACTAGCCTAAATATATGTAAAAATAACTGTTCAAGTTCAAGATTTACAAAAGGATTTAAGTTCGGAGAATTTCCAAACTAGTCTAGCACCTTTATTTGCGTTATAGTCATAAAATTCTTCACAAGTTTCGATGTGTGGCACGGAGCCAGATCTTGCTGAAAATGACTATTAGAATAGGGCCCTCAGTGGTTCAGTGATAATTTTGCAGGCTTATAACACTAAAAATTGGGATTCATCACCTGTGGTCGGCAGATCGCAACTAGCTCATTGTGAAGAATAACAAATATAGGTTGAGAAATGAGATAGGCACTTAGAAGAACATCTTTAAATAACTACAGTTTTTATCCGGTAATCATAATGATAATATACAACTTTATTTCATAAAATTAGAAACTTCATTCACAACATTTTGTCTGGATTTGTTTTTTTTTCAGCTGATTACCAATTTTGTGGAAACAATACTAAAATTATTCTAATAGTCAGATACCAGTAACAGATCATGCCTGTTGTTTGGTGTCGGTGTCTCCCTGCAGATTGCTTTCCATCTGCTTCTGTAGGTCTTGTAGCTGCTGTTTTAAGATCTCAAGAGCTTTCTCATGGCTCTCTAAAGCCTGTTGCATCTGCTTTGCAAAGCCTTTCTCTAATTCTATTAAAAAGAAAAACAAAGATATTGTAGAACCACTCAACAAACACAGCCATGACAAAAGCCATCTCGATATCAATTTTTGTCTTTTTGCATTTGCCTTTAAACCTCTTATCTAAGCATTAACATTATTTGATGATAGCTAATTTTTAATTGATGTTTCAAAAATCTAACCAAGCTGTAACAGATAAACAAAACATTTCCCTCTCCAGTGATATAATAAGGATTCTGTGCTATACAAATGTAAAACTCAGTGTTACTAAGACTTTCATACAAAAGTATGTATTTTAGCTGACACACCTAACAGAAATTGATCATTATTCAGGCCTAACTTCAGATTTTCTGTGGATCTGGAAAGAATGAGTTACGATGTGACTGGTGCTAACTAAACGAACAGTTACTGACAATAAATGTGATTAACGTTAACTGAAGGAATGGTTACTGACAACAAGTATGACTAATGTTAACTGAAGGAATGGTTACTGACAACACATATGACTGATATTTACTGAAGGAATGATTACTGACAACAAGCATAACTGACTTCAACTGAAGGAATGGTTACTGACAACAAATATGACCAATGTTAACTGAAAAAAAGGTTACTGACAACAAATATGACTGTTTTCAACTGAAGGAATGGTTAATGACAACAAGCATAACTGATTTCAATTGAAGGAATGGTTACTAACAACTGGTAGCTCATCCTTTTAAGATACTCCTCATAATTTTGAAATTTAAGAATAGACTTTCAACATTTTTACCAACAGGCCAAAAGTGTCTTTAACAATACAAATAATTAATCCTAATATCCAATTTGTCATTATGAGTCATAAATAAAAATTTCTGTGAGTTTTGACTGAAAGATTAGAAAGAGAAAGCAAGAAGAAAATGAAAACCCTTAAAAGTCCACTGAGAAAAACTTGTAATTATATCTACAAGTGTCAATGAGGAACAATTAATGTACAAATATATCAAAAAATACAAAACTTTTAAACAGATGCTAAAGTAAATAATGATAAGTTATGTAAATAATATAAATAAAAACAAATAATGGCAAATAACGTAAATAATGATACTTTAAAAAACCATTAGAACAATTTGCACACACCACGAAAATTAACCAAGAAATAAAACTAAAACTGAATCACCCTAAGTGGATATTTGAAAATAAAGGATAATTATTTAGTTTTGGATACAAATGTTATATTTCATAGTTAAATAATTTTTTTACATATGTTTGTCTTATTTTGAAGAGATTATTATTTTAAAACAGCGGTAGTTGTCTAGAAACAGGAGTCTACCAAAGGTTACAATGAGAAAGTTTCCCTGAAGAAAATAAAGTTAAATGCACTATATTATGGGGGAGACCTAGAGACAATCAGTATAAAACACCTATATTTGACCAAATCATTTGAAACATACCAGCTAGTAGAAACTCAGATACCAGACCGAAAGAAGATTGATGAACCATTGGCGGTCACCACTAGTGGTCAAGAAAAGAAGAGCAACCAATACATCAAGACCTTACAAATGTCAAAAAGGGACATCCCGAAAGTAGGGGGCGTGGCATGCCCTAGCGCGTTAAAGCGTGCGCTTCGTAATCTGAGGGTCGCGGGTTCGCGCCCGAGTCTTGCCAAACATGCTCGCCCTCTCAGCCGTGGGGCGTTATAATGTGACGGTCAATCCCACTATTCGTTGGTAAAAGAGTAGCCCAAGAGTTGGCGGTGGGTGGTGATGACTAGCTGCCTTCCCTCTAGTCTTACACTGCTAAATTAGGGACGGCTAGCACAGATAGCCCTCGAGTAGCTTTGTGCGAAATTCCAAAAACAACAACAACTGAATGAAGGTTTGTAGGAACTGAAGGAATCATAAAAGAAAGTCCCTCCACTGCAGAAACTTTGGGACAGTGCCTGGGAGAAAATTTAACAGAAGACAAAGGAGATCTATATCAAACGTATCAAATACTATATGTATGGAAAAAATATATATATATACAAACGAAGAAGCGTTGGCAGTCACCAATAGAACTCAAGAAAAGAAGAGCAAACATAACACGAAGATCTTACAAAGGTCAAAAGGTGATATCACGAATGTAAATTTGCAGGAATTGAAGGAAGCATAAAAGAAACATTCTTCACTGCACAATCTTTGTGACAATATATGGGAGAAAATCGAGCAGTAGACAAAGGGGTAAAGCACTTATAGAGCAGAGTATTAGAAGGAACTGCTGTACCAACTCACACAGAGAAATTATACTGGGGAAGTGTAACAAATCATAACAACAGAATACAGGACTCAACTGATGAAACTAATTCACGAGTTGACTGTGCAAGGACACCTAAGAGCAAAGAAGATAGCAGATAGATCCACCAGTAATCTCCATTGGCCAGGAATCATTAGAGATGTGAACAGATTTTTCTGGCCACGTACTACCTGCCAAAGGACAATACCAGGAGGGAGGGTGTTTGAGGTGTTACTGGGGGGAGATTTATTAATTAAAGATTAATTAATAATGTGATTAATATATGGTGAAGTGCAAATTCTTAATCAATATCTAAGTAATACTTTATTTAATTAAATATTAACAAATTAATTAGGTGATGAACATATACGTGATATGCAAAATTAAATTAATTAATATATAAGTTTGAATAATAACCAAATTTAATATGAAATTTTTCTCAAATACTTATTATGAAATTCCATGTTTTTCTCCAAAAACGAAGATGTTATCAGGCAGCATAATATGATCATGTTACTAATGTCAGAGGGCGAGCTGCTAGAAGTGATGCCAACACCACAAGACGAAGTGTCAACATTGATCTTTTCATATTATAACACTAGATTTATAATTTTCGCTTTTTGAGAGCCCACCCCCGCTAGTACAGCGGTACGTCTATAGATTTACAACACTACACTTAAGGGTTCGATTCCCCTCGGTGAGCTCAGCAGATAGCCCGAAGTGGCTTTGCTAGAAGAAAACACACTTGCTTTTCCAGTCATTTTAAAAGGCTCTTCTGACTGAAAATAACAACACATTATGATTTTAGTAACTGTAGTTTTACTGTATTGTAAAATAAGAGTTCAGATATGTGGCGTATTTTACATTTTTAAATAGATTATTTTTTTACTTATATAAAACTTCACTATGTTTCATGCAGGTACATGTTAATATGTGTTACTTACACAATGAGTCTGAAACAATTAGTGACAACTTACGTGTTACAAAGTTGGATGGTGTTTCTAAAGGACAACAGCGTTGTTATATACTTCCATACAGATTACATACAGATGTTAACCTTTTTCAAGTTCGACTGATAAATTTAATTACATTATATTTGTTTTAGAAAGAGGGATAGGTGTTCCTATATGCAGATTTCGTTACTAATTTAATATGTAATATGATATGATTATGGCTTTCATTTCTATATTTTTGTAGACCTATAATACTAGAAAATAAGTTTAGATAGGCGTGATGGGCTGCCACAGATAGCCCATTGTGTATTTATGTAGTTAATTTTAAACAAAAATAAACAAACAGTTCGACATTTAATTTGCATGGCATAGTTTTGCATTTATAACGTTTTATAGGTAAATCACTTATCGATAACACATTAGTTTACATTTCTATAATTGATATATTGTATAACATATATTTGTAGTACACAAAAATAAATCTGAACAAAAATCAAAGACGCTGCACCAATTCAAGGGATCCCAAGGGTATAATGTGGTATATAAACTGTACTCTAGATTTTGAAGGTGGAAACACTGACTGTCAGTCTTAACCTCCACTCGCCAGTCTCGCATGAAGAAAATTAAGAACAATAAAATAATCAAAATTAATTGAAATTACGAAAGCGAGATGAGGATGTTCGAGCCCATGACGTCTCACATCTATATCACCCTTTACTATCAGCAAAAAATTGTGGGAAAGTGACTGTTCTCGAAAGTGAATAAAAAGAAATCACAATAATAACATATCACCTCATATCACAATATATTTTTATTCGTAAATACTTTAAGTTAGTAATTGACTATTGTCGAGAAACTTTGTTCGTAGTTAAGCATAAAACTACACAACATGCTCTGACCATTACATGTATCGAAACCCGCTTTATAGCGTTGTAAATTCTGCAGACATACCACTGTGCTGCTAGGGAATGTGTGTCGAAAAACTTGTAGCTTTTTCTAGATGCATACAGTAAAACTATTAATCATTTTCCCCCATATTTGTTGATATTTAAAGTATATGATTACTTTTCGATGCTCAATGTATATAATTATTATAGATTCAATGTTGATGATACAATAGAACTACAGTTCTTTTCAAATCAGACCGTTGATTTCTTGCACCATTCATTACATTAATTAAACGAGTAAAACTGTATTAAGTTTGGAAACTCTCAACAATAAGATCAATTAAGGAATCGGCGCATTGAGGTAGCAAGGTAGCTACAGAAGTAATTAAGATGAAGGAGACACTTGACTGGTGCGCTAAGGCCTTTGTGAATCATTACAGGATGTTAAGAGTTCCACAGCGAGAGTGAATATTTTATACTAGTTATAAAAACACACAAAAATGAAATATTTATTTTTGCTGGTAAAGGTCTTCGTATTATTTGCACTAATAGCAACAAATGAATGACACTTAGTTAAAGGTTTAAATTGCTAATACTCGGTGATGAAGTGAGTAATTATCTAGTCTCGTGGAAACCAGTCTCTCACGTGAGGTTCCAAAACTAGCAAATGTTTAGAACTGAATCATGTAATGATGCCAACTGGTTTTGTTGCTCTTGGTTAAACAAGTTACAAGAATGACCTTTCAGAATAACGTGGCTTCTGCACGTAATACAATCATATTCCTGTTACACCCTTGTGCAAATTAATTGAAACAAATACTGCTGTGTCATCTGAGGACATCATGAAAATTAATACTAGAACCATAAGAGACTCGAGAACAGGAATAATTTTTGATACAGATCAAACAATCCTACCTAAAACAATAGCCCACAGTTATTATTATACATATTTAGGCTAGTACTGAAAATTTGCATGAATATATAAACTTTTGTTATTTTGTGAACTTGAACAGTTATTTTTACATATATTTAGGCTAGTACTGAAATATAGCATTAATATATAAACTTTTGTTATTTTGTGAAAAACTTGAACAGTTATTTTTACATATATTTAGGCTAGTACTGAAATATAGCATTAATATATAAACTTTTGTTAATTTGTGAACAACTTGAAATTTAATAACCGTGTTTGTCCTTATGTTTTACCATTTTACTGTAAATCAAGATCAGTAGTTAACTGATATGAAAATAAACTTTTGTTGTAAACTATGAGTTTTGCTTCATTTTAACACATTAATTACATATTTATCATCAACATATTTCCGAAACTGTAAGTATATATAGCAGCTTGTAGGAGGTGCTTGTTTTACGAAAAATGTGATTATTTGGACAGAATCATGCATTAAAATATATTTATTGGTATATGATCTATAAAATATAAATGTAAATGTATCGTAGGGTTACAATTCAAGCGGTAAAACAATTCTAATTGTTTACAATTAAATCTAGATTCTAGGCCTAATGGCCCGACATAACATGATAGTTAGAGCGTTCAATTCGTAATATGAGGGGAATGGATTCGATTCCCCGTCATATCAAACATGTTCGTCCTTCCAGCCGTAGTGGCGTTATAATGTGACGATTAATCCCAATATTCTTTGGTAAAAGACTAGCCCAAGAGTTGGAGATGGGAGGTGAAACCCAGCTGTGTTCTCTCTAGTCTTAAACTATTAAATTAGAAGCGGCAAGCGTGGATAGCTCTCGTGTAGCTTTGGACGAAATTTCTCCAAACAAACAATAACACTAATATATCTGGTAAACGTTACTAAACAATTTAACAAATAAGTAGTTTCTCGTTAAGTATAGAACAATATCCATCCACATTAAATATTTCTAACCAATTTAAGGTGGCTATATAGAACTCATGCGTGTCCAGTTTAACAGTTTTGTACCAGTTCTTTAACTTCGACTGGATTATGAAAACTAATGCGTCTGACTACGTGCACCCAGACTGTTACAAGGCATCTAAACAATGTGTGCTTTCAAAATCAAACACTGAAAATTAGGTAACTGAAAATATCTGGGTGATATGTCTCGGGTATATTCATAACTGTTTCTATGTAAAAAAGACTGATGAAACAGCAGCTAAATTTGTGGACAGAGCTGACATTTATCCTGTACTGAGAGTTTATTTAAATCCTCAGTGAAGGCAGTGAACAAAATGTTTTCCTGCACACAAGAAACGCTACAGAATTCCATTTGTTCGAAAAAATAGAAAGTAACTTCCTGGGGTTTAAACCAATCATTACATCTGCCATTGAAGATGATGAAGGTTATGTTTTTATCCCAGTGTGTTTTTTTATGTATATATGTGTGTTTGTCAGCAGGATTTGTCGTGATCGGCTGAATGGATAAAGACGAAAATTGGTATACTTTTGGACTATGATCTAACTTAGAAGTGATTGGATGTTGGAGGGTCAAGGTTACAGCCATATCAGTTAACATTGGGATAGATTTTTTATACTATTTTTGCTTTATAACTCAGTCCAAGGTGATCGAATTCTGATGAAAAATGGAGGACATATGTAGAATATTATTCCTCATCGTTTTGCCACACTGGTCTGAGTCTGTTTATAACCACGGACATACGAAGATATTTTCATATTTTATGAGGGTCGAATTTGATCAAGTGGCAAACTATCTTACCTAAACTCTCTTCAGCTGTCGCAACCTGTAACTGTCAAAATTCAAGAGCTATGAAGCTTTTAAAATACGAAAATCTGCTAAATCGACTGCCGTTGGCTACTATGGTTGAAAGGTGTACCTTAGTCATCGAAAACTATGTGAAAATCCAAAAGAGTTGACGCCGTTTTTGTTACCCCACTGACAAATCAAATTAAAAAGTTTGGATCACGAAGTGAAGAGGTTGGTGAGTAAGCACATTACGGCTGATGACACACCTCCTGAAACATTCAAACACAATGACATTTAGAAAACCCTTGAAAAACACGGCTATTCATTAAAACTTTGTAACATTATCAAACCACATGTAAGATAGAGTCCTGATTATATACTTTTATATCGCTATCAATTTACCTGTGTAACATTTGAGTTAGTTTAACTACTTTAAAAGTAATTATTTGAGGCTGGTACTTTTCGCATGAGTAAACCATTATTAGTACGCATGCGTAAGCTATTATGCATTTAACTACTGCTAAACTATATGGCGCTTTACGTATTTACTTTATAATTAACTCGCATAACTCTTCTTAGCCTCCGTCATACACCAGTATTGTTCATAATAATATGGAATGTTTACTTTCCGGTACTCTTTCTTCAAATTTACAAAGAATGGCTAACTAACTTCATTTTAACTTTGTGTTTATTACAAAATCCTATATGCAAAATTCTTTACGATATTTGGCTTACACTGGCCTACTCTTTGTTCGGAATCGAATTGTAAAAATGCAGCAAAGAACACACGACAACCTAGTTACAGAAAGACAAAAAAGAAGTCACAACGGCAACTTCGTATTTACAAAATGATTCAATTGGCTAATCGGTCGATTGTTTAGTGTGCAACTGCACAATCGATATTGAAATTTGATTTTTAACATTGTTAGTCTGCTAAATTCTTGTTGAGCCACTGGGGTAGAGGGGGTGACAAAATGATTCGAACACCACTTGTAATGATGGCCCGTTTAATGCTCATTTTAAATATTTTGTGGCAACAAACACGCTCAGTTAGCATTAGATCAAAGAACTCTATCCAATTATAGGTCTAAATTCACAATTAACCATAAATCAAATAGTTATTCAGTCCGCTTTCTCTACGAATCCAAGTTATAGGCGAAGGAATATGTTTATAAATTGAAAACTTAGTAATAGTATATTTAGACTGGTTGTTGTTTGTTGTTGTTTTGAATTAACCACAAAGCTACACCACGAGTATCAAAACCCGGTTTTTAGCGTTGGAAGTCCGCAGACAAACCGCTGAGTCACTGGGGGTCATTTAGATTGGAAGAAGATAATAATGTTTGTTCTGTAAATTGGTTTCGATATGAAACTGAAAAATAAATTTCATACTGAGGCTGGAAAAAATATAATATTGTTAGAAATGTGATACAGAACTGAGAGAAAATATTGCTACTGAGGCCGTAAAGGGATAATAATGTTGGAATTGTAATGTAGAACTGCTACACAGAAGATTTTTACTGAAAATGGAAAATTATAATATTGTTAAAGCTGTAATGTCAAACTGTTTGGTTTGTTGTGAAATTCGCGCAAAGTAACAAGTGGTCTATCTTTGCTAGCTGTCCCTGTGGAAGATTAGAGAGAAGGAAGCTAGTTATAACCCTCCACTGTCAACTCTTGGGCTACCGTTTTGACAGTGAATAGTGGAATTGACCATCACATTATATCACCTCAACGACTGAAAAGGTGAGCATGTTCGGTAAACAGGGATTCGAACCCGCAACCTTCAAATTGCGAGTCAAACGCCCTAACATGCCGAGCCATGTGTTGAACTAAAATACAAGAATGGTACCGAGATTGGAAGCATTGTGGTGAAGCACATGAGATGAAAAATAATATATATATAAATATTATTTGTAATATGAGAATTCGTACGTACAACCAAAGTAAACAGACACTTCATAAATAGATCTTAAAGTGACAACAGCTTTAGGGATAGAATCCAAACACATGTCATTACCCAGGCTGCAGAGGAGCCATTACATCAGACAAGTAAATGTTCAACAATTATTTTTAGGATATGTAGGAAACACTTGAGAGTATATGAAGAAACTAACAATAGTTGCTTGACAGAAATAGATAATATAATTAAAGCAAGAATCTTTGGGTTCATTGAGTTGAACTGCTTTCTATAAGTAACCAGACCTGCTAATGCAGTGCTGGAAAACAATATTGTTATTGTGACTAAATGAGTTTAATTATGTGAGGACTACTGAAGGGTCACGAAGTGTTGCAAAAGCCGTGCAAGATCGTTATGTTTGTTAACTCGTGCCGCTAGAGCTGTTAGAGATGTGCACCGTTGAAATCAATCAATCTTTGGCCCATGTTGCGTTGTTACGGTTGCGCGGCCTTTACAATTAAATGTTTTAAATATTTCAGATTATGAAAGAACTACGCACTTGATGAAGAAAACTTCTTATTTTGGAACAGAATTCTCCTACCGCGTTTACGATCTGCCATAGAACCAGTTTCAAACGCAAAACAAATCTTAGCAATCAAAGACCTTATAGCATACCCACATCACGCTGTCTGCTGTGTCCACTGATTTTAGCATTATCAATATGAAGACTTATCCTGTTTCACTGGGAGGCAGACAATCCGAGAAAAATGTATCTTATTAAAAATGTTTCGTTTTATGAGGAAATTTTATGAAAGAAAGAAAGAAATAGCAATAGAAAAAGGACCTTTTTTTGTCGAACAAATGAAAGTAGCAGTTTAAAGATGTTATGTTTTTTCATATTGGTATTCTATTCATGCATTATTTTATTGTACCATGTCGAATAAATTGCATTGAATAAAATCCATTTGAAACGTCTTATAGAAACGACAACTGTCAAAAAATTCTCACTTTGGTAGAGGTCTCCTCTTGCGCTCAGTAAAATGACAAGACACAGTGGAATCCACCTGGAAAATCTACACAACTACATAGCGAACTTGGGCGCTCTATATTGTGCTGCATACACCCATTGCTTGAAAACCAAAACATTTTTGCCAACTGCGCAATAATTGAATTGTTTCAACGAGCACTTGCTAGGTATTATATAAACATCTGCTAGTTAAACATAAACATAATTTTAAAATAATCGTAGTAAAGATGGTACTTGACCAACATTAACACCTTATCGTAGACTGAGGTAGAGGATGACTTGTAGTGATGAGGAAGAATTGGAACAAAATAACTCCAAAACCAACTAACTCAAAATCTCAGCAATAATTTAAAGTATATACAGCAGTTATTACAAAGTTGAAAATTTCGGACATCAAACTTGTTGACAGTATCATCTCATTTATGTTACGTTCAATAATGTAAATTATATCCATAGTAAGTCGTGGCAACTTCTCTTGTCTCCTGTTAAAACAACAAAAAGTATTTATTTATGACAATTTATATAGAAAACATACCTAATTTTTACTAAACGTCTGCTGTGAAAAGTTACATAAGGGATTGAAAATGCTAAATAATAATTACTTGTACAACATGTAATAAATGGTAGAAAATTACAACAAATTCTTATACTTGTGAAACACGATGAAATATGTTAAATAACTGTAAATGTGTATACCGTCCTGATTATTGAGCGTTTTTCATAATGAATTTTTCGCCTGTGAAACATAACATTGATCTTTTGTTTACGTAGATTCAACTTTGTTCATAAATTTAATAGTGCAATGTCGAATGTTTTACAGCAATCATTACAAGTAACATTTGTTGACAAACGCATATTTGCATGGCATGCTAATTATTATATTATGATAGTTTGTCAAAGAAAATAACAGATGAAAAATTATGCAAAAGTTAAAAAGTATTGTTTCAATAGGCGATTCCTACAAAAAATATACTATGACAAAAGAGATTGGCTAAGGGTAAGTTTAAATGTAATATGTACACCAAAAGCTTTTTCTACATTAAAAACTTAAAGAGAAGTGTGTTAAATTCTATATGGTAGACACTCTTTGGTTTGAGATTCTGAACTTGAGTTGTTCAGAAGACTGAATCAAAGAATAAGCACTTGACATTTTGTGAAGAGTTGCAAAAGAATGATATTGTGATTTAAATATAAATTTGTACTAAGTAGTAAAATATTAGAGATAAAAAGATCATTTCTGGAACAAAACACTAATTAATAAGCGGGTATTACTTTAAGTATATTACTTCAATAATCGGTTAACTGTTTTTTTGTATGCTGGTATTTTTGTTTATTTTTTGTTTTACGTTCATTAGTTTTTAAAAACTTTTCAACATAGTAAATATATGACATTAAACTGATCACTTTTTAAATTTTACATCCCAATTTCTTTCCTTCGCTTTCATATAATTTCACACAGAGGAAACCTAAGTTCTGGATTATTATCCTGTTGTATTTTCAAACAAGGGTTAAGTGATTCTCATACACTTGCTACTGAAACGTGGAGAAAGATGTTACACTTTCTGCATAATAATAATTCCAACTTTGATGTTGTACCCCAGTGGCATGTCTGCGGACTTCCACCTCTAAAAACTGGGTTTCGATACTCGTGGTGGGCACAGCACAGATAACCCATTTTGTAGCTTTGTGCTTAATTCAAAAACAACAACTTTGCAAGTTTTGGGCCCGGCATGGCCAAGTGTGTTAAGGCGTGCGACTCGTAATCTGAGTCTACGAAACTAACAACATACATAAAAGATGCAACAAGTCAGTCTGGTATTTTGTAAAAAGAAATAAAAAATAATACCATGATGAAAGTTTTAAACACAGCTTAAGTGTATTTTCAGTATATAATTATGTGTTGTTTTTAAACATTCTTAAATGCAATTTTCAATAAATAAATAAAGTTATCAGTGTTATTTTCACAATATATAAGAATATTTAAAATAAACCTAACATAGCTCAAAATCTAGAGGTGATCAGTAATATTCCACAATTTTTAGAATCAGGATCAACAAACTACTCATGAACATTTGTATTTTTATTGTAGTAGAGAAGCTTCTTTTGTGCACAATGTAACTTCTAAACACATAATTACTGTGCAAAATTACTCAAACACTTATATGCTTTACATATTTCTAAAAAAATTACTTTGATTGAATGACTTAAGGATATTTCAACATACAAACAAAAAACATGAATTTTATCTCCTAAGTACAACTCAAAGGTGATAGTTAAAACCATATATAACTTCTATTATAAAGAAGCTTACACATTGAACAACCTTAAATATAAAATTTTCGAAATTACTTACAGATCAACCAATACAAAATATATACTTCATGATATTCCTACAAGTACCTATATTCTTAGTTATGCCAACTAACAAGACATGCTTTAACAGATATAAGGTGTTCTTTCATTATAAAAAGCCTAGACACCTAGTTATCATAAAAAAAAAGGTTAAGGAAAACTATCATATTTATATGCAAGAAAGTATCAGTTAATTGTGCAAATTTGTGGTAAGCACTGTTAAATATATGAATAAACAAACATTCTGAATTTAAGTGGTTTTCTATTAAATGAAACTAATTATGGCTAAATTAACTGACACATTCACGATTATTAACTTCAAAATGTGAAATAGAATTTTAGTTATAAACATTACACCATAAATTTAAGATTTTATTTCTATCTACCTTAGAAACACAATATATTGATAATATTTATCTACTTTGTATTCAATGTTTTATTACTCTCACATTACACGTGGAATTGAAAATCTAAGAATGTTTATTCAATTTGAAGCATTGGAACCTATCATCTTGTGAATATGTGCAAATTGTATGCATGTATGATTAACTGACTACACAACAGACATTCAACTATTATTAAACTCTCGACAGTTAAAATTGATTCATTAATAATTATGGTATTAATACAGAGAATTCTCAAGTTATGTTTAATGTATTACTATGATAAAAAAATCTACAAAGATAAACTTTTTGGTAATAAAATCTACAACTGTTTCCAACTTCTAATCAAAACAAAATACCTATAGTTCAAACAAAAATTAAACGAGTAATGAATATTATGTACGTCTAACATACCACCATACTTATTATGATTAGAAGGTATTGATTCATCTGTCATGGTACCCTCAATGCAAGCAAATTTTTTGCTATTATCCCAAACACAAGATTCAGCTAGCTTAGGAGATTTGGTTTTGTTCTAAACACATACCTTAAGATAACAATGCAAAATAATTCTCATAAACAAATATATATATATATCAAACAATTTAACCAATACAAAAATAAACTAACATTAAAGAAAGAAAAAATAAAACATTACTTTATTCACAGTCTACAACTATTTATCATCTTACCTTCATTCTTTCTAAATTTGTATTTACACCTGTCAAAGGCTAGTTGAGAAACTAAATAAGACTTAACTTTTAATTTAAAAAATGAAACTTGACATCTTGCAGAACTTGTCTTGGAGTAAGACATCAATAGTATCAGGTTTCTTAAGGGCAACACAACTAGGTAACTAAACATACAACTTTTCAGGTAGCTATACATTTTCTTTTTCCTTTATTAAAATTCAAAACATGCATAATCTTTATTGGAAAGACTTTAACAATTTATAATAAAGCAGTATGTAGTGACATTTAAAATTAACTTTGATTATTTTTATGTTCCACTTACTTTTCAAGCAGAACTACAGCAACTTGTGGGTTTACCCTTAAATACTTGCTATTTTCTTGTCCATAGTCATGAAAGTAGGTTGCCCAGTCCCATGTCATGAAGAGATCTAGAAGCTATTAGAAAATATAACTACAAAAATTCTGCAAGAGAAATTCCATTGCACCAAAATAAAGTAAACTGCTATACATAAATTAACTAACAAAAATTACAAGAAGAAGGAATTGTACACTATAAGTCAGAAAGTAATAATAAGAAATCAGTTTTAGTGAAAGGATACTGATGGACTCTGTGACTAAACTAAAATAATTGGAAGATGTGATATCAAAAAATATATGTAACTATTTTACTTAGTAGAGTTTCCACAGTTAACACATCTTTAATTATGCTTGTTTGTTTGTTTTTGGATTTCATGCAATGCTACACAAGGGCTATCTGCACTAGCCATCCCTAATTTAGAAGTGTAAAACTAGATGGAAGTCAGCTAGCTATCTCTAATTTAACAGTGTAAAACTAGACAGAAGTCAGCTAGCTAACCCTAATTTAGAAGTGTAAAACTAGATGGAAGTCAGCTAGCTATCTCTAATTTAACAGTGTAAAACAAGACGGAAGTGAGCTAGCTATCCCTAATTTAACAGTGTAAGGCTAGAGGGAATTACGTACTTTAAATACTACACATTCACACTTAGACACAACTAGCTATCATCTGATCTTAACATTAGTAACAGAAGGTGTATTTAATGGCCTAAACATAAGCATTTGGTGTAAGACATTATTATAACAAAGGCTTAGTTGAAACACTACTCCATTGAAACCCTTGGTAACTTTTATCTTACTTTTGTCTATACCTCAATGTTAATAAACAACTGAAAAAAATATAAATAAAATGCTATTTAACTTATCATGGTGCAATAAGTGACCCTAGGGTATTATTTGTTTTATAATTAAGCTTAAAAATGTACTGTGCAATAACTTACTCTAAGTTCAATAAAGACAAAATATCAATTCTAAATCTAAATAATTTCTGAATTAAATTGTTTTGTTGTATCACCAAAGTTAACAAGAATAAAAAACAAACCAATATGTATATTAAACATTCAACATAAATACCATAGTTGACCTAACAATATCAATTGGAAGTTTTGTTACCAAACAATGATGTAAACTGTAGACCATTACTATGAAAAAAAAGAAGCGTGACACAAATTGTTTATTATATATATTAATACCAGAGGGACATTTAGAGCGTTCCTTCTACCACACACATTATACTCTTTAACACTGTAAATACCTGACAGCCATAAAGCTTCTTATTTCCAAAGAATGCAATATTTAGATCTTCAATGTTTTCAGTTTACTAAAATGTTTAGTTAAAATAAAGTTATTTTAATTTTTAAGTCTATCTCATGCTACTTTTATCATTTTTATAAAGTACTTCATAACATGTTCTTAATGTTTCATGAAAAATTCAAAATCTTCCTATTAACAGTAAGCAGAGCCAATCTTTATGCATATACTCAAAAGTGATTTACAAAACTATAACTTTTATCTCTGTATTTCAATAGATTGGTGGAACTTTTAAGCAAATAGGTCTATTCAGATACCAATAACTATTTTGGATCTATTCAATGTTACACAGTGTGGCTTTCAAATGCATTACTAAACTTTTGGAAAAGAAATGGCAATAACTAGCAAACTGAGCAAGAGCAAGAATTTAAACTGAACAAAATACACTATTCATTTCAAGCAGGCCAAACTAGCCTAACAATCCTTTGACTGTTTATATACATGTGAAATATGGGAAACTGAATGAGTGCTTAAATCTTTATCAGTACTACACATAACCCAATAAAAGTGACATAAAATATTTTAACTAGATTGACTATTCATTTTTAGGATAATAAAGAGCAATGATTAGTAGTGCACAATACAAGTACAGATGTTGATGTCATTTATGTCAATAATAACAGAAGACATTCCTGTCATGTTTAGATGCACATAAAAAAATGTGTGCATTACATGAAAGATGGCAGTGACAACAGTTAAAAAGATGTTAAAACAGTTTTCACAGAATAGAAAAATAAAAAAATAAAAGGAATGGGAATTACAGAAAATGATAATGTAAAGAAATATATAGGAAACAATACTAATATATGGGAAATAGAAAAATGAATAAAAATATAGGTGATATTAATATATAAGAAACAATACTAATATATGGGAAATAGAAAAATGTAGGTGATATTAATATATGGGAAATAGAAAAATGAATTAAAATATAGGTGATATTAATAAAAAAATAAAAATAAATTACAAAGTTGTTTTGAAATTTTTTAAGAGATGCACAAAGGTCATTAATTCTAGGACTGAGAATGATGTCAGACTGTTATAGTATTTAACAATGCTATTCAATAAACATCCTTAATTTCTTTCTAAAAGTGGAAAAACTTCACAAATAACAATGAGCAGTTATGTTGAAACTTGAGAAAAGTAAATAACCTAAAACAATATCAAACCTAATGAAGGGCAGTTGCTTGAAACACTAGTTAAATAATGTAACTGTTTTTTGTCCTTTTAAGTTTAGGTTTTATAAAACAATATTTCTTTTGTGAAGTAAGAGAGGATTCCATATACCGTAGACCAGCACAGTGCTTCCTTGTACCTAGACAAGCATGAGACCTGTGCAAGTAAAACTTTATACAACCTTCCCTAACAATGGCTAGTGACCAATAAAAGCCAGCCTATTAACCTGAGACACACACAAGATCATCCTCTAATACAAAGAAAAGTAATATGCAACAAAATTCACATAATACAAACTTGAAACTCCCTTGAGTTAAAAAAAGAGAAAACAGACCTCAATGATGGTCACTGAATATTAAAACTACTGTATATATATCAACCAGTTTCTGTGTCAAGAAGACTAATGATTGATTTTCAGCCATGACCACTAAATAAATAGTTCTTTGAGATTTCCAAGAATATGGAAGCAGATAGATAGATAGATAGATTTTTTATACTATTTTTGCTTTATAACTCAGTCCAAGGTGATCGAATTCTGATGAAACATGGAGGACATATGTAGAATATTATTCCTCATTGTTTTGCCACACTGGTTTGAGTATTAGAAAATCCTATATGTTATGTAAAAATGCAAAATTCTTTACGATATGGGGCTTACACTTGCCTACTCTTTGTTCGGAATAGAATGGTTAAAATGCAGCAAAAAACACACGACAACCTTGTTACAGAAAGACAAAAAAGAAGTCACAAAGGCAACTTCGTATTTACAAAATGATTCAATTGGCTCATCGGTCGGTTGTTTAGCGTGCAACTGCAAATCGATATTGAAATTCGATTTTTAGCATTGTTAGTCTGCTAACTTCTTGTTGAGCCACTGGGGAAGAGGGGGTGACAAAACAAAATGATTCGAACACCACTTGTAATGACAGCCAATTTGATGCTGATTTTAGATATTTTGTGGCAACAAACAAACTAAGTTAGCATTAGATAAAAGAACTCTATCCTATCAAAGGTCTAAATCCACAATTAATCATCAATCAAATAGTTATTCAGTCCGCTTTCTCTACGAATCCAAATTATAGGCGAAGGAATATGTTTATAAATTGACTACTTAGTAATAGTATATTTAGACTGGTTGTTGTTGTTTTGAATTAAGCACAAAGCTACACCACGGGTATCGAAACCCGGTTTTTAGCGTTGTAAGTCCGCAGACATACCGCTGAGCCAGTGGGGGGCATTTAGATTGGAAGAAGATAATAATATTTGTTCTGTAAATTGGTCTCGATGTAAAACTGAAAAATAAAATTCATACTGAGGCTGGAAAAAATATAATATTGTTATAAATGTGATACAGAACTGAGAGAAAATATTGCTACTGAGGCCGTAAAGGGATAATAATGTTGGAATTGTAATGTAGAACTGCTACACAGAAGATTTTTACTGAAAATGGAAAATTATAATATTGTTAAAGCTGTAATGTCAAACTGTTTGGTTTGTTGTGAAATTCGCGCAAAGTAGCCAGTGGGCTATCTTTGCTAACTGTCCCTAATGTAGCAGTGAAAGACTAGAGAGAAGGAAGCTAGTTATCACCTTCCACCGTCAACTCTTGGGCTACTATTTTAACAGTGAATAGTGGAATTGATCATCACATTATATCACCTCAACGACTGAAAAGGTGAGCATGTTCGGTAAACAGGGATTCGAACCCGCAACCTACAAATTGTGAGTCAAACGCCCTAACATGTCGAGCCATGTGTTGAACTAAAATACAAGAATGGTACCGATATTGGAGGCATTGTAGTGAAGCACATGAGATGAAAAATAATATATATATATAAATATTATTTGTAATATGAGAATTCTTACGTACAACCAAAGTAAAAAGACACTTCATAAATAGATCTTAAAGTGACAACAGCTTTAGGGATAGAATCCAAACACATTTCATTACCCAGGCTGCAGAGGAGCAATTAAATCAGACAATTAAATGTTCAACAATTATTTTTAGGATATGCAGGAAGGACTTGAGGATTTGTGAATAAACTAGCAATAGTTGCTTGACAGAAATAGATAATATAATTAAAGCAAGAATCTTTGGGTTCATTGAGTTGAACTGCTTTCTACAAGTAACCAGACTTGCTAATGCAGTGCTGGAAAACAATATTGTTATTGTGACCAAATGAAGTTAATTATGTGAGGACTACTGAAGGGTCACGAAGTGTTGCAAAGGCCGTGCAAGATCGTTATGTTTGTTAACTCGTGCCGCTAGAGCTGTTAGAGATGTGCACCGTTGAAATCAATCAATCTTTGGCCCATGTTGCGTTGTTACGGTTGCGCGGCCTTTTACAATTAAATGTTTTAAATATTTCAGATTATGAAAGAACTACGCACTTGATGAAGAAAACTTCTTATTTTGGAACAGAATTCTCCTACCGCGTTTACGATCTGCCATAGAACCAGTTTCAAACGCAAAACAAATCTTAGCAATCAAAGACCTTATAGCATACCCACATCACGCTGTCTGCTGTGTCCACTGATTTTAGCATTATCAATATGAAGACTTATCCTGTTTCACTGGGAGGCAGTCAATCCGAGAAAAATGTATCTTATTAAAAATGTTTCGTTTTATGAGGAAATTTTATGAAAGAAAGAAAGAAACAACAATAGAAAAAGAGGACTTATTTTGTCGACCAAATCAAAGTAACAGTTTAAAGATGTTATTTTTTTCATGTTGGTATTCTATTCATGCATTATTTTATTGTATCATGTCGAATAAATTGCATTGAGTAAAATTCCTTTGAAACTTCGTGTAGAAACGACAACGGTCAAAAAATCCTCACCTCGAAAGAGGTCTCTTCTTGCGCTCAGTGAAATGACAAGAAACAATGGAATCCAGCTGGAAAATCTACACAACTACTTAGCGAACTTGAGCGTTCTATATTGTGCTGCATACACCCGTTGCTTAAAACCAAAACATTTTGCCATCTGCGCAACAGTTTAATTGTTTCAACGAGCACTTGCTAGGTATTATATAAACATCTGCTAGTTAAACATAAACATAATTTTAAAATAATCGTAGTAAAGATGGTACTTGACCAACATTTAGCATCTTATCGTAGACTGAGGTAGAGGATGACTTGTAGTGATAAGGAACAACTGGAACAAAATAACTCTAAAACCAACTAATTCAAAATCTCAGCAATAATTTAAAGTATATACAGCAGTTATTACAAAGTTGAAAATTTCGGACATCAAACTTGTTGACAGTATCATCTCATCTATGTTACGTTCAATAATGTAAGTTATATCCATAGTAAGTCGTGGCAACTTCTCTTGTCTCCTGTTAAAACAACAAAAAGTATTTATTTATGACAATTTATATAGAAAACATACCTAATTTTTACTAAACGTCTGCTGTGAAAAGTTACATAAGGGATTGAAAATGCTAAATTATAATTACTTGTACAACATGTAATAAATGGTAGAAAATTACAACAAATTCTTATACTTGTGAAACACGATGAAATATGTTAAATAACTGTAAATGTGTATACCGTCCTGGTTATTGAGCGTTTTTCATAATGAATCTTTTCGCCTGTGAAACATAACATTGATCTTTTGTTTACGTAGATTCAACTTTGTTCATAAATTTAGTAGTGCAATGTCGAATGTTTTTTACAGCAATCATTACAAGTAACATTTGTTGACAAACGCATATTTGCATGGCATGCTAATTATTATATTATGATAGTTTGTCAAAGAAAATAACAGATGAAAAATTATGCAAAAGTTAAAAAGTATTGTTTCCATGGGCGATTCCTACAAAAAATATACTATGATAAAACAGATTGGCCAAGGGTAAGTTTAAATGTAATATTTACACCAGAAGCTTTTTCTACATTAAAAACTTAAAGAGAAGTGTGTTAAATTCTATATGGTAGAAACTCATTGGTTTGGGATTCTGTACTTGAATTGTTCAGAAGACTGAATCCAAAAAATAAGCACTTGACATTTTGTGAAGAGTTGCAAAAGAATGATATTGTGATTTAAATATAAATTTGTACTAAGTAGTAAAATATTAGAGATAAAAGATCATTTCTGGAACAAAACACTAATTAATAAGCGGGTATTACTTTAAGTATATTACTTCAATAATCGGTTAACTTTTTTTTTTGCTGGTATTTTTGTTTATTTTTTGTTTTACGTTCATTAGCTTTTAAAAACTTCTCAACTAAGTAAATATATGACATTAAACTGATCACTTTTTAAATTTTACATCCCAATTTCTTTCCTTCGCTTTCAAATAATTTCACACAGAGAAAACATAAGTTCTAGATTATTATCCTGTTGTATTTTCAAACAATGGTTATGTGACTCTCATACACTTGCTACTGAAATGTGGAGAAAGATGTCGTTACACTTTCTGCATAATAATAATTCCAACTTTGATGTTGTACCCCAGTGGCTCAGCGGCATGTCTGCGGAATTCCACCTCGAAAAACAAACAAACAAATCCAACTTTGATAGTATTTCAGTTCCTCCTTGAGTAGAAGAAAAAATAGCAGAGTTGTAAACATGTTAGTAGAAATGAGAAATTTACTAGCTCAAACTGAAAACTACCAGTTTATTTATTTTATTGGCATGATGCATCATTAGTACATATTGCAAATGTATACATATTCTATTCATTGAAATGAATTTTTTTCCGTATATTACCTCCTTCCACTTAAATAGCTTTTGTTTTTTTTTAACTTCGCGCAAAGCTACTCGAGGGCTATCTGCACTAGCCCTCCCTAATTTTGCAGTGTAAGACTAGAGGGAAGACAACTAGTTATTACCACCCATCGCCAACTCTTGGGCTACTCTTTTACCAACGAATAGTGTGTTTGACCGTCACTTATAACGCCTCCACGGCTGAAAGGGCGAGCACGTTTGGTGCGACCGGAATTCGATCCCGCGACCCTCGGATTACGAATCGAACGCCTTATTACACTTGGCCATGCCGGGCCCCTTAAATAGCTATACTTATTCAGTGCTACCCACCATAAGCAAAAAGGTTTTTACGCATACCACAAGTGTCTTACCGCGCCTCCATTGGAAATAATTCGTTGCAATTATTCATTCCTTCCAGATTCATTGTCCCCTGTTGCGGGGTGCTCCACTGGACTGAGATGCTAATGTGGTCCTCCATTGCCTCTCTCTGTCTCCATTCAAACCGGTTTCCACCTGATCCTTGTTTTACCTTTCTTTCCCTTATTATTTATTTCCTTCTCCTCTTAACCTGTATACTTTGACGGCCTAACTTATTTGTCAGCACTGTTTAATGTACTCTTTATCATCTAATATATCTTCTCCTTCAGCGAACGTCGTCTTTGCCCAGAAATGATTCGTCAAATGAATTGACTCATTCAGGAAAGGAGGTTTGACAAAATTACAGACGCGTCCCTCATTATTTTTTAGTTAATTAAGGTTTATGAGATAAACACATTTTACAGAAAACAAAGAAAAGAAATATAAGGCATAAAACAATTTGTTTTTTGTCTTATGTGCTCTACTAGCTAAATGTAAAAACACATTTTACAGAAAACAAAGAAAAGAAATATAAGGCATCAAAGAATTTGTTTTTTGTTTTATGTGCTCTACTAGCTAGAGTATTGAATCCCGATATTTATCGTTATAATTTTTAAAACCTACCTTTAAGCCGTTAGGAACTTGAATATGTATCGTTCCCGAACAACAAAAGTATCATTTGATTCTTGGGTCAACTGTGGTGCTTATGTTGAATGCTTCATATTCATGTTGATTTATTACAAAGGCTTACTTTTTTGACAGCTTCGATGATATAACAGTAAAATAATTTAATTCAGAAGTTTAGAAGATTGAGTTGAAGGTGAAAGTATTAGCTTGTATACTAGTTTCCAACAAAGCCTTACGTTATGTTTTTATACTAAATTAGAAGGAAACCTATTGATGGCAGGTAATGTATGTTAACATAAAAATATAGATGTTGATGACTTATGTACGATACTATAGTAAGTCGTTAAAATAATATTAATTGAATATGTGTGATTTATTGTACACATCGCACTGAGTAAGATCAAATCCTCTTAGAAATGGAAATTCTATAATTTAGCAATGAATTTTTTAAGAAATTGAATGAGTAAATTTTAATTAAATTATTATACTTTCAGAAAAATTTAAATGGTAGGGAAATGTAGCTAATTTAATGATAATCATCCTTTTATGAATTAATCATAAGTTATTTAATTAATTAAAACTAAGCATCTTGTATAGAACAATGTATTTAATTATTAGTGCATAATTACAGACATGATGACACATGTATTGTGTGATGCATGGCTTTCTAGAGACACATTTTTTCTTTGTGGTACCATTATGTAACCTTCATTATGGCAGCCTGTCTTGGCAACTTAGCAACGCACACTGTGGTGACAAAATTTGATACTATGACAACATGGTCACCTGACATGGCGGCATAGCAACTCACCCCTAACAACACGCTCCCTGTGCTAAACTTGGTACTTTTGCCTCGTCATCTACAATGATGACGGACAGATGTGGCACCCTGTAATAATAAAACCCTAAAGATAGATACCTGTACATGATGGGGGGACCTTCAAGAAAACGTTCTGTGTTTTCAGTTTACCCCCTCCGGGATCTGAATATCCACTCACCTGTTTGTCGTGTGTGAGACTTATCAAGGGGAGGAAGGTTGGCCATGATCGATGACATCTGACCTTAACACACCACTTTGACATTGAGTTCCTGTAGATTGGTGACCCAGGGGCGGCGACCAAACAAACTTAATCATTCATATTGAAACAAATTGTAGCTTTCTACTCAGTTTTTAAATTATGATCACTAGAATATGCTTACCACAAAATAACCTTTTTTATGGAATAATATTTCAAATACGTTTTAGTAATTAGAGTTTCGGACTGATAATCTGAAGGACTTTGGTGTGCCGCATCTTGAGCTACGAGTACGTTATAAGAGTGATATTTTATCATGAAATTTGGTTAACAGTCGCTAATGATGATTGGTTGCCCCTTCCACTATGTCTGTCGGTATTAGTTCAACTTACGAATTAGTTTTTCTCGAACTTGTAACATCTATTTTATCTTTCTAATTTCTTCATCTCTAGGTGTGAAAACATTTTAGTAAACTTTTCCGGTAGGCTTAATATCGCCCTGTCCAATAAGAAGACTAAAGTTCTGACCAAGGGCCAATTAAAGTTTAGTTCTTTAATTAAACCACTGGTCAGATTAGAACACGTGTTTCAAAACTAAATAACGATGTATACCAAAAACAAGAAGGAATCCTCAAAACCGCCAAACATTTACTTCTTTCAGACAAGTGTAGAGTAGATTTATCTTTGAACCTTTTTTTCTTTTCGTTTTTATATGATTTATACTAGGATAAAAACCCGTTCAAAATGAAAGGAAACACTGAAAACCAAATCTGTTTTGTATGAAACTAGCGATGCACAAAAAAATTAATAGTAAATATATAAAATTACCTTTCCCAAGAACATGCTACATGTTGTTCTTGAACGTACTGTTTGTAATTGAACAAATATGATACATATTGACGCGGCCCGGCATGGCCAGGTGGGTTAAGGCTGCGACTCGTAATCCCCGTCGCACCAAACATTTTCGCCCTTTCAGCCGTGGGGGCATTATAATGTGACGTTCAATCCCACTCTTCGTTGGTAAAAGAATAGCCCAAGAGATAGCGGTGATGACTAGCTGCATTCCACTGCTGAATTAGGGACAGCTAGCGCAGCTGTCCCTTGTGTAGCTTTGCGCAAAATTAAAAAAACAACAAAAACATATTGTTGCCTTTGGATAAAGAATTAAAACACACGATGAACGTATGATTACATACACATCTCTTTTTCTTCTAGAGAGAAGCCGTCCTCTTTCCCACAGATAATTGATAATTTCAGTCTGTTCTAATAAAGGCTTTTTGGTAATAATTTCCAAACACAGATTTGCCTTAATTTCTTACTTATTTTTAACATGCGTCGATAGAGTGGAAATGCAGTTCAATACTTTCTTTCATAGGAGTATTTTGAGCTTTTCTATTCGGATCTTGCGTATCTTCACGCCACACTGTTGCGCTGTCACACACATAATAGCATATTTGATTTGGCCCTGGGAAATCCCTCCTTGGCAATCTTTTATGTAGGAGAAAAAGTGCCAAAATGTAGGAGATATTTACGTTCCTGTTAGTAATTAAATACAACTGAAATGGTAACAAGCAATTAAAAGAGGAATTAGACAACTGTAACTCACGAAAGCCAGAGAAACCAAGCGTAACCACCTGATCCTTGGCTTGTACATGTATTCATTTTTATGCATCAGAAATACTAAGCATGGAACTCGCTTATACACGATTCGATTTTATTACTTATTAGGATTTTTACCAGCTTACCTTTAAATTGAAATTATTATAAGTAGGAGTAGAGTAAATTGATAAAGAGATCTTGAGTTTATGTTGGTTTCATTTTATTTTGAAGTTATCTCTTAAATATTAAGATTTATTGCCTTCCCACAACAAACTCCCAGTCTCCACTCTGTCATTTAATAATTAGTGATGTTAAAAGGAAATAAAAATCCTTTGTAGCTTTTAAACCTCCATTCTTCCCCTTTGTTTTGAAAATTTGCTGAGACAAGCTAGCTACCTGAAGTTAGGCTTTTTGTCCCAGTATTTAAATACTGATGAAGAAGTATCTAAATATTTTAATGTCAGTAACTTAACCTCGAGTAAGTAATGCTAAGTTCTCCACAAGGTAGTTTAAATGATTGAGAATTTATTTAATTTATTTTTTAATATACTTTCATATTTGTTATTAAAATTTTTGAGTTTTTTATATATTACTCTTTTTAACCATTATTTTCCTATTTATTTATGAATAACCTGTCACTTCAAACATGCTCACTTTTTGGGCTCGGCATGGCCAAGCGTGTTAAGGCGTTCGACTCGTAATCCGAGGGACGTGGATTCGAATCCAGGTTGCACCAAACATGCTCGCCCTTTCAGCCGTGGAAGTAGTTTGAAATCATTATGTTACGAATAAAGTAACTAGTTTAAAAATATATCTGTAATAAATAAAGTAAGTAGTTTAATATACCTTCTGTAATATAGCAAGTAGTTTAAAATCCCTCTGTAATAAATATAGTAAGTAGCTCAAAATCACTTTGTAATAAATAAAGTAAATAGTTTAAAATTATTTCTGTAATAAATAAAAAAGAAGGAAAATCCCCTTGTAATAAATATAGTTTAAAATCATTACTTAATAAATAAAGTAAGTTGTTTGAAATCATTACTTAACAAATAAAGTATGAAATTTAAAATTATTTGCAATAAATAAAGAAAGTAGTTTGAAATTCTTTATCTGAAAATAAAGTAAGTAGTTTAAAATTGTTAAGTAATAAATAAAGTAAGTGGTTTAAAATCATTAAGTAATTTTGCTCTAGCACACATACAATAATGACAGCATTATATGCAAATAACATATTTACACAAAACAAATAAAGGATTTAAAAAAACAGACTGTTTTAGTTTACAATGTTTTCAGATGTGCCACAAAATGTAGAGGCAGGCATTGCATAGTGGCTAGTGTATCATTCTTTGAATATGTTGATTCACAATTCATATCCTGCTCCACACTTTGGAGCTGTGAGTGTATTGTAAAAATGAGGTAGAGAGATAGAGAATCATACCAATTATTTTCAGGGTTTTTTTTTCCCTTGGATTTTTGGGTCTGAAAAGACAGGACTCTGTCATCCAGGAATCAATACAGATGAAAAAGATAGATGATCTTCACAAATGACTCATTTCTAAATCTTAGTTGCCATTTTTAATAAGATTGAATATGTCCAGTTTCAATTTTGTCAGCTCCTTTCTGCACATTATCATAGTGGTGGCATCCCACCAGTATCAGTGCTTTTGTGCACAAGGGTCTGGTACAGTTTAGGGTTCTTACCTTCAAACTATATTTGGTATTACATGGGTTTTGATGAATTGTTCCTTTTTTGTTCATCACTTTCACTCTTTAGCCCTCTGAATACATTATTCCCTAGATGACTGGTTACTGTTGATGCAATCTCATCAATTGATTTAGAACATCAACCCAGATTCTACTTTCAGAAGCAACCAAGGCAGGCTTCATTTTTAGAGTTCAGACATCTGTTTTTGTTCCAATGTTGCAGTTTGGGTATTTTTATCATTATGTTTACCAGTCTGGCTCAGCTGACTCCCAACTGGCTCCATGCTACGGAACAAGAAGCCTATTTCTTTCTCACCTGTCCTTCTCTCACTGCCTGGATGGTTCTTTTGCTTTAGGCAATATTAACATCACTTGAATTCCTCATGACTTTGGGACAACCATACAAGAATTCTTTTCAATGGCCATTGTGCAACTGCTGGATCATGAAGAACAACTCACAGTTTCCTTATTCAGGATCATTCTCTTTTATCTCGAGAAGCATTTAGATTGGAACAATACCAAGATATAGATTCCTTTGCTGTCACCTTGTCCAGTGATATATGTCTATGAATGCCTTGCTTTAGTAATGAGGTGCATATCTCAACAGTCAGAAATTTTGTGGTCTACGAATGGACGGTGATGCTTCCCTACACAACATTTTGGGTCTTCTTGATTTCTAAAAGGCATTATCTCATGATTTGGGCTTCATAAGGGAAAAAGTTTTAGGATTAACTCTAACAGTTAAGTGGCTATCAGAGTAGCATCACTTTATTATACTACTTAAGTAACTTTTCTGGGATTTACTCCTGCTTAAGTACTCAAAAAGTATTTTATTTGTTGATAAAACTTTGTAGAATGAACAGCAACAAATTTATCAAATATTTTATTTTGTACTTTTAAATAAGTAAAATCAAGAAAAAATTATCTACTTTTACATCACATTTCTTTTATAAGACTGTCATTACATTTTTACAAACATTGGATATAATTACACTGGCTGCCATGGTTGTAGTTTTTATTTACATCAATCAAAGCATGCCTATTCTTTCAAATAAGACAGTCATAAGCAATGCTGCTGAGTAGGAAAACAAAATTTACATCTACTATTGACTGTAATATCTTCGTCCCTCTGTGACAACATGATGCAGATATTCATACTGACATACTTTCACTGAAAACAGTAGTGGAAAATTTACTGAAGTTGCAGCATACAGGTATTTGCTTAATTCAGCAGGGCTCTTGTTCACACTGAGACGAACTAATTTGTCTACTAGGTGTGTTAAAAATCAGATACTGCTGAAGGTAAATAATAAGTAGAGTGTGTGAGAAGAGCTATACCATAGACAGTAATACTGATTGTTTTAATATAAGTAAAGTTTGTTGAGTTAATATTGGGTAGTGCTTTTTGTGGGAATTTAAGTTGAACATAGACTGTTTTCAATGTATTTATTCCTTATTTTTGCCAATTTTTTCACTCTATTGTTACTTGAGTACTGTATATATTCTGTACTTTTACTTTTTTACTTGAGTAAATATTTTCTAAAATAATAGAACTTTTACTGTTGTAAATATTATCAGTGCTTTACCCTTGGATCTCCTTTCTCAGGACTACTACTGTCATGTTACCTTACTAGCTTGTCATGTTCCATGGGTGAGGACTTCAGCAGTAGATCAAATTATTTCAACCCAAAAAGATTCTCCCAACAAAATAGATTCTGCATTACAAGTTTTTTTCTCTTGGATGGACACTCACTTTGAAACACTGATGATTGGTGGGTTGGCCATTCATTGGAACACACAAGTACTGACAACTTGGTCTCCAGTACCTCATCCTTCAGCTCTTGCAGTAGATGCTTTCTATTAGGATAGAATTAGATTACAACTCTAGCCCTTCCCTGCAATTTGTATGTTACCCATGGTCTTTGCTATTATTCATTCCAATCCATAGTTGGGTACTTTTAATAGCACCGTATACACAGCTAAACACTGGTTTCTGTTTATGCAGTACTTTCATGAGTACCCACCTCGTGTATTTCCTCTTTGACCATCACTCTGAAGGCAACCATCATCTGATTTTGTACACCTAACTGTCAATAAGCTCAAGCTTCAGTCATGTAGATTACGCACTCCTTTACACATTACAGTGTTTAATTTCTAAGATTGCTATATATCTGGATCAACCTTTGCTTAGTCCCTCAATGGACATGTATCAATGAAAATGTCATACATGTTACCACTGATGTATTGAGATGAGGTTGAATCTGCTTTAATCAGAAGTGCCAATCATAACTTATTTTTAACCTGGCTTTATGTCAAGAATTTTACATCTTTCAAAGTTGCCCTGCATAAGGCAGCCTTATTTAACACCTTTCAATTATAGAGACAAAATATTCTTTGAGTCCCTAGAACTCTCTGGACTGCCTGTTGTTTTGGGTTCTCTCTCCCAAATGACCATTGCATTTACCTAACTGGTATGTAAAAGTGGCATTACATTCCATTTCTCAACATCCATTTAAGCCCTTGGCCTCACATGCCATGTATTGCTTGTCCCTAAAGGTTTATTGTTTGTTGCTGCTGACCTGCAGACATTGCCAGTTGGAATAGTTGGCATTGATTATGCTCAAGATGCTTTATCTTTCTACCCACATATTCTGACCAATTCTTCTTACCCAGAACACTGTCAGCAGGGAGGGAGATAATTACTTTTCACCAATTTATCTGACCAATATTTCTTACTTCTATGACCAATCAGATCTTGATATGTTGTATCCAGTGATGGTCTTGACGATTTTGTTGCCTGCATTAATACCTTTAGAGATGCTAGACAACAGCTTTTTATTAATTGAAATCATTTAGTTTTCCAGGATTTATACCCAGTTATGTTGACTAGGTGGGTATGAAATTGAGCCATATTGCTTATTCTAAGCTCTCTTTAAAAGTGAGGAAATTTCTGTGAGTCATGTCTAATCAGTACTATGTTACATATTACAATTTTAAATAGCATAAAACTTAATTAAATTGCAATTTAAATTCAGAACTTACATAAATGTTGATGTTTATCCAATTTATGATACTTACCAACAAGGTTGATACACAAACTTTATTTTTACAAATATATTTTAATATACAAACAGTAACACAATTCATAATAATGGTTATTATAAATGATGGTCTGTATAAAAAAAAAAAGTTTTACAAACTTACAAACAGTATTTAGTCTTCCACACTATGTCTGCAGTCAATGGGGTAGTGGAAAGAGACTTTTCCTCCAGAGTATTAGATTGAAAAATCCTTCACTCTTGAAGAAGAGGGCAATAGTGGTGGGCCCTCCTACCATGGTCCCTGGATGATTTTTTCCCCAAATATCAATATGAGGCACCAGCCAACATGGGGCTTACTCATAATACCAATTCAGGTTTTACACTCAGCTATGTAGTATTGGTTCAGTACATTGTTCATGGAAAAGGGTCCATTGTCTCCTTGAAGCAGAGTGGTCCCATCTTGGGTCTTTGGTTAAGCACAGTTTTTCCACATCCTTTCCATAATTCCAGAGACAAGATGAATTTTCCTACTCTTTCAGTTGGGAATTGAAGATAGGTGTTCATAATTCCAGTTTAATGTTAAATATCATGATGGCTGTCATCAGTGTTATAATTGACAATATAAATATTTTTACAAGTGTAGTGGCTTATTATGATTGCAATCTAACTGAACTCTTTCTATAGAATAATTCTTTATAAATTTAATTTTAGGTACTTGAAATAATTCTCTCATAGATTGAGTTTTTATGTATATACATATTTGGTAATTATGGCTACTTGCTTCTTAAGTGTTTTTAACATAAAGCTTTTTTAGACATAGATAAAGGAATCCTTAAACTGTGACTCGCATTGGATTTGTAGTTAAGTGTAAATATCATTGATTTGTTTTTTACAGGGTATCACAAATGCTTTTCTCCTTTTTTTTAATTTATTAGCTTCAACTGGAATCTACCAATTTTCTCCTTTTCAAATTTGTCAGATATATCTCAAGCTAATACTTCTGTAGAAATATTATATATTTATACCATTTAAGAATTCAGTTGATTTTTTATTTCTGTGCAGAGATTGTCATTCCCGAAAACCATAATCTTCACAAAAAAACAGAAACAGAAGAACCTGTCCAGATAGACAAAAGCGAGACAAGAGGTTATCTTTCACAATCTCAAGTTGAAAAAAATCTAGAACTTGACACAAATATCAATTGAAAGTATGAATATGGTATGTCATACATATGCCAGAGAGAGAGTTGACATTGTAAAAAAATATCTTCATTTATTCTAATGTAGGGTGAATAAACCTTCATCAAACAAAATCTTAAACCGTTTTATTTAAACAAAACAAATAACCCTGCTTTATGGCTACATTTTATACCTTCGAATTTATGGTGCCTATTCGTGGCTAAAATTAGATGTTTTTCACCAAATGTAATTTAAAATTTTTAGATTTATGGTGTCCTCTCATAGCTTTGCTACTTCTTTTTTTTTTCTAAACTGTGTTTCACCAATTTATGTATTTTAGTAAAATTAATAAAAATTTACATTCATTTTTTTAAAAGCTTATTCTGTTAAAAAGTTTGGAACTTATAGTATTCTGTCAAAATGTTACATTTTTATTTCAAACTAGTACTATAGTGAACATTACAAAATACAGCAACAACGAGAACGGCTGTGGACTATACATGTCTGACGATTTGTCATTATTTAGAAATAATACATTAATTACTTTATAGGTAGCGTTGGTTATTCTCCATAGTAACTTTCCGGTAAAATGAGGTAATGCGTTACCTTTTCCTTTGACGAATATTTTGAATTTGTATCTGGAGAAGCATAAAACTTATCGCATCAGTATTGAATTTAATCAGAGGGAAGATAAATATGTTTCTCGTTTTCTCATCAGAATAATAACTGCTATAATAAAAGCTTCAGCTGAGACTGTATCAGAAAATTTAAAGTAAATTCTGACCTGGCTGAACAGAAATAAAGTCCAGCAGTAAAACAAAACACTTTTGTCAGTTTCGTAAATAATGTTCATTTCATTAAGTCTCAGTCCCAAGAATCGACCTCGTAACCAGTTTGTACTTGTTATGATTTTAGTACAATGTGAATATCTTCACGATATTTGTTAGATTACTGTTAAACATAAGGCTTTAGTACAGAAGAATAATTGGAACCAACGCTGCATTCAGCATACCATGTGTCATTTAAAAATCGATACTTAAAACTTTTTAGAATAATTACTTTTAAATAAAAAAGTTAACTCGTGTATAATATTAGAAGTTGAAATATGTTCTAGAATTTGATACCAAATTTATTGAGAATGCATTCATAAAGTATTAATTCAAAAATTTTCAAAGTGATTACATGCCCTTTAACCCTTGATTATAAGGTAACAGAATGAAAGACAATTACTACTCTGATCTGAATCAACTTTGTACGTCCTGTTATATCTAAAACTTGACGCGGTTAATTATTGTTTCAGATCTTGCTAAGCCCCTAACAAATGATGTGATCATACAACTCATAATTACAAGGCTAAAAAAATTATCAAGTGACACATTCCCTGGGAAGATCCCAAAATACAAAGATGAAATTACCCCTCACAATGTGTTGCTAGCATATTAATAATGTAAAAGCGGTCTAGAATCAGTTATCTATATGGTGTATGTTAACGCAAGGACCAACGCTTGTATGCGCGATTTAAAAGATGTTTTTACCTTTCCAAACTAAAAGAAAAACCAACGTTTGATTATTTCACATAACACTCTTATTAAAGAAAACATGCTTACTATACAGAAGTTATGTACGTTGCAAAAGGCTCCATCTTATGGATGCCTTATGGAAAACACATTACTCCTCCCTGAATGCTTTTCCTGCTCCATCTAATGTGGAAGGACAATAATTTCGTATGACGCACTTCAACAACCCGATCTCACGGAGATCACTAGGTGTTATGTCCAGCAACTTGACCAGTATTTCTTCATATGGAATAGCACGAATACTTATTTCACTCTCGAACTGTTTGAGGCTGAACGTTTATTTCACGCAGGCAGTTTGTTTTACACATGACCTATATTACTTTCTGAGACAGAGATACCTTTTATTTGAGTACAATCATGGTTTTGCCATTGAATTTTGTGTTTATAGATTTATCACTTTATTTTTATCTACAACTTGTTGCAGGTCTCTTTCTCAATGTTCCTGGTGTCCCAAATTGATCCATATTCCATTGTTTTCCAGAGTTAAGTATAAGAACTAGCTCCTTAAATAATTTAAATTCCTGATCTGAACGTATCTTTATGGTCTGAGTGTAAGAATATTTTTCTTTGGAAAGTTGCACATCTTTCTCAAAAGTGATCGGATTTTGGTGGCATCACGCTATCTAAATGTCAGACAATGTTAGAATGTTATACAATGACTTTATACAGGCTGTGATTGTTACGTAACTTTCCAATGTTCATATTAAAATTTATTTTAATATAATGAAGTCAATACTCCATAACTATTGTAAACACAGTCATTGGACCTGAAATGACGTTTAAATTAATAGGTGCTGTTTTACTAAAGTAATATACGTGTTTAATCATTGACAGGTCCATAAACATATTGTTCAGCATTTTACGGTTGTTTAGTTGTAACCAGAGGGTCAAGGGTTCGAATTCCCGTTAAACCAAACATGCTCGGCTTTTCAGCCGCAGGGGCGTTATAATGTTATGGTCAATCCCACTATTCGTTGGTAAGAGAGTTACCCAAGAGTTGGCGGTTGGTGGTGATGACTAACTACTTTCCCTCTAGTTTTCACTGCTAAATTAGGGACGGCTAGCGCAAATAGCCCTGTGCAGCTCTGTGCGAAATTCAAAAACAAACAAAAAACAACATGCAAAAAAAATTGGAGCATTGAATATCAATATGTTAAATGGCGTACGAAAACCAATGTAAAATTATTAAGTAAAAATGAAAATTAATTAAACTATATTCGCAGTTAGTAACACGTAAATACATTCAATTGTTATCAGATAAAATACGAAATCACTTTTTCATTGCTTTGGTGCGTAATTTGCATCTTAGTAAATCTAAACCTTTTCACGAGTTTTCGCCCAAGCATTTCTTCAGTAGTTGCCATGCCCGCACTGGGATGTGAACCCGAGGATTCATGGTTCGTGATACGCTAAAAACACTCTGATCTCTGAGCCGTGTGTGATAGGAGTGGCAATAAAATTTTACTTTTCGACCGCATAAGAGTAACCAAAGTGTTGCCGGTTATGTCTGCTGTTGACTAGCTGCTTTCCTGTTATTATATCAGCTAAAAACTGGAATGGATATGTGTCGATAACCTCATGTGTAGCTTTGCTTGAGATTGTGAAACAAAAACACTAAAATTCCCCACACATCTTCTCTGTTACAAATTTATTGCAGAAGGCGCCTTCAGAAAATTATTGCTTTTTCTTTTATCATCATTTACGCAAAACTTTGATTAGGAATTCTTTACCGTATTATTTCGGTATCTTATTCCTGAAAAAGTATACGTTGGAAGTGAGCGGCTGCGAAGTGGGTTTTTAATAAGTGTGGATTTTCGAAAAAGTGAAATTAGCGTTTTAGCGGAGTATTACTGAGAACCAGCTAAAACTAGATGTAGCGGTTCTCTTAAAGATCAAACTTGAGGGGGAATGAGAAATATTTTGATGCCCCTATTCCCAGGGGACTCTTCACACGAAAAGTCAAAATAATAAATAATGCTCTTAACCACTTCTTCTTCCCTGTCGCTACCCCTTAAAGTAGAATTTAATGACGAAATGTCTTTAATCTTTAATAATTAGTCTTATTGGTATCCTATCTTCTGATTGTGACAGTCTGACTATGCACAACATTCGCTATTACACTGGTATCATGTGGCTTTCAGATGCCATTGTTAGTCTAAGAAGAAGATGATTTATTGTCCAAGCATTGTTTAAAGTTCAAGCTGTAGATAAGAAGTGAATATATACATATATGCAATCATTAAATAACTAATGTAGATTTATGACCCTCGTTTTGAATGACTGTTTAGATACATTTTGTCAGTTTATAAGTAAACACGTGTGCCCAGTCTCCAAATATCTATAAATCAGTTTTGTTTTTTTAGATTGGTTTGTTTTGAATTTCGTGCAAAGCTACTTGAGGGCTATTTGATCTAGCCGTCCCTAATTTAGCAGTGTAAGACTAGAGGAAAGGCAGCTAGTCATCACCACCCACCACCAACTCTTGGGCTGCTCTTTTACCAATGAATAGTGAAATTGACTATCACATTATAACGTCCCCACGGCAGAAAGGGCGAGTATGTTTGGTGTGACGGGGTTTCGAACCCGCGACCCTGAGATGACGAGTCGAACACGCTTTAACCCACATGGCTATGCCGGGCCAGTAAATAGGACAAGAAGAGATAACAAACTAAAACCAGTTTATGACTTGCTTCAGAAACCTTAAAATTATTTATTTATTAATAAGGACTTGTTATTTTATTACATATTCCACTGGACTGTTCTTATATTTCTCTTTATAAATAGATAGATTAACACGAAGAACAAGCAGATAAATAGGCATGGCTATATTAAAAAAATAATAATAATTTTAGTACCCCGCCATCTAGACTCACCTAGTATTGCGCCAAAAGCAAAGAACTTCTGATATTGCTGAAGTAATCTGATTATATTTTAGCCAAACTACACGTCTGTTTAGTTATCGTTACTTTTAAACAATTTGGTTTGATAAAAAAAAAATCGTTATAGGAAAACTGGAGGTATTTATGATACATTGTAATGAATTTAAGGACAGAAGAACTGTTTAAAAACAAGGAGGAGATTTGGTGAATTTTGATTCATGATGCTTTAGAAATGATAATTTTATTAGTTATCTAAAAGTGGTCAAATTTAAATGGGAAAATTTCGTATTTTATTTCAAATTCCGTTTCGATTTAATTGTTGTTCAGCCCAAAGATACACAATGAGCTTTCTGTTCTCTGCCCATCAAAGATTATCAGCATCATAAGCCTACAGAATTACCCATAAAGACATTGAAGAGCTTTTCTCTAAATATATATAATAACATTGATTAGTAAATTTAACTTCCCTCTCATGTTGTTGAAGTCCAACAGTAAAGTATTTTCATAATTTAACCAGCTAGGATTATTTTAGCATTTTAATTATTCACATGATTTTCTAAAATTATTTGCAGTATTTTAACATTTTGTCTTTTATTTATAAAGTTACGATTTGTAATGCTTTACTTGCCATAATGGTTTTAGAAAAAAATACTTCGTATCTGAAAACATCCAACCGTATTATTAACAAAGTTCTGACTTTACGTACAGCTTATAAATTAAAATAAAAGGCTGTTACGTCACTTCAAGCAAAATTAGTCAAATGTTTCTCTGTCGTTCGTCTACCACCATTGGCCCAGCAGTAAAACTGATAAGTAAAGCTTATAACACTAAAAACCGGGTTTTGATATCTGTAGTAGACACAGTGCAGGTAGCCCATTATGTGGCTAAATGGGTAAGGTGCGCGACTCGTAATCTGAGGGTTGCAGGTTCGAATCCCCGTAACACCAAACATGCTCGCCCTTTCGGTAGTGGTGACGTTATAATCAGATGGGTATATTAATTAGGGACAACTAGCGCAGATAGCCCTCGTGTAGCTTTGCGCTAACAACAAACAATGCAGAAGTTCCACGGGAAGTGGGGGAAAAACATCTGACTGTGATAGGCTTATGTTGTGTGGTGTCTTCTTAGGAAATCTTAACACAAGAGCATGTATCACATTAGTAAAGTATATGTTACGTCGATCATTCCCCTCGGTAAGGATTCCTGTACGTAGTGAGCGAAACTCTCAGGTAAAGTTCTGTTCTTTCAATTTATCTCCTCTGGGATCTAAATATTCACGCCGTGCATGGTGACTCGTGAAGGGGGGGATAGGATTTTGGCGGTTGAGGGGTTCAACCCTAACACAACACTTTCGCCTTGAATTCCTGTAGACGGGCGGCCTTGCGGTGGCACCTAGTATCAATTAATAAGCTGGATTACGCCGACTGGCTCTCTTTCACTGCTTTTGCAGAACTTAATCCTGCCACTGTCTGTAAACCATCAACAGACGACTGCGTGGCAGCAGTAACTCATTGTATTATACAGGCAGCTGCTCAATGTATTCCTAAAACATCGACACATTTTTCACGATATCCTCGTCCGAAGTGAAATCCTACCTGCCACATGGCAAGGAAGGCTAAAAAATGTGCCTGGGATACCTTTCGTAGGTATCCCACTTTCTCGAACTGCATCGCTTTCCAGCAGGCACGTGCACGTGCCTGGTGGGTAAGACGTCAAAGCCAGAAGAAGCCTTGGATTAAGTTCACAAGATAGCTCCTATCACCAGTTCCAAAGTTATATGTAACAAAATTTGAAAGGTCAGTAGGGAATATGCTTCTGTTTCCTCTCGTTCTTGCTATCTGATGGCCAGGAAGTAGCTGATACTTCGAGCATCGCCTATACTCTAGGGAAAAGCTTTTGCCAGGTATTTGGCATTTTTGCTTCATCCTCCACCTCTTTAGCCATCAAGATTGGGGCAGAGCGATCACCTCTTTCCTTTCGAGCTGATTTCTCTGTGACAATAATCACCCTTTACACTGGTGGAACTCAAACTGGCCATTTATCGGTTTGGTAGTAAATTGGTTGGACCTGATGATGTACACTATGACATGCTGCACCATCTATCTCCCACTACTTTTGCTATTCTTCTGATTGTTTTTAACTGGATCTGGCAGGAGAATGTTTTTCCTGATGCCTGGCGCCAGGTTATTCTCCTACTTTTCTTTGAGCCTGGGAAGGATACCAAGATTCCTTTAAACTACTGTCCAATTTCTTTAACGAGCTGTCTCTGTAAGACCTTAAAGAGGATGGCTAACGCTCGTCTTGCTTGGTTCCTTGAATAAAACAATCTCCTCTCACCCACTCAGTTTTAGTTCCGATGACAGTGTTTCACCATGGACCACCTTATTCGATTTGAAACGTCAATCAGAAAAGCTTTTCTCAAAGAACAACATCATGTATCAATATTTTTAACCTTGAGAAGGCTTATGATACTTTATGGAGGTATAGCATTTTGCGAGACCTCCATTTATATGTGCTGCGTGGTCATTTGCCTATTTTTATTAAACATTTTTTTAATGGACAGGCGATTCCAAGTTGGTGTGGATTCAACACTTTCCCATTCTTTTCTACAGGAACTTAGAGTCCTTCAGGACTGTGTTTTGAGTGTCACACTTTCCAGTTAAAGATTAATGCCATTACTCCCTCTTACTGTTGCAAAGGGGCTTTATGTCGATGACTTTCACATCTCATGTCAGTCGCCAAACATGAGGTATATTGAGTGGCAGCTACAGACTGCCTGCAATCGTTTCCTGAAGTGGACTACAGCAAACAATTTTAACTTTTCTCTCTATAAAACCGTATGCTACCAACGGGGTATCTACCCTGATCCTTAACTCTGTATCGGTAAAGTTTTGCTACCTGGAGTCCCTGAGACAAAGTTCTTTGATCATAAGCTGACCTTAATACCACACATCAGGCAGTTACGAGTCAAATGTACAAGAGCACTGAACATCCTCTGTGTCCTCTCTTTCACCACTTGGAAAAAAGATCGATGTTCAATACTAAAGATATATCGTGCTCTTATTTGATTAAAACTGGACTATGGGTCACTGGTGTGTGGTTCTGCCAGGAGCTCAGCCTTGAAAATGCTGAATCCCAGTCATCATCAGGGACTTCGGCTCTGAACCGAGGCTTTCTGCACTTCCCCAGTCCAGAGCTTATACACAAAGTCTCATGAACCTCCTTAACACCTCTGCCATTTGCAACTACCTTTACTGTATGCTTCGAAACTTTTATCCTTAACACAGCATCTCACCTGGGGTTGTGTTTTCCTTTCTTGGTGGGCCTTGCTTTTTCAGAACAGACGATTTGCCATTGTTCCTTTTGGCCTTCGTATCCAGGCACAGTTGGATGAATTGGGTCTCTTCTTAGATAGCATTGCTGTATCCACTGGTCAGCCCATCCCACCATGGCTTATTACAATCCCCAAATGTGACCTTTCTTTAAGACATCTGAGAAAAGCAGATACTCCCGATTGAAAGTACTGTTGTGGTTGTACACAAAAATATTTCTACAGTTTCTGTGTTAACTGCTGAACTGTATGCCATTTCTATTGCCCTGAATCACATAGAAGCTAAGCAGGACTCAAATTGCACTATTATTCCTGACTTGCTTAATTATTTGTTCCTGGAATCGTTTCACGTTAGTTCTCACCCTGTTCTCACTGATATTCAAAACCGACTGTCCCATTTCTCATTAAGATCCACTTTTTTCTTTTTTTTTTTTTCTGGATACCAGGCCACGTTTGTATTAGCGGGAACGGGCTCGCCGACACCGCAGCTAAATGTATCTGCTCTGGCACTATCACTGCTGTGCCTGTTCCATACATGGACTGTGGTCCTGTATTCAAGGATCGGCTCCGTGCCAGTTGGCAGTCGACTTGGAGTGAGCAATATGAAAACAAGCTTTTCCAAATAAATCCCTCTATTGCAATTTGGCCGTCTTGCTTCCGTAAGGATCGGAAAGAGGAAGTTGTCCCAACTAGACTACGCATTGGTCACAGTGTTTAACTAATTATTTTCTTTTATCTGGGACTGATGCACCAATGTGTTCTCTGTGTGATACTTAGGTCACAATACGACTCTCAACGACGGCGCCATTTTAAACATGTTTTGTCCTAAGGTTTATCCATAACGTTAGACAGTGTTACTGGCGATGGTTGCACTGTCCACCTTGCAGATGTTTTTAGTTTTTTAAAGGCCATTAATCTTTTTAATGCTATTTAAGATTTTAATTTATAAATTAGATTTTTAATCTGATTTCCTTTTGAGAATCAAAGTCTACCTAGTTGGATTTGAAATTAGAAAATGGCCAAAACGTCAAATAACACAAAACCAAGACTGAAAAGGGCAACTTCAGGTGACTGGCGGTGATTTTTGAACTTACCTATTAGTCTTCCTGGCGAGTTATGATAATTACAATTATGCTACAGAAAGTCCTTTACAACCTGTATTAATTTAGTTCTTCTCTTACCGCTATAGACTAGATATAAAAATTCGATTTAATGCTGTTTATGTCTTTAACGCAAAATTTAAAATTTGTTTTGTTTTACATTAATTTATTTTTACGAATCTTAATAATTTTACTTTAATTTTAACTTTTTACCGGATGTTTATTACACATAGTCTAGTTGATTTGCGCCAGAAAACACCAAACCAACCAACCAACCAACGTTGATCATTTGTATGGAAGTTTCAGTTGTTTGCTGTTAAACGCAAAGGTGCATAGTGGTCTCCATGTGCTGTGCCTACAACAAGTATCGGAATGCAGTATTTAGTGCTGTAAGCCTCCAGACACATTTCCCAATGAACGCTGAAGATTCGAAACAACAACAAAAAGACTTTAGCCTACAACTACTTGTCTTATTGAGACTTGCCCGAAGAAGAGCCTTTCTAATCACGACAAACGAAACTGAAACCTCAATATGAGCAGTTCTAACATACATTTATATTCATTCGGATTGGAATTTTCGTACATTAAAAATCTTACTAAGAATTTTTATAGTATATCTCTGCACGTTATTCGCACTTGTGTATACATTTATATATACATGATTTTCCTAGAATTAATTATCATCGTGTCTAAACACAGCCGAAGAAATTTATCCACCAGTGTTCGCTATAAAAAAGAACTATTTTGCTTAAAAGGAAAGTACTATATCTTAGCGTGACGTCATAACATGTAAAGAATATTAAAGTGGAAACAGCCTCAACGTATTTTATCTTTATATAGTTGATTATTAATTTAACATTTTTTTGTATTTTGAGGGTGGTGAAAGTAAATTGTGTTCTCCTTAATACAGGTCTGTTCTTCTTTCTGTTCCCCAGAGGACTTGGCTATTCTATGTTTTATTAGTTTCAATCATGTTGTTGTTGTTTGTTGTTTTTAATTAAGCACAAAGTTACATAATGGACTGTCTGTGCTCTGACCATCACGGGTATCGAAACCCGGTTTTTAGCGTTGTAAGTCCGCAAACTGAGCCACTGGGGGCAGTTTGAATCATAATAAACATTTTTAACAGGTTCTTAATACTTGATTAAACACAGTCTAAACTGTAACGTGTTGTAATAACGTACTTTAAATGCTGTCTTCCGCTAGTACAGCGGTAATTTTACGGATTTACACCACTAAAATCAGGGGTTCGATTCCCCTCGGTGGACTCAGCAGATAGCCCGATGTGCCTTTGCTATAAGAAAACACACACACACACTCCAGATGCCACGCTTCTGTAAAATCATACTGTTGAAGTTTATAATGAGTTTTCATCTTTCACAAGACATTATTAAAGGTGAATTTTCAACAAATTTAATAATTACCTTAGAAACTGTACTTTGGTTAGGTATAATTTCTGTATGGTTGCCATATTTTTAAACACTTTAGTTTTTGAGTAAAAAATGAAACAAACTATGCAGGTCCTCGATCTCAAGTTAATCTCGGTCGTTCGGCTGTTTCCGTAACGTTTTACAACTATGACGTAATAGTTGCCAAATACGCTTCGTTGCGCGCCGACCATTGTGTTCCTTTCAGTGCTGGTGTTTTATGTAAATCTATCGGTGCTTCTTTCGGATTACATACTTTGCGAGACTATTTTTTGTCTTGATATTGCTACTTTATGTTTGTTTTAAGATAACATAGTTTACTGCATTGCTTATGGTTGTAAAAACGGTTCGACATCGGGCAAAAGCTTCTTTTCGTTTCTGTGCAAGGAGAAGGAATCGGCAAGGTGGCGACAGTGGGTGCGGATGGTCAATAGGAAGAACTGGACTCCTTCACACCAAGCAAAGCTTGAGACGGAAAAAAAACATCAGCAGTAGACAGGATCGTCCCCACAATCATTCCTTGTGTAGAGCTGAGGACTGATCTCAGTCTGCTGCGTACAGGTTCCACCCCTCTGAAGCCATCCCTTGCCATCACGAAAAGAACAAACTTAAAGGTATGTGTGCAGCATAAAGCGAAAAACAATAATTAGTATAATATAATAATTTAAAAAGTACAAGTTTTTGAAGAATGTAACTGGACATACACATTTCACATTCATGAGCGTGTTTTGCATTTGTGGCACATGTAAGTCAGTGAGACCTTGATTTCCTAGTCTAGACAGTGGACAAATCTATCCCAAATAGAGTATATTCCAAGTTTAAAAGCTGGTAGATCATTCTGTAGATGTTTTTGTATCATTTTTAAACATGGAAAAGTTTGAAGAATTCCATTTTCCAAATTTAACATTTCAAGATAAATTAACTATTCAGACTGCTACATCTAGTTTGATTTTATAGACAGAATTATGACGTATAATTGAAATTCATTTTGTTACGAGTCATAAATACCCGGTACCATGAGTGTGGAAGAGCTGAATATTAGTTACCATAGTCGGCAAAGTATAAACAAATAAAACCCAGTCTGCGATACCAATAATTTATAAACACCAGACAGGTTTCGAGATGCTTAAAATTGCACGTGAAATAATACAGACCATATTTGTTGTTATGACTTACGCTTACCACTCTTCCACTGGAGATAAGACCGTCTCGCAACTGGCCTGGGCGCTATTAGTATCACTCACAGTTCCGCTACTCTCGCTCGTGGAACTGTCCTCACCACGAGAACTTGTCAGATCTGTGTCAAAAGTAACTGCTCTAAATTCGTTCAGAGTAGGTTCGAATTGATATGGCGCTACTCGACTCTGTTCAGAACACAAAGTCAAAACAGACTCTGCCTCTGTTTCTCCGTATGTACTGGCCAGGTTTATTTACATTCAACGCGCAGGCGTTGGCGGTTTGTTTGGCAACTTTTACGTCACAGTACTTTTCCTTGTGGCAAACGTAAAAACTAAAACGTTCGGATTGCCGCTCGGAAAGTGCTCTTTCTGCACCAAGTTTTATGTTTCATTTATTAGCACATATTTTTTATAAAAAAATGTGAACCTGCAAAATTAATCAGTATGAGTAGTTCATTTGACTGCAAAGTTTTCTTTTATCTGTAAAATTCACCTTTAAGGTAGGTTGGAAAACATTCAGGCACTCGGACTGAGGTTTCATTCTTAAAAATAATTACGTCTACAATAATAGTTGAACCATACAATTACTGTTTATGTATTCCCTAAGTAAGGTATATCTATTATTACTCTATTGTTACTTTTATTAACAGTTTGATAAACTGTTTAACATATTTTATTAATTTTATTTCTTTTACCTTTGTACTTTATTTATAAATATTAGTTTATGTTCTTAGCTTAGTATATAAATTTAAGACTAACATGAATTTTTTAAGCTGACTGAGCCTGGCGAGATATTACTCGGATTATGGCTAACAATATTGTTATAAATAGGGAATTCGAGACAAGAAAAATGTATTGATATTAATTAAAGTTAATATTAGTGAAGCGATTGTAAAAGTGATTAATATACGAACTTAGGAGAAACGCACATTTCTCAAGCTGCACGAATGTCGTGAAGTAATATTTGAATTACGGCCAAAAATATCGTTATAAGTTTTGAATTAGTGACATGTGAAAATTCTGTTAATATTTATTAAAGTTAATATTAATGTAGCGGAAATTTACGTGAAAAAGCTTATTGTTACGTCAGTTAGAAAAAACAAAGGATTCGAGTTAATAAATGTTTAGAAATTATTATGAAACGATTCTTTCGAGCTGGAAAGTTCTGGATTTATACAGATAGGAGAAGAGGCAGGATGAGTTAAAATCTTGAAGCAAACTACCTCCTTCTCCAGACTCGTACAAGTTGGATGTTTTTGTCTTTCATTTGTTTGTTCCACAATTTTGTGCATAACTACATATAACCGTTCCTATTTTTTAATTGATAGACTTATGCCTTTGCAGTAAGGAAGGTGAATCTTAAATCTTCAGATTTTCATCCCGTTCATGCGAATTACTAAGCCACACCTGGTCCTGTTTGTAAGATGAAGGTTCCTGTTTCAAACATGAAGGCAAATAAATTCAAAACAACTTTAATAAGACTTTGTTTTTCCTTCAGTAGTGATTTGGGAATTAAGTTAATCCATATTTTTGGTTCTGATCAACCTAAGAACGAGTAACGCTATGTGCTTAAGTAACTAACACAGCTTGCCCATCTTGTACTCTTTCTTTAACATCAAGTTTTAACTGTATAACTGTTATTATGGTCAAGTGTTAGCTTGGTAGTTATTATTTGTTCTACTCGTATATAGGATTTTCAAGAAACCCAAGAAAAGAGAGCAAACTAAAAATGTCTGGTTTAATGCTAAATAAATAATTCACTTCGTTGTGCGTAAACAACAGAGCTTTACAACCCTTAATCTCAAACATCTGCGTATAGATAAGGTTTCGAGAACGTTCTGACGTCAAGAGGTTTATATGGAAATTATTACTGTTCCGTTCTCAGCTAGTTCGTGGGTTCTCCAGAGCTGTTTTGTTTCGTAAAAAAGTTCAGTGCTTTACGTTTTGGCATACTAATTGCGAACGACCAATGCAAATACTCCTTAAACATAGAAAATAAAATATTAAAGATAATTTACAATGGCTGCACTTCAGACAGAATGTTTTGTTTCAAAGTCAGCTGTCATCAGAAGGTATCGAAAATAAATTATGATCCTATCTTAAGCCTATTACACCCCACTCTGTATACCAAACAGTCTGTAATAATTTAAAATGTATGTAGTATTTTGTTTTTCCACGAAGACTTGCCACGGCTCTGTCTTCCTATGCCTCCCCCCAATCCAAATATATTAAAACTTCACTAGCGGTACTGTTTCTGATCTTTTTTGAGGGATGGGATACCAACCACATCAGTACTTTTAATGTTAAACGATACTGCGAAACATCAGCTGATGTGACGTACTTAATAGCCATCATATTTCGTAGGATCTTTAACGATAACAGCAATCTTCGTCTACCAAATGCTTCACCCCCATTTGTGGAAACTCTTTATGAGAACGGTGAAACTGGTTTCTCCATTATCAAGGATTCCAAGTCTAATGAATATAATGTATGATCATCAAACTTTTCATTGCTGAAGAGTCAATGAAGAAACTTGAACGTAAACCATACATCCTGGCAGTTTCCACAGGACCTACTGAACGTAGATGTTAGCGTCCAAAGCCAATACACCAATCCATAAAATTTCTTGGAAATGAATCGGGGACTTCAAGGTACTGGTAATACAGATCTAATATTTAGATGTTAAATGTTTTCCTGGTGGCGTTCCACTGCATTATAGTGTGATTAATACGTTTAACTCATTTCACAATCGTTTCTTATTAATTTTAAACCTATTCAATGCTTTACTTCTATTTCCATCCAATACATCAAATTTTTTTTTATTTGATAGTTTATTGAGACAACATGTTTTTTTCAAATTCGAATGTCTTTAGTAGTATCACATCTTCCTCTTGAGACAATGTTTTTCAAATTCGAATGTCTTTACTAGTATCACATCTTCCTCTTGAGACGTGTTTTTTAAATTCGAATGTCTTTACTAGTATCACATCTTCCTCTTGAGACAATGTTTTTCAAATTCGAATGTCTTTACTAGTATCACACCTTCTTCTTGAGACGTGTTTTTTAAATTCGAATGTCTTTACTAGTATCACATCTTCCTCTTGAGACAATGTTTTTCAAATTCGAATGTCTTTACTAGTATCACACCTTCTTCTTGAGACAACGTGTTTTTTAAATTCGAATGTCTTTACTAGTATCACATCTTCCTCTTGAGACAATGTTTTTCAAATTCGAATGTCTTTACTAGTATCACATCTTCCTCTTGAGACGTGTTTTTTAAATTCGAATGTCTTTACTAGTATCACATCTTCCTCTTGAGACAATGTTTTTCAAATTCGAATGTCTTTACTAGTATCACATCTTCCTCTTGAGACAACGTGTTTTTTAAATTCGAATGTCTTTACTAGTATCACACCTTCTTCTTGAGACAACGTGTTTTTTTAAATTCGAATGTCTTTACTAGTATCACATCTTACTCCTGAGAGAACGTGTTTTCTTAAATTCGAATGTCTTTACTAGTATCACACCTTCCTCCCTCCGTCCCCCTCACATTTATTTAATTATTTCGTCCTTCAGCGACTAAGTATTGCATCAGTACTATATCTCCTACACCTGTAAGTTTGGCTGAATTCGTATCACAACTTTTAATCACTACTTTATACAAGAAACTCCTATGAAAAATCTATTATCTTAATATTTGTATGAAATCATGAGATTTAATTCTGTTTATAGGCCCAACATGGCCGGGTGGTTGAGGTGCTCTACTCGTAATCTAAGGGTCGCGGGTTCGAATATCAATAACACCAAACATGCTTGTCCTTTCTGCCGTGGGGGCATTATTATGTTACGATCAATCACACTATTCGTTGGTAAAAGAGTATCCAAAAGTTGGCGGTGGGTTGTGATGACTAGCTGCCTTCCCTCTGTTAAGTTAGGAAAGGCTAGCGCAGATAGCCCTCGTGTAGCTTTACGCGAAATTAAAAAATAAACAAACCTTTTTCAAACTCACTAATTATTTTGTCTTTATCAAGAATTATCTAAAAAGATATAACCGCACGTCTTTCTTGGAGGTTCTCAGGTTGTCACTTTTTCTCCAAAAATCACAAGTTAAGCTGTTGTCTGTCTTCAAAGTCACGAAAGAAAACAAACAAACGAACATCTAGTGTCACCAACCGTTTCCAAATTGTAATCTTTCATATCCCTCACTTCATTGAGGATCGTTGATTCGAACATTACTTGAAATTAATTATTTTTGTATTTACCAACTTAAAACAAATCGTACGGGTTCATATATACTCCTTCCCTAGTAATTGAAGGACAAGTTCTCTCATTTATTAAACTCAGTGGTAAGTTATCAAGGTAGCATTTCTTCGTTAAGAATTATCCAGATAATATCATCTCTTTCTATTGGTTGTCACCAAGAGATATTAAATCATTCTTTCACTCTTAATGGATATTTATTCACCAAAATATCAAAATGATTCAGTTAGTAGTTTGAGTTTTCAACACTTAAGTAATTGATACTTGTGAGCTCACAAACATGAACCGTATTTACTCATGATGAATGTCCACAGATGCAAAATGGTTAATTCAGAGATTGCAGCTGAGTCATTGTGCAGGATCCTGTTGAGTAATCTATTAATCAGCTGAGAAGTTTCGATCTATTGCAACCCTCGTTAGGTTTCTTTGTTTTGAAGTGAAAAGCTCCACAAAACCACCGGCATCAAAACTATTTTTAGTACTATAAGCCATCATAGATACAGAGGGTGAACGAAAACATTGTTAATTTGTTATATCTTTTATTAGATAACAGAAGAATATAAAAAAAATATGTTTATAGAAGGCATTTGACGATATGGTAGATAAGTCAGTCCAAAATCTTGTTTTATACTAAGCGTTTAATGTTATGGAATAAAACTCTGAAGCTAGCGAAGCAATAAAACAGTTCGGCCTGATAATAGTGATTAAATATCTCACTAGACTCATTTCACTAAGCCTAATAACAGTGATAAAAACCACATCCAATGTTCCATGTAGTTTTTACTCAATCGCAGCCATAGACTTAAGATATTTCCAAATTCCAGCAAAGTGACTTTTGTACTGACATCAACTGGTTAAAACGATGTCTAGTTTAATTTGGACATTTAATTCAAAATAACAGTGAATAATAGTTTTATAGTTTAAATTAGGGAACTAGCCAGGAAAGGCGCTGGCTGCGTGCCACTTTTTGTATTTAATGAAAGACTTAAATCTAATCCAAAAACATTTTTTTGAAAATAAAATAACCCAACGAAGAAAAAACAACAAAAACATCGCAAATAATTTTTATTAATCTTGCCAGATGGCATCGCTTAGTGATCGTAAGGCATCAGACTAGAACCTCATGACAATATGAGACACTGGAGAAGTGGAATTTTCATTCGACTAGAATCTTCTGACAATATAAGATGCAAGAGTGTGATTCGACTGGATCTTGTGACAATATGAGACGCAAGAGTTTGATTCGACCAGTTTTTGTGACAATATGAGACGCGAGGGTTTGATTCGACCAAATCTTGTGACAATATGAGACGCGAGGGTTTGATTTGACCAGATCTTGTGACAATATGAAACGCGAGAGTATGATTCAAGCAGAATCTCGTGACAATATGAGACGAGGGAGTTTAGGAGTCGAACAATCTATTATTACTAGGTTCACATTTGTTTTAAACCTTAGATGTACTTATCAACCTGTCTTTTAACGTTTAGAGCAAGGGTGAATCCAATAATGACAGTTATCAACCTGTATTTAATTTTTTACAACAAAAGTGAATTCAATAATGATACTTATTAACCTGTCTTTAACGTTTAGAATAAATGTGAATTCAATAATAGTACTTACACTCTTGTGCTAATTAATTGAAACAAATGGTCACTTTACAATATTTTCAGCATGGCGGCCGGTGTAGGCTCGCTGGGTCCGCTCATTTCCTTTAATAGTCATTTTTTTCACACAGACGGTGTCATTAGCTGTGTTTTGCAGCACGGTCGATCTGTATTTGGGATATATGACGAAATTTTGAGAAATATTACGTCATTCGAAATTGCGTTAGAATGGCAAAAGACCAGTCAAAAAACAACTTCTTATCAACTCAATGAAGAAAAAACGGTATTAATGGGGTCTGAAATACAAGAACTGGACGAAAGAACAATGGAGGAAAGTGTTATTCAGTGACGAGACTCATTTCTTCGTACGGGGTCAAAGAAGTCTGAATGTTTGCAGACCTCCAGGTGAGAAACTTCGAGAATCTCACATCAATAAGTTCGTAAAACATTACTTGAAGAAGATGTTTTGGGGCTTTTTCAGCTACTATGGCGTCGGAGGCTTACATATCGTAGAAGGTATGATGCGAGGACTACAGTACATCAAAGTTTTGCAGAGAAACGCCATTCCAGAATTGAAAAAGAGATTTCCAGATGGATCTGGCATTTTTAGCAAGATCTGGCTCCGTTCCACACATTGAAACTTGTAAAGAATTTTCTGACTACAACGTAAATAAAGGTGTTGGACTGGTCTGGAAATTCTCCAAATTTAAATCCTATTGAAAATCTTTGGGCGATTTGTAAAGAAAGACTTCGGAGAAAAGACTGAACTACGAAAGATAAGCTAATTGAGGCCATAATTGAGGGGTGGTACTGCGATCCAAGAATTAGTAAAGATTGCAGTCAACTCGTGGACTCGATACTAAAGCGGATTAATGATCTTCTGAAAAATAAAGGCGGTTATATCATGTATTAATTTGTGAGTAATTTTTGGATTCTCAGAAATAAAACGCAAAAAATTGAAAAAAATCGTAATTTTCCGTCTTGTTTCAATTAATTTGCACAAGAGTGTATCAACCTGTCTTTAACGGTTGTAACACGGGTGAATCCGATAATGACACTTATCAACCTGTCTTTGACGATTATATCAAGGGTGAATATAATGATGACATTTATCAACTGGCCTTAACGTTTAGAACAAGTGTTAATACAATAATGACACGTATCAACCTGCCCTTAACGTTTAGAACAAATGTGAATAAAATAGTTATACTTATCAACCTGTCTTTAACGTTTAAAACAAGTGTGAATACAATAATGACACTTATCAACCTGTCTTTAACGTTTAAAACAAGTGTGAATACAATAATGACACTTATCAACCTGTCTTTAACATTTAGAACAAGTGTGAATATAATAGTGACATTTATCAACCCGTCTTTAACGTTTATAACAAGAGTGAATCCAATGATCATACTTATCAACCTGTCTTTAACGTTTAGAACAAGTGTGAATACAATAATGACACTTTTCAACCTGTCTGACGTTTGGAACAAGGGTGAATACAATAATGACACTTTTCAACCTGTCTAACGTTTGGAACAAGGGTGTATCAATTGATGATACTTATCAACCCACCTTTAAGACTATAACTCTGAAAAATCTGTGTTGTTTTTAGTAACATGGTTCTCCTTATGAATCATTTACTTTAGCATAAACGAGTGATATCAAAGAATATAAAAAGAAGAGTTATTTCGTCGTTCCAAACCCTTTACATTGCAACTACCAGGAATATTCGATTTGAGTTTTTTCAAAATTCACTCAAACCTACTTACGCTATCTGTCCTAAAACTGTAGATTAATGTTTACAATGACATAGCTAATAATACACGTCGACCTGTTTACAGTGACATAGCTGATAATAGACATCAACCTGTTTACATGGTTGGCCAAACACGTCAACATATTTACAGCGACATAGCTGACTAAACACGTCAACCTATTTACAGCGACATAGCTGATCATACATGTAAACCTGTTTACAGTGATATAGCTGACCAAAGACGATAAAATCTTTAGTCTTAACGTTCGTAACTCATACAACCATTAGTCCATGTCGTAACACAAAGGTTGTAATAACTAGTTTACATAAATAAGAATGCCTTGAACATCTTCAATGGCATTAGACTACAGATTTAATGGGAAACAGCTCATTCGAGTGATCAGAAAATGAAAAAAAAAATATTATGCGTCATTTTGTTCTATCCTCAGTTGCATTTAATCTGCTGAGGGGTGGAAGGCTTATTTCTGAAATTTAAGACTTATGATACACATCGAAAAAATGTTGTGATAATGATAACATATTGATTATAATATTTTTTCGATGTGTGCAAAACTTTGGTTTCTTTTAAATTTACTACTTGTACGTAAATTATATAAATTTATAAAACACGAAGTGGGTTTATCACGTATGTATAAAGGTCACAAAATAAACAAGGATATTTGTTTGTTTTTTAATTTCGCGCTAACCTGGGAGCCAAAAAAAATTAGTATTTGCACAAATAAATATGTAATAAAAATTAGTTTTGATATTCGCGCAAAGCTACACGAGGGCTATCTGCACTAGCGGTCTCTAATTTTCCAGTGCACCACCAACTCTTGGGTTACTGATGTTCCCTGATGTTTAACCAATAGCTTAGAATGTTTGTTTATTTGTTTTTGAACATCCCGCAAAGCTACACGAGAGCTGTCTGTTCTAGCCGTCCCTAATTTAGCAGACTAGAGAGAAGGCAGCTAGTTATCACTATCTACCGCCAACTCTTGGCTTACTCTTTTACCAACGAATAGTAGGATTCACCAAAACAATATAACACCCCCCATGGCTGAAATGGCGAGAATATTTGGTGTAACGGGGATTTGATCCCGCGACCCTTAGATAGCGAGTCGAGTGTCCTAACCACCTAGCCATGCCAGGCCAACTTGGAAGTAAGTCAAGATAGCCATCCTTAATATTCAACCAATAGCTTAGAAGTTAAGCAACTGTTCAATAGAATCTAATGCCGCTCATATTTAACGAATTAATGGAGTTTACCGTCACTCTTATAACGCACTACCCAGCCCCAAAGTATAAAACTCACTTTTCCTTCAGCGATAGGGCGAAAACTGGTAATCCTCGAATTTACAATCCGAACAAGCTAACCACTAAGAAATGTGAATCAAACTTCTAACAACTCATATGCGATTACTATTTTTGGTTTTCTTCGTATGTCATCAAGTACAAAGCGACACAACGGGATATCTGTACCCTGCACACCACGGGTAACGAACCCCGGTTTCTAACGTTCTAAGTCCGCAGACATACCGCTATGCCATTGAAGGATGGGAAAGTTAAACTAGTCTGAGTTATTATTTCAAAAGTAATAATAAATGTACTGTTTGATGGTATTACCCCACATGTTAACAATAAAATTACGTACATGTTTTATTTGTTCATTTTCCTGATAAAGATATCACCATTAAATTTGGTGTTCATCGAAATACCCGTTTTAACCGCTCGCACCACCATACAGTAGTTTATTGTCTGTGTGTGACACTAAAATGATGTCACATAAGGGACCCTTAACGTTGCAGTTTGCGCTGTTGTGACGTTAGTAAGGCGTGCGGCATACCGTGAATCACGAAAAGAATTCTGCACTCTGTAAGCCACAACACAGCAGGACATATGAACTTGGGAAGCTAGAAATAAAAAAAATATTTGATACTCTTAATTTTGATTTTATCTTTTGTTGAAAAAGTATTTAGTATTTGGTTTGAATATCGAGCAAAGCTACATGATGGCTATCTGCGCTAGCCGTCCCTAATTTAGCAGTGTAAGACTAGAAGGAAGGCATCTGGTCATCACTACTCACAGCCAATTCAGGGACTACTCTTTTACCAACGAATAGTCGGATTGACCGTTACACTATAACGCCTCAACGGTTTGAAAGAGCGAGCGTGTTTGATGTGACGTGGATTTGAACCCGCGACCCTCAGATTTACCACCTGGCCATTCCGGGTCCACGTTGAAAAAGAACATTTTCAGGGACCCTGCTGAAGTGCATGCATTATAATTATGTATTTAAAAGGCGTGTGTGTGTTTTTCTTATACGAAAGCCACATTAAGCTATCTGCTGTGTCCACCGAAGGGAATTGAACTCCTGATTTTAGCGTCGTAAGTACGTAGATTTACCACCGTCCCAGCGGGGGGGCATTTAAAAGGCAGGAAACTAAAACACTTCCACAGATACAAAAGTGTGTATGTCTCGATTGGTTGACGTTTATTGACAAAAGATAAATCAATCAACTGATTGCTGTTAGATAAACCTACCTGTTATGCGTATTTAGACTAATTGTTTAAAATTTTGCTCTTGATTGTGAGGTGAAATTTTACCTCAAGTGAAACCACGCTATTGACCAGTAGAAGAAAAGGAGATGAACAAATTAGATCTCAGCTGCGAATTAAAAATTGCCATAAACTTGTACGAATACTACAGTCCAGAACTATTAGTAAATAACTCGTTTTCTGAATCTATATGATAGGTTGAAGTGCAGGACAAAGGATTTTCTCTCCAACTTGTCCGAGATTATCCATTACTTCGTTCAAACCATCTCATTTGTGAAGCGCGAATTAGTCCATACTTCATTGGCCTTTAATATACTGAATATATTTTTTTTACTTCATTAATCTCTAATATATATTATATAGTCACCTTAAGAAGGTGAAATGTCTTTGATAATGAAAAAAAATTGAAACTAAATCTCTTTAAACAATAAGGAAAATGTTTTCTATCCAATTCAGGACACTGCCAGGTTCACGGATTTACAACACCTAAATCCGAGATTTGATTCTCTGCGATGGACACAGCACATATCCTAATTTTGCTTTTCTCTGAAAGAAACAAATAAAAACCTTCTTATTTGATGTCGGCGTCGTACACTCTTCTCGAAGGTTTGTTTGTTTGTTTTGAATTTCGCGCAAAGCTATTCGAGGGCTATCTGCGATAGCCGTCCCTAATTTAGCAATGTAAGGCCAGAGGTAAGGATTAGCTGAAATATTATAACGCCCCACGGCTGAAAGTGCAAGCATGTTTGGTGCGACGGGTATTCAAACTCGAGACCCTCAGATTACGAGTCGAACGCCTTAACCCACCAGGCCTCGAAGGTAATGGATGGAGTTTAACAAACTCGTGAACTACGTAAAGTGTGATATTTGTGGACATTGCGTCAACTCCTCTTATAATTTTCCATCCAAAATTAGTGTGTGTTTTCAGTGGTTTTCCTAAATAAGTATGACTTATGTTATAGAATTATTTTTCAAGATCTAACTTTAGAATAACTAAACATTCGTTGTTTAGATTTGGGAGATTTATTACATCATAAATAACATGATACTGTTTGTTATGACTTCACTAAATACTTTATAATCCGAACAAATAAATTATGCTGGCCGCCATTTTCGTAACAAAACTAATTCTTCATTTTTCTGTATTGACTTTAATACTGTTTTTTGTACTTCTTAAGATTCAACGATGTCCAAAGATGTATTAAAAATTTCGAACAGGGAACTACCAACCTTAAACCAAATTTTGGCTGACCACTTAAACGCCATCCCATCTATTCCATATGACTTATTTGTTGCTGTTGGTTGACAGCCAGCAGTTATTTATGTAAACCTTAAAGGAACATTAAGAGATATATATTGGGTGAAATTATAAAACTTCAAAGATACAGTCGTTAGTCTGTAGGTCGTGGGTTCGAATCCACGTTCTACCAAACATACTAATCCTTTAAGCCATAGAAGCGTTATGTGATGGTCAGTCCTGGTGTTCGTTGGTAAAAGAGTAACCTAAGAGTTGGCGGTGAGTGGTACATCACTAACTTCCTTCCCTCTAGTCTCACACTGCTACATTATGGGCAGCTAACGCAGATATTCCTCGTGTGGCTTTGCGCGAAATTCAAAGAAACAAATCATTTAAGCCATAGGGGCGTTGTGTCACAGTCAATCCCACTGTTCGTTGGTAAAAGTGTATTCCAAGAGTTGGCGGTGGGTGGTGAAAACTAGCTACGTTTCCTCTAGTCTTTTACTGCTAAATTAGGACACGGTTAGCGAAGAAAGCACTCGTTTAGCTATATGCGAAATTTAAAACAAACAAAACAAAAAACAACTACAAGAAGTGTATATTTAGATAGTGCATGGACATTGCCCTGATAGGGGCCTACGTAAGTGCGGGTCACTCTGGCTCTCGTGTAACATTTATAAATACGCTTGACAGTTGCTAATACCAATGCAAAAAGAAAGGAGGAAGAGGTCAACGAAGCCTGACCCTCCTTGGTATTTTAACACAAATACCCAAATAACGATAAGAACGAGAACAACCTTGTATCATGTCTTCATTATTTAAATTAGTTACGTAATAACACCATCTGTAAAAAATAATTCAATTGGCTTAAGATTTTATTCGGTATTACAGTCATGTTTAAGTTCAATGTACACTTGTCACCTGAAACTTTTAACATGTTTAAACTCCGGATATTATGCTGACGCAGGAACGTACGAACATGACCGACCATCTTTCCAAACTCTTAACACAACACTGTCTTATAACTCCACAGCTCGTAACGGGTGGTTTGTTAAAAATAAGAAGTTTATTTTGGAGTTAAAGCAGACAGATGATTCTTAATGGCCATAGCTGTTTTAATCAGTTCCATGAATGATCGTGAGGCTGACATTATCTGGAAAAATACCAAGATTTTGAATATCTTCAAATAGATATTCTATTGCGACTTCTTTAGATAGGTGAATAGAAAGACAGACGGAAAGTTGGATAGACTGACAGATGGACTGAGAGATAGCTTGATAGACTGGCAAAAGATAGCTAGATGGAGAGAAAGATAGACAAATAGATAGTTGGCAGAATGACATAAAGACAGATAGAAAATGGATATATTGATGGAGAAACAGACAGGTGGATAGATAGACAGAAAGATAGATTGATAAACTCAAACAGGTAGACGTTCGAGAGACAGGTAGATTAAGAGACAGATGAATAGTAGCCTGACTGATGAACAAATTAGTGTCCAGTGGAATAATACGTTTGTGATCACGAGAAACCCACTTGAAGTAAACATCTATTCTCAAGACAACTGGTATGGATATTAAAACTTCAATTAAAAATAAAGTACAGAACAACGTTTTGACCTTCTTAGGTCATTTTCAGGTTAACAAAGAAAGTTTGTTACTGTGCACTTTATTTCAATCAAAGTTTTAATACCCATACCAGCAAATACTATATTTCCACATGGATTTATCAGTTGTTATGCATATACTGAAATGTATATCGACCGCTGTCATCCGAATAGAATGAGAAGAAATAGGAATATCTTGAAGTAATTCAGTGTTACTAAATATATAGGAGATATGTTCAACTTAACCTTCACAAATAACAAGTTTGGATTTGTGGAAAAACAAACAAATATTCGTTGAATGTGGTTCTGATCAAAATAAAAACCAACAAAGGACTGCACTGGTCTCTACTAGTGATAGCGTTCATTTAAATTTTGTGGATTTTCATTGGTAGGACAAGTAAACACGGTCATCAAACACTTAAGTGGAGATTGTTTTCTCCATGGAGATGTTGGTTGAATACTTTAACAAAACAAAATAATGTATACATACTTCTATATAATACAAACTCATTTTTAAAATAATAACTTACCGTTGAAGAAGTCACTCGAAGGGTCAAGTTAATTTACAAAATTGAAACGCTGAAATCCGGGGTTACATTCCAGTAGCAGTGGACAAAGTATAGATTGCCTATGGGTAGCTTTGCGTTAAAAAAACATTTAAGAAAAGCGACATCTGGTAAAATAATAAAAGTATAATGTAAATTAAAGTATTAATCTATGTACTAATACAAACTCTACATCGACATATATCACATCATATCTAGGTATTCTCTAAGAAATACATCTGAAACAAGCAACGTTGAGATGCTTGTTTCATATGGAGGATTACTACACAAAAAATATATTATTCCTGGTACGATTTTTCTTTACTAATTAAAATACTTTTTATTGGTGTTTTAAATAAAATATCTACTTATGTTTTGAATTTGAAAAAAATCATATTTTATTTTTCCAATTACAATTCAGAGAATGCAAGTACGAAACTTCCGGGGTTCAGTACCTCCAACAAGGTTAAGAACCACTGCGCTAGACTATGTAAGAAAGTATCTCAAGGGCGAACAGAAGAAGAGATTTTTGAACCGACATTTTACGTCGGGAAAAACGGTCGTGAGAATGTTTGTGCAAATTTCTTTAAATACTGGATATAAGAGTCACACTGACAGACTATTGCTGGTATAGTTTAGAGAAAATTACTATTTAGAGAAATATTTTTGTTTTTGGTTCTGATAATTATGATGAGCTGCAAAAAAAAAATAGTCCAGTTAAGGGACAGGTCTACTTGTGGGTGCTCATGCAAACTATTTGAGAAGTCGCAATGACACCAAAAAGAATTAGTATAAGAACCCCTGTTTTTCGCCAGAAAATGAGCTCCGTGACAGAAGCCTAAGACTTGGTATTCTGCCACAAAGTCTGCTCCTCTTTTACCAACGAATAGTGGGATTGACCTGCGACCCTCAAATTACGAGTCGCACGCCTTAACACGCTTGGCCATGCCGGGTCCAAGCCAATGATAAAGTTAGTGAACTATATTTAGATAGTAATAGAAGAAACTTCGCTTTGTCAACTGAAATTTTAAAGTAACTGAATTAGCCTAAGTGGACTTTTGACAAGAGGAAGATAACTATATATTTGTGTGTGTGTGTGTGTGTGTGTGTGTTTATAATATCCTATAATGTGAAGAATTTGATGTACCAACGTTTAACTTGTTCCAAAAAATATTTTGAAAACAAGTGGTGTACGTGCTTTTCATGTACGAGGAAGTTGAGAATTTCTCAAATTAATTTTGGCGGTATCTATTGACAAATCGAATTAGCATTTTAATACACGTCTATAAGCGATTAACTCAGCTGTTAGGGAAGTTTTAAACTAGGGCTATTTAATGAAGGGTAAAGATAAACTAAATAAAACAAAACTAAGATGTACAGGAAAATTTAACATCGGAAATTAGTACAAGCTGCAAGAGTAGGCTTAATTGTTATTATAGTAATGCTAGAAGTATAAGAAATAAAATAGATGACATTAGGGCACTGGTAGAAATAAAAGATTTAGAATAACTGAAACATGGTTAAATGTACATGAGTTTGAAATACATGATCATACGTTATTTAACAGGGACAGAGTATTAAAGAAAGGGGAAGGAGTGGCTGTATATGTAAAGTGTGAGTTACATACTGTTGAAGTTGAGAATATTATGGATAATAGCAAGGAGATTGGGTTTCTGTTAGTGGATAGCAAGGGATAAAGCTTTTAGTAAGAATGTGTTACAAATCACCAGATGGAACTGATGAAATCAGGAAGAAACTTTGTAATAAGATGAAGATCTCAGCTGTTAATGAAATCAGGAAGAAACTTTGTAATAAGATGAAGATCTCAGCTGTTAATGAAATCATAATCAAGGGTAATTTTAAGTGGAGATATAATGATTGGGAAATCAAAATCCCTCAAACCATGAGGAAGAAAGATTTCTGAAAACTTTTCAAGATGGATTTCTTAACAATTCGTCAAGGAACCTACTGTAAATAATGCTATCTTAGATTATTGTTAAATTCTAATATAGAAATGGTTAAGAGGGTGTAAACTAGGAAGCACCTAGGTACAAGTGATCATTGCTGTATTATGTTTGATATTTAGCTGCATTTGGAAATAAGAAATAATGATATTTTGATTCCAAATTTTAAAAAAAGCAAATTTAAAAGAGATGTGTTGTGAATTGGACAGCTGAGTAATTTTGCGGCACTAATCAGTTGTGGAAAATGTTTAGAGATAATTTTTTTAAATATTCAAGATAAACATATTCCTTGTAGAAACAAAATGGGATCTAGAAGTAAAAAACCAGGTTGGTTCACAAAGGAAATAAGAGATAGAATCAAAGAAAAGTACCACACACTTAAGAAATATAAATTGACTGGTATTGTAGAAGATTATAGAAAATCAAGAAAGTTGGTCAAAGAAGAAATTATGATATCCAAAAGGATGTCTATAACAAAAACTTGCCTTAAAACATAAAAATTAACAGTGAGAACTTTTTAAAGTACATTATGGGTAAACAAAATGTGAGGATGGAGATAGAACCCATGAGGAATGATGAAGGAAGGCTTGTATCTGATGATTATGAAATGACTAGATTATTAGATTCTGATTTTGCTTCAGTTTTTACTGATGAAGACTTAAGCCGTATTTCACATCTTAAACAGTTGATAAATGGAAACAAGATCAAAGAGGATGGCTGCCTTAATTCTGAGCTGGTTAAAAAAAAATGGGATATTTAAAGAATGCTAAGACTCCTGTAATAGATAATACTTCACCAAGGGTTTTAAACAAGGTCAGGAATTGGATATGTGAGCCACTTGCAACATGTTTTTAAGCCCTTGAATAATGTACAAGTACCAACTGATTGGAAATTGGTTAATCTGACTCCTATCCTCAAGAGAGGTAATAGAAATTCTCCCAGTAATTGAAGGCTTGTCCGTCTTACCTCATTTGTGAGAAAAGATTTGGAATGTCTGATAAAAGATACTTTGCAAAGTAATTTAACAAGTTTAGAATTTTATTGAATAGCAACATAGTTTCACTAGGGAAAATATTGCCTTACAAATTTTTTTGTATGTTTTGAAAATGTTACTGCACATGTAGATAAGGGTAAGGGTGTAGGTGTGATATATATGGACTTACAGAAACCATTTTACAAAGTGCCATGCCCCACAGTGGCAAAGCAAAGCATTTATTGTCTTGCACCACTATAAACTGGGTTTCAATGCCTGTGGTGGGCACAGCACAGATAGCCTATTGTGTAGCTTTGTGCTTAATTCTAAAGAACAAAGGGCCACATAAAAGGTTTGTAAAGAAACTTATCTCTGCAGGAGCTTAGGATAAGTTAACTGTAAAGAACAGTGGCTGGATTCAAAAGGAGAGGTTTGATATAAATGAAGTTCAGTTAAACTAGATTAATGTTGCAAGAGGTGTACCTCAGGAATCAGACTTAGGACCTTTACTCTTTTTGACTTATGTTTATAACATTGATGAAGAAAGTCAATAAATGACTTATGTTTGCAGATGACACCAAGGTCTTGGGTGTTACTGGCTGTGAAGAGAATGCTGCTACTTTATAAAAATATTTAGCTCACATAATGAGTTGGGTGAATAAATGGCAGATGGGTTTTAATTATGATAAATTCAAAATATTGTATGCAGGTGATAATAATTTGAATTGTAGGAATAATTTGGATGGGAATAATTTTAACAATGTCATGAAAGAAAATGATCTTGTTGTAATGGCTGATCAGTCTCTTAAGCAATCCAAGCAGTGTGCTGTTGCTAATATTGGTAGGGCAAATAGTATTTTAATTTGTATCTACAGAAATACTGAATACAAGTATAAATATGTTATAATTTCATTGTGTAGGTCACTGGTTAAACTGCATTTGGAGTATTGTGTTCAGTCTTGGGCTTCTTACCCTAGAAAAGCCATGGAATTGTTGGAAATGATTTGGAAGAGGGTAACTAAAATGGTGCCTGGGATGGAGGGGTTGTCATTTGAGGAGAGATTAAGATCCTTAAAAGTTTCTCTCTCAAGAGTTAGAAGCAATCTAATTCAAATGTTTAAGATTGTAAAAGGATTTATAATGTTGATGCATCAACATTTTCATAATTAATGGTGAGAATTATAGAACTTGGTGACACAAATATAGATTTAGGAAATATAAAAGATGACAACTTTATTTTCCAGTGCATAGGAAGATATGCCAGTAAATTTGAGTGAGTTTAAAAGAAACTTGATACATATATGAATGACAAGTGATCACTAATTGATTTTAATAGTATTAATTTGGCTTAGAGGTTGGGACAGCTGAGATGGACCAACATATCTCTTGTTGTCCCTGAAACTTATGTTAACTTCTCATTATAACAACCATGCTGTTACAATTGTTATTACTAACTTCTTACTATAACAACCACACTGTGACAACTGTGGTTTTTCGTTTTACTCGTTTATTGATTTTTTAATATTATGGAACATACCTCAGTGACCATTGGTAGACCTAACAGGTACAATACGATAACCATTCCTATAGTAAATAACTTCCTTCGTGGTCTCAATACAGATGCCCATTTGTCCACAATTCCTGTTATCAGAGCTTCCACGGTGCAGAACTATGTAAAACAAAAACAGAAAAATAATAGTACACATGTTGTCATAACATAGAGATCAAAGTAACATAATAACATAGTTAGACAGATCTATATAAATTGTATACGTATATATATTTAGTGAATTAATGTTTTATGTAATAAAGTTTCAAACATACATGTTATTATCTAGTTTGATAACGTTATACTTCATCTTGTGTGAGAGGACGTTTTAAGTTGTGAGTTTCTGATATAAAAGTTTATCTCTATGAATCACTGAAGAATGGTACTTTGAAATTTCTTGTTTGTTTGTTTTGAATTTCGCATAAAGCTACTCGAGGGCTATCTGTGCTAGCCATTCCTAATTTAGCAGTGTAAGACGAGAGGAAAGACAGCTAGTCATCACCACCCACTGCCAACTCTTGGGCTACTCTTTTACCAACAAATATAGTGGAATTGACCGTCACATTATAATGCCCCCACGGCTGAAAGGGCGAGAATGTTTGGTGTGACAGGGATGTGAACCTGCGACCCTCGGTTATGAGTCACACGCCTTAACACGCTAGGCCCTCTTGAAATTTCTTACATATTACATTCCTTAACCAACGATAAACAGTTAATCAATATGTGGTTACGCATCCATTCTTTGATTTGTTAGATATAAAATAGAACATAATAATGTAAGCTCAGGTGACACATGGAACACTTGTAGCATATAAACACATGTATCAAGTAACGGTTGATGGAAATAACAATTTGAAGCTAGAACTACATTTATGTGGCAAACATACATAGCAGGTATCAACGATATAATTCATTAGTGACTTATGACAAACAAATGTTGTACATTACAAACAAAGATAGCATCTGTTAACTAGTTAGTTGGTTATTGCCATAATTAACAGGTGACACAAATGTGAAAGATTATAAAAGAATGTATTACTGATGTGTGTAACAAGTATCGGAGAAAAGTAGCTGGTTCCCGAGATAGGCACATAGGTCTAATTTCCAATAACACTAAACTGTCAGTTATTGCTAATCTTTTTCTCATAATGTTTCTCAAACTAATAAACTCACTAACTCAGTAATTAAGTGCAAACATCACAGACATACATGTGGTACATATGGTAAACAATGTATAATGTAGTACATTAGTTGATGTAGATAAGGTACATATGGTAACCAGTGGATAAAGTAGTACATTAGTTGATGCAGGTAAGGTACATATGGTAACCAATGTATGAAGTAAAATATCAATTGATGTCGGTGAGGTACATATGGTAACCAGTGTATAAAGTTGTACACTAGCTGATGTAGGTAAGTTACACATTGTAACCAGTATATAAAGTAGTACATTAGTTGATGCAGATAAGAAACATATAATAACCAGTGTATAAAGTAGTACTTTAGTTGATGTAGATAAGGTACATATGGTAACCAATAGAAACAGATGAATCAGCTTGTCTCACTGAAATGTAATTTTAATATCTTTAGTTGTCAGGTCAAAATCTGAAAGACAAGTTTCTTTCTATGTTAAGAAATGTCAAACTCTATGTTATGATAAAAACAACTTAAAAGAGCTTACTTGTGTGAAAGGAAAACTAGAATTGAATGTGGGTGGAAATAAGTTATTAATAGACTTCTAAAGCCTTCTCTAGAGAAATTTAAGCTGTAAGGCCTTAAAATATAAGAATGTATTATCTTGCATTGAACCAGATGGCACTGGCTGCCTTTTTCTTTAACATCAAAGAATTAGAAATATTTTATGTAAAACAATGTAGTTTCAATATGAACTACATTAGAATTATGTCTAATAATTTTACTAAAATGTGTTAATAAAGAACTATTCAGTATGTTATTTATAGTTTAAAATAGTTAGTGGATGGCTGGAGGTTTTAATTATGTATTATTTTGTAAAACTTAGTAAGATGAATACACTATGTATGCATGCATATTAACAATATTACTAAAGACATCTTATAAGAAGTATATGTGTTTATCTTTGAAGTTTTGTACAATTCCAGTGTATTACTGTAGCTAGCTTGCTTTAGGCCTATTACTTTTTAGTGGACTTGAACATTAAGATAAGATAACAGAAATTCATTAGGTGAACACTGTTTTCCAGTTTCTGACAAAGAGTAAATGAAGTACTTTTTTTTTGTTCATTTATTGCAACAAAATGGTATATAGATTAGGACTGTCACATGTCACTGACACCTGTCTTCAACAAGTAGATTGTAACATCACATTTACTTCCTCAAATTGCTGTATTTCTAACTTGTATTACCATTGTACTACAATTTTAAAGTTGAAAATTGAATCTATAATAATAAAAGGGCATGTCCAAAAGGAAAGAACCTAGAAATCTGACATTTTGTACACACATACTAAGTGGATTCCTGGATATTACTATTTATCCACATATATGCACATCTTTTTATGCAAAAAATTACATAGAAAAGTAATGTGTGCAAGAATGAACATCTTTTTCATGAGGATAGATTGAGTACAACCACACAGAAAAGAAGTGCTTCCTTATATTACAAATAGTTCACAGACAGACACACACACACTCATATTTAATAATGTATTTAAAGTAGAGCTCTAGAAGAGATTATAATGCACCTACTTTGCAGAAGAGCTCTGTCACACACACACCACAAACCATTGCTGAATAACACTATGTAACAATTTTTACTTTTTCTTGTTCCCGGGAAGAAAGTGTTATTTCCCAATTTCTTATGCCTAAAGTAAATGGAAAAGACCTACTTTTCTCTTCAAAGTTTGCTTTTGTGACCTGGATAATGAAATTTTCAATTTTACCCATTTTCCAGAACATTCCAGGTAGATTCAGTACTGAATAGTTGATAGAAAATTTTCTCAAACTTACAATAATTTTCAAGAAGTTTCTACAACGTTGTAGAACTTGCAAGAATTTTCTAGAATGTTGTAGAACAAGATGTGCTCTGCTTCTTCCACAATGTAACCAGTCTGTGTGAGGCAACTGGAATTACCTGTAACCCGAACGAGTGGCACCTCTTCATTGATAGCTCATCCAGAAGTCTCAAAGCTGTGCTGCTCCATCAAAGGAATAACTATCTGTCTCTTCCCCTGGCTCATTCAGTGCACCTCAAATAGGAATACAACAGCATCATGGTGGCATTTCTGATGGGTCTCCAAAGAGGCTTTACCAAGTTTCCCTGTTATCTTGGCATTTGGGACAGCAGGAACACTGAATCACACTACAACAGGAAGCACTGGCCACAACAGACCAACTTCTCTGTGGGGAGGCATAATGCCAAGTGTAAGCTACTCATAATGTCAAGTGTGGACACCTCCAGAAGGTGTTGCTCCCACCATTGCACATAAAATTGGGTCTTTTGAAAAAATTTGTCACAGCTCTTGATAAGGACTCTGCAGCTTTCAAGTACCTTCAAGGCTTCTTCCCTAAGCTGTCTGAGGCAAAGGTCAAAGCTGGTGCATTGATTGGACCACAAATAAAGAAGATCCTGAGTGCACAGAATTCCCCAAGAAGCTCTGTAGAAAGGAAAAAAAAGCTTGGGGCAGCTTTGTCACACTGGTTTGGGGCTTCTTGGGCAATCACAAGGCTGAAAATTATGTGGAACTGGTTGAAGCTCTGGTGAAGAACTATGGCAAAATGGGCTGCAGGATGTCCCTGAAAGTCCATATCCTTGATGCTCATCTCAATAAGTTCAAAGAGAACATGAGAGCACACTCAGAGGAGTAAGGCGAGTGCCTCCAGAAAGATATACCGGACTTTGAACGCTGCTACCAAGGAGCATATAATGAAAACATGATGGGAGACTATATTTGAGGATTGATACATGAAAGTGATTTACATTACAGTCTCAAATTTCAAAACTACTCACTTCTGAACAATTTTGTTCATTTTTGTATAACTTTAGTATAAATACATGTAAATCTTGATTCATATGTTGTTTTATTCAGACTTTATGTAAATGAAAATGTGCAAACTTGCCCATTTTTACATAGAAAATAGATTAATTTCTGAATTTCATTATCCAGGTCACAAAAGCAATGGTCAGAAATGAAAAGTTGTTGTTGTTGTTAACAGGTATAGTGTTTACAATTAACTACACTTACCATACACCTGTTCTAGTTTTAAGAGTGTGTTCTCTATCTGCTCCCTAAAGCACTTCCAAAAACTAGAAAAGTTAGGTTGTGCACTGAATATTTGAAAGAGGGACAAGGGTGAGGGGGTATTAAAATTGAGATCAAAAGCCAACACATGTTGGATGAAGCATAATCAGTATGCTAATGCTAGGGGGTTTTGGGGGCATGCTCCCACTGAAAAGTTGTAAAACAATAGGTGCTACAAGGTTAAAAGTGGAAGTAATTTTCAATGAAATATAGCTTTAAACAATTACATAGTTCTTCCCATAAAATTCACAAACATTAAATACTGTAAGCAACTGCATTACAACTATACAAACATAACTATTTTTTTACATTACAAAATAGATGGCTCTGTGGGTATGCAAGGTATGCAAAAGTGTGTAATAATATTATTTTAATCATACTGCAAGTCATTACATTCATAATACAGACATATTCATATTCAATGTGCCATAGCTAGAAGACAAGTCAGTACTTTAATTAAAAAACTAAAAATTTATTGTTGAACTAAACAGTAATAGGAATAATGTATGAATAGGAAATAAAACTGTGACAAAATAAAATTAGAATTCTCCATCTCACTAGACTAACTCACACAGTTGTGTTTTATATAAAAGCATTTGTTTAAAGTCTTGTAAAAATTACATGTCATGTGAAATATAGAAATTTCTAAATCATTATGAAACTATACCAAAAACTATCTAGTAAACAATACAAAATATAAATTAAGTCCTTAGATAAGAACTGAACACAATACTCCAAGATCCCTTTCCTTCATGTGAATTATTATGATAACCTACACATATTATCTTCCATTTATTATAATTAAAATCCATCTACCATTTATTTGCCCAACTCACAAATGATCTAAAAAGTAGCAGCATTTTGTTAACAGTCAACAACACTCAAGAGCTTGATATGATCAGTAAATTTATTGACTATTCATTAATCTATGTCAATAATATATATAAAAAAGAGCAATGGTTCTAAAATTGAAACCTGGGGGTACCTTACTTGTGACACTAATCCAGTTTGACTGAACTCCATTTGTAATAACCATCTACTTTCTTCCATCAAGCCACTCTTCCATCAAATTAGTTAACTTTTCCACACACCTATAAAGGTAAGTTTCCTTACAAGCCTTTTATGTGGTACTTTGTCAAATCCTTTCTGAAAATCCAGATACACCAAACCTTACCCTCATCTACATATGCAGTAGCATTTTCAAACCATGTCAAAAGATTTGTAATGCAAGATTTTTCCTTTGTGAAACCATGTTGATTATTTGATAAAATTCCAAATTGTGTTAAATGACTTTACAATGTATCTTTTATCAGACTTTCCAAAACCTTTTCCACAACTGATATGAGAATAATAAGCCTATAACTACTGTGGCAACTTCTGTTACCTCCAATGAAGATCAGAGTAACACTGGTTAATTTCCAACCTGTTGGTATTTTTCCACTATTCATTGACTTACAAAAATACTAGTAACTGGCACACATATCCAATCATTGATCTCCTTTAAAAGCATTTGGGAACTATTATTTTTTTATCTTGTCCAGGAGTCTAATCAAACTTTAAACTTCCATTTTATTTTAACAGGCCCAAAATTTATGCGACTGTCTTGTTCAACTCTATTTTCATCTATCAATTGTTCAAGATGAGGAATACTGCTCAAGTCTTCATTTGTAAAAATAATCAGATACAAGTTTTTTTTCTGTCATTCTTCAAGGATTCTATCCCCATCCTAATATTTTGTTTACCCCTAATGTTCTTAAAAAATCCTTACTGTTAATTTCTGTGTTTTCAGCCAAATGTTTTCATACATCAGTCAGTTTAAACTCTTTACAGTTGTGATGTCTTTCTTTAATTTTATCTCCTATCCCCTTTGTAAGCCAACCTAATTTTCTATATTCAACTACCCTTTTTATTTATATTCAAGGTAATCATCTTTTCAACAACTCATCGTTTCCAAATAACTCAGCTGTCCAATTCACTAGATATAATTGTTTTTGCATTCCTTCAGAATTTATTTTTTGATTTATAACCAAAATATCATTATTCCCAGTTTCCACATACAGCAAAACATCAAATCTAATACAGCAATAATCCCTTGTACCTATGTGTTACCCAGTTTCTGCCCTCTCAACCATTTCTATGTTAGAAGTTAACAATAACTCTAAAACAACATTATTTCTAGTAGATTCCTTCACCAAGATCGATTTCTTTACCAATTGAACAGTTTCCACAAACCATTCTCCCTCATGTCTTGACTCTGGCATTTCCCAATTTTTACATCATTAGCCCCTATATGAATCACAAAACCTGTATCTCTGCTAGCCCCCTTTGTTATATCCTCTGTTCTGTCAATTACATACTCCACCTGTGCCCCTAAGTAGCATGATCTGATTCTTCTTTCCATATTTATCCCACAGACTGTTCTATCCATGTCTTGTCAAGGAATCTTCTAAACAACACCTTTATCATCCACATCTTTCACGGACCTCTTTGTTTTCTCTCCCTCCAATAATTCATCATCTGCAAAGGACTGAAACTTGTTACTCCATAAAATAGGCTAATTATAACTAAATTCAATACTATTTGCTCTAATAATACTATTTATAACTTCCTGAACGTCATTGTTAGCTGATATTCTCCTTGTATGTAAAATCTTGAACTACTCTTAAAATCCTGCTGCCATTTCCCACAGTGTATTTATCTATTGCGTCTAACTGTTCATCCAACCTATAAACTCTAAATAAACATTCCATATTTTCATTACCAGCTTCATTAAAAGTACATGCGAGTCCCAAGTTCCAACATGAAACCCACACATTGAACCTATTACACATAACAAACTGGGAACGCTTAACTCCTATACTTGTCTTAACCATTGTATTTACACTTACATGTTGTAGCCTGGAAATAAATAATCAATACCAAATAACAGCACCACTAGCCTATCAGGCTTAACACCGTTACTGTTAAGCCTAGTATTTAAGAATAAATGTTTTCCTTACTAGTTTGTTTTCTCACTAAAGTTGCAAAGTTTATCTTTGATTTCACAGAACTTGGAAACAAAACTTATTATTTTATTAGAACTAACAATCTACGTAATGTTAATAAAAAAAATCTTATGTCGTTTGACGTTTTTTTTTGGAATTTCGCGCTAAGCTACCCGAGGGCTATCTGTGTCAGCCATCCCTAATTTAGCAGTGTAAGACTAGAGAGAAAGTTGCTAGTCATCACCACCCACCGCCAACTCTTGAACTACTATTTTACCAACGAATAGTGGGATTGACCATTATGTTATAACGCCCCCACCGCCGGGAGGGCGAGTATGTTTGACGCGACAGGGATGCGACCCTCAGATTACGAGTCGCACGCCTTAACACGCTTGGCCATGCCGGGCCACATCTATTTTTATATTGCATCTTAGGACACCTAATACATTATATCATTACGCATTATCAAATGAAGGTAATTTAGATTTAATTAGTCATATAGCACGTTAGTCGAACGTTGGAGATATTGTGATCAAATCTTTTCATGTGTTGTAATAAACCGATTAGTTACTTAATTTAAGTGTAAAGAAACGTTGTTGACAGATTAATTTGTCAAAGAACAACAAACTCATCAAATTAATTATTTATAAAGTTAAGACACACGAAATCATCTTTCGTACAGATTATATAAAAGTTTTAGATTCTATAATAGATACATCAAAAACGAAATTTATGTTCACAATATTCTTATTTAATATATTAATTAATTTACTAGTTAAGCGCATAACCGACTTATATACATTCACCCCTCCCAAGCCAGATAGTCAAAGCTTAATTTATTAAAATTGTTAGTTAAATCTTATTGCTTTGAAGAGAGTCCTGATTGGTTGTATGTTCATAAAACAGCCCTTTGGCATTTTGAAAAGTAGGATTGTAACAAGAATCTCTTGGAAGGTTTAGTATAAATTTTAGTCAGTGAGGGTAGTAGTTGGAGTTTGTTTGGGAAGAGTGTTTAGAAGGAAATACGTTACAGAATGTCTGGTAAGATGAGATAAATATTATTCATGACTTTAAGTACATATGTTATTGTTCGTTTAGAGTCATATAGCGTGCGTAAGTTGTGTAGTTAAATTAATGGAAGGAGTAGGAAACTAAAATGTTACCAGTGTACTTAACTATGTTTGTTTTTTGCCACTTAATTTAAGTTTGTATTTGGTTTGAAAAATTAAAAAACCTCCTCTCGTCATATTTGCGTTATTTTAAAGGGACAACCTCTTTGGGAATAGTGCAATCGATCTAAGATTCTCTCATCAAACTTGTTTTCTTACATTTCTAAATAGACTAGTGTTTTAATATTCAAAACTCTTATACAACTTCAGTTCTTGTACAAGTTTCTCATTTTTAAATTGCTCTTCTTGCAGGCAAGAAGACTGCTGTTAAACAACCAGCCAAGCAACCTGTAAGGAACTTTGTCTCATCAATAAAATTTAAACAACGTTGTGTACTCCCCACGAGCTTACTTTGCTAAAGTAAAATGCCTATATCTTAACTTTTTTTTTTTCACTTTGTTAATGTTTAAGATTAACTCCTAAAAGAAACTAATATTCTAATTTCTTCATCTTTTATAGGAGAATAAGAAACCGAACCCTAAGAAGAACGAAACTGACAATAACTCGACTGCACCGAAAAAGGGAGAAAAAGGTGTTTCTTTTGTTTTTCTTAACAGGTTCACTTTAATAGGATCGCAAATACTACCCACCTCAAAATAGAAATGGAGTGCACTACATATTTGATTCTTTACGCCCTATTAACGCACCCCTTTCCACAAGAACTAAAGTCCTTACCTACCAGCTAATCTTCCTTGAGTACAGTAACTTGTTTTGTTTGTCACTAGGCTGTTTGTGAAGTGACTTCCCTTGCTTCAAATCACTTTGTCCTTCCATTCTTCCTCCCCCTGAGAAAGTTAAATTTAGAGCTCTACATGGGTAGTATTCTCCTCAATAGATAGCGTAATGCTACCTTTTTGGAACAACTGTCAGCTCGCGCGCGTTTACAATAAAGTAACTGTTTCCCATTCTATTTCAGGAAAGGGCAAGAAAGCAAAATGAAGACCTGCGATCGGAGGTAAGTTGTTTTTCTCCATGTTTTGTTTAACCTTTTCTAGCTGCTTATTGCTGACATGTTGAATAGTTTTGTTTCTTTCGTTTCAGGTGAACAACCTTCTTCAAACTCTTTTTCCCGGCATCTTAACCAGTTATCTTCATTTGTTTCGATATTTTTTAAATTCAATTGTGTTTTATGTAATTTAATAAAAACTTTACTCCTAAATATACTTGGCTCCACCTGTTTTTACGTACGTTTAACTTTTCATACAAGAAGGTGCCTACTGATTTCCTGTGGTTTATTCTTGCCTGGGGTCGCGTAACTCTACATACTTTAAAACGCAACAATACAACGTGAGTATTTGCTTCTCACGATTATTAAAGTACTGAATCTAATCTTTGTACTAAAATTCAAATACCTAGTTTTAGTACATTAAGGAAGGGAATGTGTCGACCTTAATGTTAACTAAAATGGATAAGAAAACTTTACAATTTTGATAAACCCGATAGCAGTATACGTTAAGTATGACAGAAATGATACACAAGTTTTAACCATCCTTTTCGTGTAATTATATTGTGCTTCACTAGTTTAACATATTTCCTACAAGTGTATTAAGAAGCCCTGTTCCATAAGTTGAGTACAATGGAAAATTTCTGTATCTTCTGAACATCTTTATTTATGTACTCGTCAAAGAGGAGTTTTTAATCTTTTATTAAAGGAAAACCTTTTTTCCCACCTAACATCGACTATTTAACTAATTCCCCCCCACTCTCCCAGCAGTCTAGCTACAGTAATCGTTACCTTTGCTACAATCCTTTTTATAAAACCATACAAGATGCCTCTACATTTATAATATTCAAAAATTACAGTTCTATAATATTTTTAATTACTCCTTGTAATTGCTGTCACTTATTGGCCGTCTGACTGATTTTCAACAGAAGCCAACTAGAACTCGTTAGTAAGAGGTTTTATGTACATTTCTGGCTTCCACGCATATCAGGGAGTACAATCCTTTTCCAATCTACTAACATAAAACCTCTTGTACTGGCAAAGAGAGTGACAACTTAGTGAATCTTGTACTGGCAAAGAGAGTGACAACTTAGTGAATCTTGTACTGGCAAAGAGAGTGACAACTTAGTGAATCTTGTACTGGCAAAGAGAGTGACAACTTAGTGAATCTTGTACTGGCAAAGAGAGTGACAACTGTAGAGTGAATCTTGTACTGGCAAAGAGAGTGACAACTTAGTGAATCTTGTACTGGCAAAGAGAGTGACAACTTAGTGAATCTTGTACTGGCAAAGAGAGTGACAACTTAGTGAATCTTGTACTGGCAAAGAGAGTGACAACTTAGTGAATCTTGTACTGGCAAAGAGAGTGACAACTTAGTGAATCTTGTACTGGCAAAGAGAGTGACAACTTAGTGAATCTTGTACTGGCAAAGAGAGTGACAACTTAGTGAATCTTGTACTGGCAAAGAGAGTGACAACTTAGTGAATCTTGTACTGGCAAAGAGAGTGACAACTTAGTGAATCTTGTACTGGCAAAGAGAGTGACAACTTAGTGAATCTTGTACTGGCAAAGAGAGTGACAACTTAGTGAACTTTGTGTCACCAGGAAAGGGTATCCACCGTCCCTGTAAGTTCACTTAAATGTGTGGTATTTACATTATCTCGAGAATTAAGGTGAGCTCAGTGACTCTCCCCATGAACAAAGTATCGCTAAACTTCAATTAAAACAAACAAAAAAAAACTCATCTCTGCCACAGTAACGTTATCTATTCAAAACTATAATATTGAGTGTTAACAGTACAGTTATAGAAAACTGCATACAGAGGAACCCGGGATAGTTAATAGAAAACAGAATAACTGCAATAAATTTTGCCTATTTTTGAGGGCGAACTGTTTTTATGTGCTTATGGTTCCTTTTTTTTTTCCTTTCATTCCTTTTCAAATAATCTCGTTTATTTTGAATATCTTGGAATTACGAGGAGAGTGAAATCAGTTCCCCTAGGGGTGACGTACAGATATTAATGTTGCAGAAGAGTTGTAATTCATGTAAGTTTATTGGGACAGGATTCTGTAAATTATTATGACAAGGTTACAAAACAAGTGAACTGTAACAAACTAATCCACCAGATACAGTTGAACAGTATTATTGTTGGTTGTAAGTCCAAATGCAGAATATTGTTATATTCGATTTTTTTTTTCTCCCGAGCCCTTTATTTATTATTGAAATATTTACATAACAGTCAAGAGTTCGAGTGCTTGATGGGAGCCGATGTAAACCGTATAACGTAACACAGTTGAACAGTTATTATACTTTAACTACAAAACTCGGATGTAATTTCAAACAATTAAATTGCGAAGTTAATTTACCCAACTACGGTAAAGAAATGTTAATGAATAATCAACACATACACCAAGTTTAGTAGATATTAAATACAAATTTAATACCTATAAAACATTCGAAGGTTTGTACTGTCAGACACGGTTTGTTTTAATGGACTCCGGAAGAAGCTGTAAAGCGAAATATTTGGTGCCCATTTTTTAAAGAAAATTAACATACGGTGTTACAAAATCGTTCCTTTTAGTATTAAAATATATTATTACGAGGCAGTTTTAAGGTAAGGAAGGATATTTTAAAAGTAGGTACAACGTTCCAGTCATTCGTGCAATAATTTAAACAGCAAATAGTATTGATGTCTTATCACAAAGTTAAAAAAAAAATAGTTCGGTTCGGACTACAATTTAAGTAGATCTTTATTGGTGAGCAAATTGAATTCAGGAGTATTAAAGCGTCCAAGACATGATTTGTTCAATTATGCTACCATAGTAACCAAGCAAAACACAATCCGTAGAAAGTTGTGCGCAAGTACTTGTCCATACCACGAGGGTTAACTCCGGTTGGGTGAATGTAATGTTTTATTGGGTGTTTTATTATTATGATTCAGAATTAGTTTACTAACATGACGTAGTTATGACTTGAATATAACATATAATTTCATCAAAATAATCAAATTATCATAAATATATTGTAATAATTTTGTTTATAAATACATCTCCAGAGTAGGCTTAACGTTTCTACAGAAGGTTTGATAATGCTATATTTTGATAGAGGTTATGAGAGTTCTCAAGGGTACTTCCCACTGGATTAGTAAGTTTACGCTTCCCTCGTTATAACTTGAGAATTTTGGCATATTGCCCATATTATAGACTATAACTATATGTCGTGATATTAGCTGGTTATATTATTATTGCCATTATGATATGTAACAACTTTATACTATAATCTTATTTGTGTGTACAGTTCTGTCAATTTAGAAATGTTGAATGGTGTGTGAAAAAGAGCGGTTACGAAGTGTACAAGTTGATTTTACAAAACTGTTTGTCAGAAAGGAGAATGGGTGAACTTTAACACGAGCTTTATCAACATATTTCTCTTTCCACTTCTTGTTTTATGGGGAATAAAAAAGAAAACATATTCAGGAAGTTTTTATGCACAGTGGTAAGAGTGTAGGTTTCTGATACTCTAAACCTGGTTTTGATATATATGACGGGCACAGCACAATTAGCCCATCGTATAGCAAAATTTCGTTATAAATCATGTGATTAGATAATGTTTAATGTGCTGTGTTATTATTCCAAGTACTATGAAGATATGAAGTTAATAGGGTATAATTAATGTAATATTTCGTGACAGTTTTCTTACGTTAAATTTCTTAATATACTTTAAACTTTGATACTAATATTCAAATATTTTTATATTCATAGAAAATGGTGTAATTTATTTAAAGCATAACGTCGTGGATGATATCACATTCTTTATGACGTTATTAATATGTCTCATAATGGATAACAACACGTCCATTATAACGTTACTGATACATGTTTTAATTATTTAAAACTGATAGCAGGATGAATAGGTAACAACACATCCTTTACAACGTTAGTGATACATTTTTAATCATTCAAAACTGACAGCTGATAGCAGGATGAATAGGTAACAACACTTCCATTATTACGTTACTTATACATTTTTTAATTATTTGAAAGTGTCTTTTGGTAGCAGGATGATTGGGTAACATCGCGTCCATTATAAGCGTTGTTAATGCATTTTTTAAAATTATTTAAAGTGTGTCAGCTGGTAGCAGGATGAAGAGTAGGTTACCGTTGCTACACTTCGGTAAAAATATATCCACCCAGAAACACCCAGTAAGGAGAAGTGAAGTAGCAGTACATCCGAGGTGAGTAGTTACCACCCATAGCTTAAGATAACAGCATGCATAAACGAAAATAAGTATAATTTCTTTATTCTGTATGTTGAAACAGTAAATATAAGTGAAACTTACGTAGAAAAGGTAATGAAACAATGTAAGACTAATTTAGGTCAAACCATTAATAAATCGCTATGATAACACAGCATTTTAAAACTATGTTTATATAACGTTAATAAATTGTAAAACTACTCCAAGCCGACAATAATACATTGGGAAACTACGTCAATTAGACAATATATTTTGAAACTACCTTAATCCGAGAACAATATATAAGGTTTACGTGTAACCCTTTTATTCTGCAGTTTTCTTAATTTGGAAATATGTGCCTTAAACGATTTTTTTTATATATATTTCCTGTTCTACTTTAGAAATCCGGATAAAAACGATGGAAACTTAATGGTGTATCAAAGTCAGTACGTTAGAAACTTGCAGCAAAAATTAGAGATGTTGGAGGTGGAAATGGATGACCTATATCCTTTAGTTTCGCAAAGTTTCAAGTGTTTAGGTTTACGACGACCTTCTCAAGCATTTAGTTTCTTTTGATTGTCGTCATATGTTATAGAATAAGTGAAAATGAAGCAATATTTTAAAGACCGTTATTTATAATAATATAAGTAAAGGTACTGGGATAACAGATTATTTTAAAGTAAAATGAACGGTGATAAATAATATAAGTAAAGGTATTGGGATAACGATTATTTTAAAGTAAAATGAACGGTGATAAATAATTATTCCTCCAAACATCCAATCATAGGAACTACCTAAGCAGTGGTCATCTACCACCTAAGATCTAATGGTGCTGCCCAGCAGGGGGTATTTTTTTATGTCGGAGAAGTCATAGTTTCACAGAGTGACACCAGAGCATGAATAATTTGAAAGTGTGCCACTAGGGTCGAAGTCTTTCAGTTGGCATTGCTAGGGAAAAATGACTTGAAATTACATGGAAAAGTAGAAACAGTTGATTTGTTATGTCTAAACATATATAATAACAAAAGGTTAAGAAAACAAAAACAATGTATTGGAGCATTCTGTAGCTCAATAAAACCTCTACCTAGTACAATATAAGGTGAAACGGATAATGAATCTTAAATTTAAACAACATTGGAAAGAGGACTAGTGGTGTTTGGTGCACCCAGGTGAGTTGACTGAGTTCTAACTTCAAGACATGAATGTGTGAGATCAATTGCGTGGTCTGTACAAAACGGGCTTTGGCCACCAGTGTAACCTCACCCCATGTGTTCCCCAATAGAAACTGTGGAAAGAAAGATCTAAACTGGGAAGTGACTGTAGAATATGAATAAACCTTGTGTCGAGCGTGACTGATGAATGAGATTCCAGGAAAATTTGTTGTTCTGTCGCCCTGGTTCAGGGATGTTCACCACGCTATTCTCATGCATTTGAAGACATTTCGGCTTGGTGTTGACTAATGTTTTATAGGGAAAAGGCTAAGACCATAATCACGAACATCGTGAGTGGTACAAAGCAGATTACATCCTTACAATCAATGTAAAAATAAAACAAGGTATCTGCCATTTACTAAACGTTTTAAGACATGTACACTGCTGGCCAAAATCTTAAGGCCAATGAACATAAAGAAAAAAATATGCATTTTGCGTTCTTTGGCTCAACCACTTATTTGAGTAGAGCTTCGAAAGATGAAAATAAGAAAATGGAAAATAAAAATAAAAAACTTTTTTAGCATTTAATAGGAAAAATGTGAACACTATGAAATTAGCCTAAATACTAGCTGGTCAAAAGTTTAAGACCATACTGAAACGAAGCGTTAATCGGTAAACACGTAACGAAATTGTGTCATTTGTGTTCAAGCATTAGCATTGTCAACATCTCGCACTGATATCTCCTGTGTTACATTGGGTAAAAACATGGAAAAGGCTAAAACGTTGACAGAGTTTGAACGTCGCATAATTGTCGAGCTGCAAAAGTAAGTTCTCTCTCAACGTGTCATCACTGGTGAGATTGGGGGGTAGTAAAACTGCTGTTGCAAATTTCTTAAACGACCCTGAGGGATACGGAACGAGAATTTCAATTGGTCGGCGCAAGAAAATTTCGCCGGCGTTGAACAGGAGAATTCGACGGGTTGTCCGTCAAGATACCAGTCGATCGTCGAAGCAGATTAAAGCTCTTTCGAAAGCAGAATGCGGCTCAAGAACAATAAGATGGCATCTACGAGAGAAAGGCTTTAAAAACCATAAACGTCTTCAAAGACCATGCTTCCTTGCACACCACCAAACAGCTCTGTTAAACTTTACTGAGAAGCACCAAACATGGGATGTAGAAATGTGTTTGTGTTTTTCTTAAAGCAAAGCCACATGAGACTATCTGCTGAGCCCAGCGAGGGGATTCGAACCCCTGATTTTAGCGTTGTAAATCCGGAGACATACCGCTGTACTAGCGGGGTGCAGGAATGTAGAAAAGTGGAAGAAGGTTTTATTCTCTGATGAGAAAAAAATTTAACCTAGATGGTCCAGATGGCTTCCAACGTCACTGGTACGATAAGGATATCCCACCGGAGACATTTTCTACACGGAAGAGTGGAGGAAGTTCTATCATGATCTGGGGTGCTTTCTTCTTCCATAGAGCAATGGAGCTTCAGGTTATAAAGGGGCGTCAAACAGCAGCTGGCTATATTGGCATGTTGGGGAGAGAATTTTTATCAACTGAAGGCTTTCGCTTGTGCGGAAATGACTGGATCTTTCAGCAGGACAACGCTTCAATCCACAACGCTCGCAGGACAAGGACTTTTTCATGGCGAATATCGTGATTCTTTTGGACCATCCAGTGTGTTCGCCCGAACTGAACCCCATTGAAAATGATTGGGGGTGGATGGCAAGGGAAGTCTATAGAAATGGACGTCAATTCCAAACAGTGCATGATCATGCCCTAGCGATTGTTTGAAGTCATTCGCAATGACGGCCGTGCAACTCACTACTGAGACCTCTTGTTGGGCATTTCCTACCCTGTTTACGACTGTTTTTTTGGTATGGTCTTAAACTTTTGAGCAGCTAGTATTTAGGCTAATTTCATAGTGTTCACATTTTCCCTATTAAATGCTGAAAAAGTTGTTCTTTTTCCTTTTCTTATTTTCATCTTTCAAAGCTCTACTCAAATAAGTGGTTGAGTCTAACAATGCAAAATGCATATTTTTTCTTTATGTTCATTGGCCTTAAGATTTTGGCCAGCAGTGTATATGCAAGACTACCAAATCTCTGATCGTTACTTTACAAATATATACACTGACCACTTGAGTGAGCTATAGCTCATAGAGTTGTTATATACTCATTGTTCTAAAGATAGAAAAATACATCTTGTGGAGTTAAAACCTTGTTATTTATGTTGTTGATACAGTAGAATTGTGTGTTTGTGTGTGTTTTCTTATAGGAAAGCCACATAGGGCTATCTGTTAAGTCCAGCAAGGGGAAACGAACCCCCGATTTTAGCATTGTAAGATACAGTACAATAGAACCTGATTAGATAGCTGGAGAAACAGTTAAAACCTTGACGTTTATGTTGTTGACACACTAGACTAGAACCTGGTTAAAACCTCGTCGTCTGTGTTGTTGACAGAAGACAAACCACAAGGTTGGATAAATAATAAAACGTTTTCCCTAACTAAAGATTAAGAAACATCGCCTTGATAACAAGTCTGAACCCAAGGAAAACCCAAAGTTTGAGGAAGTGGCGAAGATGGTTCAGGTGAGTGATAGTTACCATCATTACTGTAGCATGTACCTAAAGTTGACGTTCTATAGTAAAATGCTTGAGTTACGGTTAGAAAGATTAAAGAATTTTTAGAGTCGAAACATCAAACTGCTGTATTACCAACTGGAAACTAAACGGCAGCCTTTCAGACGTCAGTTACAATAACAAATGATATACATTCCATTAATTTGTAAGGCATAAACTTTCTCAGTTGTAGTTTTAGTCCCATTAAATCTATGTATAGAAATGTATTTACATGTACTGGTTTTGATTGACAAACTTCTAAACTCACCTCTTATAGCGTATCTTACTTAACAGCATTGTAATTACCCAGGACAAAACTACTAACAGATACAAACGTATCTGTTGTGGTGTGTTTCACTTGGATACTGTCATACTTATTCAGGATAAAGTTACTAACACATAGATACGTAATAATTAGTTATTATTATATTATATTTGGGAATGATGGTTAGATACTATTGTATTATATTAGTTAATTGTGTTTAAGTACTATTTTATTATACTTATTATTATGTACTGTTTTATAATATTTGTTGTTAGGTACTATTATATTAATATCATTGTGATCTAACATAGTGTTTAATTATTGTGTAGGGTCTTGAGAAAGAAGTGAAAAACGTTCGATATTGCCTGAAACAAAAGGAATTAGACCTGGACTTGATTCGATCAGAGAAGGATGATATCCGTAAAGAGCTGAAAGAAATGGAAAGTGAGCAACATAATTCCGTTGCTATGTTACCAAACTGTTAAATTTAGTATCGATTTATCGTTAGTCCACTTTATCACTCGTTTTGTGTTTTACAAACCTATGTAACATTGTTCAATCACAGAAACCAGAGCTGGCGAACATAGAGCATTTCTGAACGAGTTTACCGAGTTACGAAAAACGAACATAGAACAAGGAGAAAAGATTCAGGACTTGATGCAACAGGTCAATATGGCTGAGGAACGTGAGAGGGAGACTGAACGTGAAACAAACGAGATCCGAGGAAAACTAAGTCATGTCGAGCAGCAGGTGTGGCTAGAGGGCACTGTTTCATGTACACTTTTTAAAGCACTACTCTTATTTCTCACTGTTATTACATATATTATTTCTCTAGCATGTTAAAGCTTTATATAAACTACAGATACATAGTTCTTTCTAATTACAGAACTTCCTATAGAAACTTGAATCGAAGAACTGTGTAAAACAGCAGTGTGATCTCCCTCTAATCCCTAGTATATTTTCTGGTTTACTGTCACTTACCATTATCTCACACGTGCTAATCCCTGTCTAAAGGTTTTTGATAATGTTTTTTATTATATTAGTTGGACGTTCTTTCACTTTAGAACAAATATTTCCCATAATCAACTACATGAACGCAGGAAACGTGACGGCATCCTACGGTAGAAACCTGAAACAACCCTTTAACAAGTCGAATGTTATTAAAATAGAGTGTTGTTAGAATTGAATGTTATTTAGGTTATAAGAAAAGTTAGTGTTCTTTTCCATATCCTTAAAACTGCGTTCAGGGATTCAGGACCTGACGTTGCTAGAAATATACGCAATAATTTATATCTACCGTTTTAAAGACTAGATAATTATTTATTTATTTTATTTATTAAAATAATTTCTCTACTAAGGTTTGTTTTTCAACAAATCTTCGCGTATTTTTTTACATGTGAATTTAAAACTTCATTACCTTTAGCTGAGAGACAGTGAAGGTAAAACTAAGCTGCACAAGAAATACATAGAAGAACAGCAACAAAAGCTTGAAAACTGCCAGCTGAGACTGCAGTCACAAGTACGGACCCCACAAGAATCAGTGGTAAAAGAACTGAAGGTGAGCTCAGGAACCAGGCCCGCTTTAATATTATCATGAATACATACCACAAGTAAACATTGTTCATGGAAACCTTTACTAGAAGCTGTGGTAAAACAGTAGAAGGTAAGTTCAACATTGTACATGAAGACCATTTCTAGAACCTGTGGTGAGAGACTAGATGGTAAGTTGAACATGGTTCTTGAAGACCTTTTATAGAACCTGTGGTAAGATTAGAAGGTACGTTGGACAATATTCCTGGAATTAACAGTGTAGGGTTAGATAGCATGGAAATTTTATTCATAAATGCATAATAAAACAGGAGCTAAATGATTGAATTTAGATATTGCAATAAAGACTGTCGTCGTTTTGTTTTACAAGAAGCTTCATAAATAAATTTGTGTTTATTTACTGATAGGTTCATGCAGTTCAGTCAACAACACACGTTGATAAATGTGACTTTTCAACAGTTCTTACGCCTACTTTAATTATAAAACCATATCGGAGTTTTCTTAGATTGTCACCGTTTTTAAAAGTCTTAGATTACTCAAGGAAAACCCGGTAATATTTTCCGAAACAAGAGAAAGTCGTTACCAATAGTTTCATTAACTTTAGTCAACATATCATCTTTTTCAGCTTCAGAAATTAAACATGTAAAAACCACATGGGATTATGTTAGACGTTTGGTGCAATTTAAGTAACAGCGAAACTGTGAGAGTTGATTGTCCCTGGTTATATGAAATGTTGTATTCTCATTAGGACTAACTTGTCAGAGAAAGTGTCAGATTTGGTTGTCCCAGGTTATACTAGGGGTTGTTTTTTTCATTAGGTCTAACTTGTTAAATAAAAGATGAGAGTTAGTTATCCCAGATGCTGTCTTTTCATTAGGAAGAGCTTCAACAAGCTTTGGAGCAGCTTCAAGAAACAAAGCAACAAGTTGAATACGGAGAACTTCTCAGGTCTCGACTTGTGGAAGACTTTAAAATATTAACACAACAAAAATCTCAGGTTCAGGTTTATCTGATTGAAGCCAGAAGTCAACTGAGAGAGGTAATATAACATTTCTTGACGTAACAATTAGAAATTGAAGACTATAGGTTTGTAACAAGTCAATAGATGTTTCGAGAAAACTTCAGAGCAAGACTGAAGTCAACTGATATTAACTGAAGCAATTAAATATTACCTAAAAACATTAGGATAATTGCAATAAGTAAATAATGTTTGTAAATTTAAAAAGTACTTTACTACCTTGTATGTTACTATGAGGAAAACTTATGCTGTTATAAACTACCAAAAAAACCATTTAGGAAAAGGAGATTCGAGAGTCATTAGAGTCGCGCCAGACGGAGCTCATAAGTGAAGTTTCAACCGCTAGAGGTCGCGAATGTCTGCTCACAAAGACTATTGAAGAGAAAAAAAGCTCACTGGCTGAGGAAAGAGAGAGAAATAAACGTCTGCTTGTGGAGGTAAAGCCCCTGTTTTCTGGTATTGTTGCTTTCTAAATTAGTGAAAATCTAACACTAGATACGATTGTTAAAGTTTGGCTCAGTTTTCAATAAAAAATTATGTAAAAGTATATAATCACAATGTTACGTAAAAATAATATACTAGAGAGACCGTTGTGTCCAATCTACAGACGCTAGAAGACGTTGTAATATCTTGTCAAAGTGTGTTGGTATTTGTATTGGTTTAAACTGGTGGAGGGTGTTGGGCTGAGTTAATCATCTGACGTGTGGACTGTGGTGGTGTAAATTAAACAGTTGATATTTGAGATGTGTTATTGGTTATGTTGTAGTGTAATCTAATAATTAAGTTTCATATTATAACTATTGTAATAGTAGAGTCTAAAATGTAAACGTTTGAGTGAAATACAAGTTAAAGTCATTGTGATATGAATCTACTTTATTTAGGGCTGTGTTACTATTATAAATGAACTATATTCTAATGTTATTTACCAATTTGATCGTCAATTGAAGGTTTCCTCGTTTACCAGGTTGCAGAAGAACAGCGTTTAAAGATCAAAGAACAGAATACCGTTTCGTTTCTAAGAGGGAAACTGAAGGAGACAAAACAGTGGTGGACCGTAACCCAAGAAGAAAACTGTCGACTTCAAAAGGAGAAGGATTTACTGAATTCTGAAATTTCGTCTTTAAAAACAAAAGTGAGTTTTGGGGACTGTTATTGTTTCTCATTTATCACAAATGGTATCGAAACCTGGTTTCTAGCACTGTAAGTACACAGCTACTGGAGGGCTAAACTACTATTTCGAAACAATTACCAAGTTAAAATAGAGAAGGAAATCAGAGTAATGTCTAAGAATGGAATAAACGCAAACAATACGGTCTAAAGACAGCATGGATAAAATACACACAATATGGACGAAACACACACAATATGCTCTTTGTTCACCAATGGAAATGGACACTTGGATCTGAGCTTATCCACCAGAAGACGTATAATAACCAGATTTTACAGTTAATATCATTATGAATTAGTATTAGTGAATGCCCACTCCAGTGTCTTAACGATATATTAGAGGACTTGTAATTCTAAACATCAAGTTTCGATACCAGTAAAACGACAGCTTATTCATTAAAATATAATTAATCTTAGTTATCAAATTATTAATTAGTGTAATATGACTTCCATCACCATACTTGGTTATCAAATCGTCAAGTAGGGTGATATGACTTCCATCACCTTCTAGTAACAGTCCTCTTTAAACATGGCCTGGTGGTTAAGATGCTTGGCTAACAAGTTTTATCACGTGATACATCAGATGTGGTTAGATAAAAGTGGTACAGTAGTTAGTGGTGTGTGCTATTGTCTATGTGAATGTTTGTCAGTTTTAAATCAGTGACGACATTTAGCAAATAATATTTTATGTAGCTTTATTAACCTTTTGTATTAATTATTGAAACATACATACCTTTGTTTTATATATGTTCATATAAACTTGAAGATGAATGACATTTCTATAGTTATTATAAGGATCGGTTCAGGTGTAGCTTCATGTGAAAATTTACAGTTTTATAGGAAGTGTCATGATTCATAACTGTACCACGAGTTAGATAACCTCATGAATTAGTGAAAACTTTCAACACTTGTTGTACTGTGTAGATTTCTCAAATGGAGCAAGAAACCTCGGAACTTCGTCAAAAAGTTCAAGAAATGAGATTGGCAGTCGAGGAATACCAGAGTAACTCTCAGACAGCAAACCATGTTCAAGGACAACGGTGGCGACACTTGTTACAGCTCACTGACAATATTCAACTACTTGGTCATTCTGCTGTTAGAGACTACCATGATTAATACATTAAATTATGCAACACCCACCATAAATATGATGATTAAAACCAGGCATTATCAGGAGTAAAACTAATGTGATCTGTGCAACACCTTCCATAAATATGATGATTAAAACCAGGCATTACCAGGAGTAAAACTAATGTGAACTGTGCAACATCTACCATAAATATGATGATTAAAAACAGGCTTTATCAGAAGTAAACTTCTTGAGAACTGTGCAAGACCTACCATAAATATGATGAATAAAACCAGGCATTATTAAAAGTAAAGCCAACAGCTTGCGGGAATATCACATGATCAAATCATGTTTATTGGTAGGAAGTGAATGATACTGGTATAAATTTATATATACCAGTGTGTGTGTGTGTGTGTGAGAGAGAGATTTTCATTTTGTAATGATATATATTCATATTTAACTTGAAACTTTGGATGTTATTATATTTTGTTGGTAATTAAGTATCAAGTCTCAGGGATTGGAAAACAATGACAAAAATATTTTATTCATTATTTTACATAATTGGGTTACTCACACAAAAACAGTGAATATTCTCGTTTTGAAAGCTTCTGACCACAATCATGTGTACTCATTACATGCAAATGAAATGTGGGTTGAGATATCACATATACATGGCATATATATAACTTTAATAACATTTATTTTTTATTACAACAAGACATGGATCAGTCACCATGACAACATTAAATTAAAGTTCTATGTTACAATCAGTTCAGTCAATTTTGTGATTATTTTCATATTTAACATCTTGCTGGGATCTTCAAACAACATCCAGAAGCAGGTGAGCCCTTGACCTAAAATACATTTTGTGATTAACAAACTTCCTCTAAAACAATTATAATAAAATAACTATGAAATATTCATTAAAATATATAGAACCTTCACAATAAAATAATACATTAGCAAGTTAGTTGAATTAGAAAACAGTTTGATACAAGGACTTTAGTTGCCTCTAGATATTGACCATTTAGATAATCCATAGTTAAAGGGCTCTAGTTGAACATATGGCTTTTAGGTACTGACCATTGGTGCATTGACACTTATGGTTTTAAAAATGTTTGATTCTAGGACTCTTGTCTGAACGGTGGCAGCTGGATACTGACCATTTAAATGCTCTTTAGTAGAAAAAATTGTATCGGACATATGGCTTCTAGATACTGACCATTGCTGCATTAATACTTAGTTTTAAAAATGCTTCATTGTAGGACTCTAGTCTGAATGATGGCAGCTCGATACTGACCATTTAGATACTCTGTACTAGAAAAATTTCCATTGGACCTTTGGCTTCTAGGAACTTACCAGTAGTGAATAGGTACTTATTGTTTTAAAAGTGTTAAATTCAAAGGCTCTAATCTGACCAGTGCAGTCTAGGTACTGACTATCTAGATACTCTTTTAGTTACAGGTCTCTAGTTAGACACGTGGCTACTAGAAACTGAACAATGGTGTACAAATACTCACCATTAGACAGTACTTTTCCTTTTGCGCAGTCGATATACTGTGTATAGAATTCCAACCAAAACTAATGTCACAGCAACCACTATCAACAACACACCCCACCAAGCCATCTTGTGTTTTCTTTCTGTAATATAGAAGATCACAGTTAGGTAAAATATGACACCAGTTACTTAGTTGATCTTTCAGAGTTTTAGAAATTACAAAGCTCCATAGAACCGAAATATTCTTTGCTTCTTGACATCAATGAAAACACTAACAGTACAAAACCTACTACTTGCATCACAACTACCTGGTGATTACATATACTGTGTGGAAATTATCACTTACATTACTATAAAAATAGTATTGTGTAGATAAAAAAACCCAGCCAGATAAAGAATAATACTCATAGTAATTGACAGTATGCCGTCTCAAATCAACAGTACTACAATTAGATATCAAGATTATGCAGTGTCAGGTTACCAATATCACAGTTAGTTATCAACAGAACGTTCTGTCCATTCAGCAATGTTACAGTTTGTTATCGACAGTACGTTCTGTCCATTCAGCAATGTTACAGTTTGTTATCGACAGTACGTTCTGTCCGTTCAATAGTGTTACAGTTTGTTATCGACAGTACGTTCTGTCCGTTCAATAGTGTTACAGTTTGTTATCGACAGTACGTTATGTCAGTTCAACAGTATTATAATTTGTTATCGACAGTACGTTATGTCAGTTCAACAGTATTATAGTTTGTTATCGACAGTACGTTATGTCAGTTCAACAGTATTATAGTTTGTTATCGACAGTACGTTATGTCAGTTCAACAGTATTATAGTTTGTTATCGACAGTAAGTTATGTCAGTTCAACAGTATTATAATTTGTTATCGACAGTACGTTATGTCAGTTCAACAGTATTATAGTTTGTTATCGACAGTACGTTATGTCAGTTCAACAGTATTATAGTTTGTTATCGACAGTACGTTATGTCAGTTCAACAGTATTATAGTTTGTTATCGACAGTACGTTATGTTAGTTCAACAGTATTATAGTTTGTTATCGACAGTACGTTATGTCAGTTCAACAGTATTATAGTTTGTTATCGACAGTACGTTATGTCAGTTCAACAGTATTATAGTTTGTTATCGACAGTACGTTATGTCAGTTCAACAGTATTATAGTTTGTTATCGACAGTACGTTATGTCAGTTCAACAGTATTATAGTTTGTTATCGACAGTACGTTATGTCAGTTCAACAGTATTATAGTTTGTTATCGACAGTACGTTATGTCAGTTCAACAGTATTATAGTTCGTTATCGACAGTACGTTATGTCAGTTCAACAGTATTATAGTTCGTTATCGACAGTACGTTCTGTGTCAGTTATCGACAACAGTAGTTTATAGTTTGTTATCGACAGTACGTTATGTCAGTTCAACAGTATTATAGTTTGTTATCGACAGTACGTTATGTCAGTTCAACAGTATTATAGTTTGTTATCGACAGTACGTTATGTCAGTTCAACAGTATTATAGTTTGTTATCGACAGTACGTTATGTCAGTTCAACAGTATTATAGTTTGTTATCGACAGTACGTTATGTCAGTTCAACAGTATTATAGTTTGTTATCGACAGTAAGTTCTGTCATTTTTTCGTTTATCGTCAACAGTTTGGTGAGCACTAGAACACATTTATTTAAGTCTTCTAGATTAAAGCCACTTTAGTAACAATTCAACGATTTTTAGTAAATTATAAAACTTACCCTTTAGTTCACATTTCTTCTGAGAATTTGAAACGAAATCATCCATACATGTGCATATATTGGGACGACAGATGGCGTTGCTTGTAATGCATTGTTTGTCTGTCTCGCAGCTTTCGTTGAGATCAGCAGCTGAAGGAATAATAATTTTGTTTTGTAATGTAATGTAATGTAAGAAAACACAAAAGAGTGGTTAAATAAATGATGAATATTGCAGTGTTAATGTAGAAAGAACAGAACAGTGGTTAAAGAAATATCTCTGTTAATATGTAAAAGAATAAAACAGTGGTTAAAAAAATATTTTGTTGTTTATGTCATCTGTAACTTTTAGCGAAATTCTTCCTGTGACTAGGTTAGATGTAGGCAAGCTTTGTTGTAAGTTATTGGTATTATTCCAATCACTTGGTAACAACCAATTGTGGTCCTTCCTGTGATTAGGTTAGAAGTAGCCAATAATCTGGCTAAGGCTTAGCTGTGTTTATTGTACTCCTTTAGAATTTTGATTATTATTCTACGCACTTTGTTATGTTAATGTGACTTAAAGTTATTCAAGAAATATTTTAGAGAGTGTATGCTGTTTGATTGTTATTAATGAGTAAGGGAAGTTAACGTCTAGAACTGGATCACACTAAATAAAGGAAGTCTATGACAATGGTTACCTTTCAAGCAAGCTTGGCTGGAGTCTTCAAGATAGGCGACAAAGAACTCTTCAGCTTTACACACACATGTTGAATTGACACAAATTGAGTGTTTCGTGTCACAGCTGTTGTCTTCAACACAAAATCCTCCAATTAAAGATCCCCCTGGAAAATATTGATTGATTGAGCAGAAAAATGTGCATAAATATTTGGTCTGTAACCACCGTTTGTCAACTGTGAAGGATGCGAATCATACGACAGTTCAGAAAATGTGTATTAATTTATATATCATCTCATATGGACTTCGTAATTCAAAAACAAACTGTCATATCTAAACAGGCCTTACATGTTAGCCCTTATTAACAAATTAAGAATAATAATTAACCATTAATAATCAATCAAGTGGCTTTTAATAACGGATTAAAACATAGCAATTATCCCATAATAACCAATCAAGACGTAATGGTTTGCTCTTAATAACCAATCACGAGCAGCGCTTAGCCTTCGAACAATCAATCAAAACGTAGCAGTTAGCTTTTGATAACCAATCAAGACATTGCAGCTTTGTTAGCTATATAACGTGTGGCAGCTTTGATATTGTTTTGTTTTGAGTTCTAAACTACTTGAGAGCTACCTCCTGTAATCGACCCTAATTTCACAGTCACAGACTAGTTTAAAGGCGATAGTCAACAACACCCACCTCCAGCTCTTGGGCTATACTTTCACTAACGATTAGTGGGATTAATCGTATAATTATTACGCCCCTACGGTTGAAAGGGTGTCCATGTTTGGTGTGACAGGGATTCGAACCCGCGACCAGTAGATTAGATCATGGTTTTTCAAGCTATGCTTCACGCAGCTCTTAGACTCCGCCATAGTTGTCTGAGGCTTCGCGAGGATATCTTAGAATGTTAATATTTTTTCCTAAAACTATAAAATTAAATCAGAATACGATGTACTAAAAAGTAAAATATATCTTTAATATAACATGTTTATTGTATATTGGGCCTTTTAATATTTTATTCTGTCTAACACCAGACGATTTTATTTAGCTTAGGGGAAGTTCTCGCGGTAAAAGTGTTAATAAAATCTGAATTAACTTCAACAGTGGCACCACTGGTTGGTTGCTAGGATAAATGACACCATCTCAAGATCGCATGCGTCATTGGTGATGGAAGGTAGCCTATTAATTTTCGTATGAAACGTCGGTCAACTCTAGATAGTGATGCAAACTGTCTTTTAAAAGCCAGATCTGGATTAGCAGCTAAATCTCGAACGAAATGAAATATGACGTCATAGCTGAAACTTGTCCAAATTTGAAACAAGGTGATACAATTAGATACAGTATCAATTGTTTCAAATTCAAAGTATATTTATATGAAGTATAATTATATTTATGACAATTATAATGGGTAATAGTTAGGTTTGTACCGATGTGCTCTATGACGTCATACGCCCGCATGAAGCCATATTTCAATTTCTTTCATTTCGTTCTAGATTTAGACGCACGTGAGATCTGGCTTAATATTGTGTTATTTGGCTTTAAAATTTCTGTTAAAAACAAAAGAAAAGTTGTGAAAATAACAGGTTATCCTTTACTTTAGAAAAAACATACTGATCTAGCGGCCTAGCTTTTTGTCCACAAATCTTTATTTCTGTCGTTATGGCAACACTGATCTTAGGTCAGCATGTCATTGTATGATTAAGAAGCTACTTTGTGTCCGTGAAAATACTTTTGAAGTGCCAAAGATATAAGAATACATCTTTAGACAAATTAATAACTAGTTGTCACCCTTATAACGGATAAGTGGCTGAATATAAGTTATAAATCTGATACGAGTAAAAAAATCTTCCTAGGCCTAATACGAATTTATCGGCGTTATCGTTGTGTGCGAGCACTTCAATACAGAATGATGCAAGAAGTACAGACACAAGAAAGAAAATAAAGATGAAAGTTTTATTGAATATGGTTTTACATGGACAGGTAATGAAGACAGACCTAGTGGGTTGTTAAATGTGGAACAGTGTTGAGTAACAGAAGTTTGCATCCAGCAGTTAAAACGGCATCAAGAAACCACACACTTCCAATTAAAAAATCCAACTTCCGAGTATTTCAAAAGAAAGTGTGTGCAATTAAATGCAAGTAAAGCTACATTTCGTTCGTTTGTCCATTAGGACAACAAACATGTTTTTGTTGCTTCATATCGTGTTAGTTACCGTATTGCAAAAGCAGGTGAAGCTCATACAGTTGCATAAGATTTGAGAAAACCATGCGCAAAAGATTTGGTAGAGTGCACGAATGATGAGTAGTTTCTTAAATCATTAACTCTGTGCCATTTCTGACTACTCGGTTTCTCGAAGGATCAAGGATATGTCAGCAAATTGCTTAACGGAGTTAATAAGGCGACTAAAAGCGAGTCCGAATGGATGAATCAACAGATGTCAAACAACACGCAAAGAAGTATTTAAACTGATCGATTTATTTATGGAATAACATGAGATCCAATGGCAGCTTTGATCAAGTATTTGCACTAATGAAGCTGCAGCTATGATTGGAAAATTTTCATGCACAGTGGCACACATAAAAAAGAAAAACGCAGACTTCGAGAGTATCCACTGCTGTCTTCATCGTCATTCACTTGCAACGAAACGAGTGTCAGAAGACTTAAAAGAGGTATTGAGTGATGTCATAAAAATAGTTAATTTTATAAAATCAAGACCACTCAATGTGAGGATCTTCAGTTTACTCTGTGAGGATATGGGACGTTTGCATAAAAATTTGCAGCTTCATACTGAAGTCCGATGGGTTTCTCGGGGAAACGTGCTTGCTAGGTTTTACGAACTGCGTGAGGAGATAGATTTCTTTTTATCTGAATGCCATTTTGAACTTGCATACAAATTTAGAGATAAATGCTGGGTACAGAAAGTGGCTTAACTTTCGGATGTATTTGCTTGTCTAAATGAAGTGTATGTTACAATGCAAGCTACCAGGTTAACGTACTTCAAAGCTCAGAGTAAAATGGAAGTACTTTAACGTAAACTAAAACTTTGGGGTGAATTTATACTTATGGAAGAACTTGATTGCTTCGAAAATCTCAGTGGTTGTTTACTTATGAATGAAATTTCTTAAGTGAAGATGCAAATGCTTCAGTCTTGCAGCACGTATCTGATTTGTGTACAGCTGTTGAGGAGTACTTCCCCTCTCATTTAGAAAAAATATTGTGAATTCAAAATCCTTTTGTTGACTCTGCAAATACAAACGATTTGCCTTTGAAACAGAAAGAACATCTTATAGAAATTTCAACTGATTACTCCCTAAAAACAAAATTTCATCAGGATAAAATTACACAATTTTGTATTCAAATGGCCCTAAAATAAGTAACAGAACCTTGAAAATGTTGATGTGTTTTCCAACAACATATCTTTGTGAGCAAACATTTTCACTGTATACAGCAACAAAGATCAAATTTAGAAACAGGCTAAATACTGAAGAATATTTGCGATTACAGGTAACAACTGTAACTCCAAATATTGAACTACTTTGTGCACAAAAGCAAGCCTATCCGAGCCACTAACAAATAAATACGTACACTGTATTTTTACTGATATAAATTTTGCAAGCAGAATTTTTTGAACAAGTAAGTAGAATTAAAAATGTTTTTTTTTAAATATTGATGTTTATTAATTCATATTCTAAAAGCTTGAAGTAAACTTTATCTGGTGCTATTGATCGATTGTTTCTATTTTTAGTGTATTTTTTTATTAAGAGTCGGATTGTTTTTTTCTTTCTGATGTGCAGCTCCTCAGGTCTAAATGTTTAAGAAACCCTGGTCTAGATTACAAATCAAGCGCCATAACTACCAGAACCGCATAGTGCAGTTTTTATGATGTGTTAACGCAATATCAGGTGTTAACAGAAACACGTAGCTTGGTAGAGTTAGTTATAAAATCATAGAGACAAAGATAAACCTTGAAAACTTTTTAGGCTTACTTACAAAATCACACAAGAAAGTCTCAACTTGTCACCTTCACTTCTAAAGTTACAAAGTGACTTATATAAGCTCCATTTACATATTTCATGTAACTAACTGACTAACTGTCACCATAGTTAACCAGTATTGTTGACCTATAGAATCACACTGATTATATATTGTGTTTATACTAACTGTCACCGTAGTTCACCAGTATTGTTTACTTGTAGAATCACAATTATTACATAATATTTCCATACTTACTATCTGTTACCGTAGTTGACCAGTATTGTTTACCTGTAGAATCATAATGATTACATGATATTTCCATACTTACTATCTGTTACCGTAGTTGACCAGTATTGTTTACTTGTAGAATCACAATGATTACATAATATTTCCATACTTACTATCTGTGTGCGTAGTTGACCAGTATTGTGTACTTCTAGAATCACAATGATTACATAATATTTCCATACTTACTATCTGTTAGCGTAGTTGACCAGTATTGTGTACTTCTAGAATCACAATGATTACATAATATTTCCATACTTACTATCTGTTACCGTAGTTGACCAGTGTTGTTAACCTGTAGAATCATAATAATTACAAATTTCCATACATACTATTTGTTACCACAGTTGACCAGTATTGTTTACCTCTAGAATCATAATGATTACATGATATTTCTACACTTACTAACAGCCACCGTATTTGACCAGTATTGTTTACCTGTAGAATCATAATTATTACATAATAATTTCATACTTACTAACTATCACCGTAGTTGACTTAGTTACTTCCATTTTTGATGTGATAACCTGTATTGTTACATTGAAGGAAATGGCCGCGTCTTGAAGCCATAATGTGGCCACGAAAGTGTTGTTGTTTGGTTGGGACTTTACGGTGTAGTGTGAAATATGGGGCTTGTCGGTACTTCCTTGTTTCACAAAGTATTGGACTTGAGGTACTTCATTTGTAATGATCTTAGTGTCTATGGTAACGTTCTGGCCTCGTATAATGGGACGAGGTGGAGTGAATTTAAATTCAGTCACTTGCAACAGGATCGTTCCTATTGAAAAAAATGTTTAGTTTTTTTTTTGTAACTGCAGATAATGAAAATCTAGTAACTTAAAACACTATCGTTGAGTGAGTTTATCATTTGTTAAGTGTTTTCTTTATTTTTAAAAATAACAATATTTTAGTTTATAACACTCTATTAGTAATTTTACTCCAATTTAAGAGTCATGCAGGGTAGCTACCGCAGTGATGTCCCCTGTTGGAATTATGAAGAAATAATTGTTGGAGTATGAGAAATGAATAGAGTCAAGAAAGAGTAAATAGTCATATATAGAGTAGAATTATCTAATGTATCTAGATATAGATTATATGGATCAAAGAATCCACTTATGATGTAAAAAATAAATCAGTCTTTAGATGTCTGAGAAATTCAAGATGGCCACCATGACATACAATAAAGTGTTCAAAGATTATTTTTGTGAGTCTTGTTCAAGCTGTCTATTTCTTGTGAATAGAACTGTAATAAATGTTAAAATTATAACCACAGGTCACTAATATACAGCTATTAACACAAGGAAAGTGTATCTTCTTATTTGCTGTTAGAATTACTTCGAAGGAGTAACTGCTCTATTTCCTTATTAATCATTATTAATTTACCATGTGTAGCAGAGGAAACAGTTTTAACCATTTCAAGGAAATTAATATTGTATTATAACCACTTGTATTGAAAATTCAGAGATACTCCATTACAGCAACAGGCTTATGATAGACAGACCTGATATTGGGGAAGCTGTTCAGGCTGATACCACAAGATATAGTACAACATGTTACCATACTACATAACGATATTAGTGTTGGACACTCACTGCTTCAGTTTACTTCAACATTATGGACTGTAAGAACTAGTGATGAGAGGCAGTGGAGGGGAAACTATATGGTACATACCTCTCAAGAGCATGTGTCACAAATTAGGAAGAAAGTTTTGTAATTTATATAAAGTATGCCATAAGTTGCTGCACTAAAGTTAGCCCATCAGTCTATTTGAAAGAAAGTACTTTAGTGTTATGAAGGCTTTACTCACAAAATATGAGGAGTACTTGATACAGTTATTTACATGTGGTGTTCACTACAGAGGAGTACTTGATACAGTTATTTACATGTGGTGTCCACTACAGAGGAGTACTTGATACAGTTATTTAGATGTGGTGTCCACTACAGAGGAGTACTTGATACAGTTATTTAGATGTGGTGTCCACTACAGAGGAGTACTTGATACAGTTATTTACATTTGATGTCCACTACAGAAGAGTACTTGATACAGTCATTTACGTGTGGTGTCCACTACAGAAGAGTACTTGATACAGTCATTTACGTGTGGTGTCCCCTACAGTACTTGATGTAGTTATTTACGTGTGGTGTCCCCTATGGAGGAATATTTGGTACAGTATTTAGAAGTGGTGTCCATTACAGAAGAATACTTGATGCAGTCATTTACGTGTGATGTCCCCTACAGAGGAGTACTTGATGTAGTTATTTACGTGTGGTGTCCCCTATGGAGGAATATTTTGTACAGTGTTTTGAAGTGGTGTCAGCTGGTCTGGGACTGATATAAAATTAAGGGATATGGTATATTTTTCTAGCACATGAATATTTATATGGTTCACTAACATGTACATGTAGTGTTTCTCTGGTAAATAAGTTAACTAGACACTAAATTCATTGTGCTATTTGCTGTATAAGACGAGCTACAGTTATTTATCACTCAAAGAAGCTATCTTGAATTTCTCCCTTATTGAAATTTAAAACAAGAATTCTTTGGGCATAATAATGTTCAAAAGACACGTGTGAGTCAATTCTAAAGTCTATCGTTGTTCAGCCCGTTTAACTTCTTCCTGGTATTGGACTCCATGTTCTCAGCTTCCTTGAAAAGGTGTCTCTGTCTCTTGCTGGTTTAATCTTTATCAATCGTAATTACATCTTTAAGTTTTAAATATCATTTTCAAAAATAATACAAGCTGTAACTGATGTTTCTGGTTATGGCTCCTGTCTGTGTATTTCTTTGTACTATATCTTCAAGTGCAATAAAACCACCAGTCACGATGAAACAAGAAGATATTCAGAGCCAACACCTTTACATCCTCTCTGCCTTCTTCACAGCTTTTCATCAACTATATGATTCTGAGAAATAAATCCACGAAAAGAAAAATAACCACAACTGAAAACAAATTTCCACGTATGGGGTTTAAAGGGAACGACTTTTCCTGAGCAGCCTTGTTGGCAAGAGCAGGTAACTGTTTTCTTTTCCTTCCAACAAAATTCCCGCCACTTTGAGTATTTTGTTATCTTCATATACCACTCGTTTGGAATTCCCAATGGAAGAACAAAAGGTTTAGAGACGGTTTGAATGGGCAGTGAAAATAAAACACAAACAAGAACAACCATTGTACGTATACGGTTTGAATATGTAGTAAAAAATACAAATACAGGAATAACCAATGTTTGTATACGGTTTGAAAAGGTAGCAAAACACAGGTACAAGAATAACCAATGTTTTGTATATGGTTTGAATAGGTAGCAAAACACAGATACGAGAATAACCATGTTTGTAGATGGTTTGAATAGGTAGTAATAAATACAAATACAAGATTAACAAATGTTTAGAGACAGTTTGAATGGTCAGTGAAAAACAAACACAAGAATAACTAATGTTTGAAGACGGTTTGAATAGGTAGTAATAAATACAAACACAAGAATAACTAATGTTCGTAGATGGTTTGAATAGGTAGTAATAAATACAAATACAAGATTAACAAATGTTTGGAGACGGTTTGAATGGTTAGTGAAGTATCCTTTATTTTTAATAAAAGTAAATTACGTTAGATTCAAAGTTAAGCACAGAGTTATACAATTGGCTCTTTGTGCTCTTCCTGCTATGGATATTAAAACCTGATTACTAGCGTTAGAAGTTCGCATACTTGTCACTAAGGAACTATAAATAATATAACTACGATTTTTGAACAAACGTTTACCATTATAATGTTATTTTTGAATACATATTGAATTTCATTAAAAAATAGCAGAATATGTGGTTAAACAAGTGGTAATGAGTTGAAAAATGTCTCATATGTAGATGTATGAAACCTTATTACTTTCTTGACTCACCATTAGTTTTCTTTCCATGAGTTCTGTTAGACGATTCGAGATCAAATGGAAGTGTCTCGTCTTCTGAATCCAATCCGTTTAATAGCTTGCCTAACTCGTCATCTCCTGTACCACGAACAAAGGTTGTTATAAAGCAAACTATCCCTGCCAGTACAAAATATGGCACGGTCTTCATTTCGTTATTCATCTAAAGAAAGAACGTCGATAATGTGGATACTTAACTGGGATTCAGAAGGCTAATGTTTCACGGTACGTAAGCCCAACCTATGCCTATTTCCGAACTAAACAATTCCTGGAACGCCTTCTTATCTAAACATAAAAATATTACTAAAAACTCATACCACAACACTTTTCACTTCTGCGTCATTTCCCTTGAAACACGAGGTACTGTGTAAACACTACACTCAGGATTTCGGACTAGTTAATGTGTTTGACTAATTGTAAAGAAACAGTTTAGAAATGTTCGTTACGTTTGAAACAGTGTGATGAGATTGGCCAAAGAATATTTATTGCAGCAACTGCTGGTATGGGTATTGAAATTTTAATTAAAACAAATGTCTTTGTTAACCTGAAAATGACCCAAAAATATCGAAACATCGTTGTTGTACTTTAATTAAAGGTTTTAATACTCATTTCAGCCGTCTCGGCAATATATCAAGTAGGTTTCTTGTCATCATGAATACAAGACGTTCAAGTTCGAAGATCACGGTAAATGGATAAAAGAATAAATCCGTGATGTACAAAGTATGTATTACCAAGTGCTAAAAACAGCTTACGTGATGCTAACCCTAACCAGCGTTCGAAGTACAAAACTACGATACTTTAAAACCTGAGCGCTTTCGAATGGTATAACTACGGTGTAGTTAACCCTAGCAAGCCTGCGTTGTAGTTTGGTTTGGTTTGAATTTCGCGCAAAGCTACACGAGGGCTATCTGCTCTAGCCGTCCCTAATTTAACAGTGTAAGACTAGAAGGAAGGCAGCTAGTCATCACCACCCACCGCCAACTCTTGGGCTACTCTTTTACCAACGAATAATGGGATTGACCGTAACATTATAACGTCCCCACGACTGAAAGGGAGAACATGTTTGGTATGATAGGGATTCGAACTCGCAACCCTCGGACTATGAGTACTGTAAAAAGTGTTAATTAAAAACAGAGATTTACCTTAATAATAATTATTATATCGACAATCTTCCATATAATCGTATTTTTCTGTTAATAGTTTTTATGAGTATTTAATGTAACAACTTTTCATATTAATAGTTAGAACCAGCGACTCCCGGATTACGAGTCGAATGCTTTAACCACCTGGCCATGCCGGGCCTACGCGTAGTAGTTAACCCTAATGACGTGCACAGTTCTTTCCTCGATATGTGATTCCAATACTCTAAGGTTTCTTTCCATGTTAATGTAATATCGTAACACCTACGATTAATTTATCTCTCAGTACTGTAAAAAGTGAATATTAAAATCAGAGATTTACCATAATAATGATTATTATATCAACAATGTTCCATATAACCGTATTTTTCTATTAATAGTTTTATGAGTATTTAATGTAACAACTTTTCATATTAATAGTTATCGTACCAACGCTTTTAGATTTTTTAATATTCGTTGGGCTCATACCAGATTCAGTTATGACGGGGAATATCGTTGAGTTATAATGAACTTGAGTTATGAAATTAAATACGATCGTTCTATTCTAACTATTAACCAAATTATTCTATATCTTATATTGTAACTTTAACCAAATTATTCTGTATCGTTATATTCTAACTTTAACCAGAATATTCCGTATCGCAATAATCTATTAAACAGATTATTCCGTATCGTTATATTATGCTAACCAGATTATTCCATATCGTTATAATCTATTAACCAGATTATTCTGCATCGTTATATTCTAACTTTAACCAGATTATTTCGTATCATTATATTCTATTAACCAGATTATAACGTATCGTTAAATTCTATTAACCAGATTATTCTGTATCGTTATAATATATTGACGAGATTTTTCTGTATCGTTATATTCTATTAACCAGATTATTTCGTATCGTTATATTCTATTAACCAGATTATTCGGTATCGTTATATTCTATTAACCAGATTATTCCATATCGTTATAATATATTAACGAGATCATTCTGTATCGTTATATTCTATTAACCAGATTATTTCATATCGTTATATTCTATTAACCAGATTATTTCATATCGTTATATTCTATTAACCAGATTATTCCCTTTCAACGTCGCGTGATGATGATATTTTTCAAACCTTTTTCTGAAGACTCAGTTCTAAATGTATGGTTTTAAAACGCTCACATCTGAGGCTCGATTCCTTACAATGGACAGACAACCGATTGTGTAACAGCAGTTGTCAATTATAATAAGTCGTTATTTTTGTGTAAAATTTTCAAAAGAGTGTTTTATGTGAAAAGAAACCTGTCTACGAAAGAGACGAAGCTCGTCTTATGAAATAACCTATAGTTTTATTCATGTAATTGTGGACTAATCTATTTTTGTATTTATTTTGACTTTAAAAATAGGTCAGTTTATATTTTTTAATAAACACGGCTGTTTTTCGCTAGTTAAATTCTGTGTGGCATTTTATAAACTATTTCGAATATTGGAATATGGTGCTTTGTTTAAAAAAAACACAAAAACCTTCGACTATGGATTCCCCATAGCAGTTATTTACGTAATTATAAGAAGTGTGATTCTAATTTAACTGAGTTTCTAAAATACAAAAAAAACTGTTAATATTAATAAGAGCTCTTTATGAAACATTTCAAGTACCTTATTTAGTAATCGTTTACTTCTTACTACTAATAAATCTACAAAGTTTCACACGATAGATGTGGGCTCTTATGTATAATGTAAATACAGCTTTCCAGTGAACTTACCACTAAGTTCTCTTCCACTACTTCCTTATAATCCAGAAAGACTGTGCGTTTGGTACTTTTACAGTTACTGAACTTTGTACTGGCTGTGAAATATATCTGCTCTTCTTATTACGTTGACAGTTCCAAAGTCTATAACACCTTTTGTAATCTACTATGTACATAACATATGACGACAACAGCGATGAAGAATAGTTATTTTAAATAGAACTTGTATGTATCTACATATAGTTCTTTGTAAAGTGGCTCACTCACAAACTGATTTTTTTTTACAAAATGAGTATTGTTACATGAACAGAACTTGTACAGACTGAGTATTATTATATGAACATAACTTGTTGTACAGAATGAGTATTGTTACATGAACAGAACTTGTTGTACAGAATGAGTATTGTTACATGAACAGAACTTGTACAGACTGAGTATCATTATATGAACATAACTTGTTGTACAGAATGAGTATTGTTACATGAACAGAACTTGTTGTACAGAATGAGTATTGTTACACGAACAGAACTTGTTGTACAGAATGAGTATTGTTACATGAACAGAACTTGTACAGACTGAGTATCATTATATGAACATAACTTGTTGTACAGAATGAGTATTGTTACACGAACAGAACTTGTTGTACAGAATGAGTATTGTTACATGAACAGAACTTGTACAGACTGAGTATTATTATATGAACAGAACTTGTTGTACAGAATGAGTGCTGTTACATGAACAGACCTTGTTGTACAGAATGAGTACCGTTACATGAACAGAGCTTGTTGTACAGAATGAGTATTGTTACATGAACAGATGAGGGTATACTGTTGTATTATCTTGGGCTGTTTTTTCTTTCTGGAATATCTTAAATCCTTGAAATCGTGACCGTAACGTCCAGTGTCCTTTCAGAAATGTTCTGTGGCTGATTATTTGTTTTCAAATAAATTGAAAAGCAAACAAAAATGGCGTAGAGCAGTTTTTATTAATTTTGTGAAACATTTAACAGCATCAGTAAAGAAATGTTCTCGAGTTGGTATCTAGTGGTTTGTATTTCATCACTATCTTGGTGCAAATTGTTTTTGATGTGGCTCACACAAACCATGATGAGTTAACCAAGATAAAACCCCAATTCTCCAATCCAATGGAAGGTTAACCAAAAGATAACCCAAATACTATAACCCATGCCAGTTTAACTAAGATATAACCCAAACTCTCTGGCCCACGGCAGGTTAAACAAGAAATAAGTTACTATAATAAGATACTATCTTCGAAACTTACTATCCCTTTTGTTTCTGATTTGTCCAATTGTTTATTTTAACCAAATACAAATAGAAAAAGTGCTTATTGAAATAAGGCAGGCTTCACAAGGAAAACTGTCAGATATATCAGTGTTAAAGCTACATCGAGTATCCAGAGTTATATTATGAATAACTCCAAATCTTGTTCGGTTTGAAGTTAATTTATTCACTTTCGTTATGACCATTTTAACTTTCACGGATTTGTTTGACTGTTATGAATTTCGCGCAAAGCTACACGAGGGTTAGCTGCGCTAGCCGCCTAATTTAGCAGTGTAAGACTAGAAGGAGAGCAGCTAATTATCACCACTCATCACCAACTCTTGGGCTACTCTTTTACCAACAAATAGTGAGATTGACCGTCACATTATAACGCTCCCACGGCTAAAATTGCGAGCATGTTTGGTGCGACGGGGATCCGAACCTGCCACCCTCAGTTTACGAGTCGAGTACCTTAACCACCTGGCCGTGCCGGACTTCAATTTTCGTCGAAGACGAGAAGATCAGAATCGAACACATTTTATACTTAGTAAAGATTTGTTGTTTAACTGTTCTTAGAAAATGGAGATGACATGTTATTAGAGAAAAGTGTAAAGTAATTTATTTAACATTAATAGGCTTAGTAAATATTGTAACGTTAGGATGAATAAGAATTGCTACAGTAGGCTTAGTAAATACTGTAACACTAAACTTAATAAATACTGTCAAACTAGACTTAGTAAGTACTGTTACACCAGGTTTAGTAAATATTGTCACACAAAGCTCAGTAAAAGCTGTCACATCACGCTTAGTAAATACTCTCATAACAGGCTTAGTAAATGCTGTCAAACACGAGGCTTAGTATGTTGGCACACTAAGCTTAGTAAGCGCTATCATACCAGTCATGGAAAATATTGTCGTTCCAGGCTTTTTAGATACTTTCAAAGCATGTGTAGTAAATACTGTCATACCAGATTTAGTAGATACAGTGAATGGAACCAAATACTCTGGCAAGCCATAAATATTTTTGTTGGAAGAGTTTCCATAAATATGGATAACGAAGGCTACTTAAATGGCTTTACCTTGGAAAACTTAAGTCAGCTTGTGATAAAGTTAAAAGGTCCTTATGATGTTAATGATTATAAAATTGAAATTTATCAGTAACATGATTTGGCTGAACAGCTTTCGGTGCAAAAAAGACAAGTTAAACAGGTAGTTGGAAGGAAATTATATCATACTGAAACAATTATGTGAACTACAGAATCTAGAAGAACAGGCAAATCAAGTCAAAGGTCATCAACCATGACTGTCTTTAATCAACCATGACTGTCTTTAATCAACTATGACTATCTTTGGAAATTTGTCGTTAATAGAAAGAAAGGCCAACTGAGTAACTTTAGTGAATAATTTGTGAGCTGGAATTCAACCTGTTGAAAAGCCCAGAGTACTTATCGAGACTGCTTCTGGAGTCTGGAGTCACCAACAGATAACCTACAGAGGGAGTACTTCTCAGTGACATGACGACAAGAGGCTATCTCATTGGTAAACAATTGACCCTGAAGGAGGGCCACCAAAGTACTTGATGAATGGGCAGTTTAGTGTTTTATTACTGTATTAGCATCCTTCAAAGGACTTAACAACTGGGAAAGGTAGCAGCGTTATAAGCTATATTTCTAATGTAGTAAGTAGGATCATGTAAAGCCTAGAATTCTTAAAATATTTGGAAATATTAGTGACTGGTAGACTTTGAGAAATTAATAGAAACAAGGCTGTAGTCATAAATAAATTTAGACGGGTAAGTTTAGGAGTAATGAATAGCGAATGAATATTAACTCAAGTCAGTTCGTCTCAGTGAAGTAGTTAGCTTTAATAAATAAGTCTTTAGAGAATTCCTAGAACAAATATTAAACATTAATACGAGAATATCGAGTGGTGAAGAGTAAATTATAATTTATAGTCAGTTCAGTTCGTTGAACCATTTTGATTAATGCTACTGATCGCTTATGTTCAGTTACTCAACTGGCCTCACGCTAGTACAGCGGTATGTCTCCGGATTTACAACGCTAAAATCATGGGTTAGATTCCCCTTGGTGGGCTCCGCAGATAGCCCGATGTGGCTTTGCTATAAGAAAAATACACAAATACACGTTACTCAATTGATTAACCGTGACATTGTACAAAGTAAGTTTATTTTTATGTTAGTCAATGAACAATTGGTGCAGTATTTCCGTTTGAATGTCATTTATAACCTCGGGCCTATGGATTTACTATACCATTGCTTATTTGAACAGTAGTTATGTTATTATCCTTGTCTTTTTACGGTGATAGAATAAGTTACTAAGACGTCTTGGATTTTTGTAAGCTTTAAAGAAATATAAAACATGTTTTGTTTGTAATCATACCTCTTGACTTATCAGCCAGTACACAAGTTACTGAGCATCGTTTTTATCGCGTTCAGAACAAATTAATAACTAAGTTAATGGTTTCATTGAAGGAAACTTCTCGAAAGGCCTGGGTTTCTGTCTTGTTATTGCTCCTTCGTGTTTCCCTTATCTGTATGTTCATGTAATGGTATTACTTATTGCTTTGTATTTGTTTGACATTTTACGGTTTATTTAAAATATGATCTTACGAGTAACAAAGCTAAAGTTTCAGGAAATAAAACATTCGAACAATAAAAGATGGCGTTACAATTGCCCATATTATACAACTCGTTTCTTGCTGTTATACACGTCTGTCAAAACAGATATTACGATGAATATTTATTATAAAAAAAAACATAAAGACATGATATAAAACTACACAAATATTATACGCCGAGCTTTTGAACGAGTGTTAGGTTTTTTACTAATGAATTATCTTTTTCTTCAAACCACTCACTCTCTTCTTACACCATAAGGATGAAAGTCACATCAATCTTTAACATTATGGTAACTTCATAATATTAGGGGAAATTTTTTATCACTAGAGTAGGTAAACCCGATTTGTTTATAGAATTCGTAGATATTATTAACAGTAGGGCTAATTAATTATCATCATTTACAACAATCAAAGTATGGGTAAAGGAATTTTTAAGACAATGTGATATTATAAAACATGTTATTTCTCTTACAGGATTAGTAGTCTCGTATCTTGGTTCTTCAAATAATGGGAACTATATATAAAACCGATAGAAAGATATATGTACTAGAACTAACAAGATTCAACATTGAAAATTCAACTATCTACAAGTTCTATTTTCGGGCCTCGAATTATCAAGTGATTACAGCGCTTGACTCGTAATTTGAGGGTCGCGGGTTCGAATCCCTGTCACACCAAACATGATGTCCCTTTCAGCCATGGGGTCATTAGAATATGACGGTAAATCCCACTACTCGTTGGTAAAAGAGTAGTCCAAAAGTTGGCCGTGGATGGTGATGACTAGCTGTGTTCCCTCTAGTCTTACACAGTTAAATTAGGAACAGCTAGCGCAGACAGTTCTTGTGTAGCTTTGGTAAAATTCAAAAGAAACAAAGAAAGTTCTATTTTCATATATTGTTAAAAGATTCGTTGCTTTTTCGTTAAGAAGTTTCCTTAAACAACAACAGCAGCAGATGTTCAAAGTTACATACACACTATTCATGTTCAAGTGTTTCTGATGGGACGACAATTTGTATAAAACCAACTTTTCAATCTTTATTAAATCATGGTTGTAAAACTATAAATGTAATTTGTGTGAATAACTTATAAAAACATATTTGTACATTATTTGAATCAAGTTTTATTAAATAAAAATATATTACATAAAGTAATAAGTCCCATCAGTCATCACATGACAGCAGTAGTGTCACATGGTCATTATTACATAAATAACTAGTCCTACAGGGTCATTACATGAGTAGCTATCTACTAGGTCATCACATAATGTAACGAGTCCTATAGATTATACTGGATTATTCCATAAAGAAACTAGCCCTCTTAAGTTATGATATCAGGAGACCAGTACTAATGGGTTACTACAAAGGTAACTTAGTCCTACAGTGTCACAACATAATTAACTAGTCCTACTTAGCTACTACATAACTAACTAGACCTATTGGTCTACTACTTAGATTTACTTAGTCATGTAAGATTTACTTTCATGAATAACTAAGGCCGCTGGTTTACGATATAAGTAATCTAGTCCTACGGGTCTATTACGTAGCTAATGAAGTCTACTGGGCTTCTATACACATGATTTAGTCCCATGGGTCTTCTACATAACTAATTAAGGCTACTAGGCTACTATATAAGTAATCTAGTCCCGCGGGTTTTCTATCAGTTTTTATTAGTATCAACTCCTAGCCAGGCACGTGTTTACTAATTATGTTTCTAGTAATGTCAACACCTGACTAACCACTTGTTTATTAACTGTGTTTCTATTAGTATCAGCTCCTAGCCAAGCTCGTGTTTATTAACTGTGTTTTTAGTTAGTGCTAAATTTTATTCCAAGTGTTGTTACAGTTTAATAAATTGTTGTTGTTGAACCATGGTTGTAGCAATGTTTAGACCGTTACAACTAATCCTTCGTAATTCATTTGTGCTACTATTAAATGTTTCAGTTCTATCCTCAGCCATACTGTAAGATTTTTCATGTACAGTTAGAGGTAAACGAACTCGTTGTCTGCACAATCAGTTCATGTACTCTTGTCAACAATCTCTAAATAACACTCGCTAAGTATGAGAGATAATTTAGAAATACAACGTGTGTTCTTCTCCCTAGAAAAATGTGAAATCCGTGTATAGATCATTAAATTATCAGTTTCTCCGTGTTTGATAAACTTTTGATGTTACATTAAAAAACAACAGATATTTTGTGACGTCACTGGCTCGTCAACTCGTATGTCACATAAATAAATTTGTAGATATCAAACTCGGAAGTTTAGTTCATTAGTTTGTTTATCACAACACAAATGTGTCAAATTTGTGCTCGTTCAAAGATATTCGTACAAGAATGACCGTAGTGTTCTCTTACACCGTAAGGTTGGTAATATTTCAGTGTGCCATTGGTATGAAAATTGTAAATACTAACAGTTCTGATACACAACTAGAAAATACACGGAAAATCCAGTCGACCAGAAATTACATCGAAAATCTACCAATAGGGAAAACGTTTCACATATTGTTTTCTGAACCCAGTGACAAGGACAATGTTTCGTCAACTCCCAAACTCAACGGATTCAGCAATGTAACTGAAGCTGCGATTACATCGTCTGTCGATACTGCTAGTAAGTTATATAACACAATTCTCTCAACTCCTGGTAAATTATATAACACAGTTTTCTCAACTCCGGGTAAGTTATATAACACTTCTCTAAACTCCTGGTAAGTTATATAACACAGTTCTTTCAACTCCTAGTAAGTTACATAGCACAGTTCTCTCAACTCCTGCTAAGTTGTATAACACAGTTCTCTCAACTCTTGGTATATTATATATCACAGTTCTCTCAATTCCTGGTAAGTTACATATCACAGTTCTCTTAACTCCTGGTAAGTTATGGAACACAGTTCTTTCAACTCCTAGTAAATTATATAAAACAGTTCTCTCAACTCCTGGTAAGTTATATATCACAGTTCTCTTAGTGTTGCTGTGTTTTAAGTTGAAGGTTTTGGTAATTCTCCTTTTTTTATTAATACTCTTAAGTTTCTATGTCATTATTACAGTCAACTACTTGGATGCTAAGTATAGAATAATAAACTCTAACTGAATGACCAATGTTAACAAAGTTATTTATCTCGCAGTGTATTCCTTTTATCACAGCAAGTTACAGAAGTTCAAGAGATTGTAATAAAACTGCGTCTATTCTTGCTCAATGATGTTGATGATCGCACATCAAGACGACAACCCTACAGCATAGTTTTTATTACAAACGGCTCTGTGGTAATGCTGTCTTGTTCAAAGCACACCACTTTGCTCTGCATGCTTTTCACAATATATTGTTAATGTGCAATATAGATCCTGCTTTTGTTGTTCTTCCTTAGGTTCGACAAAAACATACAGTTGCGTCATCAATAAAGATTGTTTTATCTACAATCACGCCTGGTGTTCAAATAACCGATGCGTGTGTAAAATAGGATATGTTTGGTCCAGAAAGAGAGACGTCTGTATAGTGAAAGGTAAGAACCTCATCTGAGGGTAGGATAAGTTTGTTAAAAAACCGATATTCGTTAAAAGAAATTCAACTTCTTTATTTTAAAAAATGATTATATCTTTAACAGTGATAACATCGTTGCAGTGATCAGTCATATCTTTAATACTGATAACATCGTTGCAGTGATCAGTCATATCTTTACTACTGATAACATCGTTACAGTGATCAGTCATATCTTTAAAACTAATAACATCGTTACAGTGATCAGTCATTCTTTAATACTGATAACATCGTTGCAGTGATCAGTAATATCTTTAACACTGATAACATCGTTGCAGTGATCAGTAATATCTTTAACACTGATAACATCGTTGCAGTGATCAGTAATATCTTTAATACTGATAACCTCGTTGCAGTGATCAGTAATATCTTTAATACTGATAACATCGTTGCAGTGATCAGCTATATCTTTAACAGTGATAACATCGTTGCAGTGATCAGTAATATCTTTAATACTGATAACATCGCTGCAGTGATCAGTCATATCTTTAATACTGATAACATCGTTACAGTGATCAGTAATATCTTTAATACTGATAACATCGCTGCAGTGATCAGTCATATCTTTAACACTGATAACATCGTTGCAGTGATCAGTAATATCTTTGACACTGATAACATCGTTGCAGTGATCAGTGATAACTTTAATACTGATAACATCATTGCAGTGATCAGTAATATCTTTAACACTGATAACATCGTTAACAGTGATCAGTCATATGTTTAATACTGATAACATCGTTGCAGTGATCAGTGATATCTTTAACACTGATAACATTGTTACAGTGATCAGTCATATGTTTAATACTGACAATATCGTTACAGAGATCTGTCATATCTTTAACCAGAATTTATAGACATTGGTTCATCTTATAACATACGTTAATCAAACATATCTTTTAATTTACACTTGCTGTTAACAAGACATATCATAAATTAATATACGTTAGGCAGTTTACATACACTATGACTGTAAACTAGACATATCACAACTTAATATACGTCACACAGTCAATTGAACATGGCACGGTGACAAATAACCATAACACCGAATAAAAGTGGCTGTAAAGTATAGATGTCACAACTGAATATGCCAAGTACACAGGTAGACATGACACCAGAAAAACCAGGATTGTCATAGCTTAACATACATTACACAATAAACTGAACATGCCACCCACATAAGAAGGCATAACACCAGCAAATAGAAATATCATAGCTTAACATACATTTCATAGTCAACTGAACATGCCATATAGAGAGATAGCCATGACACCAGATAAACATAACTATAAACTAGACATATCATAGCTTAATATACCTCACGTAGTTAACTGAACATGCCGCATACAAAGGTTGACATGAGCTTTGAGAACCGTGGCTATGAAGTGGACATATCACAGTTTAATACACATAACGTTCAAATAATAATGCATCCAATTACATACGGCACTTTTAGAAACAGCACATACAGTTAAGAGGGTTTGCCACATCCGTGTAAACATGACAGTTACAAGAACTTATAACACACATCTAGTTAAACATGACGCAGTCAAGTAAGATAACTTAGCACATCTAGTTAAACATGACATAGTCAAGTAAGATAACTTAGCACATTCAGTTAAACATGACATAGTCAAGTAAGATAACTTAGCACATACAGTTAAACATGAGACGGATTTATTGTATGATTTTTACCTAAGTAAACTGTCATTAGAGACAAGCTACTGATCAAGGTTAGCTGTCGTTGGAGACTAGCTACTGATCGTGGTTAGCTGTCGTTGGAGACTAGCTACTGAGCAAGGTTAGCTGTCGTTGGAGACTAGCTACTGATCATGATTAGTTGTCGTTGGAGACTAGCTACTGATCGTGGTTAGTTGTTGAAGACAAAGTACTGATCATGGTTAGCTGTCGTTGAAGACTAGCTACTGATCATGATTAGTTGTCGTTGGAGACTAGCTACTGATCGTGGTTAGTTGTTGAAGACAAAGTACTGACCATGGTTAGCTGTCATTGGAAACTAGCTACTGATCAAGGTTAGCTGTCGTTGGAGATTAGCTACTGATCGTGATTAGTTGTCGTTGGAGACTAGCTACTGATCGTGGTTAGTTGTTGAAGACAAAGTACTGATCGTGGTTAGGTGTCGTTGACGACTATCTACTAATTAAGGCTAGTTATTAAATATTGTTCATGGTTGGCTACTGAACATGGTTCGGTAATTAACACGATTATTTACCACTCAAGATTCGATGCTGGCTATCTATTGGTACTGGAATTCTGACCAAATGCTATTTAATGACAGCATAATGTAATAAAAATTGAGGAAACGTTATCTTGTTTTCACCTAAAGAAAAAACAAACAAACGAAAAACAAGAACATAAGATAAATGGTGTTTCTAATTAAATTCTACTCTTTGTTAAAAATAACTCGTCTGAAGGAGAGTTTGTCTATAGGATAATATATATGAAGGATAGGTTGTGTAAAGAATAACCCGTGTGAAGGATAGGTTGTGTTAAGTATATGTATGAAAGATAAGCTGTGTAAAGGATAACCCGTGTGAGGGATAGATTGTGTTAAGTATATGTATGAAAGATAAGCTGTGTAAAGGATAACCCGTGTGAGGGATAGATTGTGTTAAGGATAACTGGTGTGTAGGATAGGTTGTGTTAAGTATATGTATGAAAGATAAGCTGTGTAAAGGATAACCCGTGTGAGGGATAGATTGTGTTAAAGATATAAAGGATAATCTGTATGAAGAATAGCTCGTGTAAAGGGTTCTTCGATTAAAATATGAATCATGTTTTTTTTCGCGACAGTTTAGGGTCGAGTACGGTATTTAATAGGCCATATCCGATCTATTACCTTAAAGATACCTGTATAATGGGCAGTCGAAATAAAAATGAGCTTAAACAATCGTTTTAATATTTTTAAATGTCTGCCGAAACGATATGAGCTGTGATGATTATCTCATGACTCAACCTATGGTTATGATAAATGTGTATAAATGTTAGTGTCTGTGTATAGCGAAAAGTACTCTTCATCGACTGTGTACAAGTTTATAGTTTCTAAACCTCATATCGACTGTTATCTGTTGTTTGTGATTTGCAGGTGACCACGTGATCTATTTCAGCCAATTACAACAATCGTAGTGTTTATCGTCACATATTGTTTTCAATATAACGTGTGTAGCAACGAATGGATTAGGTCACTGTTGTTTACTGGAAAATGTACGTGTGGTTCTTCGTTGAACGACAAGAGAACAATATTATTAACGTTCCAGAAATAACACAGCAGATATATCACGTATAAATGAGATATCACTCAGACATGGAGTAAATGCGTGACTGTCGTCAGATGATAAAATTATAATTGTTGCTACTGTAAACAGTGAAAACGATTCCCTTATTATAAACAGGGGCAGTTTAATGAGAAAGTAAAAAATACCTGACACGAGATTTTATATATGAACAAAAAGTATACAGCCAACAATGTAGAACACGCTAATTATAATCTGTATCTAGTATACAGTCAGATACAGTCAATAGTGTAGAACACGCTAATTATAATTTGTATCTAGTATACAGTCAGATACAGTCAACAGTGTAGAACACGCTAATTATAATCCGTATCTCGTATACAGTCAGATACAGTCAACAGTGTAGAACACGCTAATTATAATTTGTATCAAGTATACAGTCAGATATAGTAAACAGTGTAGAACACACTATTTATAATCCGTATTTAGAACTGTATACTTTTAACAAAGTACAGCAGTAAGTCTACAGATTACAACAGTAAAATCAAGGGTTCAGTTCCCCTCGGTAGACTTAGCAGATATCCTGATCTGGATTTGCTATAAGAAAGAAAACAAACATACCTTTAACAAGTGGGTAGTTCAAACCTTGTGACATTTATATTAAGACTCATTACTGTGTTTCAACTTTCTAAACAGAATGCTGTCATTTTTCCAAATAGTTACCTATCGTAATGTGTTGTTTTCTAATATTTTATTTGGTGTTACAGACAAGCATGCTGGAATATTTCTTTCTGTGAAGTATGACTAGAGCCATACTAAAATACTTTATTTGTATTTGGTGTTGCATACAGATATACTGGTTGACATTCTTATTGAATCTGGTTTGTTGTTATTGTGTGTTCAATTAATTAACAGTCATCACTTTCTACATTCCTCGACCGCAGATTCTGAGGACTATAATGTTATCATGACTGGAGTGGCCATTTCTGCAGTAATGTTAATTCTGCTGTTCTCTGGATGTTACATTAAGAGGTACGTAGACGTGTTGTTACCTGAAGAGGTAAATAAACATGTTACAAAAAGAGGTAAATAAGCATGTTGTTACTTGAAGAGGCAAATAAACATGTTACAAGAAGAGGTAAATAAGCATGTTGTTACTTGAAGAGGCAAATAAACATGTTTTTACATGAAGAGGTAAATAAACATGTTTCATAAAGAGGTAAATAAACATGTTACATGAAGAGGTAAATAAACATGTTGCTACACAAAGAGGTAGATGAACATGTTGTTACTTGAAGAGGTAAATAAACATGCTGTTACATAAAGAGAGAAATGAAACAAACATCAGGGTTAAAGAAATCAGGTTTATATTTTGTAATTCTAACTGACATAAAATAAATCAAATGAGAATACTAACTACATCTGTCATATTCAGTTATTTAAAACTTGCCTGTACCTCAGTTTTAACATGCTCAATTAATTTTATAGCATTATCTTATAGATAATATATAAACAGACGAGGCCTAGAATATTTAGACTTTTTCTTTTAGATATAAAATATGTAAAAAAGGAAAAACTTACATGTTATTAAGATCTCTTTATTTTTTATGAAACTGAAATAAGTAAATAAAATCATCTCTACATAAAACAGAAGTAGTGGTAATTATGATCTTAATAAAACACGTCCTCTTACAGAGATGATGTCTTTATAATTATGAGTGGATAAAGCGCTAGACTCGTAATCTGAGGATCGCGGGTTCAAATCCCCGTCGCACCAAATATGAACGCCCTTTCAGTTATAATGTAACGATCAATCCAATTTTCGTTGGTAAAATAGTAGCCCAAGAGTTGGTGGTCGGTGGTGATGACTATCTGCCTTCCCTCCAGTCTTACAGTGCTAAATTAGGGATTGCCCTCGTATAGCTTTGCGCGAAATTCAAAACAAATGTGATTTGTTAAGTTTTTATTAATAAGATCGATAATCGTTCCATAGCGTTTCAAAGTATATTATGTTAAGAACATTTATTAATCAGAAATGAATAACTTAATTAATTACGAAAACGATTGTACAGCTTAAATGTGATCAAAGAAGAAGTGATTATTGTTAAACAATACGTGATCAAAGAATTCGCGATTATTATTCGATATGATTCACTAGAAAGGTAATGGATATTTCATCAGACAAAAAAGAAATTGGTCATTGTTTACAATTATTTCTTGAAATTTCTGCGTACATGTTTCGAGAAGTACAGAACAGAAAGCTGATTCTTGTATGTCAGTTGACAAAAACTAACTTGGCCAGGTCTAAACCTTGCCAACAGACACTGTAATGTATAATTATAGATTTCAAGGTCTTCAGATAACGGTCTGTGTTTCATACAAATGTAATGAAAAATGAAACGAGCAGTCTTAACGGAACAATCAGAAAAATAAAATGACTGCTTGCTTCGAACGCGTGATTTACAATGAATAACTTTTAAGATGAAGTAAAACAAATGTAAGTCCACTCAACACTTCTATAGTGGCTGGTTGTATGCAATCAGGAAAGTTGTGTATATTTCGTAATATTTTATCATTATTTTTCTGTCATTGTGAATCTTTTCTTAAAGGTTGTTCTTAATAAATCAATCTTCTCCTAGTTTTACTCTGTATTTTCTTCTTACATGATCAATTATTATATTTACAGGACAATGTCTTCGCACCACTCATCCCCAGTGAATCAAACCAACTCGTACACAGATGGTCCTCTATCGACAGTTTCAGGAATCACTTCAGCAGGTTTTGGTGACTTAGCAGCATTAGATAAACCTCCAACATATGACGAGTTTCTAAACTACAAGTTTCGATCTCAACCAGTAAGATTTTAAAAAATCGTAATGCTTTAACTTCAGTTGTGTGTGTTAAAAATATAAACGCTTTAACCGCAGTTTGTGCAATTATCATAACCTTTAATAACATTTATTGGGTACTTTCATCAGATTGTTTAACGACAGAAAAAACGAAACTTAATGAAATTAATAACATGTTGTTTCATAGTATTGAAATTATTAATATCTTAAGTAGTATCTAGTGTCCTTATTAAATATGGTGAAATACCATGTTAAACATCATACTGAGATGTAGTGTCCGTATTAAACCCTAACTAATAGTGTAATAATATTGTATTTAGATTAATTAGTCACAATAAGTCTGATAAAGTACTGATTACCACCTGGTGAAATATAAATCTACTGTTTATCTCTTGGTAGTTTATCCCCGAAGATCTACCACCTCCATCATATCAAGAATCATTCCTCAGTATAAGCTCCACAGCATCGTCGTCAGCACTAGCTGGCGCAGCACAGGATGGTCTCTGTCAATCAGAACACGATCTGTTACACTACAGTGACATGGTAGTTGACGTCATGATACAGAGAACAGATTGCGAGAATACTGCATTCGATCCGTGATGAGTTCCTTATCTCTTGTGGGATTAAGACCGACAATGTCGATAAGCTACCAGTAATGTGATATGCAAGTACCTTAAAACAAGTCAATAATGTAATATAAAAGTACCTTAAAACACAGTCAATAATGTAATACACAAGTACCTTAAAACACAGTCAATAATGTAATATATAAGTATCTTAAAACACAGTCAATAATGTAATATACAAGTACCTTAAAACATAGTCAATAATGTAATATACAAGTACCTTAAAACACAGTCAATAATGTAATATATAAGTATCTTAAAACATAGTCAATAATGTAATATACAATTACCTTAAAACATAGTCAATAATGTAATATACAAGTACCTTAAAACATAGTCAATAATGTAATTTACAAATACCTTAAAACACAGTCAATAATGTAATATAGATATACTTTAAATGAATTATTAGGTAAATTTAGTTTATCAACTAAACTGCTTGTTATAAAGCACATATGTATACATGTTATACGTATAAAAAGTGATTTTCATTTTTCAGCTAAATGAATTGTTATAGTCTAGTTTTATAATTTTTAAAAATCAAGTTTGTTTTATATTCAATATTTTATGTGTTTTAATAAAATGTGTTATTTTTTCACGTGTTTTGTCAAACTTGGTGACTTACCTATATTGAAATCAAGAAAACATTATGAATTTAAACAAAAATATAATGTTTTTATTTACCACGAAACATAACCTAAGATAAGATTTAAAAGTGACCTATAAACTGTTGTGCCCTTTGTTTTCATCTCCCATTTCTAACTGAATGTGAAAATGGATACCCCTTCATTAAATTAGAACAATATAAAGCTATTCAATGCTTGATGTTTAATTAATTAGAAAACAACAAATAACAAAATAATTTTTACAGATAGTGTCTATAGATTAAAATAATCTATCATTAGCTATACGGTCTGATGACTCTTATCATATCGAACATTTCATGACAAACTATACAAAAGTTATAATGTTTACTAAAGACCTGGCATCCAACGTTTGAGGAGAAAGTATACTAAAGGTATAATGTTTAATAAAGTACTGATATCCAACATTTCAGGAGAAACTATACAAAAGGTATAATGTTTAAAAAATCCTAATATCCAACATTTAAGAAGAAACTATACAAAAGGTATAATCTTTAATAAAGTACTGATATTCAACATTTCAGGAGAAACTATACGAAAGGTATAATGTTTAATAAAGTACTGATATCCAACATTTCAGGAGAAACTATGCAAAAGTATAATGTTTAAAAAATCTTTATATCCAATATTTTAGAAAACACTATACAAAAGGCATAATACTTACTAAAGACTTGGCATCCAACCTATGAAGAGAAACTACACAAGTGATATAAAGATTACTGAAATCCTGATATCCAGTATATCCAGAAAAGCTGTTCAAGAAAGACGACAGCCATGAAGTACAGTTAACATCTGTTTAAAGTAAACAGATTACTTTACTACACATTACTGAAATAAACATTCAGAAAAACAACAACGTGTAAGATATCATTAAAATCAGTTCAAAATAAACAACCGTCTGAACACTATCTCAGAAGTAACCGATATAAAATCATTTTAAAATGTCTGTGTTCCTCTTTTAGGCTTAGGTCACTTATAAACTATATTTAAGAAATTTGGTTATCACACTCTAGCTAAATTTGTTTGTTTTTCTTTTTTAAAAATATTTCTTCTTTTAACTGACTGATTGCTTTTAACAATGTTTTTTTCTGAAATATTCAACTGTGTTTTTTGTTGGATCTTCTAGAATACACAAGTGATATTTATTTTGTAATGATTATATTTTTTTAAAGTGTAAGTGGCTGCTGGCTAACCATTTTCACTTAAAATTCGTATGTACGAATTGCGAAAACATTTTTTTTTATGTTATCTTCATGGCTTTGTGAGAATTTTAGGGTAGAAATATCTTGTCACGAATTCTCTGTCCGAATTAATGTGATTATGAAGCCAACAGTAGGTAGCGAACAAAGGTGATGATGTCAGCTTTTAGAATATTACTCTGCTGTTCGGGAACCACCGTGTCAGGGGCAAAGCCTCCCCTCTCCATTTGAATCTACTGAATAAGCACTATTGGAAGACTGGCAATTTGAAAACATCTTCGAGCAATTTTCTATATATTATATGCTGTTGTCTTGTCGACCAATATGACTCCCACGTGGCACGTGGCACGCTTGACCTACATCAGCCTATGAAAATGGTTGAGAGATGAGAAAAGAGGTTTGTATGGATGAGGAAGTGGCTTACAGGACTTAAAAATCAAAAAACAGAACCGCAGGAGCTGTGAGAACTGCAGTGTCTCATTATATTGTTAAAAATCCGGAGTTGTAAGAACAGCAGTGTTATAATATTGTTAGAAACCCGGAGTTGTGAGAACAGCAGTCTTATTATATTGTTAGAAACCTGGAGTTGTGAGAACATCAGTCTTATTATATTGCCAGAAACCCAGTGTGTGTGAGAACTCAGTGTCTTATTATATTATTAGAAACCCGGAGTTGTGAGAACTGCAGTGTTTTATTATATTGTTAAAAACTCGGAGCTGTGAGAACAGCAGTGTATTATTATACACATTGTTACGAACCAGCAGCAGTTCAAAGAGCGACGTTATATCCTTTTATTAGTCGCCTTTAGTGCCATTAGAAACGTTGCACGGTAAGTAATAACATTATAAAAACAAAATTATTTTTTAAGTGTCGGTTAGATGCGTTTGATCAATGACGGATATCTGGGCTTGAAAATGTATAATAACTGACTCTCGATGAAAGAAATCTCCTCGATTTCTGATTGTATGCTCCCCCGTTGGCACAGAAGCACGTCTGCGGACTTACAACGCTAGAAACCAGGTTTCGATACTCGTGGTGGGCAGAACAAGATAGTCCTTTGTGTAGCTTTGTGCTTAACAACTATCACAGCTGTTGGTAAGGTACTGGCAGTTTTAATGTGTAATACAATATGTTACTTACAATGTCAAGTTCCGGGCATCACAAACATATCTATAATAATATAGTTTTTATCCTGATTTTTCACATCACTTATCCTGCTTGTGTTCGAACTACAGTTTTCTTATATGACTGTACTGTTTATTTTTGGTTGGAAATACAGTTTTTCTATAGATTATACTTAATATTTAGATAGTTTACGCTACTATATAACACTGTAACACATAACTTAATGTTTGGGTGTTCTACGTTACTATATATTAACATGTAACACATAACCTAATGTTTGGGTATTCTACGCAACTATATAGCACGTAGCACATAACCTAATGTTTGGGTAGTCTATGTTACTATATCACACTATAATACATAACCTAATGTTTATGTAGTCTACGTTACTATATAACACTGTAACATATAATCTAATATTTACGTAGTCTACTTTACTTTATAGAACTGTACAGTTAATCTAATGTTTGCTATTGTAGGTTATATAGATACACTACGGTATTAAATATTGTGTATGAATATAACACCCCCAGAAAATGACATTATAACTCGAAGTATGCCATACAAATGTTTTGTTTCACAATGTTTATCTCATACAGAAGATAGGATAAGCTGAAACTTCCCTGTTCGTTAGTACTACAACGGCAAACCTCATACTGAAATCACGGTTCGTTTGGGTAATTTAAAAAGCTTCTATTTATTATCTTAAACGTATCGTAATGACATATTCATCATTAGCCTAGCCCCCTAGTGGCTCAATAATCATTTAGTTTAGCCTCCTAATACTTCTAGAGTTTATCTGAAGACACAACACAGATATTTTTTTAATATCGCGGTTAACTGTATAAACAATATTCTTGTTAGTTTCGGTTGCGCAGTTAATGTTAACTTACAGATACGACAGTGGTCATACGTTATTTCGCTAGTGTTAACTTGTGAGCACTGTAGTTGATGCACGTTGTTCAAATTGTGTAAACTTACAGGTGCTATAGTTGATGTAAGTTGTGTAACTATTGTTAACTTACTAATACTATAGTAGACAGTGTTAACTTATGGGTACTTTTTTTAAAGTATTTATGTTAGATTATTAACAGTCAACATGGTGGTATATTTAAGTATTTCTGTTAAATTTTTAACAGCTAATATGGTACTATATTTAAGTACTTCTGTTATATTATTAACAACTAATATGATACTATAGTTGAAGTATTTCTCTTATATTATTAACAGTTAATATGGAACTATAGTTCAATTATCACTTCCACGGTATTAGTTTTAAGTTACCATTTGTAGTTCATAGTGTCTTAAATAATCTTTTGAAGTTTCAAATTATTGATTGTAGTACATGAATTTCTAGCTATCATTCATGATGATTCAATTTTAGATTTGATTTCCATCCACACTTGATTCTTGATTTCTTCTCAGATTTAAAGGCTTAAGTCCAAAATATGAATCAATATTTTACGACGTTTCTCATTCTCTGTTTCTAACAAGTCTGCTATTGTTTGGGCAGATATTTCAGTTCCACGTCCAAAATAAAGATTGGTTAGGTATTGTATTGGATTCGATAACTTGTGGCTTAAAACATTCTTGGAATTTTAAAGAGAAATTACTGAAGCATTTACAGAACGATATTTGACTGAAATTACTGCTAAAGCAGTGACAAATATCTATAAAAAAAAACTCGTTTATAGCATATATTTCTAGAAAGAGCTATAACTACATCGATAAAAATAAACTTCATTTTTCGCTGGTATTTAGGTCATACCAAGTATACATTCTACAGAGGGCGCAACTAACCCTTTTCACATTTGTACTGAAAGGTTTTACACTGTTATGATGATTTCTAGGGTTAAGAGGTTTAATTCTTATGCTGATGTTTATGCTTTAATGGTCGAGGTTATGTTTATTTCTGCATGCATCATACTAGTGCCAACAAAGTAGAGCAAAAATATAAATTCTCTTTCTAAGAGTATGAATAACCTGGTCCTGAATTACATTGTTGAGTTGGCTACATCACTCGGCATATTACATTTTGTCTTTTGCAAAAAAGAACATTCAAAACGACCAAGAAAGTTTGGCAACCAGAAAATAAAACATTTAAACTCACCATTTACACTTAAGTTATCTAAATTGTGATAACCGAAAGCTGTAAATTTCCTATTGAAAATCCTTATTTTTCAGTATTAATCAATGAACTACGGTCTACAAAACACCTCTGCGCTTCATAGTGGGTAGATTTTGTATAACGTTATATTCACATACTTTTGTTTTAATTATTAATAAGCAATATTATGAAAAATAAAATAACTCTTCATTGTTTGGTTGGTTGGTAAGTACAAAACAACACAACAGGCTATCTGCGTTCTGAATACCACGAGTATCAAAATCCGATTTTGAAAGTTATAAGCCCCCAGACTTTCCGTTTAGCCACTGGGAAAATAACATTTGATCATCGATTGTGTATTGATATCTAGCAATGTACAGTAAATATACTCTTTTTGATAAGAAATGAGTCTTAATGAAGGTTTCTGAAATAAATTAAAGCCATGTTTGTGATTTTCGAAAAATACTATCAAGCAAATAAATAAATTAAAATTTAATATCTTTTGACAAAAACTGTTTTAAATAACCACGAACCAGATTAAAAGGGAAGTTAGTTTTCAGAAGCTGTAATTTTATTTATGTGCAGTTTTATAAATCATAATGGAAAAGTGAGCGAAACACTAATAATCAGAAACTTAGGGACTGGTGGCCCAACTACTTCGCCCCCAATTGGTACAGCGGTAAGTCTACGGATTTACAACGCTATAATCAGGGGTTCGATTCCCCTCGGTGGGCTCAGCAGATGGCCCGATATGGCTTTGCAATAAGAAAACACACAATACCCAAATATACATGTGTGTTTTTTTTTTCATTAAACAGGCTCGGCATGGTCAAGCGTGTTAAGGCGTGCGACTAGTAATCTGAGGGTCGTGGGTTCGCATCCCCGTCGCGCCAAACGTGCTCGCCCTTTTAGCTGTGGGGGCGTTATAATGTAACGGTCAATCCCACTATTCGTTGGTAAAAGAGTAGCCCAAGAGTTGGCGGTGGGTGGTCATGACTAGCTGCCTTCACTCTAGTCTTACACTGCTAAATTAGGGACGGCTAGCACAGATAACCCTCGAATAGCTTTGCGGGAAATTCAAAAACAAAAATAAAAATTGAGGAGGAACAGATAAATAGACAGAAACCTCAGAGTCAGAGGATGTTAGTGTTGTGTTAGTTGATGAAGTAATAATGACAAGGGACATCTCAGTTAAAAACACTAGAAGTGAAGATAAGGGTCCCAGTAACAAATAATATGTCAAATACTTTCCCAATGATATATGAGTAGAACCTTATATCATGCAGATGCTCAAGTAGTTGCATACAAACTCAAAAATGATGTGAATGAAAGTGGGTAATATTGCCTCTAATAACATAACAAACACTGGATAATATGATACTCTCTTTGTGAAGCTGTAATTACGTTAAGTAGGTTTGTTTCTTTGTTTTGAATTTTGTACAAAACTATACGAAAACGATCTACGTTAGCTGTCCCGAATTTAGCAGAGCAAGACAAGAGGAAAAGCAACTCCTGGGCTACTCTTTCAAACGAATAATGGGATTGACCATAATAACGCCCTATGAATGAAAGAGCGAACATGTTTAGTTTAACGTGGATTCGCACCCGTGACTCTCAGATTACGAGTCGAGTGCCCTAACCACCTGACAATGCACGTAACGTAGGATAAGTCATATATGTATATAATTACATAAAATTATGTTTATCAAATAAATTATACACATTATTTTAAGAATAAATACTTAATGATTGTTTAACTTTATTTGTAACATGAGAGTCACAATCAATTAATTTAAAGTAAACATTATGACAGATTTAATTACGAACCTCGATAGGGGTCGTAAGCATTGTTTGTAACTCATTGATGCAGAGATTATCGAGTGTCGCGTGAAATGTTTTGATGTGTAGAATACAGAAAACAGACGATAAGGTGTAATAAAGATAAATAGTTTGGTTTGCTGTTTCATGGCGCAAAGCAACTAGACTATCTGCGCTAAAGATAAATAAATAGTGTGATTGGAATGGTAAAAGTAGAGAAACAGACAAAAATTAGCAGATGAGATGTTACGAAACGGAAGTAGACCAAAGAAAAGTAAAAAGGGAAGTTAATCGTCGTGGAAGGCCTTACGATTAATATAGGCCTAATAATTGATATATTATTGTGAGTATTGTAAAAGATAACGAAAATAATTTATTTCGCCAAAGAGAGTACTGAGCATATATTTATATCTAATCTTTTAAAATCAAAATTACAGCTTAACTTCCGTTTGACGTATCTTTAAAAAAAAAAAAAAAAAAAAGCCAGCTAAGCCTAAAGTTACCACTAACCAACGTAAGCCTTATCGAAGGAATCTGATTCTGTTATGGCGAAATAGAAAATAAGAAATTTATTTCATTTCAAAAAAATATGATGAAATTCAAAAATACGATGCGAAATTTAACGTTTACAAAACTTGCAGATAAGAAAAATTGACACCAACCTTCCTAAAAATAAAAGTGTACCTCCAGACCAAAAAGTCCCCCAGTGGCACAGCGGTATGTCTGTGGAATTACAACGCTAAAAACTGAGTTTCGATACCCGTGATGGGCAGAGCACAGATAACCCATTGTGTAGCTTTGTTCTTAATACAAAACAACAACAACCAGACCAAAAAAATCAAATATATCACAGAAGAACTTCAAATTAAAAGTTTAAAACAAAGTACAAAGGAAATTCTCTGCAAAAATGAACTGAATCCCCGCAACAAACTTGCAAGTTTAACTTCCTCTAAAGATTACTATTATCATCATTCATACGTAAAATCACGTACTATAAAGGCTTAACAATCAACTAAAGCAACCCTGAATTAACCATTAAGCAAAATACGCACATGATTAGGGCACCAGTGGAAGGGATAACCACAGAGATTTCCCCTTAGTTATAATGCCCTTACCTCTTTCACTACAACACTCAACTTTGGTTGATTTTTTTGTAATTGCTCTTATCTATCGTGCTTGATTTTACTCTGCATTGTTAAAAAAGTTTTCTTTGGCTCGGTTAGTGACTAAAGTTTCGAGAATCTACTGAACTATGTATCTGAAGTAAGAAGTAATTGATTTGCGAAATATTACTGTAAAGAGCGGTACGAAATGTTGATAAAACTTCAGAGTAAAAGATGATCACATGTTATGATGTCTAACCTTGCAGATGAAATATTTTTCTCAATCATTCCTTCTGCTGTGGCTATTTATAAAAAATTATAGGCAGTGGAACTGTTTTGTTTTATCTTTTACTGCTTTATTCAGTCACATCTACAGAAACAAAAGAGAATAATACCACAGGAATATAAGTCAAACAAAATGGTAACAGATATGTACAGAGACGTGGCTAGTTTAATGTTTTTTTCGGCTTTGTTTTCGTGCCTTATATTTGGGTTATTGTCTTGTTTGTTTTGGTTTTATTTGCCTTAGTATTGCTTTATAAGTGTTTTTCACTGAAATTTTCTGAGCCGTAAGTTTTTGGCTTCAAATAACTTGCTATTAAAAAAAACCTTTGTTTGTGAGTACATGTTTTGTAATTTATCATACCAAGAAAAATTTTAGAAGGGAATGCTACTGTAGCAAAGCCACCGTTTATATATTATATGTAACCTATAAGAGTATTTGGGCATGTATGTATACCCTTGTAATTATGTAATAATATAAGCAGATCTGAAGCTGAGATTTACTAAGGAGATAAGTACAAGGGTGTCTTCTGGTGATTTTTTTTTTTTGAGACGAACGAACAATCCGAGACAGAAACAGAAATACAACGAAGACAAACTTTCAGGTGTAATTCAACTATTTTGTGACTATAAATTCAGATCACTATGTGTTGTATTACATTTCTGAAAAGCTGGGAAAACAATTGAAAGATCGGAGCAGTCTAAAGGCGATAATTCGATCTTTTAGGTTGAATTACGTAAGACTTCGACATGTTCGATAACAAAGTTCTTAATATTGCTATGTTTATACCATACTACTACTAGTAGTACAGTACTGTGGCACCGTGGTCATACGAAGATAATGTAAAGAACTGAAAGTCAATTTAGGATTGAAAAAAGTGCATAAACTGAACAAGTTCATGTGAGCAAGGTTAGTACTAAGTACTAGGCTTAACGTTAGTGGCCTCAGTTGCAATGTACAGGGTGGCTCTAAGTCTCTACCCATCCATATATCTTATGTATCCAGTGTATCTGTGTGCTGTCCCTCATTCTCGCTGCATAATATTATGCGACGCCATGTTCTGTGAGACATTTTCAAGTATAAATTGGCTTACATCGGCTATATATCTCTGAAAAAAAGAAACGAATATATAATACAAGCGTAATTGAATATAACATAATAACATATGGATGGGTAGGGACTTACGGGCCACCCTGTATCAGCATTAGGCCTAACGTTAATGTTATCTGAGAACTTAGTGACAATAACGCTAGGCCTAAATACTGTAACTAGTTTAGTGTAAGTACACTGGAAACGCTACTGTAGCCTGGAATAATGAAGTGGACTATTCCCAGTGTAAGGCTGTCGTTTTGAATTTGCCTTCGCATCCAGGCATGTAAGTAAAGTTTCCAACATATGCCTATTTTGTTGATGTATGGTTTGTTGGCTCATCTAATAGTCCCAGGTCAAATCTAAGTTTAAACGAAAAGTTGAGGTTAAAACTCATTCTTCAGATATTAGGATTAAGGTACTCTAGCCTTTGACATTGCTTCTTGCAATCAGCTACCATAACAACAACCTTAATGAAACTTTTGCAATGACTGAAAATTAATTTTTCTAAAATGGATTGAGGCCAATCATGAATGGTTTTCAACATATCATAATACAGCAAGTCAATAAAAGTATTTATGAATTCAAGTTTATGTGCTGATGGACCTGGACCCTGGGATAACTTTCTGACAGTCTTTGTCTAAATGTAGACCTAGAATTTAGTATGTTTGACTGTCTTACGAATGTTTTTCTTTATAAATTTCAGTGTTTTTCTTATCATTATAATTATATATGATCCGTATTATTTTTTTATTTTTATTTTCTGTATTTTTCAGACTGCAAGATGAAACATGTTCATTTAAGTGGTGCACAAAAGAAAAAAAACTGGCAAAAGAGAACCAACAAAAGGCTTTGGATTTAGTGGCCAAGACTAGATAGAAGACTAATTTTTTCACTGAACTTACACAACAAGATCTTCCAAATCAAAACCCATCTCTGCCATGAGAAGTCACTTGTACTGTATCTGACTCTGACATGATTAAAGTTGAACCAAGCTTCACACCAACTAGTACCACTTTGTCCACTTGAAGGTCAGAACATCATGGTGACGTTGAGGTGTCACAGGCTTGCTCAACTGGAACAACTTTCACAACTGATCTTACTATGCCTGTAAATTCTCCAGATATCTCTAGTGTTAATGTCGATGCAAGTTGCTCTACAAGACAGTTCAAAGTTGAAATAATTTCTGAAAATGAAAATTGCTGAACTATGGTAAAATGCTTCAGTTTACAAAAGATGAAGAAACTAAAGCAAAAGATCCAGGGTTGAGGCTCGATTTCTCTGCTGCTGAAGTGGCTTATTGGATTGCTTGTGAACCCACTAACTGTTAATACCACAATGGGTCATTTGTTAAATCTTGCTGGATTTTCAATAGTAGCAAACCAATGAAATACTGTTTGCAAAAACTCTTCTTTGAGGTAAAAACCAATGGTGAGTAATACAAGAGAGAGTGGTTATTGTATTTACTATCGACTCTTTGTCCCTAAATTTTCCTCGTGTTTTGTTGAAAGAGAAGGGTTCAGTGACTGGCGAAATACTATTGTAATTGATCATCATGAAAGAAGCACTACTCACCGAGACTCTATGCTAACATAACTTACAGACAAGGTTTAGGCTTGCAACAAGAGTTGGAAAAACAAATTAAAAGAAGAGTGCGATTACTGGGAACGTGTCTTGGAGCATGCAATAGCTGTTATTTGTACGTTAGCTGAACGTAGCCTGGCTTTTCACTGAACAGATGAAATTTGATTCACTGCAGAATGGGAATTTTTAGGGCTACTTGAGCTCATAAGTCAGTTTGATCAATTTTTAGCAGAGCACATTTGTAAATATGGAAAGTCTGGAAAAGGAAATCCTTCATACTTCTCCAAAACCGCCTGTGAAGAACTCATTGAACCAATGGTTCATAAGGTCCACATATTCCTTGTTGATGAAGTAAATTCTTCTGGTTATTTTAGCTTGTCAGTTGACTCGACGCCAGATCTATCACATATAGATCAGTTAAGAGTTGTACTCGATACTTAAAAAATGGGCAGCCTATTGAATGCTTTTTAATCTTTCTAGAACTAAAAAGCCATATGACTGATGAAATGGCAAACCAGGTATTGCAGTACTTACGTGAAGTTTGCAAACTTAATTTTACAAAATATAGGGGTCAGTCTTATGAATGCTGCTAACATGTCTGGGCGTTATAAGGATATGTAGCAAAAGATTTTCGAAGAAAATAAGTTTGCCATATATATGCCTTGTGCAGCCCATTCATTAAATCTGGTAGACCGAAGTTCTTACCACTGCTGTCAAGTGGCAATTAACTTTTCTCCACAATGTATTTGCTCTATACATTTTTTTCAGCCTCAACCAGCCAGTGGAAAATTTTTAAAGCTTGTACAATCAGGCAGAACGTGCTTCCATGTTGATCTCATGTTACTCTCGCTTCGTTGATATTCTCGATAGCACTTCTGATGATGTAATTTTTCCAGAATTTAGTCGAAGACAGTGCAGCTTCTGTAGTTGTAGCCTTTATTGCTTGAGAAAAAGTTCGCTTCAAATAATAAGCTTTAAACGTCACAATGACACCGTGATTCATTAATTTCAGTAGAGATGTTGTATTGAGTGGAAGAAGATGAATTTTGACATTTACATTAAAGTCCCAAAGTCCCATTGGATGGCTTTAAAGTCCAAGTTGTTTTCTTTTGCAGTAATGTTCAACTGCAGGACAAAAGTAACTTTTTTTTAACCAGTCTTCAAACAAAGGTTTTGTGACCCATGCTTTTTTATTTGATCGCCAAACAACTGGGAGAGTCTTTTTTGCACAACTGACAAGTGTTTGGGGGGTTTCCGCACGATACACAAGCACAGGTTTTAATTTAAAATCACCAGATCCATTTCCGCCTAACAAGTGTCAAACGATCTTCTAACGCTTGTAACGTGGCCGAGTTTTTTTCATTTTCTGATAGAAAAGTTCTAGAAGGCACATTTTCCCTAAAATAAACCCGTTTCATATTTGGTTATCTTTGTACCGAACTTTTTAATAATTTCTATAAATTCATTAGGAAATTTTTCAGCAGCATCTTTGTCTAGACTTGAACTTTCGCCTGCAATACGAACATTATGAAAACCAGAGTGTTTGTTTAAAACAAAAGAACCAATCACGGCTTGCCAAAAATATTTCATTAGTTCCCCATTCTCCATCGTTCTCTTTTAAGGCGTTTAAAAGGCTCGTAGCTTTCGTTTGAATTTCCATTTGGCTTAAAGGAATTCGCTTCTGATTACAATCTTCTAATCATATTGATAGCAGACGTTCCATATTCACCATTAGATAGCTCCTTTTCTTTACGATTGTTTTAGAGGCAAAACAGTTTGTAGCCATTCAATACTGTTTTTACTGATTCTTCCATTTAACAGTCTTACGGATGATTCATTTATTCCTTTGTCTCGTGCGAGTTAGGTTTCTTTGGCTCGGTATCATCACACATTCTTTTCTCACGCATAATATAAGGATCTCTGTAAAAAGTATACACCCGTCCTAAACATGAAAAAAACTGAACTGCCGCTGACAGTAAGTGATGCTCAGATTTATACTGTACAGTATATAATGTGCATGCGCATTGTATAGGCTTGCAGAAAGATCTAGAATAAGCGAATGACACAAATTCGTAGACATCTTTTCAGAAATATTTGTTAAAATGTCAGCCATAATAAAAAGGGCCCAAAGACTTATACGTATATAAATAAAGCCCCATTATAGTGAACCCCATACTGTTAAGCTGCACTGTGGACCTCCTTTAATATCCAAGAACACACTTCAAAGACGAAGAGAAATACGTAACAAGATATTTATGAAATTGAAGATTTATAGAAATATAAATCTAAGTTTCAAAAACCGAAGTGTCACAGTAACAAAAATTACATTTAACAAAGGATTTCATCCATGTACTATCTTGTAATGGAATTATACGTTAGTTTTGCATGCTATTCTTCTCAGTTTTTGGTTGTTTAACTGAGAAATGAACAACTTAAAAATCTAGAAGCAAATGTATCTTAACGTCAAATTAAGAGATAGGTTTATTTGTTTTTGAATCTCGCGTAAAGCTACACGAGCCGTCCTTAATTTAGCAATGTAAAACGAAAGGGAAGGCAGCTATTCATCACCACCTACCGCCAACCTTTGGGTTACTCTTTAACCAACGAATAGTCAGAGACTGCCACTGATATTCATAGCAATAATACTTTATAGTTTATAGGGATTAGTAAGCCATATCAAAACAGTTTTGAATATGCAACCTGTCATATAATGTGACTCAATCTGATATAACATTTTGTAAATGGTGTGTGTAACCGAAAATTGGTAGCTTTTGGGAAAGGTATGTAACAGACCTCTCCAATGTAAATTTTTATATGCCCATATCATGAAAATATATTCAAATGAGAATTTAAATTTTTCGAAACAAAGATATTTATTGTACGTAAGAACATCGAAAAAATAATTTTGGTTGGCCAGAATAATTCGGAAAAAGACCTACAACAAGTCGTACGAACACAAGTGTCAGAGATAAAAACCGCCGAAGTGTCCCAGGCGACGGTACGTAAAAAATATCTGTCTTCTAATTGCTGAATATTTAAATAGATATGCATGTTACTGTGCACACAGACATACCAGTCACGTCACTGTTGTAGTAACTATGGGTTTCTATGTGATCAGAGACTAGATGGATTATGGTAAACCTGTAGAGAGAAGTGATGAGGCTCCAAAGTTATTTTGATATAATGAACTCAACTTGTGAATGTTGAAGCAAAATCTTATGAACTGTAAAGATACAAATCATATCTACAAAGTTTTTTAAGAACGTATTCTGAATAAACAATACTTTAAATTTACAGTGAAAGGTGTTAGATCGCAATATTATTTATCTTGATAAATCCGCAAAACATTAAGTATTTGCTTTTATATTAACTTCAGATGAAAAATTTTCTCGGAATGCATTTCATCCAATTTCTGCATTATAAGGATATTATTTGATATTTTGTTGTTTGTAAGACACAATCATTTACTGATACATTTTACAAACGTAATATTCCCAAAAGAACCTGTATTTTCATAACTAATATTAACATAAACAGTGACAACAGTTTCACGTTTAACTGTGACAAATAAGTATTTTACAAGGGAAACACTAACGGAAATCAAATGTACCTATAGATATAACATAATATAAAAAAGATCGTGTGTAATTTCATAAACTTCCAAGTTTGTGTGATTAGTTTCATTAGTTAACTTAATCAGGAAGTACATAAAGAAACAAAAGTCTGCTGCTAAGAAACTGTTTTGACACGTTTTATTTTTCTCACGAAAAGTAATATTAATGTTGTTATTTTACAGAGTGAGTCATAATTATTATAACTAGTGCGTCGTGCTCATTGTGAAAAACCTTAAAATTCCAACGGTGACACAAAACGTGCTAATAAAAATATTAACTCTCTGTTGTTTTCTCTAGTGTATGTTCCAGCCGAGAATCTCAACTGTACTCGAGGATACCAAAGAGATGTTAACAGGTGTTGTAAGTATATATGATACTCAATTACTTTAAACTGTTCACATTAAACACAAATAGATGAAAGACTTTTAAAAATATGGAATTTTAGTTAAACAAATACGTTTTTTGATACTAAAGACGTTGTTAGAACAATAAAATTAACTTTGGGTAAATAAATGTTTAGCTATGTACTTTTAACGTTTTAGATCCATGTACTCCTGGTCACTATGACAATGGATTCCAAACTCACTGCCTGCTGTGCCCAGGAGGGACTTACATGACATTTTATGCTGCTGACGCCTGTGTAGCTTGTCCTGAAGACGAAATTACTGATGAAGAAAGAGCTGATAATAAAGATCTTTGTAGAAGTAATGGAACAAAAGGGTTTTAAAGTTTTCTTTTATTGTTTCCTTAACATTTTAAAAATGTTTATTTTTGTTCAAGCAGATTGTTATAATACGATACTTTTTCATAACTTTCATGTTTTTTAATGCATTAAAAAGCTTTGCTTTTACTTGGAAATCCTACTACTTGTTTTTAAAGATGGGCTCAAACATTTAAGACAAATAGTATTGAATAGCTGTCTTACCACCAGTATATCATTTCAAAATTAGGAACGGATAGCGCTGAAAGCCCTCGTTCAGGTATCCACGAAATTGAAAAACAAACAAATATAAAGGTGTCTCAATAGCACATCTCGTCACATTATTACTAAAAAGACGTAAAGATATTTAACTAAAACAGTGTATGTCCCAAAACATAACTTAAATCTATGTTTAACATGTTTATTTTATGTACATAATGTCGTTTTTGTGATAAAATAAAGTAATTTGTCAAAATACACACACCAAAAAGTTTTAATATAAGGTAATAACACCACTGGATTATCAAAACGTTAGCACCGTCTCATAAGTTCTGAATAAAACTATTGGAAAGAATTGTTACCAGGTAAGTGAAAAAACTTCATGAGCAGTGACGTACGACATTCAGTGTCTGTGATCAAAATGGTATCGTTCTTTATCTGGGAAATTTACAGTAAAGACAAATTTGTAAAAATTACTATTGTTAATAGTGTTATAAAGACGCAGAAACTACCATTCAATGGATACGATTCGATAGCAAAATATAATTATGTACCATAATAAGTGAACTTAATTATAAAACTTAATACAGTAAAGTGAATAGCGATTAAACAAACTGGCTTTATTAAGTAGTCAATGGAAAGACGGTTTGTTTAATTTGTGTTATATATTCTTACAATTTAAGTGAATCGAAGTTCATTTAACTCACTGTGTTATACTGAGTTGTATAATATGTGAATTATCGTAAAGAAAATGTCGAGATTTTTGTTATATCGTCTGATGACGTGTGTTTGGAATGGAAAGTCAGTAGGTTTCTTGTTGTATTGTCTATTAATGTAAACATGTTGGAAAACCTGACTGATTTTATGTTATATAACAATATAGTTGTTGTTATTACATAACTGCACTACTTGTCTACTAGCAAGGAGCTCAAATAATATAACAAGCGTCATTTTTCTTTGCTAATTATTTGTTTAAACTGTAAAGAAAAAATGTATTTTTACAGTTGTCAAGTTGTAAAGGTTGTTATCAATGTTTAATATGAAAATACATTATAAATGTAAGAAATATCATATTTAATTAATTAAAATGTTTAATATGTTAACTCAAGTTTATTTTTAGTTTAAAGAATTATACACTTTGTTATTATTATTAAGTTACATTTGAAGTTTTCTTTCTGTTTTATGCAATCGATACAATGTGTAAAACGGTTTTAAAAACAACTCTCTCTCTTAAGATCCAACTGAAGTGATTCTCAAGGTTACTTTCCCCTGGGCGACCAAACCTGCAGTTGTAAGGCATCCTTGGTGGATGGAAGAGCTAACACTATTTTCGATTCGTCTTATTGCTTTGTGGTAAGTTACATGTTATCTTCCAGTTCTTGATAATTAAAGTATGTGGAACAGGGGTGAGAGAGCATCTGACCTCAATACCCAATTATCTTTTAATTGAATAGTAGGGTTGGATATTTGAAAATGTCAAGTGTGTTCAGTGCTCCTTTAGTAGTTAATTTGTGAAAACACTAATGTGAACCTTGTAAGCTGAATATGTTTAATTAACCTGACAAATGAGGTCAAAATAACTTTTCAATCATAGTTAACACTTCTTACGATACTTCTATATGGTGATTTATCAACTGTTTTTGGAGATCTGTTTGCTTACGAAAAAACCAACAAAAAAGACAACTATTTAGAGTTAATCTTTAATAGTATTGTTTATATAGAAAACTAAAAGAAAAAAATCGCGTTTTTATTTCTCATTTATTTTGTATTTTTTATTATTATTATTTTATTATTGTTTAGCGTTCTTTGTTGCTTCTGCAACGCGAATGAAAAAGCCCGGGGCAAATGGAAAGCCCTGAAAAACCGCGTCCTCGGGTCTTGTGAAGTTTTTGCTTATACAAAGCTAAAAGACCAGGAGCTTGAAACTGAAAAGATCACCCCCAGGGAATTAGACATTTTGGAAGCTGTTTCAATGATCCCTGAGTGTGAGAAAGCCCCAACAAATAAGTTTAATAAAAGAGAAACTAATATGGTGTTTAAGGAAAATCAAACAGAACCAACCATCTTGCAGACAGTAAATGAAAATCACGCAGTAGAAAAGAAAACAGAAAGACAAGAAAACGTGAGCAAACCTGCTTCAGGTTCTGATAAAACTAAATTAAAGACACGCGTTAGGACAATCGTGAATGATGACAAACCTGAAGAAACATTAAAATCTGATTTACTGACAACGGTTTGTATACGTTTAAAGTTTTTTACTTTATAGTACTCAGTATTATACAGCATCAGTATATAACCATTAATAACAAGGATGTACTCTTAATATTAAACTTTCACTTCGTACAAGTTTATTTATACCTACATATATATATATATTGCAAGAAGCAACTCAAATATAATGGAATTAATAGTACATTATTAATGTTAATGCAAAATTACTGTTATAAAATAATTACAACCATTCTCATATTTAATTTTTGTGAATATCTGTATCTGGTTCAAAATTGAATTAATTTCTCATTCATATTACGTTTATGATTTATATTTGGTGTAGTTAAAAACATTTCACTTAATGTAATGTATACTATGTCAAACTGTGTGATCAGTATCATATCGATGTTGCATGCTTACAATGAGTGTTGTTAAGACATCCACAGCTACAGAAAAATATGCATTCAGAGTCATTTGAATACATGTAATTCTTCTTCCAAAAGAGACCAATACATGTTCGATACTACTGAGGTCTGATAAGTCTGTACCCTAGTTAAACTGGTCAATTACCTCTTCTTCAATATTATTACATGTGGGAAAACAATTATCATCCATTTAGCTAAAGCCAGAACTAAACGTAAACATATATGATAGTATAAAAGGTACTTCCATTGCTATTATGTATAGCATTAATGACACCTGAAAAACATAAAGGTCAGAGTGTCCGTTCGTGATTTTTCATTACCACACATACTTCCACTACTGATATTAAAGTGAGTTATTTTGTGTCTTACTATAACTAAAATTTGCCTTTTCTTGTTAATATTGCCAAACTTCATGAGTTTATTAACCGTACATACACTGAAATAACGATCTGTTGTAACTACGAACATCTGATTCTGTTTTTAACAGTTATCACATAATTGTTGCGAATCGTTAGATAACGGTAACTTACTTGAAAAGTGGATTTTATTATTCTTAGTTTAGTACCAGTGTAGTTGTACCATTTTGTTACAAGTGATTCCACCATATCTTATTAAAAACACCTTGATACATTTACAACAGTGTTTGTTTTTTATAGTCAGCCAACTTTCATTGGTCTGACAGACATTTAGTGAAATATCCAATTGTTTTCTTTTGGACTTTACTAAGATTATTGAATATTTTAATGTACTTTAAACCCCGTGATTTATTACAGTGTTACAACTATGATAAGACAGTTTGAAAACTCTTTCTCTTTATAGTCATTTGTAGTTCAGATTATATAACTTTTCATGTTTAATTTATATAACAATGAAACGAGGAGAACAACTAACATTTATTTATAACAGTAGTTTTATCTTGTTTTAACAAGTTAGTATTTGTGAACGTACAAAACATAAATGTTAAACATTATTTAAAGCTATTGTCTGCTGTATATTACCTTCCTCACTATTTGGGACAATGCTTGAGACATATTTCGTAGGTTCGAGAAAACGTTTATCAGACATCTTAAACCAATTTCATAATTTACAATTTTCATATAAACACTTATTTGGTTTTACTCATATTATAGTAAAATTATTGTTACATAAAGAATAAATTATATATTTTTAAAATGTTTATTAACTGATTATTGTTATTAAATCATTTTTTTCGATTGATCAGTGTTGCCTCACTAATTATGATTTACATCTTCAGACAGAAACACCAGCTTCAAAAGAAGTAAAAGACGATGATTGTATCCAGAGGGAGGTGTCAAACAACATCAGGCCTCCGTCTACTGGACTTGTTTACAATGTTGATAAAATTATTACTGTGAGACTTAGCAGTAAACCAGAACATCATCAGAGAAACGTTTTTATTGTTATTGAAAATACTGAAAACCGAAACAAATTTGTTACTGGTAGAGCTCCAAAACTAGCACCCATGTGTCAATTGAAACGTTGTCAAGGCGAACATAAACGTATTGTACCGAAACCTAAAAATAATAATCAAATTAAACACGTTGACATCCCTCACAAGATTGTTTTCACAAGAGATCCGAAACTGGAACCAAAACCCAAAAATTAAATAACCCATGAGCTGCATACAAGCATACCATATTAAAAAGAATTACTTTACCTTATCTCATAAGTTACTATCTTTTACATTTTACTCAGTGATATGAATAATAAATAAAACATGAAAAACAAAGAATATAATATTACCTGGGTCTTCTCTTTTTTGCTGTCAACTGTCATGAAACTTAAACTAACTTTTTAATGTACTAAAGGTATTGATACAATCAATAATGTGTTTATGTAATTAAATGATACAACTAAGAACAGAGAATAATAATACACAGAAAACACTGTCCTATAAATATGATAATTTTCTGGCTTTTTAACTATGTGATAGTTTCCTTAAAGAAATTAAGCTAAGCTCTCCAATGTAATTAGTAATTTCCATCAGAAGAAATTTGAAACCAAATGATAAAATAGACAAAGCTGCATAAAGAAAACAACAAACCAGATCGCTTGATAGATTGATACTTTAGTTTTCTATTGGGTATAAATAATATAGTGTAAAACACTAAAGATAACTATTAGCATTTGTGAAAGATGGAATTGCAAGACGTTGGTCTGATTATCTAGTTAATGGTTTGCAGACGAACAACAAATAGAGCTACATCACTGTGTTAAATTTTGTGTTAATTGAACAAGAAACGTGGAGGCGTATAAGAAACAGACACATACACACATACTGATATTTATTTATGTAGATTCAATGACAGTGAACATTTTAAAAATTCAACTACAGCCCAGTAAAGTATGGCTGAAAACTCAATTGTCGAAAACAATAGGTCGTAATGAAACTCTTTCTTTATAAATATAACGTAAACCATAGAAAATTATGGCATAATATTCAAATTGTGGTTATAATCAAGAATGCCATCTTTATTAATTTCAATGAATATCTTGGCAGTTTTGTTCACTTTTATTAATAGCATTACTATGCAGCTTCTCTGCCTTTACTTTTAACGAAAGTTAAATTTTTATAGAAATTAGATAGCTCACAAATCTACCTTGTTTGATATATTAGAATAAATACTGTATTTCTTTTCGTGTTAAAAACTGCTGAATTTATCACGACTCATATCCGAACATTAATTTAACTTGAAAACTAAGTCGACCACAGATATATAACATTAAATGTGTAATCGTAACATTTTTTTAAAGATTCGATGGTCCTGAAAAGGACCTTTCATTGTACCTCAGTAACAAGGAAAAATCATTATCACCTTGTACAGATCCTGTTAGACCTGTAAAACAGAAAAATAACATTTTATATTTGAACGATTTTAGGCCCTGTTTATGCACCCCTTTCAGCTTGCAAGCCCCATATAACTTTTAAAAGATGTTGTCATATAGTAATCATAAAGTGGCATGTTATTATAGACTTGAAGGATATGGCATTTGATATAAATTAGACAACATATATAGTTTTATTCTCGAATGATTATTAGGAGTGTCTTATAGTTTCAATATATTCTATTTAACCCTTAAACAGTGGGAATGTTCTAGGAAGCAGGATCAGTTGATGATGGCTGCTGTTTATGGGGAAAACTTTGTAGGAATTATAGATTGTTGTTCAATGTTAAACATATTCAGGACTGTTCAATGTTAAACATATCATTTTTCCACACCAATGATTCTCTGAAAAACATTGTTTTTATTGGTTTTTCAAGATTTTAAAATAATATCTGTATTGATAACACCTGAGATGATAGAGTTGGAGTTTTATCTATAATTTTTACCTGTTATAACAGCCTACCGATTTGAAATACCTGTTGAAATCTATAGATATTGACCTTCTGTAGAAATGTTAGAGTAATATACAATACAATAGGTAGAACAATGATGATCATTTAATTATGCAAATCCTTTATCCCAATTCGAGCAATACAAACTTAAACCAAATAAATCTTTCTACGTACTTTTGATCGTGTCTATAACAAGAACAAATAACGACTGGACTGATCTTCATTATAACGAGAACACGTGACCCTTGATATATAACCCAAAAATGTCTATTATAAAATAATCTGTAAACATGTAAAAATAATTTAATTACATGAAAAGATTTTCCCCCTTGTTCACTCTGCATAATCAAATAACTTGTTATTGTGTCTTTCTTTAGCTTGTAAGTTTACTTATATGTTAATAGCTGAGAGTGAATGTAGTGAAATCTAAACTGTAAACAAGTTATAAAACTGAGAACATTAAATGTATGAATAGATACTTTCATATACGATCGTCTAGAAACAGGTGAATACAACTGTACTAGATTACTTGGCTCAGCGATAAGACAAAGGGCTAATAACCCTACAATTTGGCTTTCATTACTTTCGGTGAGAAGAGTGTAGATATCTGTTTTGGTAGTTTTCAACTTAACAACAACAACACAACAGTTTAATACATTACAGTTTGTGACATTTTATGTATCGAGCGACACGAAACAGTCCTTTCAAGAAGACGTAGATAACACACTATCTATCTTCTGGTGTCACTTCATAGAACTATACATCCACTATCAAATTCTTTTTCTTCATCTGGATTCGGTCCATGTTTTGGACTATGGAGGAACAGATATAACGTAGACCTTTCCTCCCTCTCTGGAACTGTTATTTTATCTGCACTACCACTAAATCCTGGGTAATTAATTAGCATTGTTACTTTGTTGTTGTTTTGCTTACAGTACATTAAATTTTGCCCATTGCAAAAACTGCAGTTTTAATTAACACAACCTATTCATGGGGTAATATTAATTCATATAGTTTTATAGTTTCTCTTTTTTATGATCCAACTAGCAGTCATATACAAACAAACGCATAATCCTATTTTTTCATTCAAAACTTTTAAAATAGAGCTACGTTTGTATCTGTGACTCTGTTAGCCTAGCACTATATTGAAGTTTAAGTTTTGTATTTGTGACGTTCAGAGTGGAAAGGTACTTAGGGCTAAGTTCATCATTCATCATGTATTATGTAACTCTTTAGTTTGCTTACCAGTTCATTTGTATTAATATGTTTTTATAATATTGAAGCAAGTTATCCAGGGGTCTGTTTAATAGAATTGGCATGTTTGAATAGTTGTAAAGAAATATTTAGTTTGTTGATCGTGGAACTGCATATGCTTTTGTTAAAATACAATGTTGTATTTGCTGTAGTTTGTTGATGTGTGTTTTTGACACAAACATATTCAACGGCTGGTTTTATGTATGTTCTGTAAAGGTTTAATATGTTTTCTATTGAAACTTCTTGTTTTACCATTCAAATTCCTAAGGTAACTCGCTATTTTCGAAATTCTGGTTTTTCTGCTATTAATGTGTGGTATCCAGTTTAATTTTAAGTCAAAGTAATCCTTAAGAATTTTGCTGATATTGTTACCTGTTAGAATCACGTCTAGATATAACTGTAATATTAATTTGGTTTCCTTTCTTACGATTTTGTAAATAATATGGCTTCTATTTTGTACGTATTTATTGTAATTCTCCACTACTGCAGTGAAAATTCTACATTGTTTAGTAATGGTTGTTTGTTGTTGTTATTGGTTTGTCGGCACTCTTCCGGCTTTCAAAATCACCTCTCAACTGTGAGAGAAAAGTGTGGTTTGGGTCTTTAAGAGGCTTTTTGCTGACACGCCCCCTATCAAAACGATCCTAGTAATACAACTCCAACTAATATTGTATCATTGTTAACCTGAAGATAACCAAATAATGTTGAAACGTTGTTTTCTGCTTTATTAGTAAAGTGTCAATACCCACACCAGCTGTCCTGAGACACATTTTTACTTCAAGTGGGTTTCTCGTCATCACGAATTACTCCTTATGACAGTGCTTTCTGGTAACAGTTTGTGAAACCATGACTCACATGACCTGCTAGGCTCCCTGATGTATAAGTTTCGACAAGTTAATGACTTAAGTGGTTTGAGAAAAGTATTTTACTTCATTACGTAATAAACAAGGATATGTTTGACTTGATATGAACGTCAGACAGATTGGTATTAAGGATAAAAGAAAAGATACTTTATAAGCGCAAAACACTATTACACAGAATTTCATATCAGTCTATGTTTACAAATACATACATTTGAACATTACATAAAGTTTGACACAAGAAGTTTATGTCTACTTTTTAACTTTCAAAATTATAGACAGTAAATGTAAAACTAAATTTCAAGATTAACAAATCTGTAGCAGACGAAGGCAGAAATAAATTGATTTTTTTTATACAAAATTAAACCGAACGTGACATAATTTTAACAGGTAATACAAAAAGCAACTAAAGATATGTTAATGAAGTTCAGAATTGGGATTATTTTGATGAAATTAGAATATAATATTAATTAAACTTTAACCTTTGAGATGACCTCATGAGTGTTACTGGAGTTGTTTGTTGATTTGTAGTTAAACACAAAGCTACAGAGTGGGATATCCGTGCTGTGTCCATCAACCTAATATTAAGTGTCCGAAAACATGCTGCTGAGTTACTAGGTGGCTAATTGAAGAAACAGTGAAAGGAAATCAAGAAGAAATAAAATAAAAATAGTAGAACGAGACAGAAAATTAAAATATTATAGAAAAAAGTAAAATAGAAATAGTAAAATATCGGGAAGAAAAGTGTTTCAAAATTAACAGGTTTAAAACTAATGTTGTGTTACAAGTGTAATTGTAATAATTTTTTGACACGCTTTTGGAAGTCGAACACCACATAAAATATTAATCCACTATCTTATTGTTTACAATAATTGATAACGTATTAACTACCGATAATAAGTTGTTGAGCACAGATAAATATAAAATACGCTATGCTGAAGACACAACATTTCAGACAAGACTCTTCTCGAATCTCTACCTGAATATTAAATTCGTAAACGAAACAGTTGCGAATTTAAGGTTGGAGGTAAAATAACAAATAACAGTGTTTATAAACAATTGAAACCATATGTTTGAGAATTAGAGCTACATATATGTATATACATAACAAAAATACGAATATCAGAAATAAATTACTTTTTTGAGCTTGTTTGTTATTGAATTTCGCGCAAAGCCAAACGAGGGCTAGCTGCACTAGACGTCCCGAATTTAGCAGTGTAAGACCAGAGGGAAGGTCATCACCACCCAACGCCTACTCTTTCACCAACGAAGAGTGGGATTGATCGTGACATAATAACGCCCCCATGGCTGAAAGGGCGAGTATGTTTGGTACGACGGGGATTGGAACCCGCGACCCTCAGATTACGAGTCGAACACCTTAACCCTCCTGGCCGTGCCAGACCTCACTACAAAAATAATAATACTTCATTGCTTCTAATTTGTAAAATGTTCATCACATATGCATACAGACATGTCCAAGTAATGGAGATCTTATATAAAAGAATAATAAAATAACTTGTTAAAGATCGTGAAGACTGATTTGTTCTATCATATAAAATTATAGTTACTGTTAGAACTAGATAGGTGGCGGGTCTGTTGAAGAAAGAAGAATGTGAAAGAATATTAGAAATCTGGATTTTGGTTATTCGCTGGTTTTTGAATTTGAGACACTGGATAACTGAAAAGCGACAGATGCACCGGATTTAGAGCGAATATGTCAGGTAGCTCTTCATATCTAACTCCTAATGACTTGTAGATAATAAAATACAGATTATTTTTGTGCTACTTTAATAAAGACTTAATTACAATTCTTGATGAGGGAGTGTTAGCTCTACTATCACCCTCCAACTTCACAATAATTGATTCACCAATAGTGTTACACCACACTTCCAACCACGTTTCGCACGTTCTCCTATTGTTAAATATGTTAGTGATATTTGAATGTGTTCTTTTCTACGCCTTTGAAATACGTCATCAAAAGAAGATGTTGTATTTAGTGTTTTGTCGTTTTCTTAAATTTTATCTTGTATCTTATGTGCGGTATGTATGGACATATTTTGGGGTTTGATTCAGCTGGAACAGTTATACTGAAACCATATCTTACAGTTACAAAGCCATAGTAGTGTTTTAATTGCAGAACTTTAAAACTTTAATTCTAGCAATAAAAATATGAGGACCGCTATATCTACTAGTAAAATAAGGAGAATACTTTAAAAGACGCGTTCAGCAATGGTTCCATTATTTAATTCCATTTTAATATGTATTAATTTATTCATTCAACTTTGAGGCCCGGAATGGCCAAGTGTGTTAAGACGAATAGTGATATTGAACGTATAATTATAACGCCCCCACGACTGAAAGAGCGAGTTGTTAGACGTGACTAGGATTCGAACCCGCGATCCTCAGCTCACGAGTCGAGTGCCTTAACTACCTGGCTGTCATTCAGAGCGAAGGAAAACAAAAAATTCAGAGAAGGGAGTGGATGATAAAGAGGTTATAATGATTTATTGACAACACGTGGGTAAATAGGGAGAAAATAATCACCTTATGTTACCCGGGAGAACAGATGAGGGACATAACTGGCAGAACAGGCGATATAAAGGGGTTAGCAGTTATAACGTTTTTCCCTTGCATGTATACTAGATGCAAAAATAGAGGCAGAGAAAAGCTTAGCATAGGAAATGAGTGACGAAGCAGTTATAATGGTAGATGTATAACAAATAAAATTGATGACTTCAGGGAAGTGTATGGTTTGAATAGATAAATTTGATATGAGACAACTGAAAAATGGTTTTCATGACACAAAATCTTCGAAATATAGGGTTACAGGCTATTTAATAGGAATAGAGTACAAAAGAGGGGGAGGTGTGGCACTATATGTAAAATATAATTTAGATCCTGTAGAAATTGAGGATATCAAAGACAATACCAAGGAGATTGAATTAATCTGGGTTTCTATTAATTATTATAAAGCGAAATAAACTTAGCGAGAATTTGTTATAGTCTATTAAATGATACTTAAAAAATTAGTGAGAAACTTTCATTGAAATTAAGATTTCAACTGTGAACTTTGCTAACATGGTTTTGTTAAAATATATATATATTTATATATAAATACATTAAATATTCGGAAATTCTCTTGAAATTAAGAAGCTAATTAAATATTGATATGTATCAAATTTGTGATATTTGCTAACAAGATTGATAAAAACATTTTTCTGTCCCAACACAAATATATTTTGTTTGTTTATTTGATTTGAATTAAGCCCGAAGCTACACAATGGGCTATCTGTGCTCTGCTCACTAGGGGTATCGAAAACCGGTTTGTAGCGTTGTAAGTCCACAGACATATCGCTGAGCCACTGGAGAGCGTAATTATACGAATAGTGATACTTTTATATAATTTGTTTCCTCACGTAAAGTGTTAACCATCTTTGATCTGTAACTTCAAGAAAGGCAGTTATTTAACAGTACTCACCGCCAACTCTTTAGCTACTCTAATCGAATAGGAATATTTGGTAACTTTTATAACGCATACAGGGCACGTTTTTGTGATAAATAAGAGTTAACATAAAAATAATGTGGTTAGTGTAATTAGTTCGAACTTTCACAAAAATCAATGAAATAATTTTCCCAAAGAGCTTTATCAGCAAACTGTTTTCCAAAACAGTTGTCAAAAATTTTGTTTAAAATTAGTGATATCGAACAATGTCTTCTCAGTATAAATGTGTATTTAAAATACATCCTTGGACTTTTTTTTATTAACAGGTCAGATTATTTTGGAAACCGAACTTCACTAATGTACGAGTGAGCCATGAACAGCTCAAAATATAGAAAGCTTATGTCTCAAGTGATCTGTATACGTTTAACGGGAATGTTTCTAAGTTTCTGTGGTAAAGGAAACGTTTGATGCTTCCCGGTATAACTTAAAGGACATTTTGAGTGTTTTATCCACGACAGTGTGGGGAATGATGCACCACGTTAAGGAAAAGTTGAAAGGACAAATATATTGAATTTAAGAATATTTATAATTCACTTTTCTTCACAAACTAAACAGATAGATGTATCGTGAAGTCTTGCATCTGTTTCATAAAATTTGGATTCTTTTATTGCATATTACTTTTAGAATATCTAGGTTGGTTTTATTTGTTAACACATAAAATGTTCTACGACATTTCGCAGCCGCATTTGTTACATGTCGCGCCAAACATGCTCGCCCTTTCAGCCGTGGGGGCGTTATAATGTGACGGTCAATCCCACTATTCGTTGGTAAAAGAGTAGCCCAAGAGTTGGCGGTGGGTGGTGATGACTAGCTGCCTTCCCTCTAGTCTTACACTGCTAAATTAGGGACGGCTAGCACAGATAGCCCTCGAGTAGCTTTGTGCGAAATTAAAAACAAAACAAACAAACAGCCGCATTTTCGCACCCGACTCTACATGTGTGAAAATTACAGAACTTTGCACTGTCCAGCGGGGATTCATGCCCGAGACGATACAGTTACAGCTCGCCTCAAGTTGCACAGTCACACACCCGATGGACCGAGAAAATCCGTCCTGGAAGTTCTATCTGGAATTAAAACACAGGCAGGTGCTACAGCGGAGCTGCCTATTTCCATTTTGGCTCACAACACCACCACAGTAGGACCAGGTGTTGCAGCAAGCCTACCACGTGCGGACAATCTCAAGCACATGATACAGCGGACGCGCTTAAGACAACAGCACATTCCACGACAGCCTGATCCCCTGGAAACTATGGTCTTGCCTGAACGCTTCACTGACCTTGAAACAGAAGAACTGTTTCTATTATATGACTCGAGGCCAGGCGACAGTCGGCTACTCAAATTCAGCACAAGAACATTGTTGCAAGTTCTCCGCAACTCATCTGACTGGAGCTTTGATGGACCTTCGACATTGCACCAACACTGTTTCATCAACTATTCACCATTCATTCCACGTCGATGAATTGTACGATACCAGCGCTCTATGTCTTATTACCTGCAAAAAGTGAGCAATGTTACAACATGTTATTTAATGCTATGAAGGACTTACAAGAAGGACTTAATCCACAAACCATCATGTGCGACTTTGAACTAGCGGCAGTAAACGTTACCCGTGCCAATTTTCTAGATGCCAATATCACTGAATGCTTTTTCCATCTGAGCCAGTGTTTGTGGCGCAAAATTCAGACCCTCGGCTATACAGCCGCATATCAAGAAGAAAACGGAGAGTTTGCGACTTGGGCACGTTGCATACTATCGCTGGCTTTCGTGCCCGTTGATGATGTTGTGGCAAGTTTTGAAACATTGATTGCCAACAATGACTTTCATCGAGTAGTAGGGGAGAGAGCACCAGATCTGGTGGACTATTTTGAGAACACCTGGATCGATAGTCCTCATCGACGACGCGCTGTTGGGCGGAAAAACCCACCCTTCCCTATTCGCCTCTGGAACGTGCGCGGAAGGACAATCCAAGGTCTCGGACGCACGAACAATATAATAGAAGGATGGCATCACAAAATGAACAAGCTAGAAGGAATCCGAGCTCCCAACCTGTTCGTATTGATTAAACATCTGGAAAACGAATGAATCAAATGAACCAAATGTATCTAAATCTTCTGGAACAAATGATTGCAGGGCATGAACCGCCAAGGAAGAAGGCAAAGTACGAGACTGTAAATCAAAGAGTCCAACGTATAGTTAACGAATATCAAAAATATTCAATTCCTTCGAGGAATTAGCTACTGGTTTAAACTGTGAACAGATGTGGCAGCATGGCTGTATGATTTTGACTGTGAGTAAATGTGGCTACATGGCTGTATTATATATGAGTCTTTTTACTTGAACTGTAATGTTGATGTAAATACTCGGCTGGGTAATCATCCGCTGAAAATTTTCCTGGGTGCGAAATTGTCCTCTGCCAACGAGCTCGGCTGTCAAATTGTTGGCTGCCAAGAGTCGGGTGCAAAATTGCGGCTGTGAAATGTCGGGATGCCGTATGTGACACAGAAGGTGGTGGGCGGATGTCAGGAGTGCGTGCTATGTTTGTAAACTTCTTGTTACATTTTGAAGAGGTTTGTAGTATTAATAACGTATGAACTTAATTTAACACTTTTATGATTTCTTCGTTTATTTAAACTACCATTAAGAAAATAATTAAATAAGATAAGTCACCGACGTGTCTTTGAACAATTTATGTTTGGGTTATTATCTTTACCTCAAATTGTATTTTTAATTTGATTAAAAAGCAAAATTTTGATAAATTTTCTTTTCTGAACATAATCCAACATCGTGAATATTACAACGATGAACCCCAGGATTTCAGTTAATCTTGGTATCAGTACAGTGTAGGACTTGAAACACTGAACGAAGATTTTTGGCTTGGTTTGTATTTCTTACAAAAATAATGTTAAAACGTGGAGACAACATGCACGTCATGGCTTCTAACAACTAAGTGGAATATTATAGAAAACCGTAGTTCTGTATTAAATACTGTTATATAACATCTCATGATAAATCTTGATGACAGAACTCTTAGAAATAAATATCTTTCTGTTGTAAGTGGTAGAAAGTTAAATATTTTAAAACGTTTAAGATTAATATCGTGAATATATCAGTATTGTAATTATCAAGCAGGGTTATAGATAAAAGTCAAAGCTAGTCAAATCTATGGTAAGCGAATAAACGTATGGTTGATGTTGCTGTGGTCATTAATTATCACGGCTAAGTAAAAGATCGTTTGGCTTGATTATCTCTATAATTTTTAAACAATATCTTTTCTTTTGTTTTTTAGTTTCAGAATAGTGTAGGAGAAAAGATTTGTTACAAACTGGTGACATGTTAAAAAGGATATCTGCAATTAATCTATACTTGTGATTTAGTATTCTTTTTATCCGTTATTTAAAAATAATTTGTCCAATATATTTCTTAATACACTCGCATGGGAGACTATATGTATATATATATGTCTTGTTTATTTAACAGGAGTTATTTAGGGTTAGATAACAAGGGCTTTATTTTACTGGAAGATTTAATGCCAGAGTGCTAAAATTATTAAAGTAGCTAATGAATTCATGAGATATTTCTGGTTTGAAATGGAATGTCGGTAGACGCTAGGGTTAATATAGTATTTTGTAAGGTTCTGAACTTCAATAAAAGCCCCACCTATAACGTTTAGGCTAAACTTCTTGACAGTACCACATTCTTTAAGTTGTTCAATTCAGTTTCTATATCGTTTTTGCAGGTACGAAGTTGTAATAAAATGCAGTAGTGAGTTGGTGAATGTAGGGTTCCCCCGAAACCAAAATGTAATTGTTCATTTCACATTTTGTAGACCAGTGTTGGAGGTACTGAACCCCGGAAGTTTCGTACTTGCATTCACTGAACCCTTCGTAAATGAAAAAATAAAATATGATTTTTTCAAATTCAAAACATAAGTAGATATTTTATTAGTGCACAAAATGAACCATGCATCAGTTGCACACAATATCACTGTGTTCAAAGAACAAAACCAAGAAAACATGAATTTCACACAAAAACAAAAACACGACTCAATGAATATTTACTGCAAATCAATGTGACTTTTGCTGTTGCCTTTCAGAGACAAGTTCGGAAATGCGCGGCTTCACCTTGGCAAGTCCCACTCTCATATCATTTTCGCAACAAAGTCTTTTCCTTTTCTTCGTTTTTATGTCTACCATCCTCGAAAAGGATTGCTCGCAAAGATAAGTTGTAACAAACGGTATGAGTACCTCGAGGGCTTTCTTAGCAATAAGAGGGTACGCTACGATTTGGTTACACCAAAACGTTGAGAGCGTTGTTGTTGAACCTGGCTCTGCTGAAGTTCAATGATTTCGTCGAGGTATTCACTAAACGTGAACGGCTGTCTCACCAATGCTGGATATGACTCTCAGGTGGGGAAGTATCCGTCGAGAGACTTTGCGAGCTCATCTAAGTCCATGGCAATTGCTTGCTTCAGTTCCCCGGGTACAGAAATGTCTCCGATTTCGGACACATCTTCGATCTTACTTACACAATCGTCCAGCAGGGGAAAGTTTGCGAAGTTATCATTCTCTGTTCGTCGTATCCATAACGGTAACTTTTTTTGCTTGTGTGTATAAAATGAAATAACTTGTAAAGATATTGGTTATGAACTTCTTAGAAGGCAAGTTTATAAAGAAAACATCTTTATAATATTTCTTCTTCAGGCGTAATACTATCAGACAAGATCGAGCACGTGGGAACAACTCAACATGATGTTACTGAAACCATAAGACCTTGCGTTTCTCAGGAGACCTCATCTCTTCCGAGAGCAATCAATAACTCATGTATCCAAAGTCGAAAAGCTAACGTCTTCTCTGACGTACAAGAACAGCCAGCTCCTCCAGATATGATCATACCCAAAACGTATGTATTTTGAAGTAAATCCTAATTCTTAGCTTTACTGGTTGTCAGGATCCTCTAGTCACAGTTTATGGGACGCAGATTTGAACTCTCGTCACACCAAACACCCTCATCCTTTTTACCGTGGAGGGTGTAAATGTACTATGACGTATTCATTATTTGTATTATTGCTTTTATTCCAGTAACCTGTGCAAAGAATCGACGTCGTCGAAAAAGTCACTCAAGAAGCGATTTCAGGTCTTTGCAAGATCTGCCAAAAGTACCATCAAAGACATCTTCAGAAGGGAGCATGTCTACAGACCAAACAAAGAGGAAAGACGGCAAAATCCGCCGAGGTCGAGAAAATCACATTGTTTATTGAGAAGGTTGAGAATTCCCACGTGCTTCAGAAGAAAAAAAGAAAGTACTGACAACCATTATGTATCTGTGCTTTAATCCAAATAAACAATCCAACTGTTAAAACGTTATTTTCTGACCGAATAACTGATTTGATTTTCACTCTTGAAGCATACCCACAGCCTCAAAGATTGAAGTATCTTTTGGCAGTGAGACGTGAACTAAAATACACGCGGTCTACTTTCCTTTCTGCTAACTCTAAGGTCAAGCCCTGTCCACTTAACACTTTCAACAGGAAAACATAAAATTATTCGATATGACCTTGTGTATTGTCTCTCTTCAGTGGTTAAAAGCCTAAAAAATGTCTGTAATTTGAGAGATACGTCAGGGAGTAAGGATGCGAAATTGAACATGGTTAATAATGACACATTTTCTCCAGGGCACGTGTTAATACTAACAGTTATATAACAAGACTCATAAAAAGAAGTGGGATATTTACACCTACATAATTGTAATTCGCTGTTCCGCATGTTTTTAATTTATTTCATGTTGCTTTAAGCCAAAATGTGTTATTACTTGTTTTTGTGCCAAAAAATAGTTGAACAACATTCAGTATAATTGCTAAATGATTAATTTATTAAAAACATTGAACTGTTAGTTTGGGAAATCCTTACCTGTAGAAAAAGCTCAATCTAATTTTTCATGTATTTTGTTTTTCTCTATGGATAATATTTTAAGCTATTTCTTATTCGTGCCTAACCTTACTAACATAGTCGAACAAATCAAGTTACATAATAATGGATGAATTTTAATTGGGTAGGTAAAGCGCAATAATAATGCAAATTCACTACAGATATTTCACCATTGAAATATATATATATTGTTTTGTTGGTTTCAGGAATATTTGTAACCCGGATGAGAGATTGTGAAACATTGATTTTACTCTCTGGGTTTCTTGATGCAGGCGATGAAATCTTAGAGGTGGACAGAATCAGTGTAAAAGAAAGATACATCGGAGAAATAAACGACCTAATAATAAAAAAAGAACAAAGTATTATTGACAATCTTACTTCAATCCAAACAGAAAGACAATTAAAAATATACAAAAAAAGTTCATCCACCATCGTTGATTTGCCATCTGGGTCTTCCAACATCAGTAAACATAATATCTATGTATATATGCTACGACTTAAAGATTAATACTGAGAAACAACGGATGTAAAATAAACTTAAATTGTATTCTTTACTGTCTTATATGTACATTACAAAATTTTATTGTTTAATAAACGGAATCATACCCGCAGAATTATGCACAGAATAGCTATAGATGAATCAATCGAAAAGAGATTTAAGTTCTGTATGAGCTGAATAGGACTCTTACTTTGTCAAAATTTATATTTGTGTACCATATTTCAATCAGATATACCATAACTCTTCTTTTAACAAGAGAAAACAATTTCAGAAGATTTAATACCTCCTCTTATGACAACCTCTCCATCTCTGATACTGCACTAGAAACCCTTCTGTGAAAATCCTTTCCAACAATTCAATATCTTTTTTAAGGTAAGGAGCCCAAGACTGAACACAATATTCCAAATATTATCGAACTTGTGATAAGTGCAATGAAATAATAACCTCTTTAGACTTATATTTAATATTTCTGTAGTTGCAATTTACATTTTTATTTGCCCTATTACTTGCAACATCTCACAACTTAGAGGGCTTTAGAGACTGATCAATCATTAAACCTTTTCTTTCATGATATTGATAAGGTCGCTCCCATTCAAATTATACTTATAATAAAATTATAAATACTCACATGTAATATTTTTCATTTTCCATAGTTAAAACTCATATCCCGTTTATTTTCTCTTTTTATATAATATACAAATATTTTCCCACAAATGATGTAAAACTAATGAGTCTACATTCACTGAGACAACTTGTATTACCTCTCTTGAAAAGAGAATATATCTTAGCTAACTTCCAGTCCTCTGGTTTTTGACAACTATTTAAGAACTGATAAAAAAAATAGTAGTAAATGTCCCACCTAACCAATCTTTAACTTCCCTCAAAACCATTAGAGAAATGTGATCTGACTTAAGAGTCTTATCATTTCTTTAATCTTCTAATGTTTTTCTTAACCAGTTCAAAATTAATTCAGTAAGTTAGTTCAAACTCGTTTACATTTATCACCTGTTCAAAACGTGAAATACTGCTTAAATATTTGTAAATAAACATCGAAGAAAAACAAAATTTAGTAACCAGCCATCTCATAATCATGATATACTAAGCTCTCTATAATACCCTTGAAGGATCCCAACAGCATTCTAACATTTTGTTTACCCTTTATGTACTTAAATAAATCTTTACTGTTAATTTTTAAATTTCCAGCCAGTATTTTATCATGCATCCTTTCCGTTGTTCTAATTTCGTGTTCCACATTTTTTTAATCTTCTATAATCCTGTGAAACTCTTGTCATACATGTCAATTTATGATGCTTTTCTTTGATTTTGTATCTTAAACTCTTTCTGAGCCAATTTGTTCTTTTTTTTACCTCCAGCTACTCCTTTCTTTTTCTAAGGAATATATTTAACTTGGATATTGAAAAATTATCTTTAAAAATATTCCACATCTGAGCGGTGTCGCCACATAACTTACATGACCAGTTAACAATAGGTTATTCTTGTTGCATCCTTTCAAAACATGTTTTTTGAAATTTGTAACAAAAATATTTTATTTTTTATCTCCATTTGCAGCAAAACATTGAACCTAATAAACCAATTATCATTTGCATCCAGATGGTCTCCAGCTCCAACCTTCTTGATCATTTCCATATTTGAAATTAACAATAAATGTAAAATAGCATTGTTTCTGATAGGTTCCTTGACTATTTGGTAAATAAAGTAATCCTGAAAAGATTCCATTACAATAAATCTCCCTGTATCCGCTGAACTGATCCAATAAGTCAACTAGAATATCTGCTTATTCTTAAACCTGGCACTTAATCCTAGTGAAATATTTATAGCTTCATCACTGCATTTAATTTTTGGCAGTATCTATGATAAAACTAACTTATGGCCTTTTTCAGTAATTGATTCTATAACTAACTGCATCTCTGCAAGTTATCTTAATTACATTGTCTAATCTGTCACTTATATCCTCCATGTGTGTCACTGGGTAGTCCTCCATGTGTGTCACTGGGTAGCATAATCTTACTCTCTTTTCCTTCCTTAACACACTGGTTATTGTACACACATGTCTATTCAAAGAATCACCTATAACTATACCCTCCTTTGGTGTTTCTTCCATTCAATAGTTCCTCATCCTCAGAGTCAACATAATAGGCACATTGTAACTAACTTCATTACGTTTTACTCTGGTACTGTTCGTTTTGTCTTCCTGAAAGTTACTGTTAGTTGATTTATCCCTTGCATGCAAAAACTTAAGCTCCTCCTAAAATCCTGCTGTCATTTCTCTTTATTTATTGCCTTAACTTTATAAAGATGGCCTTTAACTTCTCCTCCAACCTACAAACGCTACATTTAAATTGCATATGTTTATCAATACTTATCTTAAAAGGATATGGTAGTCTCAAGTTCCCAAATAAAACACACACATTGCACTCAATACATGTAACAGCTGTGAATACTTAACTCCTACATTGATCTGAACCACTGTATTTATAATTATGGTCTGACAATAAATATTCAGTTCCAAATACCAGTTGTCTATTGTTAACACTAATGTTTTAAAACCAGTTATTGGGGACGTATTCATATGACAACGTTTCACAAGAAAGTAATGAAAAATATATCATTACTATATCTGTGGGATCCAAATTTAGACAGGGGTTTCTCTTTCGACGTGTCGACCACGATAATAAACAAACTATATACAATATTGTCCATACTCTGAAAACTACACTACGTCTTGGTTGTGAGTTCAACGAGTGTATATCGTCCCGAGTATTCGTCATATCCTATATCAATTCCTTGATCTTAAAATTCTTTTCTGTTGCACTAAATATTTCATACAGCTCTTGTCACGTTGCCTCTCCTTCCATAAAAGGAACCTGGTAGATCAAGACATGAAAGTACTGTCTGGTCCCTGAAGAAATTCATTAAAACTGTATAATTAGACTTCGTTTTCTTAAACATTATCTCCAATATTGCTATGACCTCGTATCCTAAAGTTTTCGATAGTTTCTATTTATCAAATATACGATTTCAAATAAACCGCATGGGTCCATTTAAAACTACATTCTTTGTGTCAATGTCATAATATTTATTCCAGCCATATTGGTGGCACCCGCAAACCTCGTATATCATATTTTATTACACGCAGAAGCATTCTACTCTATAATTCAGGATTTGTTTCTCTCCACAGTTATGGACATGTGATATATTTACTTCACTGGGTTTTTGTACAAATCTAACCATTGAATATTTAGTTTACTGTACTTTTTGGTGGTAAAGTATTAATGATTAGGTATAACAGCTATCGACCGTAGTGATATAAACTTCCATCTGAATCTAGTCATATATATAGTAACAATAGTCGCGTACATGAACGAACCTACATCATAGGTTGTGAGTAATTTTTCCCTGGATTGAAGACAGCACCACCTACATTTGATCTACAGTGTCTAAAGATAAAAATAAAGAGCGATAAATGCAAATTTCAACAAATTTTCAAGAGAACAGCAAAAATTGTTAAAAATAAACATTGATGTGATTTTTTTTCCCTCTTCTCTGTGAATCTACTTTGGAAAGTCAAAGATGTATTCTTCTACTTATTGCTGAAAGTGACAATCCAGGAACTTTTGTATTATGAATACTAACATTGTGTCAGGATAATAAAAACACTGGCATCCACTCTAGGTTCTCTATACTTCTGATTTGAAGTTATTTTGAAAAGATAAGGAGAATATCATTTTTTTGTTTATTTTAATGGAAAAGTTTTTGGAAACAATGATAAAGACATATGTATAAAATGTTAATTGTCAATTATTCTAATTTTGAGACTTTTGACAACCATAAGCACATTTTTCTCATTTATAATAAATTTGGGTTTCATTCCTAGACAAATAAGATAATACAGGATAAACTTTCAGTCTAAATTTTTCATATTATAGACTATAAATTTATAATTCGTGCGTTCTTTCAAAAACAAGAATTGACAGAATTCTTCAACTGAATTACAACAGTAATTTACCTCATGAATATTTGTTTCCTGATCTGCCTTGAAATTAGAAAATAAGTATTTATTTGACGAATATTTGAAATGGTTATTTAAGCCACACGACTTACAACCCACACATATGATTTTTACATATGAGTGAAGTTCAGGATTACATTTTTCATTTCTGCCAGTAATAGGCCAAATAGTTAGGGCGGGGTCTGAGGGTCGGGGGTTCGAATGTCTATCACACCAAACATGCTTGCTCTTGCATCCCTGGGGACATTATAATGTTATTATCAATCCCACTATTTGTTGCTAAAAGAGTAGCTCAATAGTTGTCGATGGGTGGTGATGACTAGCTGCTTTCATTTAGTCTTGTACTGCTAAATTAGGGAATAATAGCGCAGATAGCCCTCGAGTAGCTTTGTGCAAAATTAAGAAAAACAAAGTGCTAGTAACGAGAAAAGTATTTTTACACTAGTAAAAATTATCAAATAAAGATGTTTTTCTCATTTCCTTGCTTCATGTCTGTTCATTCTTGTGTGTTTGTTTGTTGTTGTTGTTTTTAATTTCGCGCAAAGCTACTCGAGGACTATCTACGCTAGCCGTCCCTAATTTAGCAGTGTAAGATTAGAGGGAAGGCAGCTAGTCATCACCACCCACCGCCAACTCTTGGGCTACTCTTTTACTAACTAATAGTGGGATTAAACGTCACATTATAACGTCCCCATGGCTGAAAATATCTGTTTGTAACAGATTTTGTAAGTCTGTAGAAAAAAATCACAAAACAATGGAGGACCAACATAGCTAAGTTGGTTAAAGCGTTCGACCTGTAATCCGAGGGTCGCGGGTTCGAATCCTGGTCGCACCAAACATGCTCGCCGTTTCAGCCGTGGGGGCGTTATAATGTGCGGTCAATCCCACTATTCGTTGGTAAAAGAGTAGCCCAAGTGCTGGCGGTGGTTGGTGATGACTAGCTGCTTTCCCTTCTTACACTACCTAATTAGGGACGGCGAGAGCAGATAACCCTTGAGTAGCTTTGTGCGAAATTCAAAACACACAAATAACGAATGTTTATTATAAATAATAGAAAACAAATCTAAATTAAATGTCACATTTTTCTAAAACAACGTAATCTTAGGATCGTTTAAGACAAAAGTATTTTACCAATTAGTTTCATTTTCATAAAGAACTTTCACGAGAGTTACATATCTACTCACAATGTAAGTCGGTTGTAATATTCATTCTGTTTGAGTGTGTTCTGTGAACAATTAATTTTAATGCTCCTAAGCTTCAGAAAGAACTACATACTGATTAAAATGTATCTCAGAACGGGTGGAATTGGTATTAACACTTTTATTGATAAGGAGAGAACAACGTTTAGACTTTTGTAGGTCATCTTCAGGTTAAAAGTGACATAGGAAAATCGCAACGTTGTTTTCTCCTTACTGGCCAGGTGGTTAAGACACTCGACTCCTAGTCAGAGGGTTCCGGTTTTGAAGTCCCGTCACACGAAACATGCTCGCCCTTTCAGCCGTGGGGGCGTTATAATGGTACGGTCAATCCCAATATTCGTTGGTAAAAGAGTGGCCCAAGAGTTGACGGTGAGTGGTGATGACGTGTCTTCCCTCAAGTCTTATACTGCTAAATTAGGGATGTCTAGTGCAAATAGTCCTCGTGTAGCTTTGCGCGAAATTTAAAATAAACCAAACGAAGCTTTACTTTCAACTAATGTTGAAGGAGTCGGAAGTTTATTAGAAGAATGATTATACAACTGTGATGTAACATCATTTCAATGATTAAGTATTTGGGTTTAGCCCATTTAAGAATGATGGGAACACGTATTCAATACTAGACATCTCGTTATTACTTTCTAATACCATAGAATCGATTGATCGTTGTTTTGGGTTACTATTTTACAAACGAATAGTTTTTAACTTCGCCTTCTCATTCAGCTGCTTCCCAGCATCGTAAGGGTATTTTATTCTGGCCATGAAAGTGGGTTATTTTGGGGTACTCCCCCCACAGTAAAATTATCTTCTTGAATCGTTGAATTCTGTGTTCTATACCACGCAAAGATGCCTTCTAATGGGTTACCTTCATGTGCTCTAAGAGCAGAAATGTGAGTTTAAGAATTATTCTTTATAAGTGTATGAATGATAACTGCTGGCTATTGTTTTAATTTAGTTTAGAGATGGATCAGCTAAGATGGACAAATGGGTTACATGCTGTCTCAAAATATTATTTTAGTAAACGAGTCATTTTGTGTATGACACCACCTCTCCACCTGATACCGACATACATCTTACGGCGTATTGCGCAAGAGCTGGGATAACAAGTTATGCCTGTTATCTTTTGTTTTTCATAGCTATTACATTAAGTTAAAAGTTGCATAGAAAAACCTAAAAAAACATAATTAAAATTAGTTCATACAAAAACATTTTTCATGAACATCAGTAACCTAAAATTTATCACAAAATTTCATAGGCAGGTGTAACGCTCCGGGTGTTGGCACACGTGTTAGAACTGAAATTTTATGACAGTTCGTAGCAATGTATAGATTTACTTAAATCCACATTAATTATTATTTTTGTTTAAAACTTTGTTAGTTCAACATTCCTTTCCATGTCATCAAACTACAAAACTATCACTCAAATGAGAAATGGATAAATCAAAACACAGAACCTCCCGCAACCAATTTCTTTGATTCGAAGCTCGTTAATTTAGAATTTGGGGTTTGAGTACTTTGGCGGATACAACTCCTCATATACCATTTAGCAGCTTTTTACTAAACAAACAAAAATTGGAGAGAAATAACTCATTACAAAATAAATTGAAATAGAGGGACTATCTAGCTACGTTTACCATACATTTAATAATATAAAAGGCAATTTTTTCTTTACTAAAGCTCATAATAAACACTGCCAGGTATCTGTATGCTAACCATACTTATGGTTAAATATAAAATAATTAGATATTATGGGGAAGCTTAATTGAAACATTAGGGTCTCTGTGAACTATGAAGGGTCCTAAACTCCACAGTTATTTTGTGCTAGTTACATCTAACATAGGTGTGAGTTTATTTTAAAAATGAATAATAAATTTCTTAAGCTTTAAAGAAGGTGTTTAGTTATTGTGCAGTTATATGAGAATACAAAGTATCTTTAAAAAAAGTTGTGACTGTATTATTCAGTCACAGAAAGATGCTAGTTCTTTCAAAAAAGCCTTGGCCTATTATTATTTAGTTAAAGACAGATTCAAACTGTTTTAACAAAAGATGTGACTTTTTAATTATGGAAATATTCAAAATGTTGTAGTGTATTTAAGAGCAAATCTAATATGCACGGATGTTAACTTCCGAACCTTCTATTTAAGTTGTAAAGCGCCAACGATGGAAGTTTGAATAAATAAAGCAAGTAAGAAGTGCTTTCTGTCTTTCTACGTAACTTTAAATAATAGAAATAAAATACAGTCTCCCTAAAAGTAAAAAAGGATTGGATTGTTTCTGAATTTTGCACCTAGCTACACGAGAGCTATCTGCGCTAGCCGTCCCTAATTTAGCAGTGTAAAACTACATGAAAGACAATTAGTCATTATCACTCACAGACAACTCTTGGGCTACTTTTTACCAATGAATAGTTAAATTGAAGGTAACATAACGTCTCCATGGCTGAAAGGGTGAACAAGTTTGGTGTGATGGGGATTAGAACCCGCGACCCTCAGATTATGTATCGACTGTCATAACCACTTGGCCGTGCCTGACCGACGTCTAGTTTTCTGTCTTAAATATAATTTTTTATCAATTGAATTTGATAAGTCAAAAAACAGGAAAGTTATTGATGAGTTATAAACCTACAAAACATTGATCTCGTAGTGGCACATGAACAAAGCCCTGTTACAAAATTATATAAAGAATGGTGTTACAAATAAAAACAGGAAAGTTATCAAATAATGTAAAATTCAGAAACAATGATCACGTTGTGACACCCGAACAGGACATTGTTACTGTTACTCAACAGAAGAATGACGCGGCACACACTTTAACACAAGCACATTATTGAGGCACAAAATTCTCTTCCTCACTCCATCATTTTAAATTTTCTTGATTAGGTTACCAATCGTTGCTTTGGTTAACTTACCGAGATTTTAATTTACCAACAAATTTATCAATACATATTTACTTGTACACAATGAAAAGTATATCATGCTTGTGTTTTGTACGACAGTGTTATAATACCTATTAGTATAGATATTTGGATATTAATATAAAATGTTAGCACTATTTCTCTATATCTATGCCCATTCTAGGTATCTCAGCCTACATATATGAAAACAACTCACTTGTATACGGCTGTACTATAGCGGGAAAAAATATATAACAGAGGAAACTACGGATCATGTTTAGCAACATATTACGATTCAACATTGACCTTCCAGTTATCAATTTTAAACTCTTAGCTTCTATACACATAGTCGTACATTATGAGAAAAAAAATGTAACAAAGAAAATAGGTAAACTTGTTCAGTATTACAGAATGAGTACACCAGGTTCACACCCATAAGAACAAGGTTTTGTGATTCTCCTGTTCATTTATCATCACTTTTCCATGATGAAGACGTCGGAATTTTTAGGTGTTTTTTTTCATTTTCTTTCACAGCGCTAAGCTACAAATTGTTTTATCTGCATTCTGTCCACTGTGGGAAACCGAACCCCGCATTTAAGTGTTGTAAGGGCGTAAACTTGCTGTTGGTTCACTGGAGACTTTTTTTTAACACGTTGTTATAAGTAATTTTTGGTTAACTTCAGGTATTGAATTCCACGTCGCAAAAAGTATATATATTTATAATACAGCTTAAATTGTTCAGTAGCATATTATAGGTATTCTAGTCTTAAGGTGTCATACTGACACTAGGTTACATCAAGTCTCAATTAATAGGTAACTAGACTCTAAACTATCCACAACGCTTTTTGGTACGCAAAAGCAATTTTTTTCACAATACTTTGCACATTTATGTACAATAAAATGAAACTGGTTTACTGTGGCCAAGTGTAATTATTTTTATTTTATGTTCATAAGTAGGATGTAGGCCTGACATGGTCTGGTAATTATGGCGTTCAATTCGAGATATGTGGGTTGCACTACTCGTCACTAAACATGTTCGTCCTGTCAGCGTGAAAGCATTCTAACGTTACGGTACATCTCATTATTCGGTGATAAAAAAGTAGCCCAAGAGTTGACGGTGAGTAACGCTGACAAGCTGCCTTCCAGTTAAACTTTCTCTAGTAAAATAGGGACGGCTACCTGGAGAGGAGATGGGCGCCCAAGAATCACCGATGGTACATTGGCTTCTAAGGTGCCCCAACGACTGAAAGAGGTCCCGAAACTCACACTGTAGCACGCAAAGTGTCGGATATTAACAAAAATATGTCATTTATTCTCTTGTGCAACATATGCAAATTTTCTTGAAAATTGCACAGTGATAGACAAATTTTTGTCCAACGCCAACCCAATAAAAAGGTTCTATCTTTACTACTTAATATTGCAAGGGAACTTTTATTGTATAGATTTTTTTATGTGGTTGTGCCGTTGAATTCGAAATTAGTTCTAAGCAGGTTTTAACAGTTTCAGCAAACTATAACTTTTTTAGGTATGTAGTGAACAGGTGGTTTGTAGTAGCTGAATCATAAATAAATATTATTTTTTAAATAGTTCTCTGAAGTCTTCTTGTTCAGAAGTTATGTTAACCTACAAAAATTAAATGAAATATGAACTTATTTGCATCGTTGAAAAATTCAACATTTATATGATTACAGTCACTTGTTCTCAAACACTGTTGCATTGGATTTTATATTTTTGCGTTTCGAGTGAATTTGTTGATTGACGAAAAAGTACCAGGAAACGTCACTTTGAAATGTCTAATATTTTTCTCTTTTGTCGTCTCAGTGGAGTAACACGTGTGTATAGTACTGTGTAGTAATACATCTATATAATATACAATCCGGGTTCAGTGGAAATGTTAAAATATGTTTTCATCTTACAACAACTTCGTTATTCAAGAACTAGGTGCTATTCATTAAGTAATATCTCACGTTATTACAACTACAATTAGCTCTATGTCTTTACAACCTGAACCAATGTTACATCTTTGGCTCTTACGTCCTCAGAAGTTGAACGTTACTTACAACTATGAGGTGCTTTTTTTTTCTGTATAGCCACGACGAACCTTTACATCCCAACATATTGAACAGTAATCACACCTACAGTTTTAGTTCATTAGTCCTCACAATAACAAACAATTTTTAAGTACTTAAAAGTAGAACTAGTCCGTATGGTCTTACACTACAATTATAGCATTTATCGCCTTACAAGTACAAGTAGTCCATACATTCTTACGACTACAGCTGTAGCTTTCATCTTCTTACAACTACAACTAGCTTTTATCTCTTTAAAGCTAGAAACAAACCTCACATCGTTACAATTTTTGCTACATCTTACGTCCTTACAACCACAACTAGACCATACATGTTTACATCTGCAACTTGACCTTCTGCTCCAGCTCCAACTCAACCTTACTTTCTTAAATCTGGAACTAGCTTTCATCTCTCCTTAACTGCAACTAAACCTTGCGTCCTTAAAGCTACAACTAGCTTTTACACCTCTACGGTTAATCTTTTCGTCTTTTCATCTACAAATAACTTTTGCTTTCTTAAAATTACTGTTGATTGGTTTCGGCTTCTATTGATAGTGAGATATTTGACGACAATGTTTTCAGTGAATTAGTTATTTGTATTTATTAACAGGGTGCACTCATTGACTTTATCTAGATGTAAAACAAAAGTGAGAGAGAGAAGTCAGCGTGTTAATTGAACTACCTGGCGTGTTTAAGAGGTGAATCTTTCGTGAACTCGTTCATAATCACCTCAGATTGAAACCGAATACATGTTTGTGGTCAGCCGCGCGCGTCATAGTCACCAATCAATCTCTACCAACACTTTCTTCTTTTAGACCACAAATATATATACAGTTTAACGTTATTGGGTTATTCATTAAATGTGGAAGAGAGAAGTAAAAGAAAAAGTTGTTCCAGAAATTCCTTCCTTTCCATGTATTTAATAATAATAAAAACCTATTGTTAAGGCACTGAATTATTTCTTTCGGATATACTATGACCAACTGGTGAAAATTAAAATTCATCTTTAGAACTGATCGTGATTATCTATAAACACTGAAAAAGAAACAAAGAAGTTGAAGAAATAATTTTGTTGAATATAGTTTAAGCCTTTTAAGAAAACCAAACACTATGTATTGCTGCCACGTTTCTATAAAATTGAAACTCTATGTTTTTAGTTTATTTTGGCGTGGTTTTCACTGATGTGAACAGTGCAGTTACATAGCTGACAACCATGGTTCTAATATATGTTACTATAAATAGTCAAAACACAAATACAAAAATTACTTCACCGTCAAATTTATAAGATCCTTGATTCTTTTGGTAAAGTTTATTTTCTATACTTTGATATTCATGTCTTCACATAGAATGTTTACCACCACAAACTAGCAGATTATAGACATATATTTTATAATAAACTAAGCCTTACTTACAGACACACATACATATATAATATAACTACATTTTTCATAAGTGAGAAATAATGCATTTTAATGTATGTACATTGAATTTTCATACGGGAGTAGTTACCTTAAATACCTAAAAAGTGACAACAAAGACATATCGCTCTCATTCATGACCTGTGCACTGTTTTACATAACTACGTAACTATAGTTTTAATGAGAGAAGAAAACCAAGTCTTAATCACAGACACACGACGAATAGTGATGAAAGGAATATCGTATCAACAGTTCCTGTATTTTTATGCACTGTTCATTGGCGAATAAATGACGTGTTTGAATGTACTGGAAACCACTTACTGATTAACCAACCGCTGATTAGTACAATCAGAAAATAAAAGTTCCTGTTTGAGATAAAATGAACTTAACGGGAAAATATGTTGAAGGAGTAGAGAGAATTATTTAGTTAAGTCTAGAGTTCCTTTTGTATGTTTGAAACTTTATAAAAAATCATTAAACTGAAATAAATCTTAAACTCATGTCAATCACTATCTTGAGGTCGAATATTCAGTATTGAAGAACAAAAACGCGCTAACAGTGACTGACAGACTCCAGAAACGATGCATCACGCACATATACATATATATAATTAATTGCATTTTGTTAGAAATGAGAAATATTGCACTTTAAGATATGTATATTGAATTACACTATGTAACACAACTTTTGTTCCTGGATAATATCTGTTATTTCTTAATTGCTTATGTTGTAAAAGTACAGAAAATGGCCATTATTCCCTTCTTACTTTGCTTTTGTGACCTGGATAATGAAATTTAAAAATTAACCTATTTTCTATGTAAAAACGGGCAAATTTGCACATTTTAATTAAATAAGGTCTGAATAAAACAACATATAAATCAATATTTACATGTACTTATACTTAAGTTATACAAAAATGTTTAGAAGTGAGTAATTTTTCCAGATATGCGATTGTAATGTAAATCACTTTCACGTGTCAGACCCAAATATAGTCCACTGTCATGTTGTCGTTATACGCTCCTTGACAGCTGCATTCAAAGTCCCGTATGTCTTAATGGAAGCGGTCGCCTTGCTCCTCTGAGTGTGCTCCCATGTTCTCCTTGAATTTATCAAGATGAGCGACAAGGATATGGTCTTTCAAGGACGTCCTGCAGCCAATTTTGCTGTAGTTCCTCACCACAGCTTTAACAAATTCCACATAATTTTCAGCCTTGTGATTGTCCAAGAAGCAGCGAACCACTGCGACAAAGCTCATTTTAGCTTTTTTTCCCTTCCAACTGAGCTTCTTGGGAAATTCTGTGTACTCCAGGGTCTTTTTTATTTGTGGTCCAACGAGGACACCATATTTGGCCTTTGCCTCGGTCAGCTTAGAGAAGAAGTCTCGAAGGTACTTGGAGGCTGAAGACTCCTTATCAAGAGCTGTGACAAATTGTTTCATTAGACCCAATTTTATGTGCAATGGTGGGAGTAACACCTTTTGGAGGTCCACTAGTGGCTCACACTTCACATTGTGCCTCCCTACAGAGAACTCGATCCGTTGGGAACAGTGCTTCCTGCTGTAGTGCGCTGCGGTGTCCCTGCTGTTCCAAAGGCAAAGATAACAGAAAAACTGGGTAAAGCGTCCTTGGAGACCTATTAGGAATGCCACCATTTTGAAGTCTCCGATTGCCTCCCAGCCATATTCATCATACTTCAAGGCTTCTAGCAAGGTCTTGACGCTGTTGTATTCCTTTTTGAGGTGCACCGAATGAGCTAGGGGAAAAGACGGAAACTTATTCCCGTTATGGAGCAGCACAGCTTTGAGGCTTTAGGGTGAGCTATCAACAAAGGGGCACCTCTCGTTCGGATTACAGGCAATTCCAATTGTTTCTCACAGACCCTTTATTCAAAAATGATTATATCTGTCTTATAACTTTGTCGCTAGAGACGAGCGTCTGTAAATAGTTCGTGGATGTATGACAAATGGAATATTACTTACCCGTGTTTCTGGTTTTCTGTGCGCAGTAAGTGATAGAGGTAACATAAGCAAACGTCGTCTTTGCCCGGAAATGATTCATCAAATGAATCGACTCATTCAGGAAAGGAGGTTTGACTAGATTACAGACGCGTCCCTCATTATTTTTTATTTAATTAAAGTTTATGAGAAAAACATATTTTACAGAAAACAAAGAAAAAATATAAGGCATAAAACAATTTGTTTCTTTGTCTTCTTTGCCCTACTAACTATAGTATTGAATCCCGATATTTATCGTTATAATTTTTAAAACCTACCTTTGAGCCGTTGGGGACTTGAATATGTATCGTTCCCGAACAACAAAAGTATCATTTGATTCTTGGGTCAAATGTGGTGCTTATGTTGAATGCTTCATATTCATGTTGATTACAAAGGGTTACTTTTTTGACAGCTTCGATGATATAACAGTAAAATAATTTAATTCAGAAGTTTAGAAGATTGAGTTGAAGGTGAAAGTATTAGCTTGTAAACTAGTGTCCAACAAAGCCTTACGTTATGTTTTTATACTAAATTAGAAGGAAACCTATTGATGGCAGGTGATGTATGTTAACATAGAAATACAAATGTTGATGACTTGTGTACGATACTATAGTAAGTCGTTAAAATAATAGTAATTGAATATATGTAATTTAATGTACACATCGCACTGAGTAAGATCAAAGCCTCTTAAGAATGGAAATTTTATAATTTAGCACTGAATTTTTTAACAACTTGAATGAGTAAATTTTAACTAAACTATTCTACTTTCAGGACAATTTAAATGGTAAGGAAATGTAATTAATTTAATGATAAGCATCCTTTTATGATGATTTAACAATCATTAATTCAAAGAATTAATCATAAGTTATTTAATTAATTAGAACTAAGCATCTTGTATTGAACAATGTATTTAATTATTAGTGCATAATTACAGACATGATGACACATGTATTGTGTGATGCATGGCTTTTTAGAGACACATTTTTTCTTTGTGGTACCATTATGTAACCTTCATTATGGCAACCTGTCTTGGCAACTTAGCAACGCACACTGTGGTGACAAAATTTGATACTATGACAACATGGTCACCTGACATGGCGGCATAGCAACTCACCCTTAACAACACGCTCCCTGTGCTAAACTTCATACTCTTGCCTGGTCATCTACAAATGATGACGGATAGATGTGGCACCCTTTAATAATAAAACCCTAAAGATAGATACCTGTATATGATGAGGGGACCTTCCAGAAAACGTTCTGTATTTTCAGTTTACCCCCTCCGGGATCTGAATATCCACTCACCTTTTTGCGTGTGTGAGACTTATCAAGGGGAGGAAGGTCGGCCATGGTCGATGACATCTGACCTTAACTCACCACTTTGACATTGAGTTCCTGTAGATTGGTGACCCAGGGGCGGCGACCATGGTTAATCGGCTGGTCCACTTGGGCTAGAATCAACCGAGTACTAGTGTTGTCAATTCAACATCTACTCCGGTCTTTTAGAACTATTACTAGACCTGTATATGTGTTTCTCATAACTGACTTAAAAATTACGTCTTTGCTTTCAGGTATTCCTCTCAGAAGTTTGATGGTTCTTGATGACGAATATCGACCTGCAGAGCTCCAGGTTTGCTATCCAGTAGGAGAAACTAAGTGAGATGACACAGTTTATCATTGTCTCTTCTCTGAAATTATCGAACGAACCCTTCGATCAATGTTTCTTTTAATTCAAATTTAATATCCGTAGAGAGTTACCGTAAATCTATTAAGAACAGACATAGCTAATGATAACTTCATACAGGTACCTTTACTAATCTGTTTTCATTAAATCAATCTCAAACGATAATTAGTTTTAGATTTCCTGTGTAGTGGCGTTCATAGAGTTTGCGAACGTGTTTTTTAATTGTAAAAAAATCTTTTTGTTGAACCAAAAACAAATGGTGGTATATCATTGCGTTTATTCATGATTGACTACAATATAAAATATTTTTTTGTTTTGAATTTCGCGCACAACTACACGAGAGCTATCTGCGCTAGCCGGCCCTAATTTTGCAGCGTAAGACAACAGAGAAAGCAACTAGTCATCACCATGCATCGCCGAACAGTAAGATTGACCGTTACATATAACGCCCCCATGGCTGAAAGGATGAGCATGTTTGGTGAGACGGGAATTCGAAACCGCGACCCTCGAATTACGAGTCGAGTGACTTAACCATCTGGCTATGCCGGGCCACTGTAGAAACTTGTGCACGGCTCTTTAAATTCTGTAATAGTAGAGTTAAAAATAGATGTATTTGCCAAGATTTTTCTAGATTACACTTTTTATACAGAAGTATTTGTAAAATGTTTTGATTGCAGCATCCTTACTTTGAAACATAACTTATTTCAGTTATAATTGATCAAATTAAAACGCGCATGATCATAAAATCATCTTATTTATTCCTGTGATAAGCGATCTCTTTTGAAATATAATTATTAATATGTAAGTTTTGAGAAGCGTATCTTATTACTTTTTATACACAACGTATCTCGTTGCGTCCGTTGTGTCGGTTCATTTTTCGGGTGAGAAGAGGAGGGCTGGTTAAAATATACGATGGTTGTTTGATGACAGAGGTAAATTGTTCGTGTTACTTTCTTAGCTTTAATGCAAAGGTTATTTGACGGTAAAACATTAAATATAGAACAAAGAAATCTAAAATGTTTCGAGTGTTTAGTAAACAAAAACTGTACAGTTGTTTGGTAAGAGCATTGAAACTTAAACAATGGGATCTAGTTATTATTATTTTTTTAGTTATTTTGAATTTCGCGCAAAGCTACTCGAGGGCTAGCTGTGCTAGCCATCCGGGGCCGAATTTACAATTAAAATAAATCTATAGAGTTAGTATTGTGTTCACTATTAACATATAAAAGTGTATGTGACTGATATAAAACGTCAGTACAACAGATTAGTTAGTATTGTACTTATTATTTACACACATAAGTGTATGTTATTGGTGTTAAGTATTGATACAACAGATTACATTCTTCTGTGTTCATTATCAACATATAAAAGTGTATGTGACTGATATAAAACGTCAGTACAACAGATTAGTTAGTATTGTACTTATTATTTACACACATAAGTGTATGTTACTGGTGTTAAGTATTGATACAACAGATTACATTCTTCTGTATTCATTATCAACATTTACCAGTGTATGTATTCGGTGTTAAACCTTTGTAAAACAGATGTGTTAATATTGGACTCACTGTTAACATTATTTCTAGGACACCAGTGTACAAGCATTTGTTTTTGCCATATGGAACTAAAATATTTGTGATTGGCAATTAATATGAATAACGAAATAATCTAACATTCGAGACACTCGACAAACGAATGACTCAAATGTTGTTGTCAGAGTTGTTGTTGTTTTGAATTAAGCACAAAGCTACACAATAGGCTATCTGTGCTCTGCCCACCACCCAGTTTTTAGCGTTGTAAATCCGCAGACATACCGCTGAGCAACTGGGGGGCGGCTCAAATGTGCCAATTATCCATTGATCAAACATATTACACTCAAAACTTTACAAATATTATTTTCACAACGTATCTATAAGTCATGAAAAAAAATCAAATAAAGGTACAAATGAACGGTGTAAAACTTTAGAATGTTGCCATTCGAAAGTTGATACCTAAGCTTGTCATAATTTAGAAGTCATATTTGATTAAAAACATCTTAAAAACAGTTTCATTGGAATGTCAGTAATGGTGATTTTTCTAACTCTATGTCAACACTTTCGTCGATTGTTGTTCTTTCGTGCTACTAATTAATGGACTGAATTTATAATGTTCTCCGAATGAGCAAGTTTTAACTGTTTCTTCTAGATCCCATTGGGCCCGACATGGCAAAGTGTGTTAAGGCGTTCGACTCGTAATCCGAGGGTCGCGGGTTCGAATCCCGCTCGCACCAAATATGCTCGCCCTTTCAGCCGTGGGGGCGTTATAATTGACTTTCAATCCCACTATTCGTTGGTAAAAGAGTAGCCAAGAGTTGGCGGTGGGTGGTGATGACTAGTTGCCTTCCCTTTAGTCTCACACTGCTAAATTAGGGACGGCTAGCACAGATAGCCCTCAAGTAGCTTTGTGCGAAATTCCAAAAACAAACAAACAAACGCTGATGATTGGTTGCCTCTTCCACTAAGTCTGTCAGTATTAGTTCAACTTACGAATTAGTTTTCCTCGAACTTGTAGCATCTATTTTATCTTTCTAATTTCCTTATCTCTAGGTGTGAAAACATCCTAATAAACCTTTCCGGTAGACTTAATATCGGCCTGTCCAATAAGAAGACTAAAGTTCTGACAAAGGGCCAATTAAAGTTTAGTTCTTTAATTAAACCACTGGTCAGGTTAGAACACGTGTTTCAAAACTAAATAACGATGTATACCAAAAACAAGAAGGAATCCTCAACAACCGCCAAACATTTACTTCTTTCAGACAAGTGTAGAGTAGATTTATCTTTGAATCTTTTTTTCTTTTCGTTTTTATATGATTTATACTAGGGTAAAAACCCGTTCAAAATGAAAGGAAACACTGAAAACCAAATCTCTTTTGTATGAAACTAGCGATGCACAAAAAAATTAATAGTAAATATATAAAATTACTTATAAATGAACAAATTTGATGCATATTGACGCGGCCCGGCATGGCCAGGTGGGTTAAGGCTGCGACTCGTAATCTGAGGTTCGTTGGGTTCGCATCCCCGTCGCACCAAACATGCTCGCCCTTTCAGCCGTGGTGGCGTTATAATGTGACGTTCAATCCCACTCTTCGTTGGTAAAAGAATAGCCCAAGAGATAGCGGTGGGCTGTGATGACTAGCTGCATACCGCTGCTGAATTAGGGACAGCTAGCGCAGCTGTCCCTTGTGTAGCTTTGCGCAAAATTAAAAAAAACAAACAAAAACATATTGTTGCCTTTGGATAAAGAATTAAAACACACGATGAACGTATGATTACATACACATCTCTTTTTCTTCTAGAGAGAAGCCGTCCTCTTTCCCACAGATAATTGATAATTTCAGTCTGTTCTAATAAAGGCTTTTTGGTAATAATTCCCAAACACATATTTGCCTAATTTCTTACTTATTTTTAACATGCGTCGATAGAGTGGAAATGCAGTTCAATACTTTCTTTCATATGAGTATTTTGGGCTTTTCTATTCGGATCTTGCGTATCTTCACGCCACACTGTTGCGCTGTCACACACCTAACAGCATATTTGATTGGCCCTGGGAAATCCCTCCTTGACAGGCTTTTATGTAGGAGAAAAAGTGCCAAAATGTAGGAGATATTTACGTTCCTGTTAGTAATTAAATACAACTAAAATGGTAACAAGCAATTAAAAGAGGAATTAGACTAGTGTAACTCACAAAAGCAAGAGAAACCAAGCGTAACCATTGGCTTTTACATGTTTTAATTTTTATGCGTCAGAAATACTAAGCATGGAACTGGAATAGTTATTGCTACCATTATAATCTTGTAAAGTTCAGGAAAAGCAATAATGAAAGGTTTTAAACCTCATCAACTGCTCCAAATGTGACACCTGAATACTCATTCATTCTCTTAGTTGGCCTCATTTACATTTTTGTGTTCAAGGTTCGACCTGTAATGAACTGTAGGAGGTTTAATAGTCAATATTGATGATTTCTTCTGATTTGGGGTCAGTTGCCGAAAAGGAATAACATTTCGATATTTTCCATTCTAAATTGTTTGTTTAGTTCTCCAATAAAACTATCAATGTCTGCAAATAAAGTGGCTTATTTAATATCGTATGGCGTCTCTCTTATAAAGTTTGGTTAGAACTACGTACTAGAGCTCTGTTACTGACGCTGACTGCAACATTTCAAGCAGTGTGTGCGTGTGTTTTCTTATAATAAAGTCCCTTCGGGCTATCTTCTGTGCCCATGGAGGGATACTGAATTCCTTACACTACAATTGTAAATTCGAAGACTTACTGTTGTCCCACTGGGGAATTTCTGGTTTGCAACTCTGCTAGAAGATTTGCAACGAGATCTGCCTGTTTCAAATAATCTATCCTGGAACTCTCCAACATATCTGACACTTGTTTTACTTTACGTAAGCATACAATACACGAATATGAAGTTGCATCAAACACTGAGGTGCGATTTGTCTTATTTTCTGTTCCACCACAGGATACTTGCCACTCACGACCAGCCAGATCTTTGACAGCAACTCCTTGTCTTTTAAACTTTCAACATATAGGGTAAATGATTCTGTATCGAATTCATCATCGACTTCTAATCAACTACTATCTGAACTTCCCAATCATTAAAATGCCCAAGTACCAAATGCGGGTAAAGAACATGTGGGTTGTGCACGTCTGTAAATTATAGTTGTCTTGGAGCTCCTTCACTGTCTTCCTCAAGCCCATATTTTCCAGGTATGTTGTGGTGCACACACTTAGATGATGGTGATGTTGTTTGATGAACCAGTAATTTGGATAAAAATGATTCACCTTGTACTTGGCTCCCATTTTAAGATACATTTAACTAACTTTTTATGTATCATAAATCCATCTTACCCATGATGACTGATCTCCTTTCTGCTGTACCAAAACTTACATTCTATTTTGTTGTACTTTACAGTTTCATCGACTGCTTGTTCCAAATGATGAGGCCGAAAGACGACGTGAAAGAAGTTCCTTCGTCTATTTTGTTGTTCCTGACAAGAATGTAACAGTGGAGCCACTCCACAGCACGATTCCATTAAATTCTTCAAAATATATGAAAGAAAAATACTTTACTATAATCAAATAACGAACTTTTGTTTCGATTTATTCGGTAACGACTATATATTTGGTCTTATGACATACCATAATCAAATATTTACTTTATTAATTCCTTGTTTTTGTACTTCCAGTATTTACGTATCTAAGCATGCACGATTATATAGGCAAGTTTGTTTGTTCAAAATTAAGCACAAAGCTATACAATGGATTACTAATGCTCTGCCCTCTACAGGTATCAAAACGTGGTATCTAGCGGTAATTCTGTAAATATACCGCTGTGCCAAAGTTTCGCTTATAAAGAATACAAACACAAATTATAACTACACTGTGGGAATGGTTAAATTACCTGACGAGGTATAGCTCACATACAGGGCAAATTCACCATCCATTAAAATTAACCTCTATTCATAACGTTCACCACGTTTATTACCATGAATTTATTCTTAACTTGGAAAGCGGAAACTCCATTTTCATAGCTCAATAGTAATATTTTTTGGCATCTAAGATGGCTTTATATTGTTTCCGAGGATTAATGACCATCATAGAGTTTCCATCAACAGCAGTGTATTCCTAAGTCTAACTGCATAGTGTGCATAATAGCTCTAAGCCAAACAAGATAGAAAAATTGTCTTTTCACACTTTTTTATTGCAATATTTGCCTGAAACGTAGAACCAAAGGTTTATTTTCCCACCTATTGTTTAAGAAAAGCATCCCCACTTTTCAAAAACCTAAACTCGGGTTAAAATTAATGATAAACAACGTACAATAGGGTGGAGGGAATTAGTATTATCTGTTTCTTTAACACCAATGTTGTACGGAATGGCAATGTGCATCATATTACTAGTCTGATCTGTACTGTCCAAGACCTTCAATGAGACATAACGTACGTTAAAAACGTGTATAGGTTTAAAAACCAAAACAAAATTAATTTCTCTACAGCATTGATAATGCATGGTTGACATGGTGTATTGTCTAACTTTTTCACATGATAACCATCTTGAAGATACACATCACTTTTGCAATAATGACCCGCAGTTCCTTCATCACCTGTTTTTGTTTGTTTGTTGTTTTTCCATCAGCTATCTCTTGCTTTAACACCAGTGGATTGCAGTTACCTCACTCATTAGCTTGTTTACAGACACTACGAGGTCTGTTCAAAAAATACGCGGACTCTTTGAATTGCGCGGCTCAGTTGATTCCAGGGGAATCCGCTTGGTGTCGCTAGGTTTGCACAGATCAGCTGATTACGACACCATTTCCCGATTGCAGATATCTTTATTTGTGTATTAGCTACGCGGTTTTAAGTGAAGTGCGATTTTTTCGTTTGGCGAATTTCAGAATAAATGACCTAAAGGAGCAACGACTTGCTGTGAAATTTTGTGTTAAACTTGGAAAACCTGCGACTGAAACTTTTGCTATGCTTAACACGGCTTACGGTGATGTTGCTAGGAATCGTACGGCATGTTTCAAGTGGCATGAACGTTTTAAGGATGGTCGACAGTCCATTGAAGATGATGAGCGTTCTGGACGTCCTTCCACGTCAACTGACGACCCACACGTCGACAAAATCAACACCTTGGTGCGGGAAAATCGACGTCTGACTGTCAGGAGCTTCCTGAAGAGTGTGGGATATCAATTGGATCTTGTTACGAGATTTTGACCGAAAAAATTGAAGATGCACTGCGTTGCTGCGAAATTTGTGCCTCAGAACTCGTGAGTTTTTGGCCAAACACTCCATCACAGTTTTTCCCCACCCCTCCTACTCACCTGACCTTGCTCCTTGCGATTTTTTCTTGTTCCCCAAACTCAAAAGATTCTTGAAAGGAAGAAGATTTGAGACGATTCCCGAGATTAAGGCAAATGCGACGAAGGAGCTGCAGGACATTACAAAAGAAGCGTACCAGGACTGTTTCAACAAGTGGAACTACCGTTGGGATAAGTGTGTGCGTTGGGGAGGAGAGTACTTTGGAGGGGTCCCAGACTGTAACTTCTAAATAAAGTACATTTTGTTTTATGACGTCAGTCCGCGTATTTTTTGAACAGCCCTAGTATGCACTACACTGAAATGTACTAGTTCACTCCATGATACAATATTATCAGGTATATGCACTACACTGAGATGTACTAGTTCACTCCATGATACAATATTATCAGGTATATGCACTACACTGAGAGTACTAGTTCACTCCATGATACAATATTATCAGGTATATGCACTACACTGAGATGTACTAGTTCACTCCATGATACAATATTATCATGTATATGCACTACACTGCGATGTACTAGCTCACTCCATGATACAATATTATTAGGTATATGCACTACACTGAGATGTACAAGCTCACTCCATGATACAATATTATAAGGTATATGCACTACACTGAGATGTACAAGCTCACTCCATGATACAATATTATCAGGTATATGCACTACACTGAGATGTACAAGCTCACTCCATGATACAATATTATCAGGTATATGCACTACACTGAGATGTACTTGCTCACTCCATGATACAATATTATCAGGTATATGCACTACACTGAGAAGTACAAGCTCACTCCATGATACAATATTATCAGGTATATGCACTACACTGAGAAGTACAAGCTCACTCCATGATACAATATTATCAGGTATATGCACTACACTGAGATGTACAAGCTCACTCCATGATACAATATTATCAGGTATATGCACTACACTGAGAAGTACAAGCTCACTCCATGATACAATATTATCAGGTATATGCACTACACTGAGATGTACTAGCTCACTCCATGATACAATATTATCAGGTACATGCACTACACTGAGATGTACTAGCTAACTCTATGATACAATATTATCAGGTATATGCACTACACTGAGATGTACTAGCTCACTCCATGATACAATATTACAGGTATGTGCACTACACTGAGATGTACAAGCTCACTCCATGATACAATATTATTAGGTATATGCACTACACTGAGATGTACTAGCTCACTCCATGATACAATATTATCAGGTATATGCACTACACTGAGATGTACTAGCTCACTCCATGATACAATATTATCAGGTATATGCACTACACTGAGATGTACTAGCTCACTCCATGATACAATATTATCAGGTATGTGCACTACACTGAGATGTACAAGCTCACCCCATGATACAATATTATCAGGTATATGCACTACACTGAGATGTACTAGCTCACTCCATGATACAATATTATCAGGTATGTGCACTACACTGAGATGTACTAGCTCACTCCATGATACAATATTATCAGGTATGTGCACTACACTGAGATGTACAAGCTCACTCCATGATACAATATTATTAGGTATATGCACTACACTGAGATGTACAAGCTCACTCATGATACAATATTATCAGGTATATGCACTACACTGAGATGTACTAGCTCACTCCATGATACAATATTATCAGGTATATGCACTACACTGAGATGTACAAGCTCACTCCATGATACAATATTATCAGGTATATGCACTACTCTGAGATGTACAATCTCACTCCATGATACAATATTATCAGGTATATGCACTACACTGAGATGTACAAGCTCACTCCATGATACAATATTATCAGGTATATGCACTACACTGAGATGTACAAACTCACTCCATGATACAATATTATCAGGTATATGCACTACACTGAGAAGTACAAGCTCACTCCATGATACAATATTATCAGGTATATGCACTACACTGAGATGTACTAGCTCACTCCTTGATGCAATATTAGAAGAAAAGATATTTATGAACAATTTCTGCAGCAACTACAAAACTTTTTTTAATTTTGAAAATAAGGATTTATCATTTTGTATGTTATTTGAATTACGAGACTGAATTATGATGGGAGAATACATATTTTTTTTATGGAACAAGATGATGTATTGTTAGATAAGTCATTTCACTTTCGACCATACGAAGTTTCAATTGGCCATCAATGCTTTTCCTTTCTTAAAACCATGTATCCCCGAATGGCATAGTCTAGAGTCAAAATGTATCCTTTGTTTTTCGAATGAAAACAAAAAAAAATTGTAGTTCTAAAAATATGCAATCATCGAAACGATTGAAAACTATTTAGGAAGAAATAAAATCAGTATTTAAAATCTACAACAAAGACACGTATATTTAATTGTTTCTTAAAATCATTACGATGAAATGTTTTGAAAATTTCATAGCTGAGAATTAATGTTAATATCACATACATAAAATTAAGATAGGTTTGCATGACTTAAATATCTTACAGAATGTAATTATTTACTACATAACTATTTTATTTAAGAGTTTTTATAGAATTCAATAAACCACACAAATACATCTAGTAGACACACCAGGGTCTTGTAGAAATATTCAAATAATTTAAGTAGTTAATTTTCCTCATCACAATCCAAAGATTATTTACAACTTTAATCATGTAGGAAACGATAAGCGGGAGGTTAACACTTAGTGACTTGTCTTCGTCTCTTTAGATATACATAAAAAGTTTTTATACATCTGATGTCTTTTGTCCATAGTATTAAGAAGCAGGACCTCTTATACGCAGTGCTTTTTGTTGTACTATAATCCTATGTAAGTTAGGAAAACATTTGTGAGATTTATATTTGTATAAAATAAATTATGAGGTGTCACCACAAAAATTAATAAATGTTGATTTCTCTGGTAACTTGATAATTTTATGATTTGTATTTGGAATAGTTTTGAAGTTTAACTGCTTCTGTGGATATCATGCTTATATTATTGATAAAGGAATGTATTTGTACATATATGTGCACGCGAAACACATTACAAAAGCATGTATGATACGTATCTGTCAATAAACATTATTATTGCCTAAACTGCCGGTACCTTTCACCTCAAAGTAATTAAGACTTTGAACAAACCTAACAGCAATAAGATCATGATGTCAAAAAGACAATATTCAGATATTTTACGTCAATGATTACATACACATGTTACCAAATTTCACCAAAGATAAAACTGAAAGGATCATGACGACCTAAATACAAGAAGGAAACGTTGCATGGTCTTTATATATATGTATATCCGTGTGTATAGCTCTGTGATGAACATTTTACAAGTTAGAAACAATGAAGTATTATTAGTTTTTGTGGTTACAAGAATTATAATTTTTTCTTATAAAACTACGTTTTCTCACCAGAAAATCTGTGGGTGGTATATTAATTCTCAGATTGTTATCTTTCCATTCACTAAAGAAATCTGATTTCAAACTTAAGAACGTGGATGTAGATATGTCTTCTACCTACTTGTAAAACTAAAACTTTTATACCAAATCCCTTAATTTTAAACTGTAATATTACAAATTACAATCAATGTCAAAAACGCTTGCTGGAAGGACTCGAGTAGATACATTGACAAAAATGTCGTATCACGCCAAAGTTTAACAGGAGAAAGACTGATTTAAAGAACATCGTTACCTGGTTAAACTTTATATATTTAGTGTGTTTAATATTTAGATGTAAGAATGGTAAACTGCTCGTCATGAGCATGTACAAAATACGAAAATTATGAAGCTTTGTAAAGTTACTAACAGGAAAAATATACTGATGTTAATCTTTAACTTTAACGCTTCCAAAATGACTTAAAAAACAAAATAACAAAAAATTACAGACACTGCGTTCAACCAATGTCTCACGATCTTGTATAATGTATGGCCTCCCTAATGCTCATAAACAGAATCATCCCTTACGCCCTACACCTTTTGCAATCAGAACCCGTAGTTATAAAACAGCTAAATTCCTTGTAGCTGTTTTTAATCCATTAACATTTAATGAATTAACTGTCCTGGACTCATTTTCATTTGTTAAAGGTATACATCCTCGTAATGAATGTTTAGTGGTTAGTTTTGATAGAAGTTATTTATTCACAAACATTTCATTGGATTAAATCGTCGAAATTTGTTTGGAAAAACTCTTTCAAGAGGAGTGAGTCTTATTCATGGCTTAATTATATCACAACTTAGATAACAACCATTTTGTATTTAACGAAAAACTTTAAAATGATTTTGTTTATTTTGTGTTTACTTCCACTTAATATAATATCGATAATTTCTTGTGCTAACACTTTTGAGGTTTAAACGTTTCCCACTATTCGAATTATTGTGTTCTTTTTCGAATTTCCGTTACGTTGCTATGAAACATAATATTGCACGTGTGGTGGTTGTTGAACTGGAGATATTTATTAACCAATGGTTCAGATTTTGTGAGAAATTTAAAATAACCTTAATTTTTTTATTATTTCTTTTATTGATGTGTAAATCCTCTTATATACAATAAAACGTTTTTATTACATTTTTCAGTCACGGCGACGCTCTGAGTAACCGTTCTTATTCATGATAGAAACAAACCTAAGGAACGTTTTGAAATGAAACAATAATGTATCTATGAAAACCTAATGTAACGTAGATACAGCAACAAAAAATTAAACAATGCCAGAGTTTGCATTCTTACGTATCATAATTTTATTTCGGATGACTCATCGCGGCACCATTTTTGTCCCGAGGTTTATCCCTGATGCCGGAAAGTGTCAGGTGACACTGTCCACCTTGCAAATGTTTTTAAGTATTTAATTCAAAAATTAGACCGTTTTGTTTTAATATGATTCCTTTTTACGAATTAAAGTAAAATTAGTTCCATACAAAATTAAAAAATGGCCATGTCGTTAAATAACTCGACACCAGAACTGGAAAGGCCAAATTCAGATGAGTAACACTGATGTTTGAACCTGTTAGTCACCCTAGCAAGTTATAATAATTAAAATTATGCTACAGAATGTCTTTTAAAATTTATATGACTTTATTTTCTCTCTTACTGCTGTAAACTAGTTGTAAAAATTGGAATTAACGCTATTTAGGTTTTCAATGAAAAAATTAGACTTTGTTTTGTTTTAAAATGACTAGTTTTTACGAATTTTAAGAATTTTTTTTACAAGTTGTTTTGCGCAGATAGCCTAGATGCCTTGCGCCTTAAAACGTCAAATCAACCATCCAACCAACCTCTCCGATTTATTATATTATGTACGTTTCGTATTACATTCCCAAATGACAGGAGGTTCGATTTGAAATCTCCCCCCGCTAGTACAACGGTATGTCTTCGGATTTACAATGCTAAAATTAGGGATTCAATTCCCCTCGGTGGGCTCAGCAGATAGCCCAATGTGGCTTTGCTATAAGAAACCACAAACTCGATTTGAATTTAGTAGTTAACATGTATTAACTTTTATTTGCAAACAAAATTGATACACACAATTTCCGTTTTTATTTTCTTTACGTAAATATATTTTAATATACAAACACCAAAATTATACATTTTATAATTACGGTTATTACTAACAGTTATTACAAAAGATGGTTTATGTACAACAGTGTTATAAACTTACAGAGAATAATGAGTCGCATATCCGGTTTCGAACTGAATATTGTATCGACGATCCAAGCACGCGCTGAACAAATTTATTCTGTGTTGATATTGTTACCGTTTGTCTTAACTGATCTCATACCTTTACTAATTCGTTTCTTTCGGCAAAGATAATTAATGTCCCCATAGGTATAATAACGTTTAAGGTTGTAACGGTTGGTACGCTCGAAACCAATTAACGTTGCTGGTCCAATTCTGTAGTTTTCCGATTAATAGAAGTTATCTGCTTATCAATAAACGTGTTAATACCAATACCAGCCGTTCTGAGATACAATTTTATTTCAAGTGGGTTTCTCGTCATCCAGAGACACGCCTGTAGCACACTGACTGTAGCTTTTAAAAAGAAGCACACGTTTCTAAAAATTTCGACTTTGTTCACACGACCCTTCTTCAAACAAATATTGTTGCTTTTCATTTTAGAGAATTCGCTGCAAGGTTCAAGAACAGGCGGAATTTGAGCAATACATAGTTAATAAAAAGTAAACTATGTGGAAACAAGCGTAGGCACTAAAATAAATGTACGACATTAATGGAGGGACGGGAGGTTAAGTTCCCTTCAATCACCAATAAAGTAACCTAAAATAATTTAGGTATTTGAATAATGTTAGTGCTCGTGCCTAAATCACCATTATGCATCGGACCAAGCATTTGGAACTTTGTCGTTTATGAATTTACTGTTCCGTTATAGTTATTTTGAATTAAGCACAAAGCTACACAATGAACTATCTGTAATCTGCTCACCACGTGTATCGAAAACCGCTCTCTAGCGTCGTAAATCCGCAGACCTCCCACTGTACCACTAGAGGGACAGTAATATAAAGCATATGACAATATTACAAGAAGTACAATCGTCCAAAGCCGTAATAAAAACAATAACATTTCATTTCAACATGCTATATCATATAATTAATAAAATATCACAACTTTTATTGGCTTTTTATTTGTCTAGAATTAAAATTACTTCAGCGTCTTTGTTTTTTTGTTTTCGGCCCATTATTTGGCGCTTCATCACCCACCCCTTCAGAAAAAGGCCTAGCCAGTTTGGGTAACTACCACAGTATTTATGTGATAAATAAATAATTTTGTGTTTGCACTCACACTTGCATTTGTTTGTTTACCTCTTCCTCCATTCCTGACTTAACAATCCTGTACTTGCGTTTTGTAGAAACTTTTTTTTCTGTTAAATATTAATCAGTGTACGAGAACACTAACCAAACCACGACAAACTTGCGACGTTTGTTACTTGTTATTCTCCATTAAGAAGTAATGCACTGAATAGTAAAACAAGCATTCAGTAAGATCTTTAAAGAATATACTAAGATATATTCTTTATTACTGAAGAAATGTCTATATGGAAATATACACATTGGTACTGAAGTTAGATAGTAAATAAAATGTACTAAAACCTATACATTAATACCAAAGGAATGTCTTATGAAAATACACACTTTTAACGATTTGTTTGTTTGTTTTTGAATTTCGTACAAAGCTACTCGAGGGTTATCTGTGCTAGCCGTCCCTAATTTAGTAGTGTAAGGCTAGAGGGAAGGCAGCTAGTCACCACCACCCACCGCCAACTCTTGAGCTACTCTTTTACCAACGAATAGTGGGATTGACCGTCACATTATAACGCCCCTACGGCTGAAAGAGCGAGCATGTTTGGCGCGACCGGGATGCGAACCCGCGACCCGCAGATTACGAGTCGCACGCCTTAACACGCTTGGCCATGCCGGGCCCACTTGTAACGAAGTTAGATTATTATTAAAATATACACGTTAGTTTTCCATTTTTCACGTTGTTAGTGAATATGAAGTATGTGGTTATAATTAAAGATAATCGTCTTAAAGTAGGTGCTGAGGCTTTTGAGATGTAATCAGGTTCTGATGGGAGTGGTTGAAGTATTATCCCATTACCATTGTTAAACGGACGTTTCTTTTATCTTTTCAACATTATTCAGCTGCGTGGCACTCATGTTAATTATTCATAGTAGAGATAGGACCTACGAAGAGAATAATTATTGATGTTCTTCATTCCCGTTTTCTGATGCATCTTTCAGTCATTGATGAATTTAATAGTTCTGGTTACCACAGTGTTAATATTACTGATGAAAATGAGTTGTCTGTCAAAGAGTCAATCAGTACTCTTTCTAAAGTACTTCAGTGTTTCTTTCAGAGGGATGCCACTGCTTTCAATGGTTGCTAATGGTTTATCTTTAGCAGTATGTCTGTTACTGAGTGTCCAAAACATAACTGTGACTTTTGAAGGATTGGTGACTATTCCTGGGCCACTGAACCATTTGCTCACCTTACTAATAGATTGTTGTATCGAGTGTTCTATTCTAACTTTGCTAGAGGCTCTGCTGTATTCCAGAATGTCGTCAGCAAATTTTAGATCCATAGTTCAGATGTTGAAGAGGACTGACAATATTAGTGATCTTTGAAGCATACTGGCACTGATAGTGATCTCAGTCCAGATTTCATGTTTCAGGGTACATATTCTGGTATATAGTGCAACAACGACCAATCTTAAATGTGCTGCATGATACATTTTTTGAATATTTTATCAGCAAAAATGGGCAGCTGGAATTTATTGTAAGCATCTTCTAGACCATACTTCAAGTCTTCCTATGTATCATTTTCAAATTCTCTTCTGTTGCTATAATCATTTAATAATGAGACTAAAAATAATTCAATCTGAAAGGACAATCCAGCTACAGCCCTCTCTGGAATATTAGCAATGATCTTTTGTAGGACGATGTTTTGATTACTTTTAAAGCAATAGTGATCTTTCAAGGGCTGGGATAAGGATATGATAAAGCCATCAGTTCATATCTCAAGGATGATACCTGTTGCCTAGCTACATTGATACTCTCTTACACTAATTTCAACAGGTTGGTGTCTTACTTGAGATTTATGACTCTGAGCATCTAGAATAAGCTAAGGATGCTTATATACCTGCTTTTGGTTTTAATTTAAGCCACTTCTGCATATCATCATGGTGAAATTAGTTAATGTATCTGTGCATCTAGGCCTTCCTTTGCCTTTATTTATACAGAAGGAAATATTGTCATTATCTTAAATGATTGGTTGACATTATCATGTGTTTGAATATTGTGTTAGCCATGAGCTTGTGGAAGTGTCAGAAGAGTCGGGTTCTATATTTTGTAATCATCGCCTCCTTTGCACAACCTGAGTTTTACCTATTCAATATAAACTAAGTTTGAGCTTAATTACAATTAAAGTCAATGTGAAATGCGAGCAGGTAATTCATTGCCTACAAACGGTAATACGTTACAAAATAATGTCCTGATGGGTCTTTGCGGGTGGAACGGAGCTCGTGTATTCAGAGTGGTTCCTCCAATGACAAGCAAGAGAACTTCAACCAAATTTTTATTAAAATATCAAAATTAGTACTTCAGCTGGATCATCACTAAAATATTATTATGGGTACTTTACGTAGATCGTTATTATGATATTATATTGGTACATTTGGATCTTCATTAGAATATACACTTGTACTTCATATGAACATCATTACAATACCAGCGTTGATATATGTGTATCGTTATTAGAATATACACTTGTCCTTCATATGAACAGCATTACAATACTAGCGTTGATAGATAAGTATCGTTATTATAATATACATTAGAATATGTTATTGGTAGATTTGGATCGTCATCAGAATATACACTTGTATTTCATATGAACATCATTACAATACTAGCGTTAGTAGATATGTATCGTTATTAGAATATACACTTGTACTTCATATGAACATCATTACAATACTAGCGTTGATAAATATGTATCGTTATTAGAATATATATTAGAATATGTTATTGGTAGATTTGGATCGTCATCAGAATATACACTCATATTTCATATGACTATCAGTACTAATATGAGAGTAGGAAGATCGCGAAATTAATTCTTTGTACTTCAATATAAAATTTCCTTGTTGTATTTCTATAGTAAATTTTCAAGTAAACATCAACTTCTCTGAGAGCGTTCATGTGAATCATTTTAAACGCTTAATTAAAACTCGGTATTTTTAATATCCTTCTTCTAGAATAATCAAGTCAGTTCAAACTGTTTATTTTCAAGATTTGATTGTTAATATTTCATTAATGATGTGCTTGCATATATTAAAACTCACAAAAACAAATTTAAAAAAAATACATCAAGCTGCAGTTGAAAGTCTCGAGAACCACTGCATGTGTAAAGTCACAGGAACGTGGCTAAACTTGCTTTACTTGCGAGTGTTAAGTGATAGTTTTTAACCCCAGGTTTATTAACGTTGATCTCCTCAACGTTCTGAACGTCTCCAGGAACGAACATAGCTCCGGTTCTGCCTCAAGTCGGAGTTCTGGATTTCAGTACATCATACAAAGAACTTCATCCAAACCGCTCGACGGAGAATTTTTGGTGATAATAACTTTCTTTTATCTCATTAAAGTTGTAACTATAAACGGACAATAAGTGAAGAGAGAACTCTACATGTGTGAAAAAAAAATAAATTTAAAGAGGTCAACTTTCGTGAGCAAACCTAACTTGGCCAGTTTTAGGATCAGGAAAATCGTGAAAAACAGTAACGTCGAAAGCTGCCAATACTTCTGTTTAGAACTTTAGAAAATTAAATGTGTACCAAATATCATTTACGTTGACCAAAATACGGTGGAATAATCGTCAAACAACTCTAAAATTATGTTCTTTGTGGCATTTTGACCCCCTACAATAGGTAAAAATAAGTAAATCCACCATTTTTGTTTGTAACTATGTGGAACCAGTAGAAAAGTATCATTTTATCAAATCTCACGGAAAACTTGTAAAAAGTCCTCCACTGACATAGCGCTAGGTCTACGGATTTACAACGCAAAAATCAGGTATTCGATTCCTCCTTGTTGGACTCAGCAGATAGTCCCAATGTGGCTCTGCTATAAGAAAGCACACACACACACACACAAACTTGCCAAAATATTTCCGATAACTGAACAAAAACTTCATATTCCTTTTTTTGAGCTCTAACCCCTTAAAAAGACTCAAAATCAAAAACCCAATTTTTTGTCTATATCAATGCATTGGGCGTACCAAAATTTATATTATTGTAAATTTTTATTTTTAGTGCCGTAAATACGACCGCGAACGAGCCCAAAATATATGTTTTTGGGTTGTTTGACCTTGGATCCCTTAAAATTCTTAAAAGGCCTAAAAAAAATTGAAAAGGGTGTCTGGGCGTATTGGACCACAGTATTATCTTACAAAGTTTACGTCATGAAATATAAGTTAGGGTGAGTTTTCTATGTGGATGAAGATAATTTTCAACAGAAAAAAGTTCAAAATTTAAAGAAAACAAGAACAACAAAAAACATTAAAATGTTTTACTTCAGTCTTTATTGCTAGAAAAACAACTTCAATCAATCAAAATTGGAAGGAAAGTGTAGTGAGTGCTTAAAATAATACCATAATTTACACCTAGAAGGAAGAATTGAATGTTGGAAGTAAACCATGAAAAGCTTTGGGGGAAAAACAAGTGGCACCGTTTTATCCATTAAGGGTTTCTCAAAGCGTTAAAAAGTAGACTAAGTATAAATGTAGTAGAAGCAAGTAAAGATAGGTTAACACTTCTCTTGGCTTACGCACGAATAAGATCACAACAAAACTAAAACTTTTGTTTCTTCGTTGTTAAGCACATAACTACCCACTATACGTTTCGAAACCAGGTTTCTTGAGTATTAATTTAGCAGGAATACCGCTGTGTCAATGACTGACTTGAAACTTTGTAATTCACATGAATATAAAGTAAGTAAGTTACATATTGAGCTAGAAGTGTATTAACACCACAAAGGTGCAGAGAGTAGAGACAATTTACAATAAGTAACAAAATCCTTTAGGTTCACAATCAGTATTCTTCATAATAAGTGTGCAAAAGGGATGGAAATAATTTTTATACTTTAGAAATTTGGGAAAACTTGTGAGTCAGAAAAAATGAAAAAGGGAAAATACTGAGAAGTAAAACTAGAAGAATTGAGAAAGAAATAAGGAGTAGAAAATGGTAAAAAGAAACTGTATATTGACCATTATCGCTGAAGCTGTCGAAACGGTTAGAATAGAAAAAAACTAGAATAATTTTAGGAGAACTAATTGAGGGTATGGAAAATTATTTTATTTTTTGTAAAAATGTTTACTCCTTTTCCACAGTCTGGTAAATAGAATATAACAATATTCTTTAGGTTAAGCAGTTCCACTTACATGACGGCCCTGCATGGCCAAATGGTTAAGACACTCGACTCGTAATCCGAGGGCCTCGGGTTCGAATGCTCGTCACACCAAACATGCTCTACCTTTCATCCGTTGGGCCGTTATAATGTGACGGTTAAGCTCACTATGTATTGTTAAAACAGTAAATCAACAGTTGGCAGTGGATGGTGGTAACTAGCTGCCCTCCCCTTAGTCTGTATCTATGCACAAAATTGAAAAACAAAATAAATTATTTATATCTTCACAGTGTACGCTAATTTCTGGAAGAATATGTAAAATGTGATGATATTTTAAATTTATATATATTATGCAATAGTTTCTTCATGAACAATTGCTAAAGTTTCCGATAAAAAGTACAATTGTTAATAATTAGTCGTAATTATGAGTGACAGAAAAACTAGAAAAGTACTCTACGATTTCTCTATCTTACGTCATCAGTTCATCAATCTCGCTGTTTCTTGTTTTTATTCCAAGAATATCTGACAAGTTTGCGCGTGAGCGCCTCTAATTATGTTTTAGGACTTCTCAAGTCCTATAAGATTTGTCGTCCACACGCTGGGCGTAAAAGAACCTGTCATGGCATTCATATTTTAATTTGCTATCTTACTGTCTTTGAGCTAATTTTGTTTTACTGAATATATGTATGAATGTGTTGTAAAATTATCGATTTTGATGAATTAATTAATCATGTGTTTAATTCATGAAGTGTAAAACATATATATTAAAGTGTTATCATGTGGTAACAAACTGATCCACAATAATAAAAGGCCGAGGCTTTGGGTTTGTGTGTGACACCCCATAACTACAAGAGCGAAGAACCTAGAAACTTAAAATTTTGCACACGTGCTAAATGGCTCATGAGGTATTATTACCTATCTACGTGTGTGCACATCTTTTCAATGAGAAATATAGTGAAAAACTACAAAGTAAAGAAGAGTAAGCACCAAGAAAAAAGAATGTAGACACCGAAATGTTGTATCCACACTGAAGATGTGCACCAAGGTATTACGTATCCACGTGTGTGTGCAAATGTGTGAGAAAATATTTTTATTATGCAAACTAGCGAAAAACCACATAGAAAAGAAATGTCAACGTCATAATTAATCAACAGTATTATAAAACTGTTTATAGTAAATGGCATCATTTAGTATTGAACTTCGGCTTAACGTTGATCTAAAATTACAAGAATTTTTTTCAAGACTAAAATATGTTTTTATTAATAAAATGTCATATATATAATCATTTTATGCAAGAGATAACGCTAATGTAACAGTTCGGATGAAAATACACAAAAAATATTTTAGTTCATTTATAATCGATATTTAAATAAGTAAAGAATTGTGTAAATTTAAAAATGTGATGTATATTTGACAAAATTTACCTCAGAAGGATATCCACATTAAAAACAGGACCCCTCGTTACATATAGTTAAGTAGGAAAGTCAGAGGCCAGTTAAGACACCGGTAGGGTTTGCGTCTATTTCAGACTTGATCATAGTGAGAGCAGTTAGCCTAAATCATCCGTCGTTACCAAATATTTGTTTGAGCATTTGGGCGAATAAAGGAATTAACTGTCACTTTTATAAAGCAACAGAACAGAGACAAACTATTGTTTAGCAATAATAAGCCTAACAATAAGCCAATATTCTATATTTTACACGTATAACAGTACTCATGAAAAAACGCAAGTTAATGTAGTTAACTCGGAATCACACATTGAGTTTTTACCGATTTTGATCTGTAAAGTACGCGCTTTTATGTTTAGTTTTAGCATAATTTTGTTTTATATGTATTGCGGTTTTTGAGAAAATATATTCAGGGTTCATAAAACGGAAATGTGCGTTTGTTCACCAGAGTTCTTACAAAAATGCTTGTAACACTTTGGGACCATCGATATATTAAAGGAGTAACAATAGAAACAAGTAAACCAGATCTATAGGTTCAACATTAAGAGCAACTATACACCGATATCCCTTTTGTAACTTTGTGAGAATTTCCAAACAAAGAAACACATTAATATTTAGAGATAAAAACGTCAAACTTCTTTTCCAGCATTAACACCGGATAGAACTTTTTACAACATACAGTTATGTATTTCTGGTACAAGGCATGGATTTTATATTAAAAATTAACAAAAATTAATATATCTTTAGAAAGTTATCTTGCTTCCTAGTGGCACAAAGATATGACTGCGAATTTCCAACGCTAGAATACATGTGGTGGGCATAACTACAAATAAAGAAGAACTAGAATTTTTTTATATGGAACATAAATATATTTTTTAAAAAACCGAAGAAAAATCGTGTGATCCTTTTCTATCCTTTCTGAACCAACTTCTGACAGTCAAAAACCATCAAATGTAACAAAATATATAAAAAGAAAGTTGTCAGATGTGGTTGAGGTACATGTTGTTAACACAAGTAATTAACACGTTTAAAATATGCCACCTTGCTTGTTGTTTATTTGTTGGATTTTTGAAAAAGCCACATCAATGCAATATGCGCTAAATCTGAAGAAACAGACTAGAGCGGAGGCAGATAGTTCACATTGCCACCCTGTTCCATTTCTTGTCAGACCAAATAGTAGGATTTCACCTTCACTCTTATAATGAAAACACGTGTCCAATGTGTGGAGCACAGCTAGTCTGGATGATGACGAAATGAATACCACAAAACATTCGTTCCAGACATCGTCATCATAACCACCATGGGTCACTTTATTACTTACAGCAAGGCTAATTCATTATTTTGTTCCTTATGGAAGTAAGATAATATTCAAACGATGGCATATCAGCTTTAGGCCTTGCAATATATAAATACATATATATACATAAGTATTTCTTTGAAGTAAACTGCATGACAAAGTACATTATCAGAATACATAAAAGTAAGAAAGAAATAAGCGAAGAGAAGAAAGAAACCAATACAACGCTCAATCAGTCAGATCATAATGTTGAAATACAAATTTTAGTTGACATTGGTTCAACAGTTTGCTCTGAGAAGTTTGATTGCAAATAAACATGAACTTTATCATTATAAATATATATATATATAGATTAAAAACGTACACTAATATACATTTACTGTGTTGAGCCAAAACAACAAAAAAACTCAAAACACCGTAGATATAATTAACTAGAAGATATTAAACCTTCATTTGTCAATTGTCTATGTTTTAAGACACGTTATTCAATGTATTTATCCCATCATTTTAAACACTGTCTTATGTTGAACATCATTTTCATCACTTTCTATAAAAAACAAAAAACATCTTTCACTCTCACCACTGGTGGCTCAGTAATAAGTATTCATTCTCATGACATTAGAAACCAGGTTTCGATGATCTTGAGATGAAGAACACAACTGGCCATTCTGTAGCTTTCGTAACAATCGAATAAATCCAATTATCATATACTAATATTAGTCATATTGTATCTTTTAATAATGCACTTTATTGATGAGCTCTGGACTGAGTGAAACGCGTTGTGTCCAATAGATACGACCGAATTAGTGTGATTTGAATACTATTATTATGTATCCTTCTAATTGTTGAAACTTTCCAAAGGACTGGCTATATAATATAGTATTATAAGTATGGTAGGTTTAACATTCATATCTGATGACGAGTACATAAATTATAATCATGCTTCGCCAACATGATCCATAAATTAATTCACTCGTGATTTATGATTGACATTTATAGTCAACAAGAAGTTGAATAAACTATCATCACACGCAAAACCGTCACTTACAAACACATTACTACAATTATAACTCCTTGATATTTTCACTGTAAAGTTTCACTGTGGATTATTTTTATACCAAGTAACGGTTTCTGTTAAAATTTTACAGAGAACAGTTTAAAGTTACTCATTCTAGTTTGTGTGATGGATTTAATATGTGGAAACATTACAGAAGCTCACCTACTAGATAGAGATGATGATTTCAGAATTGTGGCTGTTATCAGGAAAAAAGCCCGGCATGGCCAAGCGTGTTAAGGCGTGCGACTCGTAATCTGAGGGTCGCGGGCTCGCATCCCTGTCGCGCCAAACATGCTCGTCCTTTCAGCCGTGGGGGCGTTATAATGTGACGATCAATCCCACTATTCGTTGATAAAAGATTATCTCAAGAGTTGGCGGTGGGTGGTGATGACTAGCTGCCATTCCCTCTAGTCTTACACTGCTAAATTAGGGACGGCTAGCACAGATAGCCCTAGAGTAGCTTTGTGCGAAATTCAAAAACAAACAAACAAACAAACAAACGTTATCACGAGAAACGGTGTATGAAACTGGCTATATTAGTGACAATATCCGGGGAAAATCCATGTAATATCGCCACCCAGCCCAACACAATACCTCAAGTTCCTGTTGGTCAATTTTTTGTAGTCACATAACTCGTGTTTGTGTTCACTCATTAAATAAATAAAGAAAACAAAAGGAATTTAACTTACTAAGTTACTGATCGCCCAGCACTTGTTATTCATGTCATATTTTCATACTGGATAAAAGTGTTGTAGGCTTAAGATGTACAGTGTTGTTATTAAGGAGAAACAGTAACCATTTCCAAAAGACTCAGATATTCTGGTTCTGGAATACACCAGAAAGCAGTGAAAGTGTGTGTTAGAAATAGAATTCAGGAAATTGAATATTGCATCTTAGTTGTCACACGTTTAAAGACACACACTATAATAATAAATTTAGTATAGCTATAACACTAAGTAAATAACAATAAACAAACACTTAATTCGTTGTTAAAACTTAATCGTATGTTGCAAGGTGTGCAGCTTACACGAACTATGTATACAATGTACATATTGGACAGATATCCACTAACATGATCATTGATATCAGTACGTCTGTGCATTTATACGTTTGAAACAGTAAACTAACACGTCACGTGGTTAGTATTATTTTTAGTTAAGCACAAAACTACAGATTGGGCTATCTGTGTTGTGCCCACCACCTGTATTAAAAACAGGCTTTCAGTGTTTTAAGCCTTTAGACTTTCAACTGACCAGTGGAGGATACATGGTTTCTTAATTTTTTGTATACAAATGATGAAGTGCTTTACAAAATGTATATGAATAAATAAACACCCATTAACACTCAACGCATGTTTATATGTGTATCAAAATTATTATTTTGGGGTTTATATACTAAGATTGAAACTATGTCAATTTTATTTCTATACAGACTTGTATGAAATAAAAGATTTATCTTTTTAATGTTACATGTCCGCTTATTCTTGAAATATGAACAAAGGCAAACTTATTGTTTGAGTAAATATTTAAAAAAAGATGAAGATGTGTTTTTGTACAATAGCTGATTCTCTGCATATATTTCGTTTTTGTATTTTGGTTTTTCTGTATTTACAAATCTAGTTTCAGGACGAGAATAGTTAACAGAGATATTTAACACTGTTTGCTGAAATTTACTTTTCGTTGTTCCTTTTGACGATGCTTGATTCACAGAATATTGTTGTTTTTATTTATCATTTATAAACGTGATGTCTATACTCGTCACGCTCATTAGTTAAGTAGAACTTCTACACTTCATCTTCTGATGAGACATCATTATACATCTAGTGAAGGTTCATGAAGATATGTTTTTGTTTCTAATTTTGTGTAAAGCTGCTCTCGTGAGCTGTTTATGTTATCTGTCCCTAATTTAGCAGCTACAGACTAGAGTAAACACAACTAGTTAACATCACCTACTCCCCATCATGGGGTTACGATGTTCTGTAAAATAAAAGTTTATTTCTTATTCACATAACCTCTTGGCCCAATCTCGGGAATAAGAAACTTTACAGCTCCATGTCTTTCGTTGAATATTATTCATCGTATAAATATTTATCTTCATCTCTTGTCCGATCTGATGAAAATCTTTAGCTTACTCAACACAATATTCGCTCGGAAACTGCAGCGTCAAGTTCTGGATGTTTCTTTATACATCTAGTGGAACATCAGATGCTGTCGGTTCAAATTTGTTCAAGGAAAGAAATCTAGTCAGGATTGCGACAAATAACAGATATTTTTTCTCCGGAAGGGATCAATATTACACTTTCAACCTTACTTGTGTCTAATCTTTATCTCGGATGAAGTCTGGCAGCCATACCTTGCCATCCAAAATGCTTTACTCAACGTTCAGGACATTATAGAATAGATACCATAAAAAATACCTTGCTTACAAAATCAGGTATAATCACGGACTCAATGTCCCTTTTTATCTCAGCTTAATATCTCATCCCAATAACAGTAATATGAACATATTATCAGAAAGACAGAAAAACAACACAGAAAAATACATTAGTCGATCAAATACTGATGTTTGCCTAAGAACAGCATATGCAATTCAGCTCACCCACAAAGTATATTGATACTGACTGCACCAATGTTTACAGTCCTTGAGATGGCTTCAATGTGGAACTCTTTGTTACAAAGGTACAACACCCACCTCATGATCCTTACATTATTGACTTGCACCTCTGAATGTATGCAAATTGGTGATGATCTGTCTAGATGATGAACTCCTTCCTGTACAGGTAGTTCTGGAACTTTTTAATGGTAAGTATGATGGTCAGACATGCTCATTCAGTAACAGAGTGGTTCTCACTACTTAACAGCTTTTTACTTGTATATATTACTGGAAACGGTCCATCTCTATATTATTGTAAAAGCACTTTCACAATTTCAATGACTGAAGCATCAACCTAAACAGTCAATGGTTTGTTGAAATCTGGAATGCAACCTGGTGTCGTTGTTTCCACTTTACTTTGTTGGATAAACCTTTCTTGGTCAGGTTAGTGAATGGTGCACTAATTTCAACATAGTTTGGGGTGAATTTCCTATAATATCAAAATAAATCCAGAAAGGATCTGACTTGTTCCTTTTTAGTCAGTGCTAGTGTATCTTGTATTTGGAATACCTTTTCCATGGCTGTGTTTCAGTCCCAGCACATAATGTGCAGTGTAGCACTTGGATGGTCTGATGGTGAGACCTGCTGCTCTCACATGTAACAGCTTTTTACATTTCTTCATATAGTCTTCCCATTTCACAGTATGTGTCAGGATGGCATCTGCATAGTGCTTGATATTGGTGGTGTTGCACAGCATCCTCCTTATCATGCAGTTGAACGTTTCTGCCGAGTTGACTTGGCACCCACTGAAATTGGTAACATCCATCTAGTATTAAAAATGCTGTCTTCTCTGTAAATCCTGTCTTCATTAGGATTTGGCAACAACCTTTACTGAGGTTGATCTTTAAAGAGAACCTGACCTGATAGTTTCTAGGTTGTCCATAGGTTCAGAGTTGAACTTCATCACAAGATTCAGCTTTTGGAAATTTATTTAGAAACAGTTAACCTATCTCTAATTTTTGTGATTAAAACTGGTAAATGGTAGGCTGAATTTGAATGCTCAAAAATTCCAGCTTCCAACATTGCCTCAGATTCCTGCTTTATTAGGTATCTCATTGCATGAGGCATCTGAAAGGGCTTCACTTTAGCTGGATGCCTTGTTGTTGTGTTACACAAGGCCTATCTTTCCTAATCTATCCATGAAGATATCTCTCCTCTTTCCATTCTTTTATCAAAATTTAACATGGTTATATATCATGTAATCTCCATGCAATTTGCACTTTTACTATAGTTATGCACATATTGGTCTATTTATTTCCACTGTTCTTCTCATTTTTGGCTGTGGCTTACCAAATGTTATAAACTTATTTAATAGTAATGTAAATTTATAGGTGTGTTGGGCTACGAAATTTTCTACAGTAGGTATCTCTGACTTGTTGGCAGTGAAATTGACAAAAAATGAACAACATGCACTCCACTTGTTTTTTTAAAATAATATATGTTTGAAACAAGTTAAATGTATGTACAAAATTATTTACACTATGGAGATAATATTTGTATCTTAGACACTATACAGTTTTCTTTATATTGTCCAAAGTCCACTTAAGCCAATTCAACTGTTTTAGAATTCAGTTGACAAGCTAAACTTTTATTTCTTTTAATCACAGTAGTATCATGATATCACATGAGCTACTACGGTTGTATCCTTAACTCTCAGTATTATTCTGTTTTTTGTACTTCCAATTATCATCTTTCTTTTGTTGAAGTCCACATATGTGGGTTAAGTTGGTTTAGAACACCCTTTTATGAGACATATTATTCTACTTATCTCTTTCAAACTTTAAATGTCACCCTGACCTACCAACCATTCACTTCCACAACAGTTAACTTTACAAAGTCTAACTTTTCTCTGACAGAAGTTTTCTCTCATGTGACCTTTACTCTCTCTTCATTCATCTAGTTGTAGTTATTTATACATGTATCACAGTCTTGGCACCAGCGGATTGCAAACACAGTGTTCAATAGCCTCAACATCACTGAGTTACAAAGTAAATTAATTAATAACACTACCTGCACTAAACAGTCTTATATTAAAGTTGATGTAAAGTTTAGACATAATTTTTCTCAATTTTGTTTTGTAGTATTTCCTAAAATCATACATTTACATTATTTTGCTCTCTTTCAAAAAAAAAAAAATTAAGTGATAAATGTTTATATGAAGTTAAATTGTATTATTTGTAGTTAAGTAAAAGTACTCATTGTTTTTGGTATAACTTGATATAACTGTATTGTGTCCTGTATACTTTGTTATTACATTACTATTGAATAGCATCAAAATTTTATAAAGTTATATTTCCTGTACATAAATCGTTATCTGTATGCATTCATAAAACTACATCTTGCTCTATGTAATTTATAAAATTGTGGTCTCTGTATGCTTTATAATATATTCTATTATACCTAATTTTTACAATTGTGTCATTACATTCTGTGTACTTCCAGGGAGCAGCTCTTGGGTCTAACTTGACCATAATTTCATTTGAAACATTTTTGGCTTGAAAAAAGAAAAACGCATCTGTACTTGTTTGTTTCTCTGTTTATCAACACTTCAATAAAAGTTCTCTTCTTATTGATTTTCATATTTTGTACCCTTGTCTTCCTATTTTTTATGTTTATGAAGGATAGTATACTTTTAAAATATTTTCATAAAAATGTACATAAGTTTCTATCATTGTTTTAAATTGTTTAGAATTTTTATACACTAGACTTTATTGACTTATAACAGTTTAGATCTTTATTACATTCTTTTAATACAAACGTGTGTAAAGTGTAACAGTTAAAACATAAATTTGAGAAATAAGTACATACACATATATATAAGTATAAAAGATATTGTGTACAAAAAATTTTATTTTTCTCTAATTACATGTTTGTTCAATATTTAATTGAAATATATTTTGTAAGCATAGTATCAACACAAAACATTTTGCTTTGTAGATAGCAGAGAAGAAGGAAAAAGTTCAAGTGGAACAGGACAGGAAAAAAGCAGAGTTTAAAGCTGGTCAACACATTGGTGTAAGTGATATTGTAAAACTGTGTGACTGTCATCATATGATGAGTATTATTAGTAAGTTAAAGTTTGTTGACCATCATCTTGGTGTAATTATAACAGATGAACTCTACTGGTCACCCCTTAATTTAATGAAATATAAATACATGTTATCATCATAATGTATCATCTTTTGTAAATATTGATATTCTTTGATTCACATAAGAAGTAAGTGATCAACAGTTTGTAAAATCATTCTTGAAATTACTGATCATCAATAATAATATATTTATTTTCAACATAGCTTGTACTTTGTATAAGAAGAGGTAAGCTAAATTTAAAAATAGCAAGACAACTTGATGTAGAATTTTAACATTATATAATACAAAATGCATTATTAATGAGTGTGGTCATAGAGCATATTTAAACTTATCAATTTTATTCTTTTCATTGTTACGTATGTTTATCTGAAGAGTAAACTATAATCTTCATAGTTATGAGTCTTCCATGGTTTCTTTGATTCGGTAATTGTACTAACATCTTTCTTCATATGTACATTCTCCATGGTTTCGTTGATTCGGTAACTGTACTAACATCTTTCTTCATATATACATTCTCCATGGTTTCTTTGATTCGGTAACTGTACTAACATCTTTCTTCATATGTACATTATCCATGGTTTCTTTGATTCGGTAACTGTACTAACATCTTTCTTCATATATACATTCTCCATGGTTTCTTTGATTCGGTAACTGTACTAAAATCTTTCTTCATATGTACATTCTCCATGGTTTCTTTGATTCGGTAACTGTACTAACATCTTTCTTCATATGTACATTCTCCATGGTTTCTTTGATTCGGTAACTGTACTAACATCTTTCTTCATATGTACATTCTCCATGGTTTCTTCGATTCGGTAACTGTACTAACATCTTTCTTCATATGTACATTCTCCATGGTTTCTTCGATTCGGTAACTGTACTAACATCTTTCTTCATATCTACATTCTACATGGTTTATTTGATTGGGTAACTCTACTTACATCTTTCTTCATATGTACATTCTCCATGGTTTCTTTGATTCGGTAACGGTACTAACATCTTTCTTCATATCTACATTCTCCATGGTTTCTTTGATTCGGTAACTGTACTAACATCTTTCTTCATATATACATTCTCCATAGTTTCTTTGATTCGGTAACTATACTAAAATCTTTCTTCATATGTACATTCTCCATGGTTTCTTTGATTCGGTAACTGTACTAACATCTTTCTTCATATGTACATTCTCAATGGTTTCGTTGATGGTACTAACATCTTTCTTCATTGTACATTCTCCATGGTTTCTTTTCGGTAACTGTACTAACATCTTTCTTCATATGTACATTCTCCATGGTTTCTTTGAATCGTTATCTGTACTTACATCTTTCTTCATATCTACATTCTCTATAGTTTCTTTGATTCGGGAATTGTACTAACATCTTTCTTCATATATACATTCTCCATAGTTTCTTTGCTTTGGTAACTGTACTAACATCTTTCTTCATATGTACATTCTCCATGGTTTCTTTGATTCGGTAACGGTACTAACATCTTTCTTCATATCTACATTCTCCATGGTTTCTTTGATTCGGTAACTGTACTAATATCTTTCTACTAAAATCTTTCTTCATATGTACATTCTCCATGGTTTCTTTGATTCGGTAACTGTACTAACATCTTTCTTCATATGTACATTCTCAATGGTTTCGTTGATTCGGTAACTGTACTAACATCTTTCTTCATATGTACATTCTCCATGGTTTCTTTGAATCGTTATCTGTACTTACATCTTTCTTCATATCTACATTCTCTATAGTTTCTTTGATTCGGGAATTGTACTAACATCTTTCTTCATATATACATTCTCCATAGTTTCTTTGCTTCGGTAACTGTACTAACATCTTTCTTCATATGTACATTCTCCATGGTTTCTTTGATTCGGTAACTGTACTTACATCTTTCTTCATATCTATTCTTCATATATAAAATGCAGATGTGTTACTTGAAATACAAAAGTGAGTACTCAGCAATTAATTTTAATATTTACTTTTGAATTAATAAATTAAGTCTTGTATAACATTAATATTTGATGTATTAACTGTTTTGAGTGCCACGTATTCCTATATACATCTATATATATAAAGCACAAAAAAGTGTCTGTCTGTTACTTGTTTAGTTATTCCTAGGTTGCTGGGCCAATCTGAAACACACTTTATGAAATAATAATCTGGAACAACGGACATGTTACTGAAAGGTTCACAACCTCATCCACCCTCCTTATTATCTTTGACATAAATTAATGTTAACTACATTTATATATTTATAGTGTTACATTTTAACACCAAACAACAACAAAAAACTTTACCAAATTGTCTGTACCCTAGTGGGACTGCAGTAAGTCTGTAGATTTATAGCACTAAAATTAGGGGGTTGACTTCCCTAGGTGGACACAGCAGATAGTTTGACATGGCTTTGCTATAAGTAAGTTATAATTTTCCTATACAGGAGCAGAGCATGCTCACATGATATGCAACTCCCTCTATATTCCTCTACTGAATCTTCACTTCAAAGTTTGATAAAAGGTGTAAGCACTGGAGAAGTTATGAGAAGTGTGAGAATGGGTAAGTACCTAACAGAATACACTTTCAGTACAGGAAAAATTATAACTTCCAATACTGTACTTACATCACAAAATTTGCTAGAATCCCACACTAAGAAAGAGGAGAGCCAATGTGAGTGAGTAACAGAAGCATCTAAAAATGTGTCCGAAGGATACACCAGAGCATGAGAAAGAGAGATTTGGAGAACACAGTAGAGAAGCTGCATCACTTTTGAACCAGGAACATTCTTCACCTGTGTGTATAATTTGTGAAACAGAAGGTCAATATCACAAGATGTATAGTTTCTGGGGCATAATGGACCATACTTGGCAAGCCAACTACATAAAAAACCTCCTCTATTGGGTACCAACATCCATATAAGGGTTGGATGAGGATCATACTATCTTTACCCTTAACCCAGTAATCATGGATTAAGACCTGCTCTAATTATTTGGTACTACAGCAAATCCAGGACAGGCCATCTGTCATTAAGATGGATTCAACTTGCATGAGGATTTATGTTGATTGGTTCACTCAAATCTAACACTTCAATGTTAAAAACCAACATCCAAATTAAGGCAGGATAATTGCTCCCAATCAAAAGGGGTAAACAGCATTTGTGATGAATTAACTCCAGTTGGTATGGAATGTGTAACAGGAGACCATGTCAACCAGTTAGGTGATAGATCAACTCCAGTGATTGCGAAAATTGTTGAACATGGAAAAAAGGAGAAAGTCATGTCCACCAGAAAAAGGGCAAATCAACTTCTATGGCAGCCAGATCTCACATACATCAGTAGAACACTGCTCTTCTCTCAACTGAATGGTTATAGCGAACTTTTCTGTGTAACCCATTCAGGAGATTGCCTCCATGGTCAACCACCCCAGCAGCTTGGAAATGAAAAGTGGTAAAGACTCCCATACTCCACTTGAAGAAGAGGGGTGAGAATTTCTTGGAGAGCCCAGAGGAGCATCATCACCAGAAACAGAGCAATGGGTAACATTATTTTGAAAACCAGACATACCGAATTATTCACTCTAGGCATGACAACAATTGGCAGGGGGCACCTATCCTCTTCTACTTTACCCATGCAGTCCATGGATAGTACAGTCTGGAACAGACTGTAAAGCAATTATTGTAAAATAGATAGCCTTCCAGTGACCCTGTGGAACACTCCATCTCTACAGCAAGTGTGTAGAGACATGAATGATAGAATGCGAGTTTACATGGCTTGCAATGCAGATCTGAAGAGCAATACCTAGTTAGGCACCACTCACCACTGTGGTAAAAGGGAAGAAAGAAAGGCCTCTAAAAAATACAAAAATAAACAGTACTTACCAGTTAGAGTCATATCAATGTCTGTAGTATGGTCACAGGTGGAAGAAGAAATCACAAGTGAAATTTACTGAACATGATGGAAGATGAACATACTGGGTGTGGCCACATGCCAGTGTGGAAAATCTCTTCCAATGAACAACAAAGACAAGAAGCAAGGTAAAATGTGAGAAGACAGAGTAGATGGGAGGAAACATAGAATAAGGTATGAGATGAATAAGATAGGATAGACACGTAGAGATAAAACTGATTTTAAATATTTTAAGTTAACATTTCCTTACACAGAAAATGCATTTCTGGTAGGTATTGACTGCCCTCTAAGTACTGGTAAAAATATTTGCTAACAGCATAACTTTTATACCCCATCAGTTGCATGCCATTTCAGCTAGTCCTCTCAACTATTCTTTAGCAATCCTCATTTTCAAGAATTGGCAGGTAAAAAAATTAGAAACATGGCATATCAGTGGGGTGAAGAGTGTAAAGTGGGTGATAAGTTGAGGGTAAGTACCTGTTGGAAATAATTTTCAGTTTAACTTCCTAAATCGTCTTACTTCCACCCACTCAAAGCTGAAATATCACATTGTAAAAATGGAGGGTCTGGCGAAGGTGCATCAATATCCAATCAAGCAGAAAGTGACCACACTGACATAAGAGAAATGCAAGAATACGAAAATTAGGTGTACCTCTGGGGTATAGCAGTACCTTTGGAATAGATATGCTCTTCATCCAGTAATTCATAAAGAGACAAAAAAAAGAGGGCATAACTGAGTTGGCAAGCACCAATACATTTAGAAAAAGAGATATACAGCACTGAATTGTTTGAAAAGTGCTGTATAATCACAAACTGAAATAGCATGGTGTTAAAAAATAAGAAACGTTTAGGGGAGAAACAGCAATGAGCCCATATAATTATGTACCAAGGGTAACACCTTAGGTAACACATATCACCAAGTGGGATCTTAAAATATGATATGTATCAACTAAAAAGGTAGGGAAAAAGTAATACATCAACTTATTCCAGTCAAAAGCAAACAGAAGTATATAGAACTGTCACATAAGGAAGACAATAAGTGTCTTCAATACGGTGAAAGTGAGCAGCTGAAGACACAGTTAGATGACAACTTGGTTGCAAATAAACACTGTACACATATTGACCTTCCATGGATGAAGGTATGAAGGTAAACTATTGTCTCTTGTACAGGAAAGGAAAGATGCTACATGAGGGGTGAGTTCCTGAGTTAAGGCAAGGGACTGAGCAAAAGCTATGCAAGATGGTGGTGTTTGGTGACATTGCAATGAACTATGTACAATCATGGTTGTTGCAGGAGAAACTGGTACAGAGGTATAACACTTCAGTAAAAGGTCAGAGAAAAGGAAATATGTCTAAACAGGCCAATACAGAACAACCAGCTGGACACAACAGTCTGAATAAGGTAAAGATTCTGGAGTTCTAGACAGGCATATGGGTAAAGATACCTCCAATCCTGAATGAATGCATCTACTTTCAGAAGAGAAAGGTGTGGAATCAGAGTCCAAAAGAAGGAATTTTGGCATTCCAGCAAGTCACAAACACATTTATATGTGGTGTTCCCAGTTGGGCACACATTCACCAAAATACCTATAGGAGTAGGGATCACTGCCTGGTGAAAACTTTGGAAAATCAAGATAAGTAATCATCTACCAAATTCATAATACCAGGAACAAGACATGCTAAGACTGTCATGTAGTGGCCATAGTTATATTGAAGAAGACTTGAAGAGTCCAAAAACATACAGCTATGGATTTGCTTGGTGATATAGCCAAAGACAATGGAATAGTTGGAATGAACCATAAATCCCCTCCCTCATCTCAGGAGTGGAACGAAATTATACAGAGCCTGACAAACAGCTAAATGTTTCAGGATTTTGAAAACAGAGAGTAATATCCTTGACAGACTATCAACTGGAAATCTTTTGGGATTCAAGGAAAGCTCCCAACCCACCAAGAAAATATCTGTAAACAAATGAGACTGCAGAGATGGTGGATGACTGGAAGTCCACACCATAACCAATTCCCTGAGGAGCAACCAAGAAAGGTTGACCCTGATCACAGGAAACAGGGTAATGGAATGGTTCAAGGGCATGTGGGAGAAATTTCATTGATCAGAAAGCATTCATTAAGGCAAACACATGTGAACTGGATCCAAGGAAATTATAGCCTCCAAGGAAGCCCATATCTTCAAAAAAGAAGGTGGTAGGGCTATTGAGACTGTTCACTCCATATCCCTGAGTCAATGTAATGTCAGGCCTAGCTTTCATATAGAAGCTAATCAGTAATAACTGCTCATAAGTTTGGAATCTAACATTAGGCCTATGGAGGATAAAACAATGTCAATGTGAAATTAAGCTGCCAATAATCTTACTTCACAAACAATTACTTGTTAAAATATTTTACATGGGTTTGAAAATTTGGAATAAAATCAAACAGGTCATTGCTATTATCTCAAATCTATATTATGAAACTACTTCTTATTTATGTTTTACCAATTAGTATAGCATAAAATCATAGCTAATAATCCATTTTAATAAAAAAACTTCAAACTTTTATGCTATTTTACAAGGCAATATCAAAAGCAATCCTGAATTTTCCCTTGGGTGACACGAGACATTTTCTCTAAGTATTTTGTCTTCTCTCTTTTATCCACCAACCCTTCAAAAAGTAAAAAACTAACTGTAAATTACTCACTATAAAATTGACATTTCTCAGATGAACCATAACTTTTATAGCCTTCAATTTTGCTTGATTATAAAGCTATCAAATAGAAAGTCAGGTCCTCCTGCCACATAGTCTCTTTCAGAATTTGTTAATAGTTCTCCTGTATGCTTAATTATATGTTACTTATAACCAATATAAAGTGAAGGTTTTCATCTGTAAAATGATGTATTATATAACATAGTTTTCTAGAAAACAAAATCATCATTTTCACTTAGAGTACAACCTTCATTTTCATGAGAAAGTTAATGACTACTGTGCATGAATTTGTTTGGTTTGTTTCGAATTTCGTGCAAAGCTACTCAAGGGCTGTCTAGGCTAGCCATCCCTAATTTTGCAGTGAAAGACTAGAGGGAAGGCAGCAGTCATCACTCCCCACTGCCAACTCTTGGGCCACTCTTTTACCAACAAATAGTAGGATTGACTGTCACATTATAACATCCCAACAGTTGAAAGGGCAAGCATGTTTGGTGGGACTGGGATTCAAACCCGCGACCATCAGATTACATGTCAAGTACCTTAACCACCTGGCCATGCTGGGCCTGAGTGAATTTGTAAATGCTCTTATCACCCAGTTAAAAAGCCAGAAAGATTTTGATAGTTATGGGAAATGGTCCACTTTTTGCATGTCATTAGTTTGTGTTCTTTGGTGTATTATTTAATTAACTATAAATTAATTAGTGTATTACTACCATTAGTATAAAAAAGTAAGGTTAAGTGTCTTTGACAATCAAGAGCAAGGAAAGATAAAATTGGGTTAATACTTTATTTCTTGCTTTTCATGTTTATTCTTTATTTATTATTAAACAAGTAATTAAAATGTAAAAATAGGGTTCTTTTTTTAAGTTAATATTATCTTAGGTAACACAAATAATAAGATAATAAATATGTTTCATGAGGCATGTTTTCAAGCAGCTTATGGGTCATTTCACTCAACAGCGTAAGATAAGCTGAACATGCCCTAAGTGGTTTACAACTTTTAATGGTGTGTACAGTCAAATAGTTAGACACAGTTCAATGGGCAATTAAACAATCAAATTTAATTAGAAATAGATGTATACTGTTAAGACTTTTAAAGCTACTTAGACTAAATTAAGGCAGTTTGAGGTTACAATTTGAAGTTATTCTAGAAAGAGAAAAAGGTTAATTTAGAATTATTTCAAACTTTTGTTGTTGTGATACTGTTGCTCAAATTGAAAATTACTTTGTACATGGACTACTCTAAACAAATACTCGATATATATACAAACAAATCTCTGCTTTAGTTTATTAAAAATACTTCACTAACAAATACAACTTTTTGTATGAGTTATAATGATAACTGAAAAACTGCAAATATGTTTGAAGATATACACACTATATTAAAAGTTAGAAGTATTAAATGTATAAAGACTTCAAATGAGTTCAAAGAGGTCACGTGGTTGGTCAAATTGACCAAGCTCACATGAAGAGAGTTAATATACATACTCCTTCATCACTACTGTTTTTATTATTACCTAAAACAGTGAATACCAGCCAGTTCTTCTGTTAACACTTTCTGGGTTGTATAGATAAGGTCAATTGCACCAACAAAATCAGAACTTGAGAGAAGTAGTTGTATAGTTGGTTGCGTTTGGTGGACTGTGGCCATCACTTTGGCCTGTAAATAAAAAATATACATCAAAAACACACAACTAAATATACTTATTACATATAATTTATAATACTGCCACAAACTTGCACAAACATTTGGAATAATCATCAAATATACATTGTAGTCCTTTTTCATAGTTCAAGCAGAAACAGAATTTGGTTGATGACTTCCTGCACTGTGATAAACATTAACAATATAAGTTTATGTGTAAATACTGGAATACTTTAAGTTAGATTGGGATAGATTAAGTAACACTGAGTGGATTAAGTTATGCTAATTGATACCAGCATACCATAATGTGATCTCTGCAAAAGATAGAAATTTGTGACCTAATAATCAGAAAAACAAGTGTAGTAATAAGTAACAATTACATACAAAAGAAAAGACATGATGTGAAGAAGAATTAAAATAAAACACTTTATTACTACAGATTTAGTTTGTCTTGAATTTCGTGCAAAGCTACTCGAGGGCTGTCTGCACTAACTGTCCTTAAATTAGCAGTGTAAGACTAGTGGGAAGCCAGCTAGTCATCACCACCCACTGCCAACTCTTGGGCTACTCTTTTACCAATGAATAGTGGGACTGACCATCACTTATAATGCCCCCATGGCTGAAAGGATGAGCATGTTTAGTGTGACGGGGATTCTAACCTGTGACCCTCAGATTACGAGTTGAGTGCTTTAACCACCTGGCCAAGCCAGCCTTATTACAACAAGACAGAAAAAAATGGTAGGACTGCTGTGGAATACCATAATGAAAATTTTGAAATAAACCAACAGGGTTAAACTGCATTTCAATAAATAATCTAAGTAAAAGATAATGTATTTAACAAACAAAAAGGATGATAAAATTAAACTTTAATAACAATAGGGTTAAACAATACACAATCACCAGGCACTAGTGGAAGACTATAAACAGAGACAGGAGTTTAGAGCAATTTTGGGCTCCTTCACATCAAAAGCAAATTGTTTACCTCAGACATCAAAATGTACCAGATGAGATAACTCCATCCTGAGGCTCTTCTATCAGTATACCTTCTAGTAAAACTATGGCTTATAATAAAAGTACATTTCCAGGTTTGGTAAATTGCACATAGATTTTTTCATTACACATTATGATATTGTTTAAAGACAATAGCTTCAGTAGTTCTGTCTTTAGATGTGATGTTCTATTTTATCATCCAGATTCTATACTGGATATAGAAATACACATGAAAAAGCAACCTTCAGCTTTTTCTCATAGGAACTTTGCATTAGTTTTTCCTAAAGATGTCTGGATAAACAATAGTGGTTTTCTACACAGAAATTACATACACAACATGATTATTAGGTACTCTAGATCTTCTTTTCATACTGCAGTTATGCAGAGTTGAAAAAACAAAGTTGACAGACAGGCAGATAGACTGACTGATATATATTAAAAGAAACTAAAAACATAGGTTCTGTACTTTGACTCTGAACAACTACTGTGTTCTCAGAATACTTATATGTTATTATATGATAATTTTATATATCATTCAAGTAACTTACATTAAATAATTTAAATTTTAAAAGTTCATGCACATACCTTGTTAAATAGTACATGTAGCCTTAAACACCGCTTTTGAAGGTGAATAACTTGAAGAGCTCCTTTAACAAGTGCTTCATCAATTTTTTGTATCTTGTTCCTTTAAACATAAGTACAAGGTATTTTATAAAGACATTTAAAATAAGACATCACATCTACCATGTTTACAGAATATAACAAAAGAATTTTGCAACAGGCATACAAAGAATTAACAGTATTATTTTGGGTTCTTAAGGTAGTGCAAAAGGTTTATTTTTTTTCACAAAAGGTCCATTTTATGGCAAGTGAAAGCAGCCGTATTACCTCTTTCAGTACAGGCTCAGTTCCTGGGACTGACTTTGTAATAATGTTTTGCTTGTTGTTGTTTTCAATCTATTACTTTTAAATCAGTAAGCATATGTTCACAAACGTTGGTAGATTATCATTAAATACTACTAGGCTTTCAGATCCAAAATATTAAATTTTTTAAACACATCTTAAGGTTTGTTAAGCAATGTTTTTTCTTGTCTATTTTTATTTTATGTTACCTCTCCAATGCGCAAAATAATTTTCAAGATTAAAAATACTTTTATGCATCAGAAAATTGTCAAATATCACATGCAAAATCCTTTTAATGTCCAGATAGTTTTGTCAAACGATTCTTAAAAACAACAAACTATATTTTATGTTATTTTCACTAATAATCTCTGTATGAGTTCAGTCCATTTTACCAATCTTGTAACCACTATATAAAATTAAGAAATCACTATAAAATATGCATTTTTCATTCTAGAATGACTAGAGATTATAAAACAAAAACATACATGTTTAGACTAAATGGCTTAAATCTCACAATGTTATATATTTATATAAACTTAATATTTTCATTATATTGAGCTTTCAGCTATGCCTGACAACAATACAGAAGTTATAATGATGAGATGCACATGCACTCACGTTACCATATCCAGTAATATAAAACAGACCTTTAGTTTTAACAAAGTGATCTATCTTAGCTGTGTTTCAGTGGACTAGTATTTCTTAAATACAGTCTCATTTCAATTATTATAAATTGTATATTTATATAGCTTATAAGTATTTACAAACGAGTTCTTAAACATATTTTTTCTGAAAACATACAACAGTAAAAAAAGAAGTAAAGTAATCAATTATCTCCTCAATTTACAACCTTTGAACCCAGTTGCTAAGCTTTTTAAATTTTCACATGTGGACAATATAAAACAAAATTCTTTTTAGGTTTTATATATACATATGAATAACCAAAAAATCATAAATTACTTCATTAATACCATAGCATTCCATTATAATTTATCAAGTTTAATAACTAAGTTGTATTTATATCTAAAAATATATGAAATCATGAACAGACTAAAGGTTCAATCTACCAGTTCAAAGGTTTGTCTTGAAAGAAAAAGAGGATGCTGTTATATTTGAAAATGACTAAGAAAATCACTGAGGAAACATTGAGCTTCTGATTGCTAATTCATATGTTATATATAGAAGCAATTATATATAAGGGCTCATTTCAAAGAATGGGAAGGGGTAAGTGTGTGGGGGGCACTGTGTCTGATTCACTAAATATAGTGATATATCACAAAATGGAAAAGATAAAAGGTTTTTGTTTTATATTCTAGCTTAACAATATTGGTAATTTGAATTAATAATTCATACAAAACTAAAGACTTTGTAGTTTGATATCACAAACATCTAATACGAATCAATGCTGCATTCAACATACCACATGAAACAATTAAATAATGTACAATATGAAAACTAAAATTATAATCTACAGTTTGATACCAAACTCTAGGAGATAAATTATAAAATAGCAGTTAAATAAAAATTTTGAATGCAAGTAAACAACCATGATGACATGGCATTTGACCTGTGAACCTTCTCGAGATGGTTATAGTGATAACTCGGGGTTCAATAATGTAAAACGTCTCTACATAAGCACAAAATACATCTTTCTAAGTAACTTCCAATGTTATTACATCCACTGTTAGTATGATAACACAGCTACCCAACGGGCAAACACATAGATTGAATTTTTGTAAGAAACTGCTCATCAGATTAATTTATATACCTTTCATTTAAGATTAATAGATTTGTACACTAGCATTTTAGGTTCTTTATCAAAACTTCTGCCAAAAACACACTCACTAAAGTTAAGTAAAACACAATCACAGATATAACTTCAAATCACAATCTACATGTTGTGACCCTCTATGATTTTATATCTTATGACACATTCCTGTTAAACAAAATGTGAAGCTACCTAAAGAAATTTAAACAAGCCTATTAAAAAATGTACAGAAGTATTTAAAATATATATAAACTACATTGTTTCAATCTTTTTCAAATGAGCCAAATAGAAAGCAAGTATAAAAATAAAAATTTATATCCATGATTATAGTCAATCTATTAATAGAAAGTGCTAAACAAGAAGTTATTTTTAGTAATTTAATTTTTGAAAAAATATATTGAAACTTTTAACACCATAAAAAACTGAAAAGCAAATGAGTTTATTTTAGTAATAAATAATAGTAGTTATTCTAATTATATAACACTCTCTTAGTGGATAAAAGTAGTGAAGAATACTTATTATAAGATTATATACAAAATAAACATACATGTGATAACAAGCACTTTTTTCAGCAGAAATGCATCAAATAAACTGAATAAAGTAATGAATGTTAATTATTAAAGTGCCAAGACAACTAAATATGAAGAGATATTAAAAATCATGGCAATATGAAATATACTTTAAATTGGTCTTATATGTTCAATACAAATACATCAGAATAGAGACTCAACATTAAGAATGTTACAATATTCCAAATTTGAAATGTTTACAAAGTAATACTACTTCTAGATTTTATAAGATACTCAGATAATTTCTGAGAGATAATATATTCAGTTATATTTTACTAAGTTAAAACTATTTACTGTCCTTTGTTGCCAGAATTACACAAAAAAGTTGACAATGCAATAATCACAAAAATATTTTCTTAACTTTTAACACCACTTTATAGTTAGCTTAAAGAATGCTGTGTCACCTGAAACATTTAATAATTATTCTTATTGCAAGTGTTAAGAACAAAACATTTTTACCTACAAGCCTCATTACACACAAAAACTAAGATAGGTGTTCAAAGTACTTACTTTAGGTCCTCAACTGCTTTTATTGTATGTGTCAACTGGTCCATTAAAGCATCATGAGAAGTCATTGCATGGAAAAAAAGCTTTGGACTTTAATGAAATCTGCCTTGCAATTTGTACTTCTACTATATCCAAATAGTGTCCAAGCTGAACAAAAATATACAAAAATTAGTTGCAAATTCTAACCACACAGCATTTTATTAGGTCAAATATCTGGAAGTGTTTAAATAAAGCTTCTGTAGTTAATTTTAAATTTGTAGTGATTCAATCTACACTTCTCATTACAAAAAGTTATTCCTATACACATTTTATTTCTTTTACTACATTATCTCCCAGTAGCTAAGATATGAGTAGGAATGTATTTCAGAGGAGAGTATCTCCTTGAAATTCATTTTAATTCTACAAACACAATATCACAAACAAGCAGGTTTTCATCTGAAATACAAAAGGCCAAAATAACCATTTTGGGATAGAGGAATTTATCTTGTATTGTTCAGATTGAAAAGGAAAATGAATTAAATAAGGCCAATCTTGTCCTGATTAGAAAGCAAGTTAAATCATAACGGTTGCTGGTTAGTGTTTATGTTATTTTTCTGTGTTCTTAAGTGCATTATTTAAATAAATAAAAATTATTTAGTACCATCATTATAACAAAAAGTAGGCCTGAAGTTCATCAGCAACCAAAAGGAAAGGAAGAGAGGTCAAAGGTAGGTATTATATTTTGTTTCTGATGTATATTCCTTATTTAAAGTTAAAAATAACTAACACACAAAAATCAGAAACTAATTAGAGAAGACTATGTAAAATAATGAAAAATAAAATAAAAAATCGTTCATGAAGTATTTTCGTGAGCAATTTGTACATTACACTATTCCTCATGGTAATCTGAGCTACCCATCTGCCAAGCGAGTTAAAACTTGTATGGTGGGATTATTAGTTAGACATGGTTCAAAGGGCAATAAAACAATAAAATGAAGTATAAAGAGGTGCAAGTTTTCTGTGACAATCAGCAAACAATTTATAAAAAAAAAGGGGGAGAACAATTTAGAATTATTAACTATCTTTCTATGGTGGTTACAAGGTCAGTCAAACTGATAGTTTAGTTAGAGAAAATAACAGGTAAAATATATGGTTCTTCATAAAAAAAACGTTGGATATTTATTCAGAAGGTTTGAGAATTTATGCAAATTAAATTTGAAAGCCTTTACATGTAAAGAATTATTTTTAATCTTAATATGCAAATCACTTTGCAGTCAGAACAGTCAACACTCTGATTCTGTATTCACTTCCAAATCCCAAGTACAAATATTTAATTAAAAATTCTGAATTTTCTGGTACAAAAGCTTTGTAACGTTTACTGAAAGCTTGTCAAATATTGTGAAGATACAAAAACATGTTAAAAAAGTTATCGTGTGAATAACTGTTGCAGTTACAAAGTCAGTCACTTCAACTAACCCTAAATGGAAAGAGTTAATTTAGGCAAGAAGGAAACAACCTAGAAAAAAACAAAAATAAGCAGAGTGAACTAAGATTCACAAGAAACTAAAACAAACAAGGTCATTCAGAAAATACATTTTTCTCTTTTCTTTCATAGACATTAAATAATACATAAAAAATGACTGTATTGATGTTGGTATTGAATAATCTGCAAGACCTTCATATTTTCAGAAGTGGTTAATGGAAGTGACATAACAGGTCAGTGTCAGACTGCAATGCACAGTCCTGTAACTTTAGTGAAAAGATCTCAATATACCAAAACTAATTATTGACTGGATATGCTCCTGAGACTAAGGAACTTTAAATCCACATTTAACAAAAATGGCCAAGTAAAGAAACTTGCCCAGTCAGTGGACATCCAGGAAAAATAAAGAAAAAAGATAGAAAAAGACACTTGAATGGACTGAACAACAGTAGGAAAGTACAATGGGAACAACCAAATAGGTTAAGAAAGGTAAAAATAAAGCTATAAGATATACCCCATCCTAGTTGGAGTTATAAAACATTACACAGAGAACAGTTGTCCCATCTCTAATGTTTCCAATGCTATATAAGAACATGCATCAAGAGGTAGGAAAAGTATCTATTGATTGATTATTAACCACACAATGATATCTCCTGTTCACTACCAGTGGAAGTTTATTGAGAACAGTCACAGTGGTATACGTAGCATGTGAAAAAGCCATTTAAATACTTTCATATTATAAGATAATGTTTTTCTTAGTCAAATAATTTCACAGCCCCAGATACCCTTACAGTTATTAAAAGGAGTGTTAGGCCATACAGCATTATGATGCTGGCCTGTAAATTATCCTCTGAAGAATACTGTGATCAAAATGCCAGATAGCAAATTTGGCAAGATACAACTCAAAATTCACTTGTAAGGCATTCAGGAAAATCACTGTTAATAACACAGATCAAATGCAAAGCTCATTTGTTATGTAAAATGAGCAAGGTATGAGGATCATGATTTATTGTACAGTATAAACAGCCTTTATGCACAACTCATTAAACACTCAATACATACAAGATAAAAACAAACAGTCCTAATAGGATGTCAAAACATTCCTCTGAATAAGAATTAAGATCAGATTTTATCTGCCTTTAAGTACAAGACCTGCTAGGTAAATTAAGTCTGTGAAGTATCAAGGGTATAGATACCACAAAATAATGTACCTGATGCAATTAATATTATTTAAAGGGAAAGATGATAGAGCAAAAAATGTTAATAGGTATATAAATGTAGGAAAAGGTAAGATACATAAGAATAAACCCAACCACAATTAGGAAGATCTGTAGAAACTTGAGATCATTAAGAGAAAAGACTAATGGCTCTCATGGATGAAAAGGTGGTACACGAGGCAGCACTGTAACTGACCATGAAAGTAACTTATACACCATGTTTATAAATCAATACATAAGGAAAGAAGTAATTTGTTGAAGAGTAGGATATATAAATAAGATATATTATTTAACTCTTTCCACACAGGCCTGAATGAATGAATCAAGTTTCTAATGATTTTGTACTTATTACAATTTCCCTACTACAACTTTTAATACAATGTGGTTTTTTTTAACAACATTTGACTGACATTATAAGACTTCGTACACAAAATATTAATTTTTTAATTAAATATTTCTAAACATTAGCTAGTTCTGTTTACTTGTCTGGGCACAAAGTGATTCCAATCTTAAGATAAAAAAATGTTTATTCATCAGAAAAATTTCATTCATGTAATCTCTAAAAACATCCTAAATAATTACAGAAAATTATTTATCAGGAAAATTTTATATTTTATTTATTTTTCTCTACAATGTGACTGACCTTGTAACTACCAAAAACAATTTGAAATAAAGCTAAGGTTATAATTTTCCTGTATACTGAAAATGTATTTCAGATGGATACTTCTCACCACTCACAAGAACAGTTATTCTCATACACTGCTGCTTCCTATATGGGAAATTTTTCTTTACATATGCCACAAGTCTTCTGTTTCTCTTCTATTGAAATCAAATGTTTTCACCAACAAGTCTATGTGAATCATCTTGTGTCATCTCTCCATTAATAAGAATACAGTCTACTCATGTGACTCCCTCTACATGCCTTTACCAAACTATTACTTCAAAGTTTGGGAGAAGATGTAAGTACTAAAACATGTGTGTTTGAAGAAAAGATAAGAAGTGTGAGAAGAGGGAAGCACCAATCAGAAATACATCTTCAGGGTAATAATATTATAGCTTGAACCCCACATTAATTAGGAGGAGGGAAGAACAGATGTACTCCACAAAAGCATCTGAAGGATACCTCCATAGATAAAAAGAGTTGTACTGGAATACTTGTAAAGGGGAACTGCAAGTCCATAGGTATCATGGTCTGTAATGGGCAAGTTTGTGACACAATATCACAAGGATATTCACTTTCAAGAGATCTTGTAAAATGTTACATCTCAATGGTGAGCACTGTGAAGCCATGAAATGAACAGCACAACTCTACATGGCTGTACAGTGTGGGTTTTGGAATGTAGAATACCTGGTCAGGTACCACTTGCCAAAGGAAAGGATCCATGTAATAAAGGTGTGGAGGACAGATCCCTGGAACAAAAGAAAGCATTAATACAGACAAGCCCAGTCTTAGAGTTGCACTGAAATGTGAAGAACAGCCACAGGTGTAAAGTAAAACTCAAATAAGCAGGAACTGCAATATGATGTAAATAATGGGAGATGACTATGTTAGGCATGATCCACATGCCCGATTGCAAGATTTCCTCAAGTGGTCAAAAAAGACAAGAAGCAAGAGAAAAGGCAAAGTGCTGAATTTGATGAGAAGTTACTCTAAACAAATTCCTGTGGGAAGGGGACAATGATAAACATGCCTACTGGATTAAACAACAAATCAAACTGTTCAGTGTAGAAGGGGATGGATCTCTAGATGAAGAAAACTGTCAAAGGATGAAAAGTCAAGAATGGGAATTACAAAAGAAAGCATTGGAGGCATTATAGCAATGAAAGGCATGCACCAAACATAAGAGTCTATCCAGATTGGGATGAGGATAGATATCAGAGACAGAATGAAGGGAAATAGGCAAAAATGAGGAGTTATTCTCATGTACTGTTGATGTTTACAGGAAAAAGGTTTGCATTTGTTCCATTACATTAGGGCTATCTCCACTAGCCAACCGTAATTTAGTGATGAAAACTAGAGGGAAAGGAATTAGTCATCACATCACCACTTACTGCCAAACTTTGGTTTTTTTTTTTTTTTTTTACTAAGAATAGTGTGATTGACCATTATATTATAATACCCCCATGGCTGAAAGGATAAGCATGTTTGGTGAAATGGGAATTCTAAACTGAAACCCTTAGTTTGTGAGCCAAGTGTCCTAACCAAATAGCCATGATGGGAGGAAGGAATGATCCAGATAAAAGAGAAGATAGGTATGGTGGTAAAGTGTGCATGTGACATTGATGATAAACAGGTGGGATAAGCCAAAAGGAGAAAGAAATATGTTTTAAGGTAAAGTTGAAACATATACAAAAAGAATAAGGATTGAATGGAGATAAAGTAAGAGAACAGCAGACCACATAAACATCTCAGACCAGAAGAGTAGGCTGTCTGAAATGGCAATGAATCCAGAAGGAATGAATTAACGTGGCAAAGCAGGTGAAGCAAAGACTCTACAGTAATGGATAGATGAAAGGTACGAGACAAGGCTGCCTTACAACTTGAAATCAAGAAGACCGAAGACCCCCAGTCAAAAACCCATGTAAGAAACTTACAGATATCTGTCACAATAGACTGAGCATATAAAAATCTCCAACATCTGGACCATATGTAAAAGATTTTCTATTTTCATTGATATACCTTCATGGAAGTAAGACGTATGGCTTGAGATAAATAGCAAGCTACTCAACAGGAAAAATCCAGAATTCTTGCTAAGGACCAAGCATGCCAAGCATGAAGATGGGGGATATGAACTGTGGGATGTAGAACTAGTAACCGTGGTTAACAAAGGAGAGTGGGGAACAAGGGAAAGGGTACAAAAGGAAATAACTGGAGTTGCTGCATTCAAGGAAACCAAAAAGGAGCTATCATAAAACCCTGGATGAAGTGGCAAGGATTAAGGAAACCACCCAATGAAGCAATAAGACAGGAAATAAACATATAGGAATTTATGTGAAAAATCTTGACTGAAGGCATCGAAAATCAAAACCTGAGGATGATGCACTGGAGACCAAAAGAGTGGTAATTTGCAATGTGAGGAAAATGCAACTGAGTGCAAAGCCACCAGAAAATAAGAGGATCAAGGGAACACTTTGTTGGATACATCTTGTTGGAGCAGGAAAGATGATTCATCACAAGACGTAAAACACCAGGAACATCGCATGCAATTAAATAAATGTGGTGCATGTGGCCCCAATAGAGGAGAGATCCAACATACGAAAACAGATGGATCTCGACCAGGTGCCACCTTGGTGATTGATATATACCACAACTGTTGAATTCTTGAAATTGATTATCACCAGAAAATGTCTGATTAGAAGTAGGTCATTATCCAAAGCCCAATGGATAACTAGAAGCTTGAAGATATTGATATATAAAGACTGCTCATCAACAGACCAATAACCTGAAGTTTCCTGGTGATTGACCCATGCATCTCAACACAGAAGGAATTCATCTGTAAACAGAAGTATACATGGACAAGGAGGATGAATTGGGATGCCCACTAATGTACGAGTCTTGTCCAACCACCAAGGCAGATCATCCACTAAGAAAGAGGAAGTGTAATAGGAAAAGCCAAGGAGTTCTGAGCAAAATTCCATTGATCAGGCAGAGCCATTGTAAGGAACACATATGTGCATGACATAGGTGGACTAATGGTGTCATGGAAGACCACATCCCCAAAAGCAAAGGAGCCTTGCAAGCAGAAAGTGAGGTGAACTAACAATTCCATAGAACAAAGTCAGAGAGAAGGTTTGAGCCCAATGTGAATGTTTAAAAAAACACCCAAATGGACAAGGAATTGTGAAGGATGGAGGCAGGACTTCTACACTTTGATTAACCAGCCTCTCCAAGCAGCTACATGAAAGAGCTGAAGAGTATGACTGACCGACTCCAGTTCAGAATGGACCTGAAGAACACAATCATCCACATAATAATGGAAATGCAGTCCTAGAAGAAGATGAAGAGCAAAATCCCTGACCATCTGGCAGAAAATAAAAGGTGCAGAAGCAAACCTAAATGGTAAGGCATAAAACTGGTACACCACCCAGCAATGGACAAATCGAAGATACGGACTCTGCGAATACATACTGATAAGCCTCCCACTGGGTTGCTTGCACCTGAGGCAGGAGACACGAAATGGTGAGATTAACTTTGGAATTCATGTTTGAAGAGTTGACAAAAAGGTGACTACAACAAGGTAGAATTAAGGTAATTCTAAAGAAAACTGGGTAGTTCATAAAATATAACCACTTTGTTAAGAAACTGCATCCCAAACCAAAATCAGGTCAGAAAAGAAACACATACATGCACAAGCACTGCCAAGTGAGAAGTGATAGTTCCATAGCAACTCCTAGAGGATCACTTGCATCATATGAGTATACTGTGTTCCTACTGATAGAGATGTGATGCATAATAATTTACATAAGAGAGACATTGAAATCTGGGAGTGGAAGGCTTGTGGCATGCATAAAGCAAATGTTCCCATATAGGAGGCAGAGATGAATTAGAATAGTTACTCTTGTGAAAAGAGAAAAGTACTATATTCGAATTACCCTTTTTTCTTTCTAGAATGACTTCAAGTTGTAACATAAAACTAAGTGTTTATTCTAAATAGCATCAAACTTGAAACAGTATACATCTGTTTATATTTAAATTCTATTGTTTCATTGCCCTTTCAACTGTATATAAATCAATATTCCTGCCATAAAATTACAAAATTAAGTGGTGAATGAGGTGCTCAAGTTACCCTATCAAATTACACAATGCATAGACAACTTGGGAGATGTTTGTGTGTATCCTTCATGAAAATTCGTTATTATTCTTTATTTTAAGTAATATAATGTAAGTTTCTGATTTTTTATATTTTAGTTACTTTTCTAATAATAAACAAAGAATACACCTGAAAAACAAGAAATAGTGTATTTACATGGGTCTTTTTTTTCTGTCAACTCTTCATGACATTTAACCTTACTTTTTCACACTAATGGCATAATTTTTACACAATCTTTTTCTTGCAGTTGATTGTCCAGGACACTTAATCCTACTTTTTTATACTAACAGTAATAATCCACTAAATAATTATTTATTTAAATAAAGCACCAAAGAACACAGATTAATAACAGTTAAAAAATCAGATAATGTGCTATGAATACCAAACGTTTTCTGGCTTTCTAACTGTGTAACAAGAGCCATTAAATAAATATTGAACTAATACTGCCAATGTACTTCACATGGCAATAAAATTTGAACTGGAAACAAAATAGACAATTCTCTGCAATATAATGTCATTTGATGCATTAAAACTTTGGTTTTCTATTGGTTATAAATGATAAAATATAAAACATCAGACAAAACTATTGTCAGGTGGGTGTGACAAGTGGGATCAGCTATCAAATGTCACTGTGAAAATAAATAAAAAGATGGTTGAGAATGATGAACATATTTCAATGATGAGACTGGTTTCCTGTGAAAAAGTTGTCAAAATAAGATAAACTATAGTTGGGCTAGCCAGAAATGTTGGATCTGGAATTGGAAATCAGTAGAATGGAAGTTAATGATTCACCAGTACAAAGACATTGATCATTGAATGGGTAGCCTTTCAAAGAGCTACTGCAAAAGGTAAAGTGGAGAAGCTAAGAAACTAGAGAAAAAGGGGTATATGAAAATGTTGACCCAGCCAGGAATGGAATAAGTTTAGTGTTGAACAAGTTGAGAATGAAGTTAAGAAACTGTAGAAAAGTCAATAAAACAAGAACAAGTACTACACAAGCTGGAGAGGTAAGCTCTCACTGTGGAAATACAGCCCCAGTAACAATGTGCAGTCTATGTTACTTTACTGACAGCATGAAAATAATTTAACAAGGAAAGGCTTATGTATTTAAAATGTAAATGATTGTTTTGATTATTACACTTAAAATATATTTCATCCAAGAATATGTTTTTTAACTGGTTAACAAAATATAAAAACAGTTTTGCACATACAGCTAGTTCTGGAATACTATTCATGTTTCACATAACAACTCTGAAAGAGGTTGAAGGAAATTCTCATCAATTGTAAGATTCTAATTTTTAATGGTGTCCTCTTACTGATTAATGTTCTCTTTGTTTTATCAGGGAACAATGAAAAAATGATATTTATCAATAACACTTGTCATTTTTTTCCTTTCATTGCTTTCAAATTCAATTTGAAATGTAAAATTTGATGTTAAATATTGTCCTTTTAGTGTTCCATAACATGATTTAAAATGTAAGTTTAATAATAAGTATTGTCCTTTCATTGTCTCCCTAATGGAATGTAAAAAATGTCAGTTTGTAATACACTTCATATAATTTGTTTTGGTATGCTCAACCATAATGTGGTATAGCAATAAAGAATCACAGCAAAAAGTTTTATAAGTTAACAGTGACAATGAAAGCTTGTCTTAATGCAGCTTGGCATAACAGCCTTTTTCAGCAACACTAAATTTCATATGGCTAAGTGAAAAATATCTTGGATAAACATTTCTCTTCTTATCACATACAACATCTTAATACAGTTAACTAATAAAAAAAAGTAAAGCAAGTTTTAAAAAAAAATTAGGACTGCAACTGGGTCAGAATTTGTTCATTTTCTCTCTAGAAATATGTCACCAAAGCAAGCTTCCATTACTTTGTTTCCATCTTTACACAAAATTCTATTGAATGGGAAAGAATACTGACTTATATGGCTGAAAAGATCAGAAAAAGATATTTCATTATGTGTTTAGATCACCAGCAGATATGAGCATACTTACATGTGTGTAGGATGTCACAAATGAGAAACAATTCTTTGTTCATTCAGCATACATATACACTTTTTATTAAATTCAAAATTTCATACTAATTGAACATACTTCAACTCTACCATTAGAAATCTAGAGGACAGACCCCATTTGCAAGATGAGGGCACATTAGCTATGCAATATGTATTCATGTATACACTTCAACTCTCCATCAGATTCGATGGAACATACTCCACCTGTGGAATGTCATTTGGTTTTGTATAGTGTACTCACTTCAACTCTACCATTAGACTCTAGAGTATATACTCCAGCTACAGGAGGAGAGCACTAAAGTTACATAATATTTGTCTACACATGATAATACACACATCAACTCTAATGAACAGACTAGTTGTAGAAAGCGGATATAATTGTATAAAGTGTGCTCACCTAAATGCTACTAAACAAACTCGTACAGCAGGAGAATAGCACAAGTGACATGAGTGCTGTATACAAGAAGGAGCTTATATTACACTGACAACATTATTATCACTCCACTTCTTACCATATTGTTATTCTTTTGTATTGCTCCAGTGGTTTAGTCTGACCAGGCAGGATTCTCCACAGTACACTACCCCAGCAGCTATAAAATGGTAACTTTACAAAATGGAAGACCTGGATAAAGTGATTGGATCCTTACTAGTATTTCAGTTTGGTATTTTACTGGAGACAGTGCAACAGGGGAACTCTATTTTTAAAAGCCAACATGTGAAAGAAAAAGTGCTGGCTTTTTCTGTGATAGTCCAAGAAATTTAGAGCATAAATAAGTGAGAAAAAACAAGCAAAAGAAGAGTGAAATAAAGAGCAAGAAGCCAATGGCTTGAAAGGGTCATGCATACAAGTATACAATACTTTACTGAGGTCCCAATCAAGTATAGGAGTGTGGTGAGGGTGTCTGTGAATAAACTGAAACAAGAGAGAAAGGGCAGGAGCAGAAAATACCCTGTGGTACCAGGAAACATGTATTGTGGTGAATAACACTGTTCAATAGCTAGTAATAATTAAAACTGATAAAACCATAGTTGATCACAAGACAGCAGTCTTATCTTCCGGGGGACCACAAAAAGACAAGAGTAAAAACACTGAGGGAGGGGGATGTGAGCTCTGTCTATGGCATGTTTGTTTAAGAAATCTGATCCACATGTTCAAGATAGTGAAGACAGATGGGAGCAGGAGAAGGATGAAATGAGATTGGTTAAGACTGTAAGGGGGAAAATAAGAGAAACAGAGAGAAAGCTAATAGAAAAAAGTTTATATATATGATGAGAACTTGAAAATTAATCTGAAATTAATTTGAGGGCATTGATAATGAATTATGCATTAAAATTGATTTTTCAAAAAGGAAAGCTTTGTTATGTATAGGAGACAAGAGCATATGGTTAGTTTGGGTACAATTGGTAGCTTAGGTGGATTTCTGAGTTTCAAAGTTAAAAAAGTGTTGATAGTTTTTTCTGATAAATGTTGAGGACACCATTACATTTTAGGATATGCAAAAATGAAATTTGAGAATGTAGATTAAAATATATGAAGTATGGCTTATAAGCTCTGTTTATTAATAGGCCTATTAAAATATTTCTTTTATACAGCATAACAAGAGAGATAATGCTGTTGAAATGTGAATAGTTCTGTATATATACATATAATAGACTCCATCAATGTTATGATTACCGAAAAAGTCTAAAAAATATGTTATTATGCTTCATGAACTTGCATGTCAGTTTAACAGTAAGATGTTATAAGTGCAGATATTCTAAAAAGTTTGAACAGTGATCTTCATTATGGAAAAATAAAAGTGTCATCCACATATGAAGACCATAAGGCCTCCTATGCTGACAAACACAAATGCCACCTGAAAGTCAGGGACAAGAAATATACAGCAATTTCCATTAAAATGCATAAAAAAGTTGAGTAACTCCTGTATTTCCTCAAAACATCAACACAGAACATAAAATGAACATTTAATTTTTAGCTGAAAAAAATATGAAAATTAATTGATTTAGCACAATGAATAAAACTGCTGTCAATGTTTCTAAGGTGTTACTACATATATTCAATATGTGTTAAATCTACCTGTATCAAATCAAGAAATATACACAGATGGTATCTACAAAATTATTTCATAAGAAGAAATTCTGAGTGTAAGTCAACAGACACTAATGATTTATAATAATGTCTTAATTAATCAAGAAAAGAAGACAAGAAAAAGAGAAAAGTTATATATGCCTTACAGAGCAGACAAATCGGTTTCAATTAGAATACAATCAATATGATGGATGATCATTTATGAAGATTAATTACCTAACATGAAAATAGTAAAACGTAATTCTACAAGAACACCTCATGGTTTCTGTGCTTTCAATTTGTTGTGTTTATGATATAAGACTATAACTGTTTAAAATGTTGGAAGAAAAACAACATACTAAACAAGTTATTGATTTTTTCACTTTATCCATGAATTTAATATGCTACGCCTTTAATTAATTTAAAATTTTAAGAACAAATAACCACATAGTCACAACAATTAGTTGCACAGATTTTTTGTACAAATTGTTCTACATTTTTAATCAAATACAAATAACTGCAATGTTGAAACGTGATTTCTTATAATTTCTGCAGTGACAAAAAGGTTTCAAATTTTCACATTCTGAGTTTCTTGTACAGGTAAGTGTAGGTATATACAAGATGTTAGAGTTTTTCTAAATCATCATCCATACAGCTAATATAGTGTGATGTTGGCTTTAAAATGCAAAAACAAAGTATTATCCACCCTTTGATACAATCAGTGTCAAATTCTCACATAATTCTGGTTGAAATTTAATAAAAATGTCAAGAGATTGGTTTTCACAATATACTGTGAAGTAAACATTGCACTATTACAAGAAAACTCCTATCCTGTAAGAGTAGACAAAACAAAACAAAAAAATACCCTCACTGAGAGAGATGTGAGATATGTAAAACTCGATATCTGAAAAGTCAATGTCGTACACTTATAAAATTAAAAAAAAAAAAAAAAAGAGTACAGTCTCATGTAAACTGCAGAAATGTGGCTTTTGTGGAATATTAGCAGCAAGAAAGTCTTCACTGCAAAAAGAGACTAGCAGTAGTACAAGATACTTAGGACAGAGAAGTTTGAATTTGAATTGTTTGATTACAACTGCTGTGTATATATTTGATAAAAACTCAATGAAATGTTGCAGAAGGACAACCACATGTCAACAGTCAATCATACATGAAGCACAATACCTACAAATGGTGTTGACCTTCTCCACAAAATTGATGGAACCATAGATCAGTATACATTCAACAGTATATCAGTCCACCATGTTATACCCTACGAGACAACTAATCAGACAATATTTTAAATTGCACTCAAACTCTTCCACAATACGTGAAACATATTAAAAAAAACAACAACTTAAGATAACTTTATCAAATGGAATAGCTTCCAAAAGGTCCAGATATTAAAACACAGAACAAATACAACAAGAGTACCAACTATACTAAAGAAAGCCTATGGACATAGATTTAAAAAAAAAAATTAAATTGTGCAGTGACTTTGAGAAATAAATAGATATTCAATGTACCAAAGATATTACTGATGTCAAAGGCGTATACACTAAATATTAGCATTAAGTAAAGTTAGAGACATTATTTTTCTTCTATTTTTGTAATAATTTCATGTAATATTAACTTGCAAGAAGCACAAATTAATTTTGATGGCAAATCAATGACTATTTTGTGTGTAAAGTTCACAGTATGACAATTACGGTGGTGTTCTAATATGCTCAAATGTTACTAAAGTTTTTCAGGAAATTTGAAATCCAATCAGCAATGTGAATGATTCTGAAATCTTAAACACTTCTGAAAGTTAAAATTGCCTTTTGGAAGTAATTAAGTCTTTTTAACAATTAATTTCAGCATTAAGTGTTTAGTGGTCAAATTCAATTGTAGAATTTTTGAATACTAGAACCTAATTTTTTTGAAAAATTTATGTCCAAGACCAAATAAACCCATACCCCACTACTGCAAATGGCCTGAATGATATATTAATATAAGCTGACCTGAAACTAAATGTTAAATAATCATACTACATGAAATACAACAGCTTGGTCTAAACAACCAAAAAATATTAAAAAATGTTTGACAAAGAAGATTTGTAGAAAAATTTGTTCTTGTTTTCCCAAATCAAACACATCCACGGCTATTACAACTTATAAAAAGTTATTTTGGGATGTTTGCAAGCAATACTTTTGTTTCAATGAATTATTAATTTTTCATATTTTTTACAATATCAAAAGCATAAGAAACAGTTTCAAAATATTTGTATTATAATAGGATATTACAATTCCTAAAAAGTATATTTATTCCAAACAACATAACTGGTTGATTAAACTCAATAGGGTTAGACATATAGCCTAGAAATAATAAAAAACATTCTCACTAAGAAAGTTGTACAACATCAAAAGAATGGAAGCAATAATTGTCTTAAGACTGGTTAAAAGCAGTTCAAATAACAGCATAAATTACCTTTTCCTGTAATAGCTTAGAGGATGAACATGTATTAAAATCCTCTACAGTAATGTGGTCAGATTGTATACAAGCCCATGGTAACACAGTTTTAAAGGTTTCTGGACTATGCAGAGAAAATTCTGACTGAAGGAATACCTAAAACAAAGAAAGAATAAATGTTAACTTTACATTAGCAATATAAAACATGAAGTATACACAAGAATAATTCACAATTTATTTTTTTCAAATGCAAAGTATGCCTATGGTACAAACAAAAAGTTATCTTTACCACATAACATTTACATATTTTCTTGACTATTTGTCAAGACACATTATACACAAGAGCCAAGAAAATAATACCTTCCTATTGTTTCCTTTGACATTTCTACTCCCACCTCATTCTTAATGTTCTATATTTGCACATTTGTCAAATCTCCTTTACATCAAAATGGAATAATCATCCACATGTATAATACCTTATATAAAAACATCCAAGTACAATCGGGTCCAACCTTATGCATTTCCTACCTCTAAGTTTATGTCCCACCTAAAGAACTTTATTTGGTCCTCCTTTAGTTTTATCATACTTCTTTAGCATTACAAAGAGTATAAACATATGGTACACTTAAATATATATATTTCATTTTAAATTAATAATGTCAGTTTCAAATATATTAGCCCATATGTACCTTTAACTTAATTGTTAGGTAGAATCTCTACACTTATATGGCAATGCAACTGGAGAAAGCCGTGGTGTCTTTCACTCCAGGGAAAGAACAGTCGAAAGTATGTGAAAAATCCCATAAAACTATATTATCTTTGTAATCACTGTATCATGTGATAAGCAACATGATATATGTTGTCAAACATCAGAACAATAAAGCTATGAACTCAGAGTATATGAATTTCAAATGAAATCCCTGAAGCTCCATATATTCAAGTGGTCTATTAAGACCTAACATAAAATGATATTTCTTGTTAAAAACATTCCAAAATAAACACCTTTCTTAAAGAAATTAATGCAACTGAAGGACATTCTCTTGCCTGGCACATAAGAAGGTTAAACAAATATTTGTAAACTTCTAATGTTGGAACATGTTAAATCAGACATTTAGCATGTCAAACAAGTTCAATCCACACAGAAGAGTGACTCAACAATCCATGTTCTAAAGAAGGCATGCATTCCAATGACAACATCACCCTGAGTGAAACTGGTTCAAGGAATGAGAGGTACTAGGCATATTCTTCTATGTAAAACTTCTACTGTCTCAAACAGTTATCACTTTGTTTCTTTATTGAGTTTCATAAAGAACTATGCACTAGCTATCTCTAACTTTGAAGTGATGGATTAGACACTAATTTTAGGCTATTTCTGTCAGACCAAATGGTGCACAATTTTTTGTTGTTGTAACTGAAGACAGTTACAGAATATGAAACAAAACACAGATACACAGTTGTCAAGTTAACCATCAGACCAGGTTCAGCCCAGTATATATAGTTAGACCCAAAAAGTAAGTCCAATATCACATGTTTAATTATAAAGAAGGTGTCCCAATGAGAAAAGCATTAAACAATTCAAAACATACTATGTGTTGGATGCTTTTGTTTGAGAAGATTAAAATCTTGTAAGTCAGAAGCAAAAAATAATAAAAAAATGTAGTTTACTAAAGTAAGTAATCTGGCACCAAGAAATCACCTCATAGTAATATTTATTTAAACTTACTTGATTAGATTTTGAGATGTTACAAACATAATAAAACATCCTACAATATTCTTGATATTTCTACATAGTTCTAGTGAAATAGAAACATTAAATATTTTGGTTTGTACTGTTTACCTCTAAAAATGTAAAACATAACCTACACACTTTTCTTAATATGCTTAAACTTACTTTTGGCACAGTGTCTATGTCTGGGAGTCTTTTATCTGAAAAAAATAGAATAATATTCTGTTGTTTTTTGGATCAGTAAAAATGAGAAACTTCAAACTGATTAAACATGTTTGCATCTACACACAAATAAAAAATCTATAAATAGTTCTTAATTCTCTGCTTAACGATATTGCATCTCAAACACTTTCAGGTTTGTTTTTTTTATCAATTACTAAATGTACAAAAACTTGATATATAATTTTGACAAATGTAAATATACATGAAATGATTTAAAATTACACTATTTTATAATTAGAAGGAATACACTATTTAAATCATTACACAATAACTAGTTATTAAAAGATAAGATTTTCTAAAATTGAAAATGTATTTTCAATAATACCTACCTCTCCTCACACTACAACTAGACCCAGCATTGCTGGTGAAACCTGTGAAGATCATTAACTCAGGAATTGTCTTTAAATCCCTCTCAACCTTGGGGTGGCCCCCCCTTGGGTTGGTCAGCTGGTCCACTTGGGTTAGGGTCAACCAAGTTCCAGTGTTGGATGTTTTCAATAGGTGTTGTGGACATTGTGTCTGATGCTGGTGTTTGGGCATAGTGCTCACGAAACCCTGGTGTTCTTGAAGTCGAAGGCCATTGGGAATATACATATTGAGGTTACTCCTGATTCTACATTGAATTCTTCCAGAGGAGTTTGGAATGTTGTGATGAAGCTGTTTCCCCTAAAATGTCCCCAGGCTGTAATTTTTTATCGATTTAAGCGAGCCAGCAAACCCTTCTGAATAAAAGAAAATGGAGTTGTGAATTTGACCGTACAGAGTTATCAATGCACGGTCGATTGCCAGTAGTCAGATTTGTCTCTAGGCTATCATGCTTGTTTATTTCTCTATAGTTACCTAATAGTTACCTGAACCCTAATTTATTTTTATTTAAATTTTGTTAATAGAAAGATTAATATACTTCTCGACTGTTAATTTTAAATTAAATACAGAAGTCGCTAACAATAACATATAATGTCGAAAAACAATAAATTTCACTGATCTTCTGACAAACCTTTTTAATTCACTAAATACTATAACGATTAACTTATCAAAAAGAACTGAAACAAATTGTCTAGGGTCTCTATGCGGTCCGACGTCGGAATTTGATCCACGTTAGGATCAAAGGGGGTGTAAACCTCGTCCTCCATATCAAGAGATGGTGTTATTCCATTCATATCTAAACTTATTCCAAGGTAACACCCCCGTTACCATGTTGATTTACTTATTGTATATTACATATTGTCCATTGTGCAAAATGTTTAATTCAACATATCCTTTTCAGGCCATGTTCATTTTATAGAATTATATCAACATATATATTTGCACTGAGCTTCGTTAATGTATAATTGCATTTTTCGGTCCCGTGTGCTCATAGTACAGTTACACTTTGCAGTCGAACATACACGCATATAATCCTATTTTGACAAATAAAACCTTTCAAAATAGAACTATGTTTGTGTCTAGAAATCAGCTAACCTAGCACTATTTGGCCTGTAAGTATCGTATTAATGATGAATGATATTTAGAGGGGTGGAGTTCTTAGAACTAGGTTTTTTATATATTATATAGCCTTTCAATTTGCTCATCACTTCATTTTTATTTGTATTTTTTGTATAATGATGAAGCGAGTTATCTATAAGTCTGTCTGGTAGAGTCGGCATGTTGAAATATTTATGGAGAAACATTGAATTTTGAGCATGAGACTCGCTATGCTTTTGATGAAATATATTTTTGCATTTGCCGTAATTTATTGACGTAAGTTATGCATGAATAACTTACACGCACGTTCTACAGGCTTATTCTGTGACTGAACTTGTGCATATATTTAAAGTGGTTTCCGGTGAAGCTCCTTGGTTGTTGCCTGTCAGGATCTTAAAGTAGCTCCCTTATTTTCAGATTCTGGTTTCAGTGCTGTTTATCTAAGTTAATTTCGAGTTGAATGTAATACGTAAGAATTTTGCTATTTGCGAGAGAATCCATCCACATATAACTCTGGTATTATTATTATTGTTTTATGTGATATTATGCGAGGGTTTTTCTAGTGTTATGTTTATCACAAATTACGAACTTGTAAAAATACTTGTACAGTTGAAAATTATCTTATGTAAATAAGTTCGAGTATTGTAATGGATTAATATTATACATTTATTTTAATATCGATGTTTGATTTAGTTAGCTATGTGTTTAGAAATGCATGCAACTTATATTGTTAAATATGTGATACAAATTCCTGCCTGTTTTCTTAATTTGTAGGAGATTCTCGAGTGTAAGAATCAACAATATATGTTTTACACTGTTGCCAACTGAAAGTTTAAGATTCTCGCCTAACGTTTATAAAACGACACGCGGAGAGTCAGTTTAGTATTATTGGATTGATATGGTTGGTATACTATGAGCATCGGTAGCTATAATTGTGATTAACACTTATTATTCGGGAAAATGTGGATACTTGACCAGGAACCTTTACAGATTTTGAATATTACAAACCGCTTAACTTTAGAGAATTAACTTCAGAAGTTAATATTTTTATGAAAACAATGCCTATCTTCGTCACACGTGTGAGAAGCGAGAGACAGCTTACCCGTTAAGTGAAGTGTACCGATATCAACATATAATTAATTCGTTCTCGTGAACCGTTGATAAAATATTCATTTTCAGACCAGATGGAAGATTCAGTATTGTTTGTAAAACTTTTGTATATAAATCAATATTTGTAATAACCAATATTATAAATTGGTTGGTTTGAATTTCGAGCAAAGCTACACGTGCGTCATCTGCGCTAGCCGTCCATAATGTTGCAGTGTAAGACTGGAGGGAAGGTAGCTAGTCATCACTCTAATGCCAACTCTTGGGCTACTATTTTACCAACGAATAGTGGGATTGACCGTAACATTATAACGTCCCCACGGTTAAGAGGGTGAGCATGTTTATTGCGACGGGAATTCAAACCCGCCATCCTCAGATTATGAGAGAGTGCCTTATCGACCTGGCCATACCAGCCCCTTATAACTTGTATCATTGTTTGTGCATTAAAATACACTTGTGCCATGAAAGAAAATTTTAAGTATCAATCTTTTTTGGCAAACATAATATATCTGATGCATATCAATATTCAATTAACTTCTAAATTAAAATTTATTGATAAATAAATGTATTTACTAGAATATTCTTCATTTTTTGGATCATTTGTTACTATGCCTGTATATATGAGGCATTACATGCTAAAAATGCCAGTTAAAATATAATTGTACAGTTGAGTAAAATCCTGAGGAAAAATTCTGTTTTTATTAATAACACGTCTTGTGTTTTTTAAGCATTAATCTTAATTCTCCATTTATTGTAATACTGTTCGATTTCGTTTAGTAGTTTTATATATATTGTATGTTGCTCTTGTTGAGTTTGGAGCATACTTCCAGATAGCAATGTCATCTGTGAACTGTGAACAGAAGGTATGTTTTGGATTTTTAAAAGTGGTATGTTGCTGACAGAGATAATAAAAACGGTAAGACTAAATACTTTTCCCCGAGCAACGCCCGCCTCCGTTGTGCAGCAATTGGAGTAGGTTTACCCAGCATTAGCTCTGATGATCTTATCTTCCAGTTTGGTTTGGTTTGTTTTGAATTTCGCGCAGAGTTACACGAGGTTCCTAATGTAGCAGTGTAAGACTAGAGGAAAGGCAACTAGTCATCACCACCCACCGCCAACTCTTGGGCTATTATTTTACCAAGGAATAGCGGGATTGACCGTCACATTATAATGCCCCCACGATTGAAAAGGCGAGCATGTTTGGTGTGACGGGGATTCAATCCAGTAAGTTAGAAACCCAGTGAATAATTTCTTTAGGGAGTCACATCCTGGACAGTTTGTATCTGAATCCATTATGCCACATTTCATCTAATGTTTATTTTTCATCCAGGAACCATGCGACACTATAAAATTTTATTTATTCATTATTAAAACTGTATATTACTTTTTTCCGTTAATCTGACTAGATGGTCCGTTCTTTGTTTTGCTTTTCGAAAATCGTTTTGTATTTCTGGAAATATTGATTTAGTTTCTAGGTATTTTACGAGTCTCTAGTATTTATAATTTTGTTTCATTTAGTTTTCCTATGTTGCTCGAAATTTAGTTTTCATTTGTTCAGGAACTTTGTTAATCCACGCAAGTGATACATATTCAATCACTGGACGTATATATGTTTTGTAAATTTTTATTATGTTTTCAACTGTCTCGCCACTGTCTTTACCCGTTAAACTCCTGGCATAATTCATGATTTGCCAAATCTTGGTTTTGATATTATTTAAATGTTTAATCCACATTAATTTAAAGTTATATGTTAGTCCTAGGAATTTTGCTGATGTCGAAGTCTGAAGAAGTGTTCTGACCATTTACAGTTCTTTTTAATCAATTTTGTGTTGTTTTTTTAGTTTTGTAAAACCTACTAATTGATTCTTTGAGACATTTATTTTAAATAAGGTTGCAGAATTGTGGCAGCTAAAGATTGTATGGGAGAACTGTTCCAGACTGCCATATCGTCTGCAAATTGTAACAAGAATGCGTGATTTGGGTGTTTTAGAGGGATATTATTAAGATACATAATGAATAGAATAATGCTAAAAATTTCAGTCTATGGTACACATGCATCAGACTCCTTCAACACTAATTCTGCTTTTTCTGTTTTTCAGAAAGTTGGACAGACAGCAAATAATACTGCCTGGTAGTTCCATTTCTGGCATACATGCATAATCTAAGACTATTAATGTCGAATGCTTTCTTAATGTAGAGAAACCATACGACTGTGCATTATTTTTTTTTAAAGGATCTATAATTGATTCAGTTAAGCTAACTAAATGATTGTTCATTTGTCTGCATTTTCTGAATCCGTTTTGTACTTCTGATAGTTTAAATATTGTCTCTAGAAGGCCTGGCATGGCCGAGCGCGTAAGGCGTGCGACTCGTAATTCGAGGGTCGCGGGTTCGCGCCCGCGTCGCGCTAAACATGCTCGCCCTCCCAACCGTGGGGGTGTATAATTTGACGGTTAATCCCACTATTTGTTGGTAAAAGAGTAGCCCAAGAGTTGGCGGTGAGTGGTGATGACTAGCTGCCTTCCCTCTAGTCTTACACTGCTAAATTAGGGATGGCTAGCACAGATAGCCCTCGAGTAGCTTTGTGCAAAATTCAAAAAATCAAACAAACAATCCAAAGCTGAGAATTCATAGAGATACTACATATAAAAATAACATAATTTGTAGAAATTTCATCTTGGTCAAGTTTTATTTACTACCATTTCTGTAAGGTATTCTTTCAGTTATGAACAACTTTTGCTATTTTTATATAAAAGAGTGATTACAATAAATATTTATTTACATATACAAAATTTACATATACGAAATTCCAAAACAAACAAACAGTCTCTAGAAATGTATAGAGTCTGTTACTAATATTCGTTTTAAACAGTCTCTAGAAATGTATAGAGTCTGTTACTAATATTCGTTTCTAGAATTACGTCTGTTGTTTTGGTCAAACTGATTGGATGATAGCCATTCGGTTTATTGAATAGTTTCTCTTCTTTATAGAAAATTAAGACATTCACTTGTTTCCAAAAAAAAAAAAGATATGTATCCAGGTCTTAGAAATATTAAAAAGCGCCGTCGGGTGTTCAAACAGTCTGAGTGCCTTTTTGAGGAAAATGGCTGGTAATGTTTTATGTTGTCGTTTCCTAGAACTCTGTTGTTTGTAAAACTTCTGTTTAGGTTATTTCCATTATCATCATTTGTGCTGTATACTAATAGTTTTTATTTTCATTTGTTGTTTTAAAGTTATTTATGTTTCTTGAGAGTAGTGGTTTGTACATATGAGTTATTTCTTACATATTGATTTACTTCATTGTAAAAGCGTGTATTTATGTCTGGTTCGTGATGTGTTTTCTAAGTGTTGTTAGAAGGCTTCTGCCTTAGCTTTGTTCGTGTGCTATAGTGTTATTGATTTTTAGTGGTAGGAATTTACGTGTTGTATTTTCTACGTTTGTGAATCTCTTTGGATAGGTTCAGAATTGTTTGGTTCTATTTTCCGTTTAGATGGGAATATAATTGGTTTCATTGTTCTTGTTTTAGAAGTTTAACTTTTGTTCGTTTTATGTTTCTTAGAGCATTTATTTGTATCTTGATTGATTGATCTATGTTTTCCTTGTATTGTCTTCGTAATTAGCATTATGTATAATCATTTTTGGTGTTTGTTTTGGTACCGTTTAGTTGCTTTAATAAGGCACTTAATTATTGTTTGAAAATTTATATCTATCTCTAATGGATTCGTGGCATTAATGATTTTAACTAATAGTTGGTCCAATACTAATTTAAATTATTTCCACAATTTTTTATTTTTCTGTTCGATGAGGTACATTGTTAGGGGCGGGGGGTTTAATTCACATCTAATGAAGTAGGAATTGGACTTAAGCAACTTCTTACTTAACAAAATTTTCACAACTCTACGAAAGTTGCTGCAGTATAGACTCGTTCAATTTAATGAATTTACGACTGAAAGTGCCTAAAATTAAATCAGAGTGCCTGTGATTCATCTAAAATAAAACATTTTTGTGCTTCTTAAACACATTGCTAAACATCGGGTTTTGTTACCCGTGGTGGGCAGAGCACAGATAGCCCATTGTTGGGTTTGTGCTTAATTCTAAACAAATAAAAGCTTCTTAAGTCCTAATGCTGTCCTGAAGGCAATTCGAAGATTGACATCTTAGATGCACAATTCAGGCTAATTAATAGCTATTGAAGGACAAAAATTATAAGAATTTAAGCTGTTAGACACACAGCATAAAAAAAGTGAACTGAACTACAGTTAGTGTTAAGCACATGCAAGTAACTTTATCAAAGTGAAAACAAGCCTTTATTATAATATAATCATTCGATGATTCTTGTTCTTGTATTCTTAGTCAAAACTATAAAATGGATTATCTGTACTCTATCCACCTTAGGAACTTAAATGTCGAAAAAAAGAGTTGTAAATTCACTGCTGACCTAACGGATGGGGAGGCTCATTCAATGGAAAATCTGCATAATAAATTGCTTACGTATCAGATTTGCTTTTAATTCAACAGAAAATATATTCTTAGACCACTGTAGTAAATGTTCCATGTTCAAATAATACCTTTTTTCTGAAAAAATAAACATATTTATGTTCTCAGAAGGACGCACAAGTATATCAATTACAAACTATTGACTTTTTACAGTTTGCCTCAAAAGAACGTCCATCTCGGGTTACAGGGTTTTATTTTTATTTTAAGACTTTTTACAGGATACATAAGGTATGTATTGTCTTCAGCAAAAGGAAATGCCAATATCTTACAAGGGTTTAATAAAGAGCTTCTACGTTTTCCACATTTGGCGGGAATATCCCACATTCAAGGTTAAACTCCCTTACTCCCGTTGATTGGTGAATTTTTCCAACACCTTAAATCATAAAATTTACACCTTTAATAGTTTTAGAAAATCCCTACTGTAGAATAGATATGACATTTATGTTCAACAAAGTTCGAAGGTCAGATATTTGTCTGTGGTTTTATGTGAAAATTTATAATGGTGTCAACTACATAAAATGCCACCACAATGTATGATTGTACCCATATTTTGCTATAGAAGTCTTCAGATAGCCACTACTCATCCAGGAGAGCTTTTCACCTTTAGCACGCCTATCTGTGGCTTTAACATAGGTATATATCTCTAGCTTGAAAGTTTGTAAGAAGAGGAAACTGATTTATTATTCAGATATAGCAAACAGTTAACAAACAGAGATTATTACAAGTGACTCTTGAACTATATTAAACAGCCGCATGTATTTGTAACAATTTATTCTGACACTCAAGCATTTTCATTTTAAAAATAACCACGTGATTTTTAGTTATCTTGCAAATTTATTCTTATTGGCGAATCGGACAGTAGCTGTTGATGAACTCGCCCATGATCTTCACTGCCCATTGACCAGTTCATCTAACAGGCACCAGCCACTGTTTCTTGAGTCAGGAACACAAATATTTATTGTCATATTTGGGACAAAGTTTAAACCTGACACAGTAGAACTTATGTAGACTTCACCTGGACTTGAATTAGACTTATGTTTGTGTGAACTTTAAAGGAACTTGCATACAATAACAGAGTTAATTTGATTTTGGTAACCTACTGAAACACGTAGAAGCATTTAGATTTTACAATTCCAGGTGTTACCATATCTACAACACTACATAATACGATTTATATGTATTATGTTCACATTGAAAATTAAACACTGGATTTCAGTGTCATCTGTACGTAAATTTACCAGTGGCAAATCAATGGACTCGATTTCTTCTCCTACTGTTATCTAACCCACCACTCAGACGACATGAAGGGACACTGGCGAGTTTTTGTATTAAATAAACTAATTATGTTTTAAACTACACTTGTTTTTGTTTTACTTTATTGTTCATGATTCTTTTAATCTTTCCTAAACCATTCTGAAGCTGCATTTTATTGGAACCTTCGTTTTTCCGTTAGACATCAGTTAATCTGTGGTCTAAACACATATCGCTCTTATTATTGAGAGAAAAAGATGAGAAATCTTGTATTAGATGTGAAGTTTAACAATATCTTTCTTTTCAAAACTTACCTTCATCAAAGAATAAAATTTGTTTTTAAGATGTGTTCCTATAAAGCTTAGACCAGTACTGCATGACATTTCATAAGCGACAGCAGCAATATTGTCAGTATTAAACTGGTTTGAGATGTGGTGATATTTTGTGTAACAAGATACTATATCTTTGAGAAAAGTTTTGTGAATTCGGTTTTGCGATCCTAAGACATCTGAAGTTAATTTGTAGATATCTTAGTAAACCTGTTAAAATTTAATTAACATTTAGTAGTGTAATTAATCTTGAGAGTAAGAGTCTATCATATACATCGATTTGTGTATTTGTTTGCGTTTTGTTTATAGCAACGTCACATCGACGATCTGTGTTCACCGAGGGGAATCCAACCCCTGATTTTAGTTGTAACTCCGAAGACTCACCGCTGTCCCACATCGATCTGTGCACCCTTCGTGGTTTTCCACTGATATTACTACTTTAATTTTAAAAAATTCCTAGACAATGCTTGGTTGAAATGTATATCGTGAACTAGTATTTTTCACAGTTTTTCTTGTTTAAAATATATATTGTAAAACTGTTGTCCCCATTTTTTCGTGTTTATTTCACGTGCCTTTTAATGTCGTATATTTCCGCTGACCTTTGAGTTTATGCGTGGTTCCAGATCACATCCATTTATAATTTAATTTCTCAGCTTGTGGTTGAAAAGCAACTTTTTTTTAGCGTGAATGTTGAATAGTGAGGTGCTAGTGACTGACCGGCTTGTCTTCCTTTGGTCAATAGCTCAAAATTAGAGGTGTACTATTATTTTGCATTCATGGCACATTTATTTACAAGTATTTTGGAAATTCGACATCGTGCAACTATATAACGCTTACAACTGTTTCCTGAACACATTTGAAATGTACTGTAACTCTTTACCAAAATAAATTCAAATCAGATGCCATGTTAGCGTCGCTCACCATTTTTAAACACCAATATTAAAAGTGTAATGTACAATTACACGAATAAAGGTTAAATACTAAAGTTTTTTGTTATTGTGATTACTCGGTTATGATAATAATCACAAATCAATGAAAGCGCATTCTAGTGATTGTGATTCAGTAGCTTAGTGGGCCTTGTATATCCTATGAAGTATCATGATATTCAGTAGCTGAGTGGACCTTGTATATCCTATGAAGTATCATGATATTCAGTAGCTGAGTGGACCTTGTATGTCCTATGAAGTATCATGATATTCAGTAGCTGAGTGGGCCTTGTATGTCCTATGAAGTATCATGATATTCAGTAGCTGAGTGGACCTTGTATGTCCTATGAAGTATCATGATATTCAGTAGCTGAGTGGACCTTGTATGTCCTATGAAGTATCATGATATTCAGTAGCTGAGTGGACCTTGTATGTCCTATGAAGTATCATGATATTCAGTAGCTGAGTGGAAGTATCCTTGTATGTCCTATGAAGTATCATGATATTCAGTAGCTGAGTGGGCCTTGTATGTCCTATGTCCTATGAAGTATCATGATATTCAGTAGCTGAGTGGGCCTTGTATGTCCTATGAAGTATCATGATATTCAGTAGCTGAGTGGGCCTTGTATGTCCTATGAAGTATCATGATATTCAGTAGCTGAGTGGGCCTTGTATGTCCTATGAAGTATCATGATATTCAGTAGCTGAGTGGACCTTGTATGTCCTATGAAGTATCATGATATTCAGTAGCTGAGTGGACCTTGTATGTCCTATGAAGTATCATGATATTCAGTAGCTGAGTGGACCTTGTATGTCCTATGAAGTATCATGATATTCAGTAGCTGAGTGGACCTTGTATATCCTATGAAGTATCATGATATTCAGTAGCTGAGTGGACCTTGTATGTCCTATGAAGTATCATGATATTCAGTAGCTGAGTGGACCTTGTATGTCCTATGAAGTATCATGATATTCAGTAGCTGAGTGGAACTTGTATGTCCTATGAAGTATCATGATATTGTAGCTGAGTGGAACTTGTATGTCCTATGAAGTATCATGATATTCAGTAGCTGAGTGGACCTTGTATGTCCTATGAAGTATCATGATATTCAGTAGCTGAGTGGACCTTGTATGTCCTATGAAGTATCATGATATTCAGTAGCTGAGTGGACCTTGTATGTCCTATGAAGTATCATGATATTCAGTAGCTGAGTGGACCTTGTATATCCTATGAAGTATCATGATATTCAGTAGCTGAGTGGACCTTGTATATCCTATGAAGTATCATGATATTTGGGAAACACATTTACACCAGTGGATTTATTGATTTAACAATGTTTTCAGGAGTTGCGTTTTACTTAGAAGTTTAAAGTGTAGTTGACAGTCATAAGGGTTTGAAATAAAGAACTTTTAACATCTCCAAAACTTATAATGACAAACTTGACTGCGAATTATTTCTTGAAATTAAAGATATTTAGTTTATATTTCGTACTTTTCAAATTTAAATTAATAACCTGAACCCTATGATTTAACATGGACATTAAAAACTAATTGAACTTTTTCAGTCTATCACTGATTTAAATGATCTTTGAAAGACTAACAATATTTTATTGTCAACTTTTTTTTGGGGAGTAATATCGTGTTATTGGATTTCTGCTTCAAAAAAGTGAATTTCTTGGAATGGTAAAATACAAGACAAACACAAATGAATATAAAACAAAACCATTCTTTATTATATTTCTTGTTACATCACGATTTTTCTCAGTCATGGAGTTGTATATTTAACAAGTTTGTAACAACTTTTACCAGGTGTACCTTTTTAAAGTAACATTAAATAATAATGTTAGCATTACTTATCCGTTTCCATACACTTATTTTAATTGATGTTTCTAGTTTCTAGATATTTTACAGTTAAATGTAAAACTCAGCTTTAATTCAGAGACAAAAGTTAAGTTATATCAGCCTCCTCCTCCCCTCACAGCTGATCCTTTCCTCTCCTATTTTTAATGATTGTTTTATTTTTGTATTTTCTATTTTTGGTTTAATATTCCTGGTATACTTAGGTTCCTTCAAAATATAAAATACTTTATGTGTAGCAGATAAAAAAAAAAAAAAAACAGTGAAAGGTACAAGATTAACTACTTTTTCATAAGCAAATTATTATTTAACGATTTAAAACATTACAAAAATTCAAATATATGAAACATGCCCTAAAGTAGTGATATTTATGCATTATTTTCAGTTTATGTTTGTTATTCAAATATTGCCACTATTTAACAACATTCGAAAAAGTAATTTACTTCCAACTCCAATACAGTAAAACATGCTGGGGGAACAATACACATCATACTTAAACAAATCAAGATACCACATCTAAATTGGTAAATAATTTTAAAATCAGCCTCCTCTTTCCCTTGGAGCCGATCCGTTCTTTTCCAACACAAGATATGTAAAACTAAAATGGAAGTTATTCCCTCTATTTATTCTCCAACTCCCCATCACGGATATTGTATACTTTATACTGTTATATTGCAACTTATGTTATATTTAATAAATGTCCCTGAGAAGGCATACTGATCACACTGTATTCAATGGTATCATGAGAAACTAATGTCAACTAACTGCCAGTAATTACTCAATACACGTGCTGGGTAACGTTTAGATATAAAGGGTACGGAATTTATAGTATTTATATAAACTACAGGATATTAACAAAAACTTGCAAAATAATAGCAATGCAAGTAGTTTTTGCAGTGAAAACTATGAAAGGAGAGACGAAAACCACAATTATTTAAGAAACACAAAGTTACGCTATAATTAGATGATTAGCGGAGGGAAAAAAACACGGATATAATCGACGTGAAGAGTATAGAATTCTTAAAAACAAAAGCACAAAGAGCTTAGGATACATACTGTTAATGAAACAAGTTCACTTATAGTAAGAAGGAAAATTAACTCCTTGGTTTAAAAACAAAGGAAGAAATGTGATGTTTTTGTTTTGTAAGTTATTTGCTACCCGATGGCGTCATAGAAGTGAAAATAGAAAACTGTTAATCTTACTGTGTGCATTAGTTTTTAAGAAGATTACATCAGAAAAAACCGTCACACTTAATCCTAAAACTACTCAATTTTGTTTTTAATTGCAGTGTAAATAAATACAAATTCAATCTTTTCGCTTTAACCGCCTATATTTATTGGATACCACTAGTTATTTATTTATAGCCTAAGGAATTACTTTCAATATTTAATTGTCACATTATAGTCTTCAGTAACATTAAATAAACATTTTAGTAGAAATTAACAACAAATCTGGAGCTTATTCTTAGGAAGGATGACGCTGAAGAATAAGACATTGAACACGACTTTATATTCCTGCTACCGTTACTGTAGAATTATTTACGATTACAACATCTACTGTTATACATGCGTTTGGGGACGTGACTAAGGTCAGATTTATACAATAAAAATATTCCTCTATTTTGATTTCTGTTTAAATCTTTTCGTATTTCAGAGAAGCCTTTAAGTTTAAATCTATAACTATTATATAAGCGTGTTGCACTTACATCTGATTGTACTGTGTTAGTAACGTCTTCAGTCTTATGTTTCTTAGAATAGAGTCGATCTTGGATATTGTTATGGAATATGTTATTGATTGTATTATCTGTGGTAACTTGTACTGTTAAAGCTGTATCACAAAATTCTCGAAGGTTCTCGAGTGTACGAATCAACAATTTCTGTATACGTAAACACTTGTATCGTCTATATTGTTGTGCAAACTGAAATTTCTAGAAAGTTTTTTCACGCCTATAAACGTAATCAACTCGACGCGCCAAAATACAATATGTATTTTATTAGTTTGGTGTAGTTAGTGTACTATAAACCTTGGAAGCTATAACTGTGATAAACGCTTATTTATCGGAAACTTCATATATCTGATAAGGCACATTTATAGATTTCAAACATTACAAATCATTTAACCTAAGCGAATTCACATCGGACATTATAATTATTACGAAGACATTATATAGCTTCAGGAATGAAAAACTAAAAGTTCAAAATCAACTCGCTAATCGTTAGCCCTCGATAAGATATCAAGGAAGTTCTAGACCATAAAGAAGACTTGATACTGTATGTAAGTTTGTAAAACATTTGTATATAGATCATTATCTGTAATAACCGTTATGGTATTATGGTTTGTATATTAAAATATAATTGTATTAGAAAAAAAACTGTGTGTATCAATCATCTAAATTACAACTAAACTCAGTTTTAGGCTATTTGAAATTGTAATACGTAACATAGTTCTGTAATATCAATTCACAAAAAAGTTGTGAGCAATAAGTAGCACGCCACTAATGTCAAGACAAGCATTAATGATTTCCGAATTTAGAGAGAATGTACTATTTCATTTCGTGCTTTCGCCAAACAAATTATTTATAGTTTAAATAAAAGTTTATTTATACGAAGAGTACGAGAACATCAATATTAGCATTGCCATTGTTTTAGGTGTAACTGTTGGCATTTCGTAGCATCTGTTGTTTTAACGTTAAATATTCAGTTATAAAACAGCTTCCCAATTCCATCATTAGTCACATATTTCCACAATTAGCTATTAATATCATTTCTTAATACATTTTACAACTATATAATCAGTACATCTTTGAACCTCAACAACTCTAGACTCCTGAACAAACAATATTAACAGTAAGCATTGTTAACCACTATGAAGTACTACTGACGGACTGGCATATATATTATTCAATATAGCTTCACAATATGCACAGTCATTGTGTGGAAATAATCAAAATTTTACATAGCTATCAATAATAAATATATAAATTATAAATCTAGCCAACAAGTTACACGAGAAATGTTAAAAATTAAGTTGTATTTGTTACTACATTTCAATCATCCATTCATCTTGCGTAAAATATCCTTTTTAGAAGTTAATTTAAAACCCTGGCCCGTGTTTTATATCATCGTTCAAATTCCTCAAAATCATAAGTATTTTTTGACATCTGTATCCTTGAATCACAAGCGATCATTCCATCTTTACACCCACCACCATACTGGTACAGGTATGTTGATGATACAGTTACTGAATTCACATGTACAGAACACACACTTAGATTTTTTAACCACGTTAACTCCATAAACCCCAACATTAAGCTACCTGTGAACAGAAAAACTAACCAAATACCATTTCTTAACTTCAAGATCACAAGAACCGATACACAACTCAAAACAGAAATCCACAAAAAAGTCATCCATACTGGATTATACACACATTCCCTGGGACTCAGCACATGAAACAAAACAAAACTCAACATATTAAGACACGAAATAAATACAGCCATAAAACTAAGCTCACCCAAGAAAATTGAAGATGAAATTAAAAATATAAAACAACATTTCATCAAGATCAACAAATTTCCTCCAAAATCGTGGAAAAAATTATACGCACACACCTACACGAACAATGAACAAACAATAATAAATCAAGATAAAACAAACTACAAAACCTTACACTGCTGTATACTATATGTTCCCGACATCAGCGAAAAAATAACCAACGTTTGGAAAAAACTTAACAAAACACAACATTCCAGTAAACACCAAATTTATTCAAAAACCAGATACAAAACTAAAGTTCATACTACGTAAAAACTACACTGACAAACAAAACACCAACATAATTTATCAAATACAATGCAACAACTGCCACAGTTTTTATATTGGAGAAACAAGCAGAAAAATTGAAACTAAATTCAAAGAAAACAAAAAACAAACCTTCACACGTTTTTGAACACTGTAAATCAAGTAAACACAGCATAACCGTAGAAAGCACCCATATACTAAGTAGGGAAACAAATATAAACAAACACAAAATCAAAGAAGCCTTACTTATACAACAACTAAAACCAGAATTAAATCAGTATAAAGGAACACCTTTATACCTATAGTAATTTGTACATTTTGATTTCAAGTGGGTTTCTCGTCATCAAGAATTGTTTTGATATCTGTTGTCATATCCACTATTGGAATAGTATACTTGGCATTGTTAAGATTTATTTTCAACTCCAGTGTATACTGCAAGACTTAACTTTATTGATGCAAAATGTTCATGAAGAAACTTGAATGTTAAATTAAAAAAAAAAAAAGTCACAGGTACAAAACAAAAAAATAATTTTAGTGCAACTGTAATATATTCAAGGTGCAATTCAGTTTATTCAGGTATATTAAGTAGTATAAAATTTTAATTGCATCAGAGGTAAAAATAGTTTGTTCTGTTGCTATTTAGTACAATTCAAGCTCCCTATACACTTCTGTTTGAATATTTTTTACACCTATTCTGTTTACATATTGATGCTAGATGATCAAGTAATGAATTACAAAAGATATTTTAACCATACTTTAGTTTATAAAATAAAGACATATTTAGTGCTCTAATGAAATCCGTAGCAAACTTCCCATCAATATAAACCGCCAAACAAGTTATTATAGAAAACACAATAACGTGACTGTAGTCTGTCACATTACCATAATAAACACTAGGTCACAGTAAATTATCTTTTAAATAATTAAATATTTTCTACTATTTTCTCCAGACAGAAAAACAGTTGAAAAATACAAGTAACAAGAAAGTACGGTCTCTCGTGTAGTTTGATTTCGAAACTACACGAACAGAAAAAATAAACAACATTGTAATAAAACTGGACGTACAACTGGGTATGTTGTTCTTGATGAAAAAAATTCAATGAGTAAAAATATATATATAAGAGTAAATAATAATAATAATTAGCCACAGGAAAACCCGTTTAAAGAAATACTACGAAAACAAAGGATAATTAATATTAATTACAGTTACCAAGTGGGCACTAAAAAGAACAAAAACAATGTTTGTTTGTTTGTTTTTTTGAATTTCGCACAAAGCTACTCGAGGGCTATCTGTGCTAGCCGTCCCTAATTTAGCAGTGTAAGACCAGAGGGAAGGCAGCTAGTCATCACCACCCACCGCCAACTCTTGGGCTACTCTTTTACCAACGAATAGTGGGATTGACCGTAACATTATAACGCCCCCACGGCTGGGAGGGCGAGCATATTTGGCGCGACTCGGGCGCAAACCCGCCACCCTCAGATTACGAAGCGCACGCCTTAACGCGCTAGGCCATGCCAGGCCCTGAACAAAAACAAGAGTGCATGGTTATATTACGAACAGTAAAATGGAAGGGTGATAATTGGTAGAGGGTATATAAACTGCAAATAGACCAGAAGATATTTTGAGATGAATGGTTGTTTCTTTTGTGTAAAAACTGCAGGTAAAGGGGTAAAATTTGATTTTGATGTGTATATCGCAGATGCAAATGGTACATAATGTGCGAGAGCTAAATTCACACAGACAACAGATACGGTAGTTGCTCTGGAATCTAGAATATCCATTACAGTCAAAGCAGCACAAAACTATACACTAGGGCAAGTGGTACCATCGTAAAACATAAATACATGGAGCACTGATCCGCATAACTAGTTCATAATTCCACTCAAACATGAGTAAAAAAGGCGTGTACACATTACTGTTGGAAAGCAAGACGCGTCATAGTTGTTAGAGTAAAGGGAACACTTTGAACTTAGGTGAAAACAAGGAGTAATGGAATGTCGATATTGAATAAGGAAGCACACGATGTGGTCAAACGATAGTTTTCGACAGTTGACAAACATTTTTGTATAATAAACAACCAACTTAAAGATAACAGGTATATGTTGGTACAAAATCACACGAATGTTATTATGGCTGAGGACATATGTGATAGAAGCAAAGGGTAAATAACTGTTAGTTGCATCTGATTATTACATTTACGAGCATAGTATTAGTTAGTATTAATATAACACAGGTTTAAACAAACAATAAATATTGCTGCTGGTATGAAAAGTAAAGGTAAAAACAGAAACTCAGTATTGAAGTAAATAACACAGATATAAATGGTAAAAAAATTACAGTGCATATATATTATACAACAAACAATTACATGTAGAAGAAAGAGTGACTAATGGTAATATCACAGCACACTGTGCGTTTTTCATTATTGTTGTTATTAGCACACGCGAAAAACAAAAGCAGGTCTTATATGATTCCTCTATTTGTTGTTTATAATTGTTAACAATTCTCCAAAATTATCCACAATTTGCTATATGAAACTCAACTCAAACCTTGCAAAATACATGCTCGATGCATCATTACGTAAGCATTAAAACATTTCACTGGAAATACCATTCAAAAAGTCCACAGACCTTGTTTTATCTCGAGCAAAAATTATACTTTATAACTTTACAGTTTAAGAGAGAGTACTCTAAACGAAAAGTAAATAATCTTAGAAAGTAAATCCAATCTGACTTGAGTGTTGTTCCATGACCACAATAACAAACAGTGTTGACAAAAGAAAATTTCATTCAAAATAATCAAGAGCAAAGTCAGTTTGTCGTAATGCCTTAGTTAAAACCAATACAAGCTAGGTTAAAAATCAAATATTTACAGAACATTTTTCGGTTTCCCTAAACACTTTTTACGAGCAAACTAATTTAACGAGCGTTGTAAACAATCATAACGCAAATGTTCAACGCCATGAGAGTCAAGTAGAGAGAAATCAGATAATTACTGACCACAAAACACCTGCACTTTACCGACAGTTGTTCACAGAAACACTCGCAAAAGAGATGTACTTCTTAACCGTAACACATTAAATGATATGCTTGCAATCATGTAGTCATAGTGCTCTTAAACATAGATATGTAGAAATAAGAGCAGCATCAGAACGTGCTTATATTTACAGAAGAAAAATATACATGTACTGTGCATTTTGTATTACTTGGTTTAAACGAAAGTTGATTTATGTGAAGGTAATATGATATTGAAGCTTGTATCATTATTGATGACATATGAAAATAAACAGTAGTTCATAAAAGGGCTTCTTGTTTACCAGTTACATGTTTACCCTTACTGGTCTGCCTTCACAATTTATTGGTTTATAATGCATGATAGTAATAGTGTTCAAAATGATCGATAAAACTGGCAGTACTTTATTCAATCCTGATATATAGATAAAAAATCTATGCAAGAAATGTCTCGTATAAAATCGATTGTTGGACATAAGTATCAAAATCAGTGTTTTTTTGTTTCTCAGCTTCTTACTGCAGTAGAAAGTGGGACAAGTTTATTCAAGAACATCACATTTCTAAAACCTAAGCACGAGCAATATTTCCGTTTCCATTAATAATTTTAAATTTATTAAGCCTTGTTTGCCAGTAAGAACATTAAGGGAATATCTTACATGCGTAACAAGTAACCACCCTAAAGATAATGGCTTGTTGATATTCAGTAATTTCCTATACTACCTTTCATAGATTATGTAGTCATTGTTCACAGGATTGTTTACACATCTTAATAAACAGCTTCCTACCCCAGATCTTAAAGCACGCCTCTTATTTGGTATTCAGTATAAAAGACATCGGAGCCTCTAAAAAGCTGTTACAAAAAGTGTAAATATAGTTCATTTTTACTGCAGTAGTCTTCAAAAGAATGTAAACAACTGACACGATACTATATCACAATAACTGCTAGCATTTATACAACTTTTCCATTTTCTCCACATACGTGTAACTGATAATTCCATTACATCACATGAATGCGTTGCAACATCATATTGTGATATACTTGTGTAATTTTTAGAGCATTGTTATTGCCAAGTGTTTGTTATTTTATAGCAATGCATTAACGCCAAAAAAGACGAAAGTAACGGAAAAAGCTTAGTTTGTTGTATTAATCTAATATTCATCAAGCTTTATTATTCATTCAGCTTAGCTTCTAGGTCGACAAAAATCGGTTTTGTACAAACTGCGATTTATTTAGACTTAGAGGTTCGTCCTCGTGTTTCATTGACGTTATAGTCGTAAAAACAAAACTATTATACTAAACTGAGATATCTAATAGCGTTTTACCCATGTCTGGATAATATTTTTAAAAACTTCCAATATCTTGTTACTTCCACAATGTGTAAACCTTTAATCCAAATGTTAACAGTCGCATAAATTTCATTTCATCATTCGAAACTGCATTTAGGAATAACAAAAATAATAAGCATCATTAAAATTCCACACGAAAAATAACATTTACACCATTTTACCATTTAGTCCTCACACTGCATGGAAACTTACTTCACTGTTAACAACGACTCCTAACTTCCTTAATCTCTCTTCTAGCAACATCAAAACAATACAGTTAGAAAACTTCAATTATTATTTTTATTAGATTTTCTGTTCAAACTAAAGCTTTTTGAATTTTGAAATTACCCATTACATCAAGTTTAAAAAGATAAAATTGAATTTAATATAATTTTAAAATATGAATTTCTATTAATATAACTACTACTTCGTAAAACAATATTAGTGGACGATTCTAAAAAAAACAACAGCTATACAATATTATTATAGAATAAGTTTGATTTTCGTTTACTTCCTACAACTATAAGAATCTATAAAAAGTAATACCAATTTTCAAACACGTAGAAACAGAATCAATTAAAATAAAATTGTCAATTTTACTACAATGTACAGCAAAATATTTAAACATTTTAGCAATGATGCAATTTTACTTCAAATATACTATTATAATCGTCATTATAAACAAGGAGTATAGAATTCCACAAAAAAATACAAAAATAGAAGCGATTAAAACATTTAAAACTTTCCAATATTTCAAACATTCTATTTCAAGTACCAGGAGAATTAGCACTGGCCTCCACATCACCCCTTGTAGCCAGCCGATCCTCCCACAAAAAAAAAAAAAAACGCATCTCAAAATGTCATATTATTAACAAAAAATCAACAGAGCTTTACATTCAACTTAATATAACACAGGTCAAAATATTTTACAGATTACTAGAAAAAACAAAAGCAAAATTTCAAATATCTGATGCATCATCATTAAAAATCATATAAAAGTTATAGAATCATATATTAAACTTTACAAACAATCTACATGATACCCAAACGAGCATCGTTTTCCTAACGTAAAATATCAGGCAGTCGAGAATATGATTGCCTATTTTACTGTGAATGACAAACAATTTACTATTTCCATGCAACAACATTAAAACAATTCATTATCAATAATCATTATTTTTATAGCACTTCAACACATTTCATATACATTAGGCGTTTATTTAGAAAACATAACCCAGCTTAAAAACTGTAAAGAGTAAAAGCGTAGATTGTATCAAAATACAAATATCTTGCATCCCCTTACTATTTAGCACACATCCAACCTAACTACTTACATGTTCTAACGTTTTGATATCGTATTAATACAAATGTTTCTTCTAAATACCAACTACAGTTTAATTTTGGCTTCACTTGACAATGTCATCTAACTTGTTTTAGTTAAAACACCATATATCTATTGATATAATAAAAACCGTTTCAAAAACTTGTACATTATCTTGTAAACACTGACGAACGTTACAAAATAACAAAATGGTTGCCAACGACTATATCATATATCGCAATAGTACGATTGTTTCCTCTTTTAGCCTTTGTCAATTTAATAACAATTTTTATTCTATTTGAGTTACTATGACGTCCATTCTTTGCAGTAAACACCAGCTTTAGTGTAATTTTATATCATAAAAGTTATTTCAACCTTACTAAATTAACAATCTGTTTAAGTCAATAGCAAATTTACCATCATCAAAACACGCTAACACTCTCATTGACACTGTAGTTACACAAAATCAAACCACCGCCTTACTCTGTATAGTTATTAACCTACCACGACAAACATTGCAAGCTTTTATAAATTGTTTTCTATAAAAAAATAATCAAAAACATTTTCAACCATTCTCGCGAAATTACAGTAGCGTTTAAAATATGTCAAAAAATGTAGTAATTTATCTTTTCATTCAAGTTGCTAGTAATTCTGCATAACTTTAGATCAGGGTAAGATATGAACTAATTACCACCTTAACTCACAATGTGTACAAATGCTGAAACTCATTAATCTTACGATGTATTCTAGTAACTGTTACATCAATTCACAAACATTTATTTTATGCTAATGAATTACCTATTCTCAAATTCCAATTATTTACTCTCATGGTTTCAAAATGTTATACGGCGACAACTACGCACATGTCCCTGTAATTGTTTGCCTCCCTGTAATTGATATTTAAGCTATAGGAACAGTGCTACGCTGTTACGTGTTGAAAGGTACTGAAGCGGTACTCCATTTTTACAGGGAGAAGAATAAAAAACATGCAGTCCATGGAAGCAAGGGAAGCAGTGCTTTCCAGATATGTGTTTACAAAAAAATTAATTTTTAAGTATCAGCTAAATATGACGTATTAACTTGCAATTGATTCATACGGAAGCTATCTACTCTACCGTACGAAATCAGTAATCACCTTATATGGGCAAAAGTGCTGCTGGGAAGAATCTGGACTACAACTCGCAAAAATGTTCCTCTTTTTTTTTTAATTTATTCTAAGTAAAAACATTTTTGTTACATAATATATTCTTTAAAAAATAAAATGCTTCTTATACGAATAATTTTCTAAATAATAAATTTCAAATTCATACTTGTATTTAAAACAACATGTCTTGAATGTTATATGAACTTCTTCTGTGGCATAAAGGAAGCAATTACTACTTCATCTTATTGAAAATGTACGCAAAATTAGATGTGTTTGTTAGTTTTTCAATTTCGCGCAGAGCTACTCGAGGGCTATCTGCACTAGCTGTCCATAATTTAGCAGTGTAAGACTAGAGGGAAGGCAGATAGTCATCACCACCAATCGCCAACTCTTGGACTACTCTTTTACCAACGAATAGTGGGATTGACCGTCATATTATAACGCCCCCACGGCTGGGAGGGTGAGCATGTTTGGCGCGACGCGGGCGCGAACCCGCGATCCTGGGATTACGAGTCGCGCGCCTTACGCGCTTGGCCTAAAAATAACAAAAATATTTAGAACAGCTGATTTATTGATTGAACATTGTTTTCAGGTTAAATTCAATATCACAATGTGTGAACTTCTTTTCTAAGTAATAATTACCTTTTGAATCTCTAACAAAAAGTGAAATATCTGGAAAAATTAAAATAATATCCATACACACACACACACACACACACACACACAAGAATATATAGAAAACAAAATCATTCTTTATTAAACATTTTGTTACACACTTTATAATTACACAACTACATGATCGAGAAAAGTCATACTACATTAAATAACTATTTCATCTATAAACAGACTTTAGTTTTATCAGCCTCCTCCTCCCCTCATAGCTGATCCTTTCCTCTCCTACTTTTGAAGTGAATATGTTGACGAAATTTGATTTATTACGTTTTCATTTGTCTTACCACAATTATCTATATTTACGGTTTTTTTTAAATATAAAATAGTTGTTTTTTTACGTGCATAAAAAATCTGACAACTGACACAAATGCAAAACGGTCTTTATTTTTAATAAGCAAATTATATATTTAATATAAAAATCAAATGAAAGGATACTTTAGAAACCGAACAAACCTGTCAACCAACTTGAACACGTTTGTATAAAGCTCAAAACACTCAAAACCACTTCAATGAAAAAACGACAAAAATCAATGTTTCAAGACTGGAAAGAAGACTTTGGTTCTGAAACCAACAGACAACAATAAACTATGCCTCCAAGGGAAAGGACTTTTTCCATGTGCAGAAAGTGTCCAGCAGAATGAATCATGAGGTAAAAGTGTATGGGGAAACCCAGATATAACATGCCAATCTCTTCAAAAGGTACTTCAAGAGGAAAGAAAACATGGCGGGTGTAGCTATCGAGGCACTGTTGGATATGTCTCGTGTATTTTTTTTTATAAAAAATCACAAGAATAATAATTTTAATGACGATTAAGAAATACTAGACCTAAAACTACTGGAAAGAAATGAGACAAGGAATCAATCACAAATAAAGAACTGACTTGTTTTATATTTTGCAAGCAGAGAGACAGTAATAGCAGGTTTACTTATGTAACTGCTTGAGAATCATCTGAGGTGTAGTTCAATTGTAGTGCATTGATCTTATTCTAATATTCCAAATGTTTTTCAAGGCTCTAATTGAGTATTGTTAAAGATTACCTCATAGTTTGTAGAAAAAGATAATATAGGTGCTCAGCTAGGAAATTTATTTTTGGACATATGGACGACTGGTTACTGTATGAAGAAAATCAGTGAAAATGAAAATAAAACAAAGTTAGAGTTTAGTTAATATATTTAGTTTGTTTGTAAATTTAACAATAACTAATATGTAGTGAAGATTATTCAATTGTTACAATGGAAGACAGTAAATACTGTATTAATAGAAAAGAGAAAAATAATTTCTTCAAATGGAGTTCTACAGTAATCAAACTCGCCTGTGTGAAATGTTTCACAAAATATAATTGTTTAAATATTTGAATATATCTGTGGTAGCCCATATGATAGTGTAGGTGAAGTTATCACTAACTGTATTATAATGACAGAGTGGAGATCAATTTTTTTTAGTCAAATGGTGTTCTAAACTAAATTGGCTAGCCTGTGTGGAATTTAACGAAAACAATATTTAAAGCCTGCGATACAATTGAGATCCAAAATGTAAAACAATTGTATAGACATTTTAATTGTTTGAACACTTTATTTTAAATAAGTGGATTGTGCTGTCAGTTTATTCTTGTAGCCAATAGTTCACATACACCTAATGTGAAAAATCGCGACCTATGCAAAATATGACCATCGCTAGCCAGCTGAGATTACACAGATGTACATGATCGCGAAAGACATAAACAGCAGAAGTAGGCCTATACATGCATAACTGTTGTCGTGACAGACATAGTGTAGAGATTACCATTATGCTATATAAACATATTTATTTTGATAAATGGATGGAGAAGGATTAGCAACTTCAGCTTTACTTAAAGATGGTGAACTACGAAGATTTGTTGAATAACAAGTAGTAGTAGGAAAAGAAAGAGAGAGAAAATAAGAGTATGGAAAGAATGGAAATAGAGTAGGAACACAACGTGAAATCACCTACATATCACAACACAAAGTAGAATCAATAAATGAAAATGAATACAGGACCAACCGATCCAACCTGCCCAAAGTTTATGAAGAATGATAACATGGATGCTTTCCTGGAATGACATGAAATATTCGTCCAAATGAGAAACTGGAATAAAGGTGACTGTACAAACTGTCACAGCCCATTTCTCACGTAAAAAGGCTTTTAAATATATCTAATTTGAAAAACAAAAACAAACTCAACACTAATTTTCTTATACATATATCATCGCAGCGCAGATTTATGGATTTATTCTTATCCTTGTTAAATTACCTACTCTACTCATCACAGCAAAATATTTGTTCTCTTACTGCTAACAATTAGATGTTAGTTATTCTGCAATTTTCCAAAAGCAAATGTTTCACTTCGTTATTATTATAAATTTACTTCATGTAAAGTCATTCTAATTTGTACTCCCATCATTACTGTTATAAATCCATGTTAAAGTCAATATTTTAATTTTTTTTCTTTCTTATTTCATGGCGAATTAAATTAAACTCGTGACCTTGTTAATATTTCACCTAACTGACAGCTCAGAAAACTTACGTATAAAAATTCATCGCACTGTAAATATATTAACAAAACAGCGCTTTGAACAATTACTGATATTAATCACAGCATATTAAATGTTTCAAGTTGATTTTATCATCATGTTTTACATATAGGAAATGATTTCCACGTAAGAATTAATCCTTATTGTAAACATTTTGCTTTAAACTTTCTAATGTACAATCATTTATACTACATGCATTGTTTAACCTCTATATATAAATTTACAAATAGTGAAGCGAGTACACTTTAGTTCTCTTAATTTTCTATTATGAGATGATTAATAGGGAAATAATCGCAGAATAAATGTTCCTTTTATTTCTACTATTATTAGACAACTATTAGTGAGGTCACAGTACAACACATTTTACCTTACACTTTTGCTTATAATTTAACACATAATAAGCTCATCGTCTAGTAACCAACAACAGATTTAACATTTCACCAGCCATAACTTAAAAATTAGAAGATTACTTGTAACAAACGTATCGAAATGTGCTTTAACTTTGTATTTAACTTGCACGTTGTATTACTATCTACTTATACATAGTGAAATCATTTCAAAGTAAATATTTATCCTGATGGTACTGTGTTGAAATTATGTATAGTGAACACATGCCAAAATAAATCTTTTCCTTTTTGTTATTCAACATTTAACTGTGATAAACTCATGACACACTGCAGTATAACCTTTTCCTACGTGTTATAATTACACCTTTGCTTACAAAGAGAGATTACATGTTATCATTATAACTTTACTTACAATCTTTTATCACAGTAAATATTTTGCCAATTAAATGTTTCACTCAAATGTTATTTCTCTTTCTCCTATACTCATTATCAAGCATATCACTTTATCGTAATTAAAAACTACTTACAGTGAACTTATCAAAACGTGTTTTGTCTTATTGCTATCTTGGTGTGTTCAGTTATATTACCAACTTATTGCAAAGTAATATTTTTACCTCATTATTGTCAGTATAAAATTTCGTATAAATGACTAATCCAACAACAAATATTTCACCTTATATAATTATTTCAACTCGCCACACTGAAAATGTTTTTTCTCATTCTAACTACGATTATCCTTAAAAATAAATCATTTGAAATTAAACCTTAGGATTACCGTTATCCACTTACTTACAATACTTAAAACACTGTTAATTCTCTACTTCAAGGTTATTGTTATAATTTATGTATCGCAAGTTCTTCACACAGTAAATGTTTAATCTTGCTTTCTCATTATCATTTCTTAATTAATGGATTTTATACACTTTACACAGCAAACATTTTACTTTATAACACCTTTGTACGTCTACCATTAATGAACTTGTAACATAATAAATTTTTCACATTACTGCCATCATAATAATGTATTTACAATGAACTGATCTCACGCCAAATATTTGATCTTACTGTCGTCATTAAAAGTTCATATACTGAACTCATCGCACAATTTTGTTTTACTATTTTTACACACTCTTACAACATTAAATGCTTTTCCTAATTCCTACAATTTTGAAATTACTTGAAGTATTTGCGCAACAATTAACATGACTAATATTAAAATCGTACTTATATCCAAATAATTAGATAGTAAAAATTCTACTTCAAACTTCCTATTATGCAATCACTTACACTTAATACATTGTTTTACCCCTTTTTGTAAGCTTAATAAATAATGTAGTGAGTTCACTTAAAGGTTATCTCAATTTACTATTACAAGATGATTTATAGGAAGTCATCGCAAAATAAATGTTTTCTTTTATTTGTACTCTTTTCATCAAACTTAAGTAAATGTTTTACCTTGTTCTTATCCTTATAATTTAATGCACATTGAACTCATCGCTTACTGGTACTTTTACGTTTATTATGAAATACTTATAAAGAACTTATTTTCTACCTTATTGTGTAATGTTTATGGGAAAATCATTTTATATTAAATTATTTACCTCGATCGTTAATAAATCAAGAATTAAGAAATTCGCAATAAGATATGTTTCCCATTACACCCAGTTTAACAACACCTACTTCTTTACTTGTCTTTGTTTGGTTTGCCTAATGAGCTTCCCTACATGAGTCAAGTACTCCATTTCTAAAATTCGATATCTTTTACACAGAACTCTTCGGTCAGATATGTATACTTTCCTTCTCATACCACAACACTAGAAAAATATCTCGCCACAAAAACATAGAGTTCATTAGGTTACACCACATAATTACTAACACTTTTTTATCATTGTTTTCTTCGTTACAATATTTAAAGAGAAGCCACTGCACAGTTAACGCCGTACTACGTCGTTACATGTCAATTTCACTTACATTGAACGCACTAAATTTTCAATTCACTGTTGTTATCAAATTTCTTGTACGGAATATATTGTGGAGTTGAACTACACTTTAACTATTAGAGTATTTACAATTAAAACAATTCCACTGACATGTCCTGTTTTTATTATCATTTTAAGCAAACTTACAGTAAACACAGGAAAGTCATTTTCCTTATTAACATAATTGTAATTAAATTTAATCAAATGATCCCACATTAAAATGCTTTATAATACTGTTTTGAATATTATTTCTCGATACGAATGGTTGCAACGTGTTTCCATGACAATTTTCTTAATACAGAATTTCTTGTAAATCAATGCTTTATTTTAACCTTATTCACCTGTTACCAGACAAGCACCATAGAACTGCATCTTTCTTTTCACATTTTCATCAATACTTATAAGCTAATAATAAACCAACTGTAACCATTTCACCAGCCATAATTTTATAAATAGAAAATTACACATAACGAATACTCTTTACCTGACTCTTAACGTGGAATTGTTGTCACCTCATATCCCAGCAAATTCTTTAGCTTATTCTTAACACCAGCGCAGATAGCTCTCGTGTAGATTCGAGCGTAATTTGAAAAACAAAAACAAACTCAACACTAATTTTCTTATACATATATCATCGCAGCGCAGATTTATGGATTTATTCTTATCCTTGTTAAATTACCTATTCTACTCATCACAGCAAAATATTTGTTCTCTTACTGCTAACAATTAGATGTTAGTTATTCTGCAATTTTCCAAAAGCAAATGTTTCACTTCGTTATTATTATAAATTTACTTCATGTAAAGTCATTCTAATTTGTACTCCCATCATTACTGTTATAAATCCATGTTAAAGTCAATATTTTAATTTTTTTTCTTTCTTATTTCATGGCGACTTAAATTAAACTCGTGACCTTGTTAATATTTCACCTAACTGACAGCTCAGAAAACTTGCGTATAACAATTCATCGCACTGTAAATATATTAACAAAACAGCGCTTTGAACAATTACTGATATTAATCACAGCATATTAAATGTTTCAAGTTGATTTTATCATCATGTTTTACATATAGGGAAATGATTTCCACGTAAGAATTAATCCTTATTGTAAACATTTTGCTTTAAACTTTCTAATGTACAATCATTTATACTACATGCATTGTTTAACCTCTATATATAAATTTACAAATAGTGAAGCGAGTACACTTTAGTTCTCTTAATTTTCTATTATAAGATGATTAATAGGGAAATAATCGCAGAATAAATGTTCCTTTTATTTCTACTATTATTAGACAACTATTAGTGAGGTCACAGTACAACACATTTTACCTTACACTTTTGCTTATAATTTAACACATAATAAGCTCATCGTCTAGTAACCAACAACAGATTTAACATTTCACCAGCCATAACTTAAAAATTAGAAGATTACTTGTAACAAACGTATCGAAATGTGCTTTAACTTTGTATTTAACTTGCACGTTGTATTACTATCTACTTATACATAGTGAAATCATTTCAAAGTAAATATTTATCCTGATGGTACTGTGTTGAAATTATGTATAGTGAACACAAGCCAAAATAAATGTTTTCCTTTTTGTTATTCAACATTTAACTGTGATAAACTCATGACACACTGCAGTATAACCTTTTCCTACGTGTTATAATTACACCTTTGCTTACAAAGAGAGATTACATGTTATCATTATAACTTTACTTACAATCTTTTATCACAGTAAATATTTTGCCAATTAAATGTTTCACTCAAATGTTATTTCTCTTTCTCCTATACTCATTATCAAGCATATCACTTTATCGTAATTAAAAACTACTTACAGTGAACTTATCAAAACGTGTTTTGTCTTATTGCTATCTTGGTGTGTTCAGTTATATTACCAACTTATTGCAAAGTAATATTTTTACCTCATTATTGTCAGTATAAAATTTCGTATAAATGACTAATCCAACAACAAATATTTCACCTTATATAATTATTTCAACTCGCCACACTGAAAATGTTTTTTCTCATTCTAACTACGATTATCCTTAAAAATAAATCATTTGAAATTAAACCTTAGGATTACCGTTATCCACTTACTTACAATACTTAAAACACTGTTAATTCTCTACTTCAAGGTTATTGTTATAATTTATGTATCGCAAGTTCTTCACACAGTAAATGTTTAATCTTGCTTTCTCATTATCATTTCTTAATTAATGGATTTTATACACTTTACACAGCAAACATTTTACTTTATAACACCTTTGTACGTCTACCATTAATGAACTTGTAACATAATAAATTTTTCACATTACTGCCATCATAATAATGTATTTACAATGAACTGATCTCACGCCAAATATTTGATCTTACTGTCGTCATTAAAAGTTCATATACTGAACTCATCGCACAATTTTGTTTTACTATTTTTACACACTCTTACAACATTAAATGCTTTTCCTAATTCCTACAATTTTGAAATTACTTGAAGTATTTGCGCAACAATTAACATGACTAATATTAAAATCGTACTTATATCCAAATAATTAGATAGTAAAAATTCTACTTCAAACTTCCTATTATGCAATCACTTACACTTAATACATTGTTTTACCCCTTTTTGTAAGCTTAATATATAATGTAGTGAGTTCACTTAAAGGTTATCTCAATTTACTATTACAAGATGATTTATAGGAAGTCATCGCAAAATAAATGTTTTCTTTTATTTGTACTCTTTTCATCAAACTTAAGTAAATGTTTTACCTTGTTCTTATCCTTATAATTTAATGCACATTGAACTCATCGCTTACTGGTACTTTTACGTTTATTATGAAACACTTATACAGAACTTATTTTCTACCTTATTGTGTAATGTTTATGGGAAATACATTTTATATTAAATTATTTACCTCGATCGTTAATAAATCAAGAATTAAGAAATTCGCAATAAGATATGTTTCCCATTACACCCAGTTTAACAACACCTACTTCTTTACTTGTCTTTGTTTGGTTTGCCTAATGAGCTTCCCTACATGAGTCAAGTACTCCATTTCTAAAATTCGATATCTTTTACACAGAACTCTTCGGTCAGATATGAATACTTTCCTTCTCATACCACAACACTAGAAAAATATCTCGCCACAAAACATAGAGTTCATTAGGTTACACCACATAATTACTAACACTTTTATCATTGTTTTCTTCGTTACAATATTTAAAGAGAAGTCACTGCACAGTTAACGCCGTACTACGTCGTTACATGTCAATTTCACTTACATTGAACGCACTAAATTTTCAATTCACTGTTGTTATCAAATTTCTTGTACGGAATATATTGTGGCGTTGAACTACACTTTAACTATTATAGTATTTACAATTAAAACAATTCCACTGACATGTCCTGTTTTTATTATCATTTTAAGCAAACTTACAGTAAACACAGGAAAGTCATTTTCCTTATTAACATAATTGTAATTAAATTTAATCAAATGATCCCACATTAAAATGCTTTATAATACTGTTTTGATTATTATTTCTCAATGCGAATGGTTGCAACGTGTTTCCATGACAATTTTCTTAATACAGAATTTCTTGTAAATCAATGCTTTATTTTAACCTTATTCACCTGTTACCAGACAAGCACCATAGAACTGCATCTTTCTTTTCACATTTTCATCAATACTTATAAGCTAATAATAAACCAACTGTAACCATTTCACCAGCCATAATTTTATAAATAGAAAATTACATATAACGAATACTCTTTACCTGACTCTTAACGTGGAATTGTTGTCACCTCATATCCCAGCAAATTCTTTAGCTTATTCTTAACACCAGCGCAGATAGCTCTCGTGTAGATTCGAGCGTAATTTGAAAAACAAAAACAAACTCAACACTAATTTTCTTATACATATATCATCGCAGCGCAGATATATGGATTTATTCTTATCCTTGTTAAATTACCTATTCTACTCATCACAGCAAAATATTTGTTCTCTTACTGCTAACAATTAGATGTTAGTTATTCTGCAATTTTCCAAAAGCAAATGTTTCACTTCGTTATTATTATAAATTTACTTCAAGTAAAGTCATTCTAATTTGTACTCCCATCATTACTGTTATAAATCCATGTTAAAGTCAATATTTTAATTTTTTTTCTTTCTTATTTCATGGCGACTTAAATTAAACTCGTGACCTTGTTAATATTTCACCTAACTGACAGCTCAGAAAACTTACGTATAAAAATTCATCGCACTGTAAATATATTAACAAAACAGCGCTTTGAACAATTACTGATATTAATCACAGCATATTAAATGTTTCAAGTTGATTTTATCATCATGTTTTACATATAGGGAAATGATTTCCACGTAAGAATTAATCCTTATTGTAAACATTTTGCTTTAAACTTTCTAATGTACAATCATTTATACTACATGCATTGTTTAACCTCTATATATAAATTTACAAATAGTGAAGCGAGTACACTTTAGTTCTCTTAATTTTCTATTATAAGATGATTAATAGGGAAATAATCGCAGAATAAATGTTCCTTTTATTTCTACTATTATTAGACAACTATTAGTGAGGTCACAGTACAACACATTTTACCTTACACTTTTGCTTATAATTTAACACATAATAAGCTCATCGTCTAGTAACCAACAACAGATTTAACATTTCACCAGCCATAACTTTATAATTAGAAGATTACTTGTAACAAACGTATCGAAATGTGCTTTAACTTTGTATTTAACTTGCACGTTGTATTACTATCTACTTATACATAGTGAAATCATTTCAAAGTAAATATTTATCCTGATGGTACTGTGTTGAAATTATGTATAGTGAACACATGCCAAAATAAATGTTTTCCTTTTGTTATTCAACATTTAACTGTGATAAACTCATGACACACTGCAGTATAACCTTTTCCTACGTGTTATAATTACACCTTTGCTTACAAAGAGAGATTACATGTTATCATTATAACTTTACTTACAATCTTTTATCACAGTAAATATTTTGCCAATTAAATGTTTCACTCAAATGTTATTTCTCTTTCTCCTATACTCATTATCAAGCATATCACTTTATCGTAATTAAAACTACTTACAGTGAACTTATCAAAACGTGTTTTGTCTTATTGCTATCTTGGTGTGTTCAGTTATATTACCAACTTATTGCAAAGTAATATTTTTACCTCATTATTGTCAGTATAAAATTTCGTATAAATGACTAATCCAACAACAAATATTTCACCTTATATAATTATTTCAACTCGCCACACTGAAAATGTTTTTCTCATTCTAACTACAATTATCCTTAAAATAAATCATTTGAAATTAAACCTTAGGATTACCGTTATCCACTTACTTACAATACTTAAAACACTGTTAATTCTCTACTTCAAGGTTATTGTTATAATTTATGTATCGCAAGTTCTTCACACAGTAAATGTTTAATCTTGCTTTCTCATTATCATTTCTTAATTAATGGATTTCATACACTTTACACAGCAAACATTTTACTTTATAACACCATTGTACGTCTACCATTAATGAACTTGTAACATAATAAATTTTTCACATTACTGCCATCATAATAATGTATTTACACTGAACTGATCTCACGCCAAATATTTGATCTTACTGTCGTCATTAAAGTTCATATACTGAACTCATTGCACAATTTTGTTTTACTATTTTTACACACTCTTACAACATTAAATGCTTTTCCTAATTCCTACAATTTTGAAATTACTTGAAGTATTTGCGCAACAATTAACATGACTAATATTAAAATCGTACTTATATCCAAATAATTAGATAGTAAAATTGTACTTCAAACTTCCTATTATGCAATCACTTACACTTAATACATTGTTTTACCCCTTTTGTAAGCTTAATAAATAATGTAGTGAGTTCACTTAAAGGTTATCTCAATTTACTATTACAAGATGATTTATAGGAAGTCATCGCAAAATAAATGTTTTCTTTTATTTGTACTCGTTTTTCATCAAACTTAAGTAAATATTTTACCTTGTTCTTATCCTTATAATTTAATGCACATTGAACTCATCGCTTACTGGTACTTTTACGTTTATTATGAAACACTTATACAGAACTTATTTTCTACCTTATTGTGTAATATTTATGGAAATACATTTTATATTAAATTATTTACCTCGATCGTTAATAAATCAAGAATTAAGAAATTCGCAATAAGATATGTTTCCCATTACACCCAGTTTAACAACACCTACTTCTTTACTTGTCTTTGTTTGGTTTGCCTAATGAGCTTCCCTACATGAGTCAAGTACTCCATTTCTAAAATTCGATATCTTTTACACAGAACTCTTCGGTCAGATATGAATACTTTCCTTCTCATACCACAACACTAGAAAAATATCTCGCCACAAAACATAGAGTTCATTAGGTTACACCACATAATTACTAACACTTTTTTATCATTGTTTTCTTCGTTACAATATTTAAAGAGAAGTCACTGCACAGTTAACGCCGTACTACGTCGTTACATGTCAATTTCACTTACATTGAACGCACTAAATTTTCAATTCACTGTTGTTATCAAATTTCTTGTACGGAATATATTGTGGCGTTGAACTACACTTTAACTATTATATTATTTACAATTAAAACAATTCCACTGACATGTCCTGTTTTATTATCATTTTAAGCAAACTTACAGTAAACACAGGAAAGTCATTTTCCTTATTAACATAATTGTAATTAAATTTAATCAAATGATCCCACATTAAAATGCTTTATAATACTGTTTTGATTATTATTTCTCAATGCGAATGGTTGCAACGTGTTTCCATGACAATTTTCTTAATACAGAATTTCTTGTAAATCAATGCTTTATTTTAACCTTATTCACCTGTTACCAGACAAGCACCATAGAACTGCATCTTTCTTTTCACATTTTCATCAATACTTATAAGCTAATAATAAACCAACTGTAACCATTTCACCAGCCATAATTTTATAAATAGAAAATTACATATAACGAATACTCTTTACCTGACTCTTAACGTGGAATTGTTGTCAGCTCATATCCCAGCAAATTCTTTAGCTTATTCTTAACACCAGCGCAGATAGCTCTCGTGTAGATTCGAGCGTAATTTGAAAACAAAACAAACTCAACACTAATTTTCTTATACATATATCATCGCAGCGCAGATATATGGATTTATTCTTATCCTTGTTAAATTACCTATTCTACTCATCACAGCAAAATATTTGTTCTCTTACTGCTAACAATTAGATGTTAGTTATTCTGCAATTTTCCAAAAGCAAATGTTTCACTTCGTTATTATTATAAATTTACTTCAAGTAAAGTCATTCTAATTTGTACTCCCATCATTACTGTTATAAATCCATGTTAAAGTCAATATTTTAAATTTTTTTCTTTCTTATTTCATGGCGACTTAAATTAAACTCGTGACCTTGTTAATATTTCACCTTACTGACAGCTTAGAAAACTTACGTATAAAAATTCATCGCACTGTAAATATATTAACAAAACAGCGCTTTGAACAATTACTGATATTAATCACAGCATATTAAATGTTTCAAGTTGATTTTATCATCATGTTTTACATATAGGAAATGATTTCCACGTAAGAATTAATCCTTATTGTAAACATTTTGCTTTAAACTTTCTAATGTACAATCATTTATACTACATGCATTGTTTAACCTCTATATATAAATTTACAAATAGTGAAGCGAGTACACTTTAGTTCTCTTAATTTTCTATTATAAGATGATTAATAGGGAAATAATCGCAGAATAAATGTTCCTTTTATTTCTACTATTATTAGACAACTATTAGTGAGGTCACAGTACAACACATTTTACCTTACACTTTTGCTTATAATTTAACACATAATAAGCTCATCGTCTAGTAACCAACAACAGATTTAACATTTCACCAGCCATAACTTTATAATTAGAAGATTACTTGTAACAAACGTATCGAAATGTGCTTTAACTTTGTATTTAACTTGCACGTTGTATTACTATCTATTTATACATAGTGAAATCATTTCAAAGTAAATATTTATCCTGATGGTACTGTGTTGAAATTATGTATAGTGAACACATGCCAAAATAAATGTTTTCCTTTTTGTTATTCAACATTTAACTGTGATAAACTCATGACACACTGCAGTATAACCTTTTCCTACGTGTTATAATTACACCTTTGCTTACAAAGAGAGATTACATGTTATCATTATAACTTTACTTACAATCTTTTATCACAGTAAATATTTTGCCAATTAAATGTTTCACTCAAATGTTATTTCTCTTTCTCCTATACTCATTATCAAGCATATCACTTTATCGTTATTAAAAACTACTTACAGTGAACTTATCAAAACGTGTTTTGTCTTATTGCTATCTTGGTGTGTTCAGTTATATTACCAACTTATTGCAAAGTAATATTTTTACCTCATTATTGTCAGTATAAAATTTCGTATAAATGACTAATCCAACAACAAATATTTCACCTTATATAATTATTTCAACTCGCCACACTGAAAATGTTTTTCTCATTCTAACTACAATTATCCTTAAAATAAATCATTTGAAATTAAACCTTAGGATTACCGTTATCCACTTACTTACAATACTTAAAACACTGTTAATTCTCTACTTCAACGTTATTGTTATAATTTATGTATCGCAAGTTCGTCACACAGTAAATGTTTAATCTTGCTTTCTCATTATCATTTCTTAATTAATGGATTTCATACACTTTACACAGCAAACATTTTACTTTATAACACCATTGTACGTCTACCATTAATGAACTTGTAACATAATAAATTTTTCACATTACTGCCATCATAATAATGTATTTACACTGAACTGATCTCACGCCAAATATTTGATCTTACTGTTGTCATTAAAGTTCATATACTGAACTCATTGCACAATTTTGTTTTACTATTTTTACACACTCTTACAACATTAAATGCTTTTCCTAATTCCTACAATTTTGAAATTACTTGAAGTATTTGCGCAACAATTAACATGACTAATATTAAAATCGTACTTATATCCAAATAATTAGATAGTAAAATTGTACTTCAAACTTCCTATATTGCAATCACTTACACTTAATACATTGTTTTACCCCTTTTGTTAGCTTAATAAATAATGTAGTGAGTTCACTTAAAAGTTATCTCAATTTACTATTACAAGATGATTTATAGGAAGTCATCGCAAAATAAATGTTTTCTTTTATTTGTACTCTTTTCATCAAACAACGTTTTGTGAAATCATTACAGTAAATATTTTACCTTGTTCTTATCCTTATAATTTAATGCACATTGAACTCATCGCTTACTGGTACTTTTACGTTTATTATGAAACACTTATACAGAACTTATTTTCTACCTTATTGTGTAATATTTATGGAAATACATTTTATATTAAATTATTTACCTCGATCGTTAATAAATCAAGAATTAAGAAATTCGCAATAAGATATGTTTCCCATTACACCCAGTTTAACAACACCTACTTCTTTACTTGTCTTTGTTTGGTTTGCCTAATGAGCTTCCCTACATGAGTCAAGTACTCCATTTCTAAAATTCGATATCTTTTACACAGAACTCTTCGGTCAGATATGAATACTTTCCTTCTCATACCACAACACTAGAAAAATATCTCGCCACAAAAACATAGAGTTCATTAGGTTACACCACATAATTACTAACACTTTTTATCATTGTTTTCTTCGTTACAATATTTAAAGAGAAGTCACTGCACAGTTAACGCCGTACTACGTCGTTACATGTCAATTTCACTTACATTGAACGCACTAAATTTTCAATTCACTGTTGTTATCAAATTTCTTGTACGGAATATATTGTGGCGTTGAACTACACTTTAACTATTATATTATTTACAATTAAAACAATTCCACTGACATGTCCTGTTTTTTTATTATCATTTTAAGCAAACTTACAGTAAACACAGGAAAGTCATTTTCCTTATTAACATAATTGTAATTAAATTTAATCAAATGATCCCACATTAAAATGCTTTATAATACTGTTTTGATTATTATTTCTTAATGCGAATGGTTGCAACGTGTTTCCATGACAATTTTCTTAATACAGAACTTCTTGTAAATCAATGCTTTATTTTAACCTTATTCACCTGTTACCAGACAAGCACCATAGAACTGCATCTTTCTTTTCACATTTTCATCAATACTTATAAGCTAATAATAAACCAACTGTAACCATTTCACCAGCCATAATTTTATAAATAGAAAATTACATATAACGAATACTCTTTACCTGACTCTTAACGTGGAATTGTTGTCAGCTCATATCCCAGCAAATTCTTTAGCTTATTCTTAACACCAGCGCAGATAGCTCTCGTGTAGATTCGAGCGTAATTTGAAAAACAAAACAAACTCAACACTAATTTTTCTTATACATATATCATCGCAGCGCAGATATATGGATTTATTCTTATCCTTGTTAAATTACCTATTCTACTCATCACAGCAAAATATTTGTTCTCTTACTGCTAACAATTAGATGTTAGTTATTCTGCAATTTTTCAAAAGCAAATGTTTCACTTCGTTATTATTATAAATTTACTTCAAGTAAAGTCATTCTAATTTGTACTCCCATCATTACTGTTATAAATCCATGTTAAAGTCAATATTTTAAAATTTTTTCTTTCTTATTTCACGGCGACTTAAATTAAACTCGTGACCTTGTTAATATTTCACCTTACTGACAGCTTAGAAAACTTACGTATAAAAATTCATCGCACTGTAAATATATTAACAAAACAGCGCTTTGAACAATTACTGATATTAATCACAGCATATTAAATGTTTCAAGTTGATTTTATCATCATGTTTTACATATAGGAAATGATTTCCACGTAAGAATTAATCCTTATTGTAAACATTTTGCTTTAAACTTTCTAATGTACAATCATTTATACTACATGCATTGTTTAACCTCTATATATAAAGTTACAAGTAGTGAAGCGAGTACACTTTAGTTCTCTTAATTTTCTATTATAAGATGATTAATAGGGAAATAATCGCAGAATAAATGTTCCTTTTATTTCTACTATTATTAGACAACTATTAGTGAGGTCACAGTACAACACATTTTACCTTACACTTTTGCTTATAATTTAACACATAATAAGCTCATCGTCTAGTAACCAACAACAGATTTAACATTTCACCAGCCATAACTTTATAATTAGAAGATTACTTGTATACAACAAACGTATCGAAATGTGCTTTAACTTTGTATTTAACTTGCACGTTGTATTACTCTCTATTTATACATAGTGAAATCATTTCAAAGTAAATATTTATCCTGATGGTACTGTATGTATAGTGAACACATGCCAAAATAAATGTTTTCCTTTTGTTATTCAACATTTAACTGTGATAAACTCATGACACACTGCAGTATAACCTTTTCCTACGTGTTATAATTACACCTTTGCTTACAAAGAGAGATTACATGTTATCATTATAACTTTACTTACAATCTTTTATCACAGTAAATATTTTGCCAATTAAATGTTTCACTCAAATGTTATTTCTCTTTCTCCTATACTCATTATCAAGCATATCACTTTATCTTTATTAAAACTACTTACAGTGAACTTATCAAAACGTGTTTTGTCTTATTGCTATCTTGGTGTGTTCAGTTATATTACCAACTTATTGCAAAGTAATATTTTTACCTCATTATTGTCAGTATAAAATTTCGTATAAATGACTAATCCAACAACAAATATTTCACCTTATATAATTATTTCAACTCGCCACACTGAAAATGTTTTTTCTCATTCTAACTACAATTATCCTTAAAATAAATCATTTGAAATTAAACCTTAGGATTACCGTTATCCACTTACTTACAATACTTAAAACACTGTTAATTCTCTACTTCAACGTTATTGTTATAATTTATGTATCGCAAGTTCGTCACACAGTAAATGTTTAATCTTGCTTTCTCATTATCATTTCTTAATAAATGGATTTCACACACTTTACACAGCAAACATTTTACTTTATAACACCATTGTACGTCTACCATTAATGAACTTGTAACATAATAAATTTTTCACATTACTGCCATCATAATAATGTATTTACACTGAACTGATCTCACGCCAAATATTTGATCTTACTGTTGTCATTAAAAGTTCATATACTGAACTCATTGCACAATTTTGTTTTACTATTTTTACACACTCTTACAACATTAAATGCTTTTCCTAATTCCTACAATTTTGAAATTACTTGAAGTATTTGCGCAACAATTAACATGACTAATATTAAAATCGTACTTATATCCAAATAATTAGATAGTAAAATTGTACTTCAAACTTCCTATATTGCAATCACTTACACTTAATACATTGTTTTACCCCTTTTGTTAGCTTAATAAATAATGTAGTGAGTTCACTTAAAAGTTATCTCAATTTACTATTACAAGATGATTTATAGGAAGTCATCGCAAAATAAATGTTTTCTTTTATTTGTACTCTTTTCATGAAACAACGTTTTGTGAAATCATATATTACAGTAAATATTTTACCTTGTTCTTATCCTTATAATTTAATGCACATTGAACTCATCGCTTACTGGTACTTTTACGTTTATTATGAAACACTTATACAGAACTTATTTTCTACCTTATTGTGTAATATTTATGGGAAATACATTTTATATTAAATTAATTACCTCGATCGTTAATAAATCAAGAATTAAGAAATTCGCAATAAGATATGTTTCCCATTACACCCAGTTTAACAACACCTACTTCTTTACTTGTCTTTGTTTGGTTTGCCTAATGAGCTTCCCTACATGAGTCAAGTACTCCATTTCTAAAATTCGATATCTTTTACACAGAACTCTTCGGTCAGATATGAATACTTTCGTTCTCATACCACAACACTAGAAAAATATCTCGCCACAAAAACATAGAGTTCATTAGGTTACACCACATAATTACTAACACTTTTTATCATTGTTTTCTTCGTTACAATATTTAAAGAGAAGTCACTGCACAGTTAACGCCGTACTACGTCGTCACATGTCAATTTCACTTACATTGAACGCACTAAATTTTCAATTCACTGTTGTTATCAAATTTCTTGTACGGAATATACTGTGGCGTTGAACTACACTTTAACTATTATATTATTTACAATTAAAACAATTCCACTGACATGTCCTGTTTTTATTATCATTTTAAGCAAACTTACAGTAAACACAGGAAAGTCATTTTCCTTATTAACATAATTGTAATTAAATTTAATCAAATGATCCCACATTAAAATGCTTTATAATACTGTTTTGATTATTATTTCTTAATGCGAATGGTTGCAACGTGTTTCCATGACAATTTTCTTGAAACAGAACTTCTTGTAAATCAATGCTTTATTTTAACCTTATTCACCTGTTACCAGACAAGCACCATAGAACTGCATCTTTCTTTTCACATTTTCATCAATACTTATAAGCTAATAATAAACCAACTGTAACCATTTCACCAGCCATAATTTTATAAATAGAAAATTACATATAACGAATACTCTTTACCTGACTCTTAACGTGGAATTGTTGTCAGCTCATATCCCAGCAAATTCTTTAGCTTATTCTTAACACCAGCGCAGATGAGCTCTCGTGTAGATTCGAGCGTAATTTGAAAAACAAAAACAAACTCAACACTAATTTTTCTTATACATATATCATCGCAGCGCAGATATATGGATTTATTCTTATCCTTGTTAAATTACCTATTCTACTCATCACAGCAAAATATTTGTTCTCTTACTGCTAACAATTAGATGTTAGTTATTCTGCAATTTTTCAAAAGCAAATGTTTCACTTCGTTATTATTATAAATTTACTTCAAGTAAAGTCATTCTAATTTGTACTCCCATCATTACTGTTATAAATCCATGTTAAAGTCAATATTTAAAATTTTTTTCTTTCTTATTTCACGGCGACTTAAATTAAACTCGTGACCTTGTTAATATTTCACCTTACTGACAGCTTAGAAAACTTACGTATAAAAATTCATCGCACTGTAAATATATTAACAAAACAGCGCTTTGAACAATTACTGATATTAATCACAGCATATTAAATGTTTCAAGTTGATTTTATCATCATGTTTTACATATAGGAAATGATTTCCACGTAAGAATTAATCCTTATTGTAAACATTTTGCTTTAAACTTTCTAATGTACAATCATTTATACTACATGCATTGTTTAACCTCTATATATAAAGTTACAAGTAGTGAAGCGAGTACACTTTAGTTCTCTTAATTTTCTATTATAAGATGATTAATAGGGAAATAATCGCAGAATAAATGTTCCTTTTATTTCTACTATTATTAGACAACTATTAGTGAGGTCACAGTACAACACATTTTACCTTACACTTTTGCTTATAATTTAACACATAATAAGCTCATCGTCTAGTAACCAACAACAGATTTAACATTTCACCAGCCATAACTTTATAATTAGAAGATTACTTGTATACAACAAACGTATCGAAATGTGCTTTAACTTTGTATTTAACTTGCACGTTGTATTACTGTCTATTTATACATAGTGAAATCATTTCAAAGTAAATATTTATCCTGATGGTACATGTATAGTGAACACATGCCAAAATAAATGTTTTCCTTTTTGTTATTCAACATTTAACTGTGATAAACTCACGACACACTGCAGTATAACCTTTTCCTACGTGTTATAATTACACCTTTGCTTACAAAGAGAGATTACATGTTATCATTATAACTTTACTTACAATCTTTTATCACAGTAAATATTTTGCCAATTAAATGTTTCACTCAAATGTTATTTCTCTTTCTCCTATACTCATTATCAAGCATATCACTTTATCTTTATTAAAACTACTTACAGTGAACTTATCAAAACGTGTTTTGTCTTATTGCTATCTTGGTGTGTTCAGTTATATTACCAACTTATTGCAAAGTAATATTTTTACCTCATTATTGTCAGTATAAAATTTCGTATAAATGACTAATCCAACAACAAATATTTCACCTTATATAATTATTTCAACTCGCCACACTGAAAATGTTTTTCTCATTCTAACTACAATTATCCTTAAAAATAAATCATTTGAAATTAAACCTTAGGATTACCGTTATCCACTTACTTACAATACTTAAAACACTGTTAATTCTCTACTTCAACGTTATTGTTATAATTTATGTATCGCAAGTTCGTCACACAGTAAATGTTTAATCTTGCTTTCTCATTATCATTTCTTAATTAATGGATTTCACACACTTTACACAGCAAACATTTTACTTTATAACACCATTGTACGTCTACCATTAATGAACTTGTAACATAATAAATTTTTCACATTACTGCCATCATAATAATGTATTTACACTGAACTGATCTCACGCCAAATATTTGATCTTACTGTTGTCATTAAAAGTTCATATACTGAACTCATTGCATAATTTTGTTTTACTATTTTTACACACTCTTACAACATTAAATGCTTTTCCTAATTCCTACAATTTTGAAATTACTTGAAGTATTTGCGCAACAATTAACATGACTAATATTAAAATCGTACTTATATCCAAATAATTAGATAGTAAAAATTGTACTTCAAACTTCCTATATTGCAATCACTTACACTTAATACATTGTTTTACCCCTTTTTGTTAGCTTAATAAATAATGTAGTGAGTTCACTTAAAAGTTATCTCAATTTACTATTACAAGATGATTTATAGGAAGTCATCGCAAAATAAATGTTTTCTTTTATTTGTACTCTTTTCATGAAACAACGTTTTGTGAAATCATATATTACAGTAAATATTTTACCTTGTTCTTATCCTTATAATTTAATGCACATTGAACTCATCGCTTACTGGTACTTTTACGTTTATTATGAAACACTTATACAGAACTTATTTTCTACCTTATTGTGTAATATTTATGGGAAATACATTTTATATTAAATTATTTACCTCGATCGTTAATAAATCAAGAATTAAGAAATTCGCAATAAGATATGTTTCCCATTACACCCAGTTTAACAACACCTACTTCTTTAATTGTCTTTGTTTGGTTTGCCTAATGAGCTTCTCTACATGAGTCAAGTACTCCATTTCTAAAATTCGATATCTTTTACACAGAACTCTTCGGTCAGATATGAATACTTTCGTTCTCATACCACAACACTAGAAAAATATCTCGCCACAAAAACATAGAGTTCATTAGGTTACACCACATAATTACTAACACTTTTTATCATTGTTTTCTTCGTTACAATATTTAAAGAGAAGTCACTGCACAGTTAACGCCGTACTACGTCGTCACATGTCAATTTCACTTACATTGAACGCACTAAATTTTCAATTCACTGTTGTTATCAAATTTCTTGTATGGAATATATTGTGGCGTTGAACTACACTTTAACTATTATATTATTTACAATTAAAACAATTCCACTGACAGGTTGCACTACATAACTGCTAACGCTTTTTCTTATTACTTTTTTTAATCAAAATATTTAAAGTGAAGTCACTGCACAGTTAAGGCTGTACTACGTTGTTTTCATGTCAATTTCACTACATTCAACTTATCACCCACTAAATTTTCAACACATTGTAGTTATCACATTTCTTGTATGGAATACGTTCTGGCATTTAACCTCAGTTTAACTATTATATTATTTACAATTAAAACAATTCCACTGACATGTCCTTTTTTATTCTTATCATTTTAAGCAAACTAACAGTAAACACAGCAAATTCATTTTTCTTATTTACATAATTGTAATTAAATTTAATCAAATGATCCCACATCAAATACTTTATAATACTGTTTTGATTATTATTACTTATTACGAATATTTCACCTTACTGATAGCTTAGAAAGCTTACGTATATATATTCATAGCACTGTAAATATATTAACATAACGCCGCTTTGTATCGTTACTAATATTAATCACAGGATACCCAATATTTCAAGTTGATTTTATAATTATACATTTACTTATAGAAAATCATTTCAACTAAAGTATTCATCCTTACTTCAAAGTTGTATGTGTACACATACAGTGAAATCACTGCAAAATAAATGCTTACTTTTCATTATAATTCAACATCCGAATAAATCACAGAACCCATCGCAAGATGAAGTAAACCTCTTCTTGAAATGTAATCATTATTCCATTGTTTATAGAGAGCTTATTTCACATTTCATACTTTACTTGTAAAATGTTTCACTGAAATGTTAGTTCTCTTATACATCATCCATCACGCAGTAAGTATATCACCTTATTATAAAAAGAAATTAACTTATAAGAAATACTTTATCTCATTCTTATCAATATAAAATTTCGTACAAAAGTATGGAAGAACAAATATTTCGCCTACTTTAAGCATTTTAATTATTTCAACTCGTCAGACAGAAAATGTTTCTTCTTATTCATACAATTTCCCTTACAGATAAATCTTTCCAAAGTCAACCTTACGGTTATTGTTTTACGATTACTTACAATAAACTTCTTGCACAGTAAATAGTTCCTTTAATTTATTGTTATATTAAAATTCCTTACGATAAATGTATCACACACTTAATACTTTAAACTAAATTTAATCATTAAAAGTTCATTTATGTAGAAGTCATTGCACAAAAAACACTATTATCGTCATGATTCCATTTAGTGAATAGATCACACACCAAATGCTTTATCCAATTATTATGATTTCAGCTTTATTTGCATTCGAAAAAATTTATTTTTACTTCAGGATTATATTTATTAAACACATCGTTCAGCACTTATTTCCTCTCACCAGCATACGATTACTTTTAGCGAGTTCAAGTATTTCATTCTATGGTTATCATCGTCAGATCACTGATTATGAGCTCATATCACAGTTACCATTATTCATCATTGTGCACGTACTCATGATACACTTATCGCAACCTAAATGTACTACCTCAACGCTTTCCAAAAGCAAATGCTTCACTTGATTATTACTAAAATTTACTTCGAAGGCTTTGTAAATTGTACTCCAATTCTATCATGCAAATAAAAATAATAAACCCATTGCAAAATCAGTATTGTACCTTCTTTTTGCCTCAGCAAAGTTTAGAAACTATACCACAATAAATATTTCACCTTAATGATAGCTTGGTCATCCCTACGTATAGCGAAATCTTAGCACTGTAAATGTGTTAACTTAATGCCACTTTCTACCATTACTGATAGCACATTCACTGTATAGATGTTGCAAGTTGATATTATTACATATTGCTAAATCATCTCAAGAAGAGTACATTTTCTTCTGAATGGTATAAAGATTATGGACAATTAACTCATTGCGTTATTTATTTCTCTTACTCAATCCATCACACATTACGTGCATCACTTTCACTTATCCAAAAGTGCTTATCTTATTAGTGCGTGTAGTTAATATCAACTTATTTCAAAGTAATATTTATCTCATTATCAATATAAAATTTCGTACAAATGAATAATCCGAAACATTTCACCTTTAATCATCATAATTATTTAAACTCTAGACTCGGACGATGTCTCTTATTCTTATTACAACTGTCCCTTAAAATAAATCGTTGGAAAGTGTCAACATTTTCATGAATTCATTATACCTTACCTTATAGACAGGTTATCTGACAGTAAATATTCTACAAGTGTATCACTAAAATTGTATTTCTGTTTCTCACTAATTATTCAATCAACGAATTAAGTGTATTTATGAAAATCTACGAATGAACTTCTCGATTAAAATTAATGTTCAACGTAGTGGAATATTAATATCTAGTGAATACACTGCGCAGATAACGTATTCCACATAAATTTCCTACATATTAACATATGCATATAGTTTAAAAGCGAAACTCCTTTCGATTGATCTCAGCAACATTCATTAAAATCCTTAATCAAGCACTTCCAAACGCTTGCAATTCCTTACCTTTAGAATAACTGAAAATTTTTAGCTGTTTATCACTAAATTTATACCACACTAACATATAAAGACATTTCTGTAATGTTGATTGAAAATGCTATCACGTAATTGAGTTCCTCCTGTGTCCGCAAGACATCTTCAGGCATAATTTGTCCCAAAATGTTCACTATTGTAACAAGCAACACAGAATATTGAACTTTATTCAATGTATTCGAAGAAACTGCATTGGATCAAATTTACTGTTTATAACGGCAAATTTTGCCATTTAAGTAACGTTTCACGTAAATTCTAAGAGTGCAGTTTTAACAATCCTGTTTGTTCATAAATTCAAACTAGTTACTTATTTCTAATAAAAAATTTATTTACACCTCAGACCAAAATCTAAATTTCGAATATGCGATATTTGACTAACATACCATCATATGTGACCATTCGAAGTTTCAGGTGGTTTGCATTTCAATGAAATCATGTTTTGAAGTCGGCATTAGGCAGTTGACTCAGTCATGGAACATTTTACGATGAGTAAAATTATCTGGAATATGTATCAGTGTCGTGTTAAAAATTACGTTAAAAAAAAAAAAAATCGACGTTTTCCTCCAATGTTGCTACAGCGTTAACTAATTACGTTCTTACAAGTTTCGGCGCCCTCGAGTTTTAAACTTACTTCACTGGGTATGTAAAAATAAAATAAAATTTCGTTGTACGTTTAATACTTGGTATTGAACCACGATAGGTTGTACGATTAACTATTTTCTAAGACTACCTTATGAAACTGGTTAAAATACGTACAAATGTAGTAATTTTATTTAAAATGTAACTTTTAATGTAAGATATTTCTAAAATGTAAGTAGTATTGGGTAATAAGTTTTTTCGTAAAATTCAGAAAAATTAAAATTCAAACCCTGCTCTAACAAGATTGATTCTTCAGGACGTTTAGATCTCCAGTTTTGTTCATCTGTTTTTGTAGATTTGTATGTTTTCAAAGTTTTCTTGAAACAAACGAAGAAGATATAGTCTTAGTTGTATTTGAAATGTAGAAGTTTTAGTAATTCACTTCTAAAATAATGGTTAATAGAGGCTTTTATTTTTTAATATGTAACTTAGTTTCTATGAATTTGTTACTTAATACAAAGCCAATTGTGTAAGCTAGGAATGTTTTGTATCCGGTTTACATAAACCGGTAAGTTGTTCGCTGCTTTAGCGTGAAGTTAATATTTTAAAGTTTAGTTGAAATATAAATGAAATATGAAAAGAAATATGGGTAAATAACCTTTAATCAAATAACGTACAATTCATACAAAAACTCCAAAAGGTTTTAATCATTTCGTTAAATGAAACGCTGATGTTTATTAACACCACACAAAGTATCCAACACTCCACCCCTGTAATAGGTGCACAATCCATACGATACGTCCATGTACACAAGCTCGTGGTAACGAGTATAAAATGTTCAGAAGTATCTTATGCTGGAAGATTTCACAAAATACACGATAAATATTCAAACACAAACTTCAAATAGGACACTAAATTACAACGAACTGTTCACCATGAAAAACTTCCACTCCTTATTCAGCTTCTTACTATAAGAGCCACACGAGAAGACTTGGTTGAATGACAAGTAGAAACTTATCGGTCAAAGATCGACGTGTAAATGATCACTGAAGATGGAATACAACTTGTATGTGGTCTTGTACTAAGAGCTTCACCTATAAGGCGAGATATGCAACTTCTAACATTTTAAAGCTCTGCTTACAGGATCTCAGAACAAACGACTTTTCAATTATATAAAACAAGAATAAAAATACTGAGACTGTTAGATAAAGTTCGTTTTCCTTAATAGTGGACTACGAAACAAGTTACTACTTATCAGAAACAGCAACCGTACACCTCCACTGTGAAAGTCGTGTCCAAACCGTAGGACCCATATTTCGGGATGCTACTGGTGAACACCTTTACGGACTTCCAGAACTCTGGTCATCCTACTTTACAGCGTAAGAAAAAAAAATTAGCTCCCCACCCTCCCATTATAGTACACAAACTAAATACAAATTTAGTTAACAAACTTGCACATTCCGACACGAATACAATTAGTTAACTCTGCACTTAGAAAGCCACCAAATCATTTTCCGTAAACCACTAAAGTTCATACTTTGATCAATTTAAGAAAATTTAAAACGCTGAATTATGCCTGCTACATTAATAACCGATAATTCTACATTTAAAAATATAGACTTTAACTTACTCTGTGATAACTACTACAAACAATTGCACACAGTAGATATACTGCCGATGTTAAAACACAGAACTGTTCTCCCATCTTCAAGATTCAAGCTGCAGAACTTGGCAACTACTGCATTAAACTTGCCACGAACAAGTTCCAAAATGACGGGAAATTCAGTGACAATATTCAAATAAAATGCAGTTTACAGTAACAAAATGTTACCTTAATACAACTTCTAAAAGCCAATTATCTACAATTCTCTCTTCAGTCTTCACTAAGTTTTCAGAGTGACGATAGATGAAACGTCTCAAACCTTTGTGGTTATTTCGTAGTCCGAGATTTATCCAGTGTTGAACCTATTCAAGTATTCTGAGAAGTTAAGTAAACAAATTCCCCCCCCCAAAACAAATCAGGTAGGTAGAAGTTCTATTCTTTAAAATTACACAAATTCTACCCCATTACCTTTACACTGAGGTTTGTTAAGAGACAATAGAAAACTATTAAACTTCCATGTTCCTACAATAGAAAGAGTTACGGTGTTTTTTGCTTTTTATATAAAGACATTTGAAACAATAAATACAGCACAATATACGTTACTTGTTTATCCAGTTTAGTGCTAGTTTACCCCTTACTATACTTGGTCCATGCAAAAGATGTCAGGACAATTTTCATGCACGACTACATGGAGAATTTCCTCTTGGTTCCAATTAAGGTGTATAGTTGTAGTACTTGGGAGGTTAAACAAATGTGCATTCATCATCCATAATAGACATCTCCGTCCAACAAATTTGCTTGCTGAGGCTGCGAGATCAGCATATCCTAATATTACGATCTTCAACAGTACGTGAATCTCGGTTGTTCACAAGTCTGCAGGTGAACGTCATTCTTTATGACCTAATTCAGTGTAAGAAAAACAAAAAACGCCACACACGCGAAAAGTATTTGCATAGCACACAACTCTGAACTATTACTATGAATGAGACAGATCAACATTCTACTTCAGGTAATTCAAGTACGCTCTGTTGAAGACAGTTACGAATTACACTCGGATTATCCCTAACCTGTATAAAGTTCAGTTGACTAATCAAAGTAAGAAAGTATTAATCAAAGGCTGGTAACTAACCGGCATCCTTCTAATTACACGTTCGTTTAACATGCACTTAACCGAAATTACCTATTGGTCTAGACGTACCAATGGCACATGATCAAGGTTGGACGATCTTCCAGATACACGTCAGTAGTATGAAAAAAGGGACGAAATTCAGACATCACCAAGAATTCATGTTGAAGAACCTGCGTGATATTTACCAAAAACACCTATTCCCTAGCAAGTTTTGCTAACGTTACTGTAACATATATTAACCTTCAGAAAAACATGTTCACCAATACAAAATGTTACCTTACTGCAGGTGTATCAACTACAAGTACTCTTCTTCGTTCTCAGGGTTGAGTTTGAATGAAGAAACAGCATAATGAAAAACAATCATACATACGTGGCAAGCTCTTAAGGGTCTCAATGGAGATTCTTCACTTTGCTGAACCTATTTAAGTAATCAAGGTGCAAGTAAACCACTACCACCCTACCCACAGTACAAGGTAAGGGCGGCATTTGTCTTAAGATACAGATCAGTTATGGAAATTTCCATTAAAATATCTATTGAGGCTAGACTGAATTTACGGTTTACGTTATCACTTCAGTTACAGTAAACTCGTACAGCAAGTCTTGCATGGTATTCAGAGTTCAACTTTGAATGTAAATCTCTTTTGTAACTAACAAGCAATTAAACATTAGACAAAAAGTAAAAACGCAAAGTTGTTAACGCCCCAAATACAGCTTACCCTATACAAGAGTCAGAATGTTACACTTCCTCCAAACTAGGAACAGATGACCATTCTTCTACGACTATGGCGAATGACATCCGTGACAGTAACTTCCGTTCTGCAATTATACTTCAAAAAACAGAAAAAGTAACCCATCCCCCAGAGTTCATCATCCTTACACAATGCACAAAATACGTGCAACTCATTTCGCAATTTCGACTTCCATCTTTTAACAATCTACAAAACAAAACGATGTAGTTAGTAGGAAAGTTACCTGTCCTTGCAGTACTTACACACTCCTTATGCAGTTAGTTATTTCGAGATCCTTTACCATCAAAAGGCAACGTAAGATATTGTAGATTCACCTATAGCCTCAACTGCAAGTACAGTAGAATCTATACATCAGTTGAACCTATTAAAAAACAAAAACAAAGTTTCTTTAACTCCCCCCCTTTCCACCCTTGTTCGACAGCCTAGAGACTATATGCAAGTGAGTTGTAATTGTAGTCGCATCATATATAGTAACACCTATACATAAAATATGTTTAAACAACAGACGCCGAGTTAAGTTTGAAAAGACCATATTAAAAGGATTTTATTCTAAAAGTAATCCAAGCATTCCAACTTAAAAAACCTGATCTTCACATTATCGTTTCGTTTTTTTCATGCAGACTGCGCCAGAGGGAAAAAGTGATTAACATGTAGTCCTCATCCAGAAATTACTACAGCATGAAAGTGAAGCTCATTACAACTACAACAACAAATACATAGTTAGCACACGAGTGTTTTCTTAAATCTTCCCCCCTACTAAACTTTTCGAAAAAACAGCAGCAGATTATTAAACTAGCGTCACATATTACTATCGGGATGTTTACGTCTATCGTAGCAATACATTTAGAGTTATATTTGCATCTACACGATAACTCTTCAGCGCTATTTTTTTTTTTTTAAATAAGAATATGCAATTACTATATCAAACTGATATTTCTCTAGTGTTATCTTAAAATTTCCCATTGAAATACTGTACTTCACAACTGTAAAGAAAACTTAGCTAATATAACCGAATTCATCGTTGCCGTTACGACGCCTCTGGTGGTTCTTCTAATCTCCGCAGTTCTCCGTTCCTTTTCTCTCAACATCCGCTTTCGCTCCCTTTCAACCTACCATTCAAAACACTCTGACATTACCAACTACGTCACGAGGTACGAAAAAAACGCCTTAAATAGCACTCATGGGCCTTTTCACTGTATTCTAGTGCAACAAGTAGAGAATATAGCTCCCATATTCTGACGCAAAGTTTTAACTTTTAGATCTTTATTAAGCACCAAACGTATTTAAAAGTAATAAACATTTGTTTTTATAAAAGGTTTATGGTAAATTGTGTAACATGCTTAACGAAAAGTCAAAAGAACATTCTAAAAATTTTGCGGAAGTGCACAACCATATAACACCTATTATCTAACCTTTATATTGCGATATAATATCCCGTAGCGCCATCTATTATCTCGAATATTGTTTTCAATAACAAAAAGAAATATCCTGATGCATTATAGCGCCATCTATCAGCAAGAATGTTCTTTATAAAAATATAAAAAGGAAAATCCTAAGTTTAAGTTTTCCCGACATACAAGCCCAAACTATTTAAAAGTTGTATTTTAAACAATTTAAAGTTGTAATCAAATATATCAAAATCTAGTTGATTGTAAACTTGTTTAGACCTTGCCCTACGTGTTCAAAATTACGAATAAAGCTGTTTCAAATGTTTGATGAATTTAAAAATTATAACCAAAACTCAATCAACGAGAAAATGAACATACTTTTTAAATTTAAGTTTACTCGATAAAATCGGAAAAAAAACAATATTATTTGTGTGTTTATTTCGGAAATATAGCTCATTATGACAAAAATCACACAAAGTTCACACTTCTACGTTAGAAGTGCTTGTAATAATTCACCATATGACAATACAAACAAATCCACAACTCGCAATGATTTCAAAATATATTATTTTTCAGTACAAGTACATTTAATATTCCTTTCCCTCCGTACATTTTGTTTTACACATTAAACCATGTATTGTTCTTCTTGATGACAAAAAACCCACTTGAAACAAAAATGTATCTCGGAATGGTTAACTTGAAAATGTCCTTGGAAGATTGAAACGTTGTTCTCTGCTTTATTAATAAAAATGTTAAAACGCATACCAGCCATGTTTTGTTTGTTTTATAATCTGTAATGATATATACTTACCTGCAAAAACATGTTAGCATACATCGTAACATTGAAAGTGAATAAAACAGGTCAGCAATTAGCTTCACTTTGTTTAGTGTAATTATTTATTTTTTAAAATAAATTCAAGCAATGACATGAAAAATAAAATTATTTCGTTATTTTATACAACTTATTATTTATGAGTTCGTAAAGATAATATATATTATAAAACTGCACCACGACTTTAATTATATCATGTTATACCTTTAATTTGTTTATCAGTTCTTTTTAACATAAATTTGGTTTTATACCTGACCCATAGGAACATGCTTATAATCAAGTTAAATTTCTCAATTTACACAAATACATGCTGTTACGCAGTGATAAGATGACGCAACGTGCAGTCTCCTGTCCCTGTTACTAAATATTACGTAGGGTGAGTCGTATTCTGTCTACATTGCGGCACAAAATGATCAACTAAATCTACTGTAGCTAAAACTACTTTCCGATGTCATGCACTGCAACGAGGGAAGGCAACATGCGTGAAGTACTGACAATAAAGTAATCAGGTGACCAAGGACTTACGACAAACCCGAGGTTTTTATTTTGTTTTATTATTATTATTTTGAGACAAAAAACCCTGACCAAAACAGAATAACAGGACTGATCCGCCGCCAGGCTCTACTGCAGCCCACACCTGAACTTGTAGACCAGAGTAGAATTACAATTACTTTTTTTCCAACTGATATGCTTGCCCGGAATAACCTACGACAACGTTTCTCCTCCTCCATGTTTACTACTAAACGCAAAAGTGAAAACTCAGATTGAAATCGCTCACATTTCCAAGCTATTGGTAACGTAGATAAGAAAACTGTACTGATTCGAGAATGAACAGGGCCTACGCTTAACTTTTTTTAAGGAGTCAACAGAACCCACAGAACAAGTATTTTTAGGGGTCAATCCTGTAGTTCATTTAAAATGTACTCTATCGTGGAAATTCTTATAAAAATTACGGAATAGAAAATTTTACGTAAATTAAAAGAAATGTAACAGAATTTATTTTGTTGTGAATTCGTATTTCATAACATATGTCAAATCATTTTATTTTTTTCAAACCACTTATTTTAATTCACACATGATCTTCAATTTCTCCCTGAAGCATGGCATAACAGTAACTTTCTGTTTCACTTTGAAGAAAATCTTTACGTCACTGTCAGTGTAATCTAATTTTGTTCCTATACAACCCTTTACCATCTAGTTGATATGTATTTGTGAATAATATGTCAAACATATTTAGTGGAGAGATGGAAAAATCATACCATTTACATTACCACAAACTTTATAGCAATTAGTTCTTTCATATACTGAAACAGTTGTTAATTAGTTGTTCGTGAATTTGAATTTGTAATAAGCAAATTTCTAAAATTAACAACACATGGAAAACACGTAAAGAGCTCTAAAATGGTTAGGTAATGGTGAATTAAATTTATATTGATGTCCTTTTCTAATCAAAATAAATAATGAAGGTATTTCTTTTGGGGATCATCCACATTGTGCACATATATATATTACCATACTGTACTTTGTACTTCTAGGAAGATCCTACGCGTGACAGACCAGTGTTGCCTAAACATATTCAAGGTCGCGGAGACACGTCTTACAACTTGCACAAATATCACGATAATCGCCTAAAGTTAAACATTTTCTTAAATGATGAAAAATGTACACTGATGATGCGAAAAAGGTACAAGAGAGAAAAAATAAAAGGGGAGGTAACGGGGCAATGAACATGAAGAGGAAAAGATGTTACAGGTTCGACTCCGAGAAGAAATATTAACTGGTTGCATACGTTATGGCGAAGACAGTTTACTAGTATGAACAGCCCGTAACAGTTCCGATCTCTCTCGGAATCGGGATTTGGACGTTTGAAACCTGATAGTGTCAAGCGAGTTTGACCTGTATTCCACCCCCATCCCCCCAGTGTATGTTGCGAGTTCCTGAGTAATGAACACTGTCAAGAAATCAGAGCTAATTTCGCGTACTCGTTGTGCTCCTTTTTAAGGCCATATTCATGTAGGTTATCATGGTACCGTTAATACAAAAATACACTATCGTTCGATCTGATTTTGTGAACTTCTACACTTCTCACACAGTTCAAGGTCTATTTCGCCATTTCACATATATTCACGCTTTTAATGTTGTCATAATAGCTGAAAAACAATATTAAGTTACAGCGGTCTGGTAATAAATATATATATAAAATAAACAATAAACTGTGATAATAATTTCATTAAGTAAAATTTGTATCTATAATTTGTATGCAAAAATCCAAAATAACAACCACCTTTATATGTATGTCGCATTACAGTTACCGGTCCAGGTTGTCATACGGACATGTTTATGGTTTGTTTCCTTTTTAATTTCGCGTAAAGCTACACGAAGGCTATTTGCGTTAGTCATCTCTAATTTAGCGGTATAAGACTAGAGGGAAAGCAGCTAGTCATCTCCACCCACCGCCAACTGTTGGGTTACTCTTTTACCAACGAATAGTGGGATTGGCCGCCGTCACATTATAACGCCCCCACGGCTGAAACGGCCAGCACGTTTGGTATGACGGGGATTCGAACCCGCGACCCTCAGATTACGAGTCGAACGCCTTAACCCACCTGACAATGCTAGGCCGCCTGCATATTTAATGTTACACATTTCACAAGGGCGCACTGACTCAGCTTCCTACCCTTATTTGATTTTTGTACAATTTTCCATGACGTCTGACAAGATTAACATCGGCGTTTGGATTTTGTTCGATAAATGGGGTATCCCCAACGCATTTGGGTATTACTACCACATACATTATCCGTTATGACAATAAGTTGACAACCTGGACCGCTAAAACAAATGCGATATTTAATTCATTGTTGTTTTATGGTGCCGATTTAATGGGTTATCAGCAATTACTGTAAAGTTTGTTCATATTTATAGGTAGAAATGACTAAGGATATTATTGTCATTTGTGCAATATCTCTGAAGTTCACATAATAAGTCACTTTTTGGTACTTACGTATTAACGTGGGGCTATTACTTTAAATATTTTTATCACATTTAATATGAATGTAATGTGATTAAACTTTAACGTGAGCAACATTTTTATTTTTATTTTCTAGTTAAACCACATTTTACCCTCGCCCCAAAGATGATAAACAATTGGGATCTAACCAAAAGTAAAAAACATCCTATTTCTCTTCTGCAAGACAAAGGAATTCTCCCTGCTGAAAGTATGTGCAAAACAAAAAGTCACAATATGGTAGTAACGAGTTTTTGTTGTTGTGAAAAGAAAGAAGAAAAACGAATATTAATCTAAATAAACCATATACATTTAATATTGCATTAATATGTTTAAAATTTATCATACATTCAAGTATTTTAATGCCCCCTTCCCGATAATACGCAAGTACCCTTTTTTTTTTCTTCCAATTTTCGCGAAATAATTTAGCGAACTTTGTCGGAGTCTATCGGTTATTGCTTCTATAAATGCGTATTTGTGCATGACATTTAAGGAAGTCGTTCTAGGTACTTTGTATGATGTTGTGGGTAATGTGTTCTGTATTGTTTGTTGTATTACTTTTTCCGCGAACGAATTTTGCTCCAAACTCGAAACATATTTAACAGGAATAAATATACCCTTCACTAATAGAGATACTAATAGTTTTCACAATATCACCTCTTGATTGGCCAGTGATAGTTGGGTACCTAACATTACTCATCGGGCAAGCGTTTGAATTAACGTAAATCGGGCCATAAAAACAAAGTAAAATGCCTTAATTTGGAGTTGGTTTCTTATTTTTAAATGAAAAATGTGTCTTAAAACATAAACCAAAATATACATATGTATATATAGTTTCATCGTGCAATCTATGTTTTTAATAATTACTTACGTAATGTAAATGTTTGCCAAGAAAGCGACATATTTATACAACTATCGTGACGTCATACCAGGTGAGATTAGACCCTGAGTTTTATATATGGAACTTCTACTCTGCATAAAGCACTTTTAATTCATTATTGAATAATGCCCATAGGACAATAATATTTATCTCCCAGGGTGTATTTTCTCTTTCATTCACAATTACTATTCAGAATGTTTCCTATGTCCTCAGTGTAGAGCATGCTAACATTTTTACGTGTCGACCTCATAAGTCGGGGAATCCTGAGCCGCCAAGCCCGTAAACATGGCGCATCGCAGCCCTGAATAACTCAAACAAAATCGATAATTACATTTCTCATGTGATCAGTGCAATAACTCAAGCCATCAAAGGAACGGTCCCTAGCAGAGTAACAAATCCTGACCTACAATCCTGGAAACTTCCGAAACTCATTAATTAATATTACTCACAAACAATTCGGACCCTGATTATCGCCTGTATTGATACCACTTATGTTAACTTTGAACTGAATATTATTGATAGTCAGTCTTGGTTTGTGCTATCTTCACACCTGTTTCGTCAGTACAACAAAATTCGTGGTAGAAATTTGGGTTCATGAATCCGTCAAGCCTCAAAAAAACATCTTCGGGTTTGAAAGAGAACCGAGGTGATAAGAAACTTTTCTTTCTCTTTTTGACTCCGCGCGGTGAAAAAGTTCATTTTGATTGAGCATCGAGTTTATTTAAACACGTAGAGTGGATTGTGGAAAGACACGAAGTAGATGCCGTCACAAAAACGTTGGGAGAATCGTGTAGCGACCGTCGTTTTACAACCAGAGCAGAACTCGTACATTTATCTTGTTCACGTGGCGATGACGTCAGTCGAAAAGAGCATTTCCCAGGATTGTAGCAGAGAGACGTATATTGAGAGAGCAAGATTCTGTTTCAATAGTTTTTATAACAGATTGATCGAATTAAGAAATAAAAGATTCTGATAACATTGTTATCAGTATACTGAGAGATGAGGGTATAGATTAACTGTGGGAGCGACATGCCATTTACGAATAGAGTGTAGAGTAGCGGGATGAGGACAGAGACCTGGAGGACTCCTGCTGTTAGTGGAAATGCGTTGGAGGTGCTGTTATTGATTTCAACTTTAACAGTTTCATTAGCGATAAAGTTAGGGAGCCATGTGGATTCCCTGAACGTGTCCCATTTGTTGGTTATAATTATCCTTTTTACATGATTGTTCGTGATGTTCATAAGGTCCTTAAGTGACTTATCACTGGTTCTGATAAATTGGAGCTTTCTTCTTTCATGGATTAGATAGTTTACTACAGGGAGACATGATTGTCTATTTCTTTGGTGTTCGAAGCTTATGTTATAATTTCGGGTAATGTTTCTCAATTTTTAAGTTAAGAATTGAGAAATATGAGAAATCTTGTATTATTTGAGAAGGATTGGAGGAGTGGCCGGATCGTGATCGTTGTGAATGTGGCTGTTGTGTACTTGAATGAGCGATGAGATAAAGAGATACTAAGTTCAACACATTCTGTTCCCTTTGGATTGGTGTTTCGTGCTAATATTGTTAATGACAAGGTAACTGTTGTCTGTTAGCAGGTGATGTTGTACTTTTCCATTTCTGTTGATGGATATACAGTTGAAATCAGTGCGTTTAGAATTAAGATAACCAGTTATTATTACGTTTGGGTAATTATTAATGATCGACTGTAACTACACGTCATCAGGTAAAGAGGTTGGGAAAAATATGGTAAGTAGCGTTATGACAGTTCGACTGGGTAACCTGCCTTGTCACTGTTTGTATTCAAACCTTCGTATACAACGAGCAACTTTGTTCAACTATTCCCAATAATACACTATTGGCCTATCACAATATTAATCCATACAATGTAAATTCTCCTCTAGAGAGACGAAGGAAGATTGCTTACTCGTCGATTTCTCTGGTGATTAATTATTTGTTTATAAATTCTTATAATTAAAACAGCTCCCATGCAGATAGGTTCAAATGTATTTTAAAGACGGCTGGTATGGTTATTACTACTTTAATTAAAATAAGGTACAGAACAACGTTTCTCATAGGTTTCACCAATAGGTGCAGTTTTAGTGTTTCGGTAATCAACAGCTCAAGAGACAGCAGCGTCATCAGCAAGCTCTCCTTCCTTCATCTTACTTTCACAGCTTCCCCTGATGTCTTGAGACAATCACCCTAGTTACGTCATGACCACCTCTTCTCCCCTCACCCACGATAATCTCAAATTCTCTAAAGTTAGATGCTACTTAATCTTAACTCGCATAGTAGGGTGAAGAGAAATTTATGTTTCTGACCGCTCCTGGTTACATTTCAATATCCTTCGGGAATTTAAATTAACCTTAATTCTCACCATGAATAAAGAAGACCTTGAGTTTCAGTATCAACTTATCTTTCTTTCAACGGGCCTCCTGTTTCCAACTCTGCGCTGCTTCATGATTTCCCGTTCCTTCACAATTATACATAATGTCTACTATCCATGTTTAACGTATTCACCAACCATACTTGTTAACCAGTCTCTGATGCTTCAACAACATTAAGTTACACATTATTTCATCAAATAACTTTACAGCCTTGTTAGTTCTTCAACCACATTTTTGTTAGCAGAGCAAAGTGAAAGTTAAAACTTCTGACTGCCCCCGTTTGCCTTTCAAGTTCTCCTATCAGGGAATTTTGTCTTGGTTTTTTTGCTAGGTCCTCAGATTGCGACATCCTGACGGGTCGGTGAACAGCTTTATTTGCGGGATGGTTCTATAAAATAGGGTACCTTAGCTGCGAAAGTCTTAGCCAAGGCTATGAACTACTTGGAACACATCAAGAAATGTTTGTTGACATAAATACAACACAAAACTTCTTGTGAGACATTATAATCTATTCATGCTGTAAACGCCAGTGCAGATAGCGCGCACACACATCTTAAGTAAGCGATCATACTTACCATTAAAAAGTTCCAGAACTACCTGTACAGGAAGGAGTTCATCATCTGGACAAACCATTACCAACTGTGTTTGGGATCCTAGAGTGAAAGGATGAATCAAGCAGTATGAAAGAAGGGTAATACAACATGAGAAAGTGTCCATTGAGAAAAAAAAATGGACAATCCCACATGTGAACAATAAAGGACAACATTCCCAGATGAAAGAGTAATAAAGAAAGTTGGAAAAGGAGGAAACCAAGAAAGAGCTGGTCAATAATGTGCTATCAACAGAACTTGACAAAGGGTGTTACATAACTTCAACAAGACACTGGGAGGGAGATGGCAGGGAACACATACAGAAATGAATAGCACAAGCAAGATGGTGTATACAGCCAGACTGTTCGTTATGTAACCATTGGATCAAAAGAGCTCAGGTAACCAGATATTCCATAATTTGCAAACAAAGTGAAAATGGATGAGCCCAAATAAGGAGTGGAGAGAAACAAAAAAGAAACAAATATAAGAGTCAGAAACAACCTAAAAATTAAGACATTCAGAGAAATTGTTTCTTAATTAATAATGAATGTACCTGTAGAACAGGTAGAAGCAAAATGCAGCCATGTGTCCAGAATAGAAAAGAAACAAAGGTCAAGACTGTGAATGTAGCAAGTTAAAGCCCTCATAACATGGCTAGAGACATCAGGAGCAAGAGTTATGTAAATGACAGAGGAAAGGGTGTTTTTTGTTTAACAACTGATTTCTTTATGTAAAGTTTCTTTGTTTGTGCATGTCAGAAAATGAGTTAGTGGTACTTTTATGAACTTGTAGGTTTGACAAAAGGCTTTACTGCATGGACTAAAAAAAATTAAAATAAGTTTTTACACTCATTTCAAAATTAGAGCAACAAGAAATCAACAATAATCCTTACAACTCTAATAGTAGGATGTTATTGACAGAAAAACACCTTTTCTGTGAACAAGGATACCATTTTAATGTTTAGAAGATTTATGTTGAGTTCTGTTTTTTTGGAAGGAGGCAACAAGAACTTCAGGAAATATCTGTTTATGACAATGATTGAGCTGCAGAAGATAAAAATGTTTCTTCAAAATCCATGAAATGTTTGAGTTTAAACTGATAGATAATAATAAGAGAAATTCTATTTGAAAGTTTAGTATTACTTGGGATTGCTCATCTAAATACTGTTAAACCTTTTGTAATTAACATAGATTCTGGAATTAGTGATCTACATTCATTGGTTTCATCAGAAAAATAACTTTATTCATTAATTAGTTTTATGAAGACCAAATTTCCTAAAACTTACCATTTTTTAAGATAATTTTTCATGCCTGTTTTTATAAACTGATTAGTATATTTTTACCAGTCAATCTCCAGGTGTCATATTTATTTTACTTAAACACCTAAGCACAATTTTATATATATTCACATATTTAGTTATTTCTAAAGTAAAATATCCATAACACCTTTTCACATACACTCTTGCCAAAGGCTACATTGTACCAGAAATAAAACGCTTACAATAGTTCATAGAAAAATAAATGTTTCCTGGAAAACCATACATACATATCACTCTTCGATTATACCACTACACACATTTTGTCCCTGAGGAAGAAAGGTCAACCTTTCAAAAGTGCTTGGGTTACAGGATTTCTATTTCAAAAATAATACCATAATAGTTAGTAGTTTTTTATGATAAGATACTTTTTTAGTAAGTCAATTTTGAAGATAATACTTCTTGAATACAGTCAGGTTATTAAACTAAATAGGTATTAAATTTATGACACAACGAAATGTTTTGTTACCAACGGGAATATAGAAAGTTTAATAACTAAAACATCATAAAGCTCACAAACAAGTCTGTTTTTAATATTTATACATTATGAGTGTCAGTATCAGTGTTTTAAATAGATGAATGTGTTTCATGGTAACCACAAGTTTCACCACATGTTAAGTATAACATCACTGAGATGTTCTGAGAGAACAAACGAAATGCATCACCTTTTACAGTTACAAATTTATATATGATCTATACCTGTCTAACTCTCAAGTTTATTTAAGGAGCTGTTAAAGTTTTTAAATGACAAAAATGTATTTTAGGTTATTATAGGTTGTAATGAACAATTTAAAATTTATATCTTTATTTCTACTAATGTGATCAATTAAAAAATAAAAACAGTTAAACAAACATTTGAAAACTTTAATTGAAATAAATTATTATATTTTGAAAGGAAAACCATGACTACACCTATATTCACATTTTAGTGTTTGCAAACATCAGTCTGTTTTCAGTTCTTTTTTGTCACTTGCATTTTAATTATCTTGGATATCAACAGTACTAAAACATTTGTCAGGAGCATTATAACTTTCAAACAATGAAAAACAGATTTTAAAGTAGGCATATGTTACAAGAGCTACATGTGTCATAAATATAAGGGCTACAAATGATGTAAGAAATAATAACCATAAATAGTTATTTCAAAATTTGGGTTGAAATAGTTTTTTTATTACCATTTAGAGAAAAAAGGCAAATTTTTTATAACTTCATTACTAAAATGTCTGGTGCAGATAGCCTAGTTGCTTTGCACCATAAAATGCCAAGCTAACCAACCAACAATGAAAATGTCTAAACCCCTCCATTGTGCATTATAACTTCCGAAAAATAATGCTAACTTTAATAAAAACAAATCTCCATAAAGTCTAGAATGCATGCACACTGTTAACTTCTGGAAAAAAACCAAAGCCTGATAATTTATCAGGGAAACATTTAGTTGATGTTCATATTGTTGTATTCATAAGTTAATGGCTGAAGCTACACCTGACTGTTATAGATTCAAAATAAACTAAATTCAAATAAATAATAATAAACGTAATTAATAGACCAATCAACAGATATTGAAACCTAATATTTATTTTCATTGCTATTGACTGTTTTCCTTATCAAATTAAGGGGGGAAATGGAGGGAGGAGTTAAGACCCCACAGATAAAAACATTAAATGATACAGGCATTACTTTTCAAAAAAGAAAAAAAGAATAGCTAGAAGGGAAGGGGTTTCAACTCCCTTATCTCTACCTTAAATTCATGCCTTTTCAAATATAATATTAAACAACATAATTATTAATCTCTGAAAAATGTGTATGAAGTAAACCCCTATGGATCCCTTCACTTCACCTGCATTTTCTCACACAGAACTGAAGTTATTAACTACTAATAATATGAATGACTGGACCACTTGGGCTCCTGCTTATACAACTTTAAATAATAGTGATACAATTGTAAAGTAAAAACATCACACAGTGTGAGAAAAATATCAATATACAAGAAATTTACACCTGATTATTTAAATAGCCAGAGAGTTAACAGTCAATGGTTCAAAATTGGTGTAGTAGTAGATAGCTTCTGTAGCTTTGCAATAAAAATGACAGAAATAATAAATTTAATGGCAATGGAAGTCATAAAGCATCCCCCACACCTGCCTCTTATGTAAGTTTGTACCTAACAAATATTTTGATCATCTGGATATTTGGAATAACTAGAAACATTAATTTCAATTAGGTTATTATTTTCATGACAACTGATTTAATCATTATTTTGATTGATTGCTAAAATAATTATCACAAACACTTATTTTGATTGGTTAAATGACTCAGTTCTTCTGTAAGCAGATGCACGTTAACATCACATTAGCAAAGAAATCACAAGTTTTACAAATGAAAAAAATTCAACTTAAAATGAAAAACATTTTATAACATACAATACGTAAGACAAGACATGAACTAGTAAATGTTGTTACTAGTATATGGATGCAGGCAGTGTGTATGGGTGAGAATATTTTACATTGAAGAGCGAACAACGTTTTGACCTTCTTCGGTCATCGTCAGGTTCACAAAGAAAGAGGTAACTGACCGGAAGCTGACCACATGTTTGAAAGGGGTTGTGTAACTGAGTGTCGGAATGTAGAGGGCGGTATTAGATGTTTGAATACATAATTTTATTTATTTTATTATATTAATATAGGTATAAAGGCGTTCCTTTATATTGGTTTATTTTGGGTTTAAGTTGTTGTATAAGTAAGGCTTCTTTAATTTTGCGTTTGTTTATGTTTGTTTCTTTATTTAGTATCTGTGTGTTTTCTATGGTTATGTTGTGTTTATTTGACTTGCAGTGTTCAAAAACATGTGAAGGTGACTTTTCATGTTCTTTGAATCTGGTTTCCATTTTTCTACTTGTTTCTCCAATATAGAAGTCGTGGCAGTTGTCACATTGTATTTTATAAATAATGTTGGTGTGGTGTTTGTCAGTGTAGGTTTTACATAGTATAGACCTCAGTTTTGTGCCTGGTTTTTGAATAAATTTGGTATTAACTGGAATGTCATATTTTGTTACTAATTTTTGCCAAATGTTGGTTATTTGTTTGCTGATGTCAGGAATATATGGTATACAGCAGTATATGGTTTCGTGGTTTTTTGATTCGTGAGCTGTATTTACTTTAGTTGGTTGATTTTGCTTTCTGTCTAGGTGTGTGTGTATAATGTTTTCTATGGCTTGTGGAGGAAACTTATTGATGTTGATGAAGTATTGTTTTATTTTGTCTAATTCATCGTTAATTTTATCTGGTGAGCAGAGTTTTATGGCTGTGTTTATTTGGTTTCTTAGTATGTTGAGTTTTTGTTTTGTTTCATGTGCTGAGTCCCAAGGAATGTATAGTCCAGTGTGGGTGATTTTTCGGTGGATTTCTGTTTTGAATTGTGTGTCAGTTCTTGTAATTTTGAGGTTAAAAAATGATATTAGATTGCTTTCTTCCTGTTCACATGTGAAGTTAATTTTGGGATGTATAGAGTTAATGTGATTGAAAAAATTAAGTATGTATTCTGTAGATTTGAATCCTGCAACCATGTCATCTACATATCTGTACCAGTATAGTGGTGGATATAATGCTGTGTTAATTTGCTTGTGTTTCAACTTGTGTCATAAAAATATTGGCTAGAACTGGTGATACTGAGTCGCCCATGCTTAGGCCATTTGTTTGTATATAGTTTTGGTTGTTGAACATGAAGTTTGTCTTTATCGTGGTGAATTCTATGAGGGTTGCTAACTGGTTACTGGGAATTTCTATAGTTGGGTTAGGGTCTCGGATATAGAGTTCTAAGGCTATATTGCAGGCTTCAGTGGTTGGAACTTCTGTAAAGAGGGATATAACATTGAAACTGGCCATTAAGGGTTTATGATTAAGTTGATTTAGATTAGACTTGAAATTTTTTGAAAGTTTTACCTTTACAAAATTAGGGGTTAGTTGTTCTTTTCTACATTTTTAAATAAAATAAATGTCATTTCTTCTATTGATAATTCGTTGGTTTAAATTTCTTAGTTTCTTAATGATCGTGTGAGCGTGTACTGTTAATAGTGGTGTACGGTATGCTAGTTCAGACATAATGGTAACAGGTAAGTACAAATACACTGAGAAAAACACAAAGACTAACACTTCTCGTACAATAGCCGTGATGAAATAATAATCAGTGTTGTCGAGAAACCCACTTGTAGAGAAATATATATGCAAAAACGGCTCGTTTGGGTTGAGAAATAACCTCTAATTTTGTAAAGGTAAAACTTTCAAAAAAATTTTAATACATACACAAACATTATCCACAATTTACAGAAAAAACTACTTAAAGCCATGTTGAACACAAAATACAAAAAACTATGTGACTTACAAAATCAAAAAAATGAACCTAGACCATCAACTGGCATGCTGCATTAAACCAGAGATTTACGGACTTATACAACGAAACATAAACCAAATCAATACTAAGAACGACAGAGACAAAAAAAGATCTGCCACAACAAAAACTAGAAAACTAAGATGCAAACAACAGAAAAGACACCAAAACGACAAACCGTTGACTAACCTCATAATTAACAGATCCGACTGACAATTAAACACAGACGAGATACATCCACTTAACAAAGGACTCAACTTCACAATAGCACCTACGTACATTCCAACCATAGAAATCAAAACATGTTTAGAAGACCTAGCCAGGAGACTTGTGTTACTTTCTACAGAGAAGAAAAACAAGGAAACAACCAAAAACAACCAACAGAAAGAAGACAACTTAGATAATTTTATTACAAAAATTACAAATTTATATTTTCCAGAAACACCTAAAAACAACATCTTAAACGATTTTTTTCAAAGAATTTTCTCACAAAACCATCAACATAATTTCACAAAACAGAAAACTAAAAAACAACCTTACAAAAAGAGATATTAATTCCATTAAAAACCTAAAACAAGACAAAAACATAAAAATTCTAAAAGCAGACAAAGGTAACGCTATAGTCATAATGAACACGAATGAATACATCCAAAAAATGAATAACATCCGATCAGACACGAACAAATTTAAACCAAAACACACAAATCCAACAAAGACACACGAGACACAACTGAACAAATTACTACTACAAATGAAAAAAGCCAACACAATTTCACAAACACTTTATTCCTACCTACGTAAAACCGACTCACGCACACCGCAAATATACAGCATCCCCAAACCTCATAAACCAGATTGTCCATTACGCCCAATAATGTCCACATATGAATTGTTTAATTACAATCTTGGTAAATACATAGCATGGGCATTCTCTAAATATGTAACATTAGCCAGTTCATTCATCAAAGACTCTTTTAATTTCAAATCTAATCTAAATCAACTTAATCATAAACCCTTAATGGCCAGTTTCGATGTTATATCCCTCTTTACAGAAGTTCCAACCGCTGAAGCCTGCAAGATAGTCTCAGAACTCTATATCCGAGACCCTAACCCAACTATAGAAATTACCAGTAACCAGTTAGCAACCCTAATAGAATTCACCACGATAAAGACAAACTTCATGTTCAACAACCAAAACTATATACAAACAAATGGCCTAAGCATGGGCAACCTAATATCACCAGTTCTAGCCAATATTTTATGACACAAGTTGAAACACAAGCAATTAATACAGCATTACATCCACCACTATACTGGTACAGATATGTAGATGACGCGGTTGCGGGATTCAAATCTACAGAGCACATACTTAATTTTTTCAATCACATTAACTCTATACATCCCAACATTAACTTCACATGTGAACAGGAAGAAAGCAATCAAATATCATTTCTTAACCTCAAAATTACAAGAACTGACACACAATTCAAAACAGAAATCCACCGAAAAATCACCCACACTGGACTATACATTCCTTGGGACTCAGCACATGAAACAAAACAAAAACTCAACATACTAAGAAACCACATAAACACAGCCATAAAACTCTGCTCACCAGATAAAATTAACGATGAATTAGACAAAATAAAACAATACTTCATCAACATTAATAAGTTTCCTCCACAAGCCATAGAAAACATTATACACACACACCTAGACAGAAAGCAAAATCAACCAACTAAAGTAAATACAGCTCACAAATCAAAAAACCACGAAACCATATACCGCTGTATACCATATATTCCTGACATCAGGAAACAAATAAACAACATTTGGCAAAAATTGGTAACAAAATATGACATTCCAGTTAATACCAAATTTATTCAAAAAACCAGGCACAAAACTGAGGTCTATACTATGTAAAAACTACACTGACAAACACCACACCAACATTATTTATAAAATACAATGTGATAACTGCCACGACTTCTATATTGGAGAAACAAGTAGAAAAATTGAAACCAGATTCAAATAACATAAAAAGTCACCTTCACACGTTTTCGAACACTGCAAGTCAAATAAACACAATATAACCACAGAAAACACCCAAATACTAAATAAAGAAACAAACATAAACAAACGCAAAATTAAAGAAGCCTTACTTATATAACAACTTTAACCCAAAATAAACCAATATAAAGGAATGCCTTTATACCTATATTAATATAATAAAATAAATAAAATTATGTATTCAAACATCTAATACCGCCCTCTACATTTCGACACTCAGTTACACAACTCCATTCAAACATGTGGTCAGGTTTCGGTCAGTTACCTTTTTCTTTGTGAACCTGACGATGACCGAAGAAGGTCGAAACGTTTTTCGCTCTTCAATGTAAAATATATTCTCAACCCAAACGAGCCGTTTTTGCATATATATTTCTCAACAAGTGGGTTTCTCAACATCACATCATATGTTTATTCTGGTTTATCAAGTGCAGTATGTTATAATTAACTGATTGAAATCCAAATTATTAATTAGATAAAAATTCATCTTGACCAAAAAATATAAAATTTAAACTTTTTATATTTGAAAAGAAAGATATAAGCCCTTAACAGAATTAGATTTATCTACATTAATTTTCTAAAAGGTAAAACTGAAGATTGCCATTTTAACTGGTAAAACATTTCAGGAGATTAACACTAATAATGCAAACACAGAAAACCATACAGTTTATTTAAAAGACCTTTATGCTTTACGTTTTTAGTAGATAATAGATAACAAGATAAACTACATTACCTTCATCTCTCAAGTCTACGTAAATACTCTTCTTTTCATTCTTACTTTCAACATCATCGTGGTAAAACTTGCATTTGTCACCTTTCTTACACTGTCCTTACTTATAAAACACACACAGTACAGATTTAGGATCAGTTCCTGAAATTAAAATAGTTATATCACCTTTTTGTAAGAGATGAATATAACTGAACTGTAGCCATGTTGAGAGTAACAATATAAAACACTTCAATGATAGGGTGTGAGATTTACATAAAGCAGACTTTTATCACTTGTTTTTATTCACCCTAAGAATATCAGTGACCTAACTATTGAAAAACACACAAATATTATGAAAACTAATTTAATATTAAAGATAGCTATGTACAGTATAATAATTCATACTTTCAGTTAATATGTACACAATACTTGTACCACACACTTGTTACATAAGTTGTTTTAATATTTAAAGTTATAAAAACAGATAAAATGTACCAACATACATTTTTAAAATGTATAAAAATAACATTCAATAAAGTTACAGTAATATAATAGCTTATGCTTTTCGTTTTGAATGAGTTTTAGCTATGTAAATAATTTCATTGTACTTATAAAGCCAATTATTGTTGGTTAGTCACAATTATCTACCTGATTTATGTCTCTCTAAGTGTTATAACTGCAGAACTCATATGTAATAAAACTGTATTTCATTCCAACCACTCCTAAAGAAAATATTTAACTCTCACTGATAAAGAATAAATATTTATAATTACAAGTTATACATTAGTACAATTTTAGTGCCAGACTTTAAAAACAAATACTGAAAAATAAATATTTAGAACTTTAAATGGGTGAAATTGTAAACCTGATATTCCACACTTTAGAAATTCTTTTATATATGACTAATGCTGAAAAAATTCCTTACTTATGTCAGGATTTCAATGTCAGGGAAATGTATCTCTAAAAGTAGAAAGCAAAGAGGTTCCATCTGTAAACACATTTAAGACTACATATCAAAAGCAATATTAATATGGTAGAATACATCATGATGTATTTCAGTTTCTATATAATACATAAGGTATAAAAACCATAATAATTCTGAAAAGTATTTTAACTTTTTCTTGAATAAGAAACAGATGTGTGATGTTGTGGGCTTGAGCACTCACATCTCACTCTCCTGATTTCTAAATTTCTCATGTAAGACTAGCAAATTGGAGGTTAAGGTTAAAAAACAGTGTCTCCTCATTGCAATATGGGTCCTACTTCATCAGTCACCTCCAAAACCTAGGATACATTTTTTAATCCCACATTGTAGCTTGTACCCTAGGATCTTTTTTTAAAAAATATGCAGTGCACTTAGCTCAATTTGAATGTGTTTTGTTTATGGCTTGAAAACTTATGGTTACATATAAATGAAATGAAAATCAGTGTATCAAAAGCAATTGTAGCTACTACCCACAGTCTCTCACATTAAAATTATCATGTATTATGTATAACCAAAATTTTAAAAAAGCAAACCAGTGAGAGTGATACGTACAAGTATTCTTAAACAAATAGTGTTACTCAAGTTTGATCTACTAAGTTTAATAGGTATTACCTTAACTTACACTCTACAGAATGTTAAATTAAAATTACAGGAGAATTAACTAATTCACTGCTGGCCAAAATCTTAAGGTCAATGACCATAAAGAAAAAAAATATACATTTTGTGTTGTTAGACTCAACCACTAATTTGAGTAGAAGTTCGAAAGATGAAAATAAGAAAAGGGAACATAAAAATTTTTAGCATTTAATAGGGAAAATGTGAACACTATGAAATTAGCCTAAATACCAACTGGCCAAAGGTTTAAAACCATACCAAAAGGAAATCCGAAACAGGGTAGAAAATGCCCAACAAGAGATCTTAGTAGTGAGTTGCATTGAGAACAACTGCAAACATTCACTTTGGCATGGCTGATATAAGCATTTGCAGAAGGCTGGCTGGAATGTTATTCCAAGTGGTGAAGATGGCTTCACAAAGACCATGTACTGTTTGGAATTGACATCCATTTTTATAGACTTTCCTTACCATTCACCTCCAAACATTTTCAATGGGGTTCAGTTTGGGCAAACACGCTGGATAGTCCAAAAAAATCATGTCATTCACCATGAAAAAGTCCTTTGTCCTGCAGGCATTGTGGATTGCAGATCCAGTCATTTCCACACAAGTGAGGGCCTTCAGTCAATAAAGATGCTCTCTTCACCATGCCAATGTAGCCAGCTGCTATTTGATACCCCTGTATAACCTGAAGGTCCATTGTTCCATGGAAGGAGAAAGCACCCCAGATCATGATGGAACCTCCTCCACTGTGTCGTGTAGAAAATGTCTCATGTGGGATATCCTTATCGTGCCAGCAACGTTGGAAGCCATCTGTACCATCCAGGTTAAATTTTTTCTCATCAGAGAACAAAATCTTTGTCCACTTTTCTACATCCCATGTTTGGTGCTTCTCAGCAAAATTTAACCGAGCTATTTTGTGGTGTGGAAGGAGGTGTGGCCTTTGAAGACGTTTACGGTTTTTAATGCCTTTCTCTCATAGATTCTGTCTTATTGTTCTAGAGCTGCATTCTGCATCTGTAAGGGCCTTCTTCTGGTTCGACGATCAGCTGGTGTCTTGTTGGGAAAACCCGTCAAATCTTTCTGCTCAACGCCGACGAAATTATCTGGAGCTGACCACTTGAAATTCTCATTCTGTATCCCTCAGGGTCTTTTAAGAAATTTGCAACAGCAGTTTTACTACATCCAATCTCACCAATGATGGTACATTGAGAAAGACCTTGCTTTTGCAACTCGACAATTCTGCCAAGTTCAAACTCTGTCAACTTTTTAGCCTTTGCCATGTTTTTATCCAATGTAACATAGGAGATGACAGTGGGAAATGTTGACAACGCTAATGCTTGAACACAAATGACTAAATTTCGTTACGTGTTTGCTGATTATCACTTCGTTTCAGTGTGGGCTTAATCTTTTGACCAGCTTGTATTTGGACTAATTTCATAGTGTTCATTTTCCCTATTAAATGCTAAAAAAGGTTTTTATTTTCCCTTTTTCTTATTTTCATCTTTTGAAGCTCTTCTCATATAAGTGGGTGAGTCTAACAATGTAAAATGCATATTTTTTCTTAATGTTCATTGGCCTTAAGATTTTAGCCAGCAGTGTATGTATCACTAAGAACACTTGCCCAGAGTTCATCTCTTACAAGGTAACTATCCACATAGTTCACACAATATTAATAGTTCAGTAATTAAACATTCTTTATTAGGTTGCTCAGTAAGATAAAGCATCTTAACAGCAACTTACAACTAAGTTCCTCTTTCTATTGCTTTATATACACCAGCTGAACCACTAAAACAATTAAAGAAATATCATCAGAATCTGTAATGTACTTGTTTATAAAGACATTACCAGATTCTAGTGATAAAATTATTATGCTTTAAAAAACAAATGAACAATGGAAAATCACCTGTTTAAAATATTTGTATAATAATAAAACTGTATGCATATCTTATTATACAGGAAACACAATATCATACATAACTAAATGTCTTTCATTATGTGAAGACTACCATAAAGTATCAATAAAAAATAAACAGTAGGTGAAGTTGACACATGTAAGCACCACTTTTTAAAATAACTAATAACTTTTTGGAAGTGATTCTGGTGTTACAAAGAGATGTACTAGTGACTATTTTAGAATATTTTCAGCTAATTATTCGTGACTGAATTAATCCATTGAAGTAAATGTATGCTTTTAAGTATAGGAATATCAATGACACTACTGATTATTCTGCTCTATAAATCTTGTAAATTTGTGTATGATCAAACAGCATATTTGACTTTACAATTTCACAAGGTAATGATGTCTTTATCCACTGTTATTTTATTTTACAGAAGTTACTAAATGCTCTCTTTTAATCAAAATGTGCAGTTATTCAGTTTCAAAATTTTAACTTTATGAACTATGTAACTATTTTTGCTGGGACTTAAATAGTTATTTTTGAACACAAACTTTTGTTGAAGTAAAAAGTAATAGCTGTATTTGTGTAAGATGAATCAAACTGTCCACTTGTTATTCTGCATTTTTTTTAATTCCTTGATAGGTCAGAAAATGGCAAGGTGTTACTTATATTGAACATTTCTATATTTTATGATTTAAATCACATTTTCAATACATCAGAAATATGTTAAGCAGCACATACATTTCCCCTCTACATCACATATAGTGTAATAATGTTATAAACCCCATTACTTTCTCTACTGAAAATGCATTTCCATGCACTACTTACCTTTTCTTATATAAATAGCTATTCACATGCATTGCTGCCCTCTATATGCAAAACAACATTCTTACACACATGCCACAAGCCTTCTGCCTCCCCTCCATTAGAAATGATTTATTCTAATTCTGTCTCATGCAAATTATCAAGACAACCATCCACCAGTGAAACTGCCACATATTCAGGGTTACCCATGTTATTTCCTCTATTGAATTTTACCAGAATATCACAACGAGTTTTGCCACAAATTGGAAGATTCTGCTATAAACAAGAAAGTGAGATGTGTGAAAGGAGTTAAATACCTATCGAAAATACAATTTTAGTATCAATAAATTATAATATTATACATATGTTCACATAAATACCTAGAATTCATATTCCATAGGCAAAAGAACCAGAGCGACAAAATAAAGGAAGAATCCTTTGAAACCATAGAAGGAAAATGTCTGGAAACAAGAGAATAAGATGCAAAGAACTGATGAGAGAGACTGTACTATAATTGAACTCTTTGTCCATTGAAGAAAATTGTGGTACATGTGGATGGAAAACAGTGTCCAAGTGGTGTGTAAAAAAAACAATGGAACTGCTTCCAGAAGTACAGTGAATAATGCACAACAGACCACACTCAGCAAGCCAACTACATCCAAAACCCATGTTACTGGGAACTAACATCCATACAGTGATAGGGTGAGGAGCAAAATGTCTACACTTCAAGTTCAAAAGATGCAATAACATTAATAACAAGTAATTACCATCAAAAGGTAAATAAAGCCCCTGAAAAATTTAATAATAATAAAAAATAACTTACCTAGCCAAAGTCACATGGAAATTTGAAGAGTGGCTACACATTAAAGATGACAGCCCAATGATGATGAAATGGTGATACTATACAAACAGTGAGAGACGAATGTGTTAGACGTAGTCAACTATTGCAGTTGAAGAAGTTCTTCCAGAGGATGATAAAGATGAAGTACAAGAGAAAAGGTAAGACATCAAATATGATTAGAATAAATATGAAACAAAAAAGTACAGGAAGACAACAAAAGAGACGAATAAACCAACTGAATCAAAAGCCCTGTCCCCATTGGTGAAGCTGAAAAGAGAAATATCACAAACAGAATAGTTGCCAAGGTATAAAGAGAGGGGAACAAGCACTACAGATGACAGTTGTGTGAGCAATGAAACATTGAAGATCACATATAGGAAGTAGTCTGTCTGGATCAGACATATGATAAAGGTTACTAATGGAAGGAAGGTAGATCAATGAGTTATCCTCACTAGCTACTGTTGTTTTGAGGAGGAAAGAATGATTCAGATAAAGGAGAAATATGTAGGATGATAAAGAGATAATAGCACATTGAATGTAAATGTTGCAGGAAAATTAACTTGTGTTAAGATCATAGAATAAAAGAACTAATGTCCCAATGTAATGACTGAGAATGACTGTAGTACATGCCAGAAGCATAAAAACAGTATCGATGTGGCTATATTGGTATGTACAATACTCTGACAAAGTTAGCCCTGTAATGTATGAGCTACACAGATCCAATGCAATGTACATAGAGCACATTTATCAGCTGTGTCCACACATCTCAGACAAACCCTCAGTTCACTGGCTTGACCAGGAGACTGCAGAGGAAAACAATGAGTCAGAATAGGACGATAACATTGTTTCTAATTGTTACATCCTGTATGAGAATAGAGAAAGGAAACTGTACTTGTATAGAACATCCAAAGAAAGGACAGCACAAATCTGACATAGCTTATCCAAATATTAAATGGAATATAATTAAAGGCCACTTTATGAGAGAGGAACAATTGCAGCCACAACAACACAAACAACCAGTACCTGGCACAAATCATAAGGTGTGTTATCATATAATTTGCCCTGGTGTTCAGAGGTACTGAGGGAAGTAAGATAAAAATGACATTGGAGGGTACAGCATCTAACTAGTTTTACCTCCATATTGTCAGCCTCACATGATTAAGACAGAAATTGAGCAAATGTGGAAAGCTGGATGTTCACAAAAACTGAATAAATAAAATGAAACCAAAAAATGATAATAAATTATAAAGAAAAAACATTACACCAACAGGGAAGACAGCAAGACTGTCCTTGAATTTAGCATTTCAGCTCTCAATACAATGTTTTGACATAAATAACAAAGTATTAGGGTGTTACTATACTGAACCCAACCTACATTATAAATATAGTTCCCATCCTGCACCATTTATGTTACCATCTGATAATTTAATGGTTCTAATGAGATCCACAGAGTAGCAGGTATTATATAAAGCTAATAACATAAAGTAAAAAAAAAAAAAAAATTACATACATGTATAATAACTTGTCTGTAATGCTATTTGAGATTCTCCCTCATAAAAAAGTACCCCTCTAGGAAATTTTGTTAATTTGTTATATCTTTCATTAGATAACAAAACATAAGTAAAACTATATGTTTTTAAAATGGACTCAATAAGATTTGTTTAAATATGATAATTTCAACATCGTTCACGGTGGACTCCTGCGTGTCACTGGGTGCAGAAGGCTCAGAAGCTATATACACACTTCAGTTTTTCTAAGACCTCAGATGGATAATATACAGTAATGTATCATGTTCCTAGATTTGGGAAGATATCCCCCACCAACAGTTCACACATCAATAAAAAAATATTTCCAGTAGCTTCTCAGCATAAACACCACGTGGTGATATGGTAGTTTGATAATATCCAAATAATGTGTAGCATATGCTTAGTAATAACATAACTTCATAACATTTTGGCTTTACACAGTTAACACGTAATAATATAACACTTTTTTTTTATGCAGTCAGAATGTACTCTTATGACATGTAGTACTAAATGTGCTCTGCTCACCACTGTATCAAAACTAGGTTTCTAGTGGTATAAGTCTGCAGACATACCATTGGGGAGCCACATAGTGCTACTAAGTTGCAATAGCCTGAGTATATTAATTTCATTTGAAAAGCAAAAAGGTAAATCAGTTAGCAGTGTAACTTATAGGTTATTAGGTATTCCACACAGTATTTGTTTTTGGTGTTTAAACATTACTTTTGTATACTTAATATTGCATCCAAATAAAAATGTTATAAATTGTGTAAAATATTATTTTCCATATAAAAAGAAAAAAGGATAATTAGTTGCAAATTTACTTACTTATTTGATGTATTTGTTATAATGTGGATAAGTCCTAAACTTCAGGAATGATGTTATAGCTTAATTATATCTAATTTGTATAAGATCATCTCAAATGTCCAGCATTCTTGAATTAGCAACTTTAAATCTCCAAAATACTAATGTACATAATGATAAAATATGCTTTCTACATTCACAGAAAATTTGTAGAATGTTTAAAATCACAAACTGAAAGAGAAGTCAACAGCAACAGTATCAGATGGAATAAATAAATAAGTCCTAGACTTATTGACAGGAATGAAAAACAGGGTTTAACAGTATATATTAAGTTTTGTTGTCATACCACAGTCACAAAAGCACAGATCAGAGAATTTGCATAAGACCTTTATGTGATTCTCTTTGGACTCTCCAAATTCTGCAGACTTCAATTGTTCCCAAAACACTGTCAAACACACCCTTGAGGCCAAGACAGGAAAATTTGAACATAGAGGCAGAACACTTAAACTCAATGATACTGATGTCAGGTATCTTTGTTCATTCTGCCTTTAGTACAAACGAAAGACTGCCACTGATGTCAAAGTGATATAAATGAACATATATTAAATGACAGAAAGGTGTCCAGATCTAAAGAATCAAGAAGACTCACTGATAATGGAATATCTGGTTGTGCATCAGTTAAAAAGCTTTTACTTTAATATTCAAATATTGGCAAGAGACTTAAATTTACTGAAAAATACAAAAAATGGACTGCTAATAATCGGAAAGAGCTGTTATGGATGGATGAGTCCAAGTTTGAAGTATTTGGGTCAAAATGTAGGTAATATGCCTGGCTGAAGGGAGTAGAAAGATACTTATCTCAATGCATAACACCTGCCATAAAGCATGGTAGAAGCAGTGTGATGATCTGGGGACATTTTTCCGCTGAGGTGATAGAAAATATCTACAAAATAAATGGAATAATAGACCAGCACAAGTACAATGCAGTATTGATTGAGTAGGGTATACCCGGTAGTTTGCACATTATTGGTAAAGGACTCTACTGCCAAGATTATAATAACCTCAAATACTCATACAACCTATGCAGAAAAATTTACTTAGCTATGAAAGCTGTTGCTGAAATCATTCAAATGATGTAACTGCCCCCCAAAAAGTTGCAGTCTCAACCTAATTGAGCAGATCTGGGATTTGATAGATTGAAAACTTGACAAATCAAAAGTGACTTCCAAAAAAGCTTCATGTGAGTGTATCAGAGACACTTGGAGTAAAATCTCAAAGAACACTCTTATTAAATATCTTGCAGTAATACCTAAAAAACCATGTATAGTAATTAAAGCAAGAGAGAGACAACAAAATGTTAACTGTTTCCTTAATCAATCACTCTAACTATATTTCAGTTGTACTAAGTTAGAATAACAATAAAATATTGATGTTTAATATGGGATTCACCTTCTACTGTTCTTTTGAGACAACCTGAAATCTATTTTTGACTTTGTCCTGACACATTTCCACACTTCTGTATTACAAGTTTAACATATGTTACAGGGAAGAGCATTATAAAGATAGGCTGATAAATAAAGAGTATATAACATTAAACTACAACTTTTTACCAACACAATTTGTATAAACAATGACAAAGTTAGTGTACTGTAAATTTGACTTGCATTGTGAAAGAATCTACAGGGATTCATACTTAACCATTCCTCTGTAAGAAAATGTTTTCAAGCTTGAAATTTCTACTGACAAAAATGTTACATATGCTTTATCATAAAAAGCATCAAAAAATAACATTACAAAAAATTAACTCTCAACTCATTAGCAGTCTTACAAGAGTCTTACTGTAATTTCTTAAATAATTCCCAATTTTATTAGTGATACAAGATATTACAGAATGTTCTTTACTTTGGAATTAAACTTGAAGAACAAAAAATAAGATTTTCTACTTGTTTCTCAAACAATTAATGAAATTCTCCATTAATTATTATAAAGAATTTAAACTTTGTCATCACCAATTTTAAAATATTTGTTTTATATTACAAGTTACCAGTACTGATAATGGTATCACTTACATTTAGAATGTACATGTTTTTTTAGTTGATTTGTTCATTTTCTCTCACTCAGCAAATATTATAAAAGGTGGAATGATATCTTTAATTTTCTATAAATATCCATAAATGGTCTTTATGAAAATTTACCTAACATCAACTTTCATCATTATTTTCATAATGAATGACATTGTAGGTGTGTCATTTTCCTGAACTTTAAAACTGTATCATATGACATGAAGTATTAATTAGAAAGGTTCTACTGTAACTTCCTCCTCAAGACATTATGTAGTAAATTACATTCACAGCAACACAAATTGGTAAGCTTGATATGAAAGATGTGCAACTCACAGTAATTTACTTATTTTATATACATCAGATATTTGAGAATAAAATACATGATAGAAATATTTGCTACTGAAAAAATAGAAAAGAAAGGAGCAAGAAGATGGTGATTCCTACTACCATAAACAAACAGTAACATGTATATATATATGTGTGTGTGTGTGTGTGTAAAAGTTATTAATATTCTTTTTGCATAGAATAGTTGTTTTTTTAAAATGCATATTAGGTCATCCCATAAGTAATGTCATTTTTTGGGATAGGATAAGTTTAAATGCATATTTCTTGGCTAAATGAAGTTATTCTCAAAGTCACACAAGTTACATGGGATGAAATGATAACATTCAGAGTAAACAAATTTGTTTCTTTACTAATTTTTGTTTTATCTAATTTAGAAGCCCCAATTATCATGGAGGTATCAGAAGAGCACATAAGGAATATAATGTTTTACAACTTCAGAAAATGAAAGAGTGCTGCTGAAGAACCATTCAAGATGTATACAACAATGACATTCTGAATGTAGGGAAGTGTCAAAGATGGTTCCATAAGTTTAAAACTGGTGACTACAGTTTGACGGATGCAGTTCGCATTGGATGCTCTATTGAGTTTGATAATGACCTGCTTCTAGCAACACTTGAGAAAAATTGTTCTGTAACTGTTGAAAAATTAGCCCAGAAACTTAATTCATCTCCTTCCATTGTCCATCAACATTTGCAACTTGGTAGAGTTTTAAAGTTTGGAAAATGGGTACCACATGAGTTGTCAGCTTATAATCTGAGAGAATGAGTAAACATCTGCACATCTCTTCACTCTCATGAACTTCAAGCTTCATTTTTGAACCACCTAGTTAGTGACTGGAGATAAGAAATGGATACTCTATCAAAATGTCATGCACTGCCAACAGTGGGTTAATGTAGTAGAACCAGCTACACCACAGTCAAAAGTGAACCTGTACTTCAGGTGGTGTAACACTCTTTTAGTTGTTACAAACAAATCACACAATAACTGCTGAGAGACACTAGCAGTAACTGGATTAATTGAAAGCTGCACTAAAAAATAAATAAAAAGAGGCCTGCTTTGGTAAATCAGAAAGGAGTTGTTTTCCACCATAACAATGCACATCCTAACATCGCTAGGGTCACTTAAAAAAATTGAACAGCTTAGCTGGAAAAACTTCCCATCCTCCTTATTCTCCTGATCTTGCTCCTTCAGATTATAATCTTTTCAAAAACTTGACACATCATCTGAATGAAAAACAGTTTACTTCTATGATTTGTTAAAAAGTAACCCTTGTACCTTTTTTATCTCAAAACAACTTGATTTTTTATAAGTGTGATATTGAAAATATTTTGATACATTTCCAGACTGTTATTGAGAATACATGAAAAATATGTAATTGATTAAAGTTGTTGAGTTATTTTTCCTCCTTTTAAATCTTAGTGTTAAAAATGATACTACTTATGGGATGACCTCACAGTTTTCATATATACAGTGTAATCTACACAGAAAACCTAAACAGTAAAAAAAGGAAATAACTGCATTACTGATAGTGTTTCTGTTTAAAGCTTTATGTGATTTTGTAGTCAACAAATTGTATTTACAAAACAGAGAGTAATCTATCAATGATTTTAGGATTAACTTCATAAGTTCATTTACTCCACAACCTTCAACAGAAAAACATGTGTTTTTGAAATAGCATCTCAATATTACTTACTAGAAAACAAACTACCAGAGCAGTTCCTAAAATTAAAGATATAAGTATCTATCAATTAAAATACATACAAACATGTACTCACTTGTTTAGGCACACTTTCCCACTTTGAATGATTTAATATTTCTTCATCTTCTAACCACACTACAACATTGAAAACTCATTCTCATCTGTGAAATATGTATTTGAAAATATCAATACACTAGTTAATTCCATCCAGAACACAAACAAAATCAATTTAACTTGAGAAATACCAACTAAAATATTATTCAAAACATTGCCAAAAGCAATTTCCTACTGTCTTACTAATATTAAAGTGTATAACTTTACAACTACATGAAAGTGTAATTCTGAGAATAAAACAAATTATCAATCACTTTCAACTATAAAAACCTGAGTTTGAATACAATATCAAAATTCTTATAATATATTTAAACTGCTATAAGTTGCACTAACATTACAGTTAAACAAAAACTTTATTACTAATATAAATTTCTAAACGTTAAAATGAGACACATCTTAATACAACAAATATAAATACAGTTAGCCACATTGCACAGATGTTTAACTTGCATTTCTTTCCACATAAAACAAATATTCTAACAAAATGTATTAAGTAACATTAAATTATCTCTTATAATAATACTGTTCTGAAACTTTATGTGCACTTCATTTTAAAAGATATAAACAAAAAGCAGGTGTAAATATACTTCAGTCAACATTTTGAAGTAACACATATTAAAAGCTTATGAAAGTGTTAAAAAGGTCTAACATTAATAAGTCATACAACAACTTGGTAAGTTTATTTATTGTTTTGAGTATGGTAAAGTTCAGCCCTAACTAAATTAAACCAAAAAATATACATAAATTACAGTGGTAATTTATTTCTTTATAGCAGAAAGGATGTATACAAAATAAATGATTAACAAATGTCGGGCCTAAGACAAGTGGACTTAGAATTTTGGTGTATGTGATAAGAGTTCTTTTGTATTACTCTAGTATTTAAAGAAGTACTGTTACAATAAATATATTAATTTTATTGCAAATGTTTTGTGGGTCTCTTTAAGCTAAAATTATTAAACACCAATTAACCAGTCATATTTCCTAAGTAACACTCTCTTATATTTTTGTTCTCAGAAGAATAACAAACCTGATTATTCTTTCTGATTCTAAACATGTTTCAATATGTTTCTTGTTGAAAATTGTAAAGCTGTTTGATATATTTCTGCTCATAAAGGACAATGTAACTCAATATGGGTTTTAGATAAATTTACTAAGTAATGGAACTGTTGCTTCATTATGGGTCTGTATTATATATGTATCTTAAATATTTCTTGGTAAAGAAAGTAGTTTTTCTAACCTAATCTGCTACAGATTTAATAACACTTCATTGATCTAACTCAAGTAGGATATAGTAATAACACTGAGGTACAATACAAACTATACAGCAGGCCAACACTAAATTAAGTATTTAACTTTGAATGAAATACCTGTATTCTTTGAACTTTCTGGGTGAATTATTTTAACATATTTAATTCATTTTATTATCATAATGTACCATTAAAAAATCTATAACAATACTCATTTTGAAACTGGTTGATATTTAAAAATGAATTTAACAGTTTGATAGAAATATGGAGAATAACTTGTTACACGTTATTCTAAGTTAGTTCAGCTTATGAAATGGATTCTAAAATAATTTAATCAGCCTAAGTGGACTTTTAACATGAAGAGAACTGTCACATTTAAGATACAACTGTAGTCATCATAGTCTAGAGGATTCTTGTAGGTACATTTAACTTGTTTTAAATATCTAATTATTTTAAAATAAGTGGATTGCTTGCTGCATGTTATTTTCAAATTTATCACTAACAAATCACAGACATCTACTGTAGAAGAATCCTAAAACTTTGACGTATGTAGTTTCTTACTATGAGTTGAATGTAAAAATCTACACAAGTATGCAGTGGAGTTAAAGTAAAATTACTAAAATTCATTAAGTTCATATTTATTGTTACTCGTGACATACACAACATGACTAGATAGTGGTGAGGTCCACAATAAACTAATGAAAAATAAATAAGAGGCAGAGAAAAGTTTAGTTGAGAAATTAGTATAGAAGTAATTATAAGGGTAGACTTATTTCTTACTATCATAATAACAGAAGTAAAAGATATAAAATAGATAACTTTAGAGCATTAGTAGGAATGAAAGATTTTGATATAATGGGAATAACTGAAATATGGTTAAACAAAGATAATGTGTGACAAAAATTTCCTTCAAATATAGTGTTAAAGGCTTTTTAATAATTAGAGTACAAAAGAGAGAAGTGGATTTACATGTACAATGTAAGTTACATCCTGTTTTAGTTAAAGATATCAAAGATAACAGCAATGAGATTATATCCAGTGAAGTTTCTATAAGTGGATATAAAGGAAAATGACATTTAATGGGAATTTGTTAAAAACAACCAAAGGATACTGACAAAACTCAAACAGTTACAATGAGATTAATGTTTCAGCTGTTAGTGAAGCCATAATTATGAGTGATTTTAATTTCAAGCATACAAAACAGGAAATGCTACAGTCAACCTGTGAGAGAAAAAGGTTTTTGTCAACTGTTCATAATGGCTTTTTTTACCAATTGGTCAAGGAATCTACTAGAAACTGCTATGTTAGATTTGTTGTAACTTTGAAAATATAGGTAGAAAACTGGGGAACACATGGGTACAAGTGATCACTGCTGTATTAGGTTTGATGTTTTTCCTGCATATTGAAAAGAGAAATAACAATGTTTTTATTTCAAATTTTAAAGGGAAACAACAAGAAGTATCTGTTAACTGGGCAGCTGAGTTATGTCGAGACACTGAGCAAATGTGGAAAATCTTCAAAAAAAAAACTTTCAATATTCAAGGTAAATATTTTCCTTACAGAAAGAATAGGGAAGCACCAAGTAAAAACAATGTTGGCTCACAAAGAGTATTAGAAATAAAATTAATGAGAAGCATAATAAATTGGAAATTAGGGGTGATGAAAATTGTCCCAATACTTATAGACCCATTAGTCTTACATCAGTTGTGGAACACATTTTGGAGAGTCTGATTAAAAAAAAAACTCCAAAAACTTATTTAACCAAGCTAAGAATTTTATTGGATAACTAACATGGTTTCACTGATGGAAAACCTTGCCTTAGAAATCTGTTGACATTTTTTCAAAAGGTTACCACTTGTGTTAATGAGAGCAAGAGTGGATCTGGAAGAAAGGATTGTCACAAATGCAGAACAACCAAACTAGATTAATGTCGCAAATGAGGTATGTCAGGGTTCAAGTCTTAGAACCTTTGCTCTTTTTTATTTGGATCCATGACACAGATGAAAGAATGGTCAATAAATTACTTAAATGTGCAGATTACATTAAGACATAGAGTGTTACTACCTGTGAAGAGGATGCTACTGATTTACAGAAGGATTTATATCATTCAGTGAATTGGGCAAATAAATGGCAGATGGGATTTAATTATAATAAATGCAAAATAGTGCTGGTGGGTTATCATAATTTGAATAATAATTTGGATGGGAATAATCTAAACAGTGTCATGAAAGAAAGGGATCTTGATGTAATAGCTGATCAGTCTCAAAAGCTATCCAAGCATTGTGTTATTGCTGGTGGTGGGATAAATAAATTTCAGGTCATATATAGAGAAATTTTCAATACAAGTCTAAAGCAGTTATAATTTCATTGTATGGTTCATTTGTTGTGCCATATTTGGAGTATTGTGTTCAGTCTTGGTATCCTTACCTTAGGAAGGGCTTTGAATTGTTTGAAGGGGTTCAAAGTTGGGTTACTAAAATGGTGTTTAGGATGGAGGAGTTATCATATGAGGAGTAGCAGAAAACTCTTGTACTGCTTTCTCTTGGAAAAAGAAGAATTGGAGGAGGGGTGTGATATGATTGAGGTGTTAAAGATTGTAAAGGGAATTGATAATGTTGATGCATAATAATTGTTCATAATTAACAGTGAGAATAGTAGGGCTAGAGGACTCTAGTATAAACACTGGCAGGTTGGTTGATTTAATGTTTTATGGCACAAAGCAGCTAGGTTATCTGTGCCAAACATCCGGTTAAAAGGTAAAAGTAAATTTAGTAAAATTCATTAAAGGAAATCAAGGTAAGACAAAACAAAGTTTAAACAAAAAACACAAATAGCATAAGACCAATGTTTACATCTAGTCTACAACATCAAAACTACAGTAATTCAAAGTTGTAAAGGACTTTCTGTAGCATGACTGTAATAATCATAACTCACCAGGAAGACTAACAGGTAAGTACAAAAACCACCATCAGTAAACTGAAGTTGGCCTTTCCAGTCCTGGTTTCGAGTTTCTTAATGGACACTGGCAGAGTAGAAGTCACCTTCAGCTTAGATAACTTTATTTTTCTTACAAGATAGTTGGCCTTTGAAGTGGGTTTTCTTTGGATGTTATGGAGCAGAAAATTTAAACAAGTTTAACAGAAAGCTTGATAGGTATATGAATAAGTGTTGGCTTTAAGACTTCTAAAAATTTATTCATTAACATTTATAGTTTAAATTAGAGGATGTTAGAGCCAGGATGGACCAAGAGATCCCATACTGTTCCAAAACGTTATGTATTATGTCTAGTGCTTCAGACTGCAGTCTAATTCCAGAAGATTTAATATGTTTCTAATGCAACAATAAAACTTTTGCCGATAATGTAGCTTCTAACTCAGCTTTATTGTTAGTATTACATGGTTCACTATGGTACTGAGAGTAAGACCATACAACATAGAAGAATGTGGTATTGGGAAAACTAACTTCTAAAAAGTTCTAACATCTAACTTCGTTTTTGTTTTGTTGGTCCCCTTATGATTCTATTTCGGATCAACTGTCCATTTGATTACAAACGTATCTTTATGCTGATGTTTATGCTTTAATGGTCGAGGTTATGTTTATTTCTGCATGCATCATACTAGGGCCAACAAAGTATAGCAAAAATTTTAATTCTCTTTTTAAGAGTATGAATAACCTGGTCCTAAATTACATTGTTGAGTTGGCTACATCACTCGGCATATTACATTTTGTCTTTTGCAAAAAAGAACATTCTAAACGACCAAGAAAGTTTGGCAACCAGAAAATAAAACATTTAAACTCACCATTTACACTAAAGTTATCTAAATTGTGATAACCGAAAGCTGTAAATTTCCTATTGAAAATCCTTATTTTTTAGCATTATTCAATGAACTACGGTCTACAAAAGACCTCAGCGCTACATAGTAGTTAGATTTTGTATAATGTTATATTTACATATTTTTTAAATTATAAATAAGCATTAATTATACATTATGAAAAATAAAATAACTCTTCATTGTTTGGTTGGTTGGTAGGTACAAAACAATACAACAGGCTATCTGCGTTCTGCCTACCACGAGTATCAAAATCTGATTTTGAAAGTTATAAGCCCCCAGACTTTCCGCTTAACCACTGGGAAAATAACATTTGAACATCGATTGTGTATTGATATCTAGCAATGTACAGTAAATACACTCTTTTGGTAAGAAATGAGTCTTAATGAAGGTTTCTGAAATAAATTAAAGCCATGTTTGTGATTTCAGAAAAATACTAACAAGCAAATAAATAAATTGAAATTTGATATCTTTCGACAAAAAACTGTTTTAAATAACCATGAAATAATCAGTGATGACGAGAAACCCACTTGTTGAGAAATTAGTTTTCAAAAGCTGTAATTTTATTTATGTACAGTTTTATAAGTTATTATGGAAAAGTGAACGAAACACAAATAGTCAGAAACTTAGGGACTGGTGGCCCAACTACTTCCAGAACTAGTGTATTGTATACACACGACACACCCGTGCTTTAATTATGAAAACCACTTCACACGAAATTTAACAGCTGCATCACAAATTACAAGGTTTCGCCACGCGAGTGGCAATGCCTCACCTTATTACGCTTACATCAAGCATTTTGAAGCTTAAATCTGTCACCTTTCTAACGAAAAAAAATTAATAAAATATGTAATAAAATTGTTAGATTTTCACAAATATTTTAATCTGCATGACTGAAAATACACCAATCACAAGAAGTAAAACATTGAACTACACGTGTTTATATTTGTTATGACTTCATCTACATTGACAATTTTATCCACTCATTAATTTTTAATTGATTAACATAAGATATTTTTGCATTATTCTTTTCAAAAACATTAGGTACAAACTGGATTAGAAATACCAAATAAAACCGTGTTCTTAAAGATGTAAAACTGTATTCTCTCTCTCTTGCCAGTAGCGTGAGTCTCTTTGTTACTATGGTTTCTTCCATGAAAAACTTGCCACTTGTAATTCTTAACGTAAGGCTTTTGGATTCTCTTTTGTTCGTTATGTATTTTATTTTACCCTACTTCTTTAGACCTGTAGATGGATTGGTTAACTGATGAGTCCAAGCTTGTGTCTGAAGCTAAAGTATTGCTGAGTTGAACAATATGTAATGTTCGAAATCTTTAAATGTTGGTGGTTAAATTCTATAGTCTTTTCGCTTAATAGACATTAATCACAATTATAGTTTCCTAGGCCTGTAGCACATTGACTGTAGATGTCCAATAACAATATTCTTCTTCTCTCTTGGTGCTCTGCTTTTATATAAATCATGCGAAACTAGATTATACACTGAAGGTCACTTGGCAAAGGTATTGCCAATCTCTAGCATTACATACACACCTAGTACTTTGTTGAGTAGCTTCTGATTGCTATAAATCATAGCAATCATGGCAATTTTCATGGCGCAAAATTACTTACGATCGAGAATCTTCTATTACTTTCGAGAACAGGCAGGACTTGTGAATTACACAGCCCACAGTAAACGTCATAAGAAAAAAATAAACTTACACTGAAAGAAGCGAAGGTAGAACACTAAATGTACAATAGTAAATCTGTTACAAAATAAAAACCGACAACTCAAGTGAGATTGAATACCTTTTGACGAGGAACGGCCCGGCATGGCTAAGCGTGTTAAGGCGTGCCACTCGTAATCTGAGGGTCGCGGGTTCGCATCCCCGTCGCGCCAAACATGCTCGCCCTTTCAGCCGTGGGGGGCGTTATAATGTGTCGGTCAATCCCACTATTCGTTGGTAAAAGAGTAGCCCAAGAGTTGGCGGTGGGTGGTGATGACTAGCTGCCTTCCCTCTAGTCTTACACTATTAAATTAGGGACGGCTAGCACAGATAGCCCTCGAGTAGCTTTGTGCGAAATTCCAAAACAAACAAACCAATCGATTGAGGAGGAACAGATAAATAAACAGAAACCTCAGAGTCAAAGGATGTTAGTGTTGTGTTAGTTGATGAAGTAATAATGACATGGGACATCTCAGTTAAAAACACTAGAAGTGAAGATAATGGCCGAATTAACAAATAATATGTCAAATACTTTCCCAATGATATATGAGTAGAACCTTATATCATGCAGATGCTCAAGTAGTTGTATACAAACCCAAGAATGATGTGAATGAAAGTGGGTAATATTGCCTCTAATAACATAACAAACACTGGTTAATATGATACTCTATTTATGAAGCTGTAATTACGTTAAGTAGGTTTGTTTCTTTGTTTTGAATTTTGCACAATGCTATACGAAAACGATCTACGTTAGCTGTCCCTAATTTAGCAGAGTAAGACAAGAGGAAAAGCAACTCCTGGAGTACTCTTTCAAACGAATAATGGGATTTACCATAATAACGCCCTATGAATGAAAGAGCGAACATGTTTAGTTTTTCGTGGATTTGCACCCATGACTATTTGATTACGAGTCGAATGCCCTAACCACCTGACAATGCCGGGGCACGTAACGTAGGATAAGTCATATATGTATATAATTACATAAGATTATATGTTTATCAAATAAATTATACAATTTATTTTAAGAATAAATGCTTAATGATTGTTTAGCTTTATTTGTAACATGAGAGTCACAATCATTTAATTTAAAGTAAATATTATGACAAATTTAATTACGAAACTCGATAGGGATCGTACGCATTGTTTGTAACTTATTGGTGAAAAGATTATCGAGTGTCGCGTGAAATTTTTTGATGTGTAGAAAACAGAAAACAGACGATTAGGTGTAATAAAGATAAATAGTTTGTTTTGCTATTTCATGGCGCAAAGCAACTAGACTTTCTGCGCTAAAGATAAATAAATAGTGTGATTGGAATGGTAAAAGTAGAGAAACAGACAAAAATTAGCGGACGAGATGTTACGAAACGGAATAGGCCAAAGAAAAGTAAAAAGGGAAGTTAATCGTCGTGGAAGGCCTTACGATTAATATAGGCCTAATAATTGATATATTATTGTGAGTATTGTAAAAGATAACGAAAATAACTTATTTCGCCAAAGAGAGTACTGAGCTTATATTTATATCTGATCTTTTAAAATCAAAATTACAGCTTAACTTCCGTTTGACGTATCTTAAAAAAAAAAAAAAAGCCAGCTAAGCCTAAAGTTACCACTAACCAACGTAAACCTTATCGAAAGAATCTGATTCTGTTATGGCGAAATTGAAAATAAGAAATTTATTTCATTACAAAAAATATGATGAAATTCAAAAATACGATGCGAAATTTAACGTTTACAAAACTTGCAGATTAGAAAAATTGACTCCACCTTCCTAAAAATAAAAGTATGCCTCCAGACCAAAAAGGCCCCAGTGGCTCAGCGGTATGTCTGCGGAATTACAACGCTAAAAACTGGGTTTCGATACCCGTGATGGGCAGAGCACAGATAGCCCATTGTGTAGCTTTGTGCTTACTACAAAACAACAACAACAACAACCAGACCAAAAAATCAAATATATCACAGAAGAACTTCAAATTAAAAGTTTAAAACAAAGTATAAAGGAAATTCTCTGCAAAAATGAACTGAATTCCCACAACAAACTTGCAAGTTTAACTTCCTCTAAAGATTACTATTATCATCATTCATACGTAAAATCACATACTATAAAGGCCTAAAAAATCAACTAAAGCAGCCCTGGATTAACCATTAAACAAAATACGCACAAGATTAGGGCACCAATGGAAGGGATAACCACAGAAATTTCCCCTTAGTTATAATGCCCTTACCTCTTTCACTACCACACTCAACTTTGGTTGATTTTTTTTGTAATTGCTCTTATCTACTGTGCTTGATTTTACTCTGCATTGTTAAAAAAGTTTTCTTTGGCTCGGTTAGTGACTAAAGTTTCGAGAAACTACTAAACTATGTATCTGAAGTAAGAAGTAATTGATTTGCGAAAGATTACTGTAAAGAGCGGTACAAAATGTTGATAAAACTTCAGGTAAAAGATGATCACATGTTATGATGTCTAACCTTGCAGATGAAATATTTTTCTCAATCATTCCTTCTGCTGTGGCTATTTATAAGAAATTATAGGCAGTGGTACTGTTTTGTTTTATCTTTTACTGCTTTATTCAGTCACATCTACAGAAACAAAAGAGAATAATACCACAGAAATATAAGTCAAACGAAATGGTAACAGATGTGTACAGAGACGTGGCAAGTTTAATGTTTTTTTCCGGCTTTATTTTCGTGCCTTATATTTGGGTTATTGTCTTGTTTGTTTTAGTTTTATTTGCCTTAGTATTGCTTTATTTGTGTGTTTTGTAATATTTATATAAGTGTATTTTTCACTGAAGTTTTCTGAGCCGTAAGTTTTTTGGCTTCAAATAGCTTGCTGTTAAAAAAACCTTTGTTTGTCAGTACATGTTTTGTAATTTATTATACCAAGAGAAATTTTAGAAAGGAATGCTACTGTAGCAATGCCACCGTTCATATATTACATGTAACTTATAAGAGCATTTGGGCACGTATGTACACCCTTGTAATTATGTAATAATATAAGCAGTTATGAAGCTGAGATTTACTAAAGAGATAAGTACAAGGGTGCCTTCTGGTAATATTTTTTTATGAGACGAACGAACAATCCGAGACAGAAACACAAATACAACGAAGACAAACTTTCAGGTGTAATTCAACTATTTTGTGACTATAAATTCAGATCACTATGTGTTGTATTACATTTCTGAAAAGCTGGGAAAACAATTGAATGATCGGAGCAGTCTAAAGGCGATAATTCGACCTTTTAGGTCAAATTACGTAAGACTTCGACATGTTCGATAACAAGGTTCTTAACATTGCAATGTTTATTCCATACTACTAGTAGTAGTACAGTACTGTGGCACCGTGGTCATACGAATATAATGTAAAGAACTGAAAAATCAAGAAAATCAATTTAGGATTGAAAATAGTGCATAAACTGAACACGTTCGTGTGAGCAAGGTTAGTACTAAGTACTGAGCTTAACGTTAGTGGCCTCAGTTGCAATGTACCCATCCATATATCTTATGTATCTAGTGTATCTGTGTGCTGTCCCTCATTCTCGCTGCATAATATTATGCGACGCCATGTTCTGTGAGACATTTTCAAGTATAAATGGGCTTACATCGACCACATTTCTCTGAAAAAAAGAAACAAATATATAATACATGCGTAATTGAATATAACATAATAACATATGGATGGGTAGGGACTTACGGGCCACCGTGTATTAGCATTAGGCCTAACGTTAGTGTTATTTGAGAACCGAGTGACAATAACGTTAGGCCAAAATACTGTAACTAGTTTAGTGTAAGTACACTGGAAACGCTACTGTAGCCTTGAATAATGAAGTGGACTATTCCCAGTGTAAGGCTGTCGTTTTGAATTTGCCTTCGCATCCAGGCATGTAAGTAAAGTTTCAGACATATGCCTATTTTGTTGATGTATGGTTTGTTGGCTCATCTAATAGTCCCAGGTCAAATCTGAGCTCAAAAGAAAAGTTGAGGTTACAACTCATTCTTCAGATATTAGGATTAAGGCACTCTAGCCTTTGACATTGCTTCTTGCAATCAGCTACCATAATAACAACCTTAATGAAACTTTTGCAATGACTGAAAATTAATTTTTCTAAAATGGATTGAGGTCAGTCATGAATGGCTTTCAACATATCAGAATACAGCAAGTTAATAAAAGTATTTATGAATTTATGTTTATGTGCTGATGGACCTGGACCCTAGGATAACTTTCTGACAGTCTTTGTCTAAATGTAGACCTAGAGTTTAGTATGTTTGACTGTCTTACGAATGTTTTTCTTTATAAATTTCAATGTTTTTCTTATCATTATAACTATATATGGTCCGTATTATTTTGTGTTTTTTTTTCTGTATTTTTCAGACTGCAAGATGAAACATGTTCATTTAAGTGGTGCACAAAAGAAAAAAAACTGGCAAAAAAGAACCAACAAAAGGCTTTAGATTTAGTGGCCAAGACTAGATAGCAGACTAATTTTTTCACTGAACTTACACAACAAGATCTTCCAACTCAAAACCCATCTCTGCCATGAGAAGTCACTTGTACTGTATCTGACTCTGACATTATTAAAGTTGAACCAAGCTTCACACCTACAAGTACCACTTTGTCTACTTGAAGGTCAGAACATCATGATGACGTTGAGGTGTCACAGGCTTGCTCAACTGGAAGAACTTTCACAACTGATCTTACTTTGCTTGTAAATTCTCCAGATATCTCTGGAGTTAATGTTGATGCAAGTTGCTCTACAAGATAGTTTGAAGTTGAAATAATTTCTGAAAATGAAAATTGTTGAACTATGGTAAAATGCTTCAGTCTACAAAAGATGAAGAAACTAAAGCAAAAGATCCAGGGTTGTGGCTCGATTTCTCTGCTGCTGATGTGGCTTATTGGATTGCTTGTGGACTCACTGACTGTTAACACCACAATGGGTCATTTGTTAAATCTTGCTGGATTTTCAATAGTTGCAAACCAATGAGATACTGTTTGCAAAAACTTTTCTTTGGGGTAAAAGCCAATGGTGAGTCAAACAAGAGAGAGTGGTTATTGTATTCACTATCGACTCTTTGTTCCTAACTTTTCCTCGTGTTTTGTTGAAAGAGAAGGGTTCAGTGACTGGCGAAATACTATTGTAATTGATCATCATGAAAGAAGCACTACTCACCGAGACTCTATGCTAACATACTTTACTTACAGACAAGGTTTAGGCTTGCAACAAGAGTTGGAAAAACAAATTAAAAGAAGAGTGCGATTACTGGGAACATGTCTTGGAGCATGCAATAGCTGTTATTTGTACGTTAGCTGAACGTAGCCTGGCTTTTCACTGAACAGATGAAATTTGGTTCACTGCAGAATGGGAATTTTTAGGGCTACTTGAGCTCATAAGTCAGTTTGATCCATTTTTAGCAGGGCACATTTATAAATATGGAAATTCTGGAAAAGGAAATCCTTCATACTTGTCCAAAACCGACTGTGAAGAACTCATTCAAACAATGGCTCAGAAGGTCCACACATTCGTTGTTGATGAAGTAAATTCTTCTGGTTATTTTAGCTTGTCAGTTGACTCGACGCCAGATCTATCACATATAGATCAGTTAAGAGTTGTACTCGATACTTAAAAAATGGGCAGCCTATTGAATATTTTTTAACCTTTCTGGAACTAAAAAGCCATATGACTGATGAAATGGCAAACCAGGTATTTCAATACTTACGTGAAGTTTGCAAACTTATTTTACAAAATATAGGGGTCAGTCTCATGACAATGCTGCTAACATGTCTGGGCGTTATAAGGATATGCAGCAAAAGATTTTAGAAGAAAATAAGTTTGCCATATATGTGTCTTGTGCAGCCCATTCATTAAATCTGGTAGACCGAAGTTCTTTCTACTGCTGTCAAGTGGCAATTAACTTTTCTCTACAATGTATTTGCTCTATACATTTTTTTCAGTCTCAACCAGCCAGTGGAAAATTTTTAAAGCTTGCGCAATTCGGCAGAACGTGCTTCCATATTGATCTCATGTTACTCTGGCTTTTGATATTCTCGATAGCACTTCTAATGATGTAATGTTTCCAGAATTTAGTCGAAGATAGTGCAGCTTCTGTAGTTGTAGCCTTTATTGCTTGAGAAAAATTTCGTTTCAAATAACAAGCTTTAAACGTCACAATGACACCGTGATTCATTAATTGCAGTAGAGATATTGTATTGGGTGGAAGAAGATGAATTTTGACATTTCCATAAAAGTCACAAAGTCCCGTTGGATGGCTTTAAAGACCAAGTTGTTTTCTTTTGCAGTAATGTTCAACTGCAGGACAAAAATAACTTTTTTAACCAGTCTTCAAACAAAAGTTTTGTGACCCATGCTTTTTTTATTTGATCGCCAAACAACTGGGAGAGTCTTCTTTGCACAGCTGATAAGTGTTCGGGGGGTTTCCGCTCGATACACAAGCACAGATTTCAATTTAAAATCGCCAGATCCATTTCCGCCTAACAAGTGTCAAATGATCTTTTAACGCTTGTAACGTGGCCGAGTTTTTTTTTCATTTTCTGATAGGAAAGTTCTAGAAGGCATATTTTTCCCAAAATAAACCCGTTTCATATTTGGTTATCTTTGTACCGAACTTTTTAATAATTTCTATAAATTCATTAGGAAATTTTTCAGCAACATCTTTTCTGCACTTGAACTTTCGCCTGCAATACGAACATTATGAAAATCAGAGTGTTTGTTTAAAACGAAAAAACCAATCACGGCTTGCCGAAAATATTTCATTAGTTCCCCATTCTCCATCATTCTCTTTTAAGGCGTTTAAAAGGCTCGTAGCTTTCGTTTGAATTTCCATTTGACTCAAAGGAATTCACTTCTGATTGCAATCTTCTAATCATATTGATAGCAGACGTTCCATATTCACCATTAGAGAGCTCCTTTTCTTTACGATTGTTTTCGAGGCAAAACAGTTGGTAGCCATTCAATACTGTTTTTACTGGTTCTTTCATTTAACAGTCTTACAGATGATTTATTTATTCCTTTGTCTCGTGCGAGTTAGGTTTCTTTGGCTCGGTATCATCACACATTCTTTTCTCACGCATAATAAAAGGATCTCTGTAAAAAGTATACATCCGTCCTTAACATGAAAAAACTGAACTGCCGCTGACAGCAAGTGATGCTCAGATTTATACTGTACAGTATATAATGTGCATGCGCATTGTATAGGCTTGCAGAAAGATCTAGAATAAGCGAATGATACAAATTCGTAGACATCTTTTCAGAAATATTTATTAAAATGTCAGCCACAATAAAAAGGGCCCAAAGACTTATACGTATATAAATAAAGCCCCATTATAGTGAACCCCATACTGTTAATATGCACTGTGGACCTCCTTTAATATCCAAGAACACACTTCAAAGACGAAGAGAAATACGTAACAAGATATTTATGAAATTGAAGATTTATAGAAATATAAATCTACGTTTCAAAAACCGAAGTGTCACAGTAACAAAAATTACATTTAACAAAGGATTTCATTCATGTACTATCTTGTAATTGAATTATACGTTAGTTTTGCATGCTATTCTTCTCAGTTTTTGGTTGTTTAACTGAGAAATGAACAACTTAAGCAAATGTATCTTAACGTCAAATTAAGAGATAGGTTTGTTTGTTTTTGAATCTCGCGTAAAGCTACACGAGCCGTCCCTAATTTAGCAATGTAAAACGAAAGGGAAGGCAGCTATTCATCACCAACTACCATCAACTTTTGGGTTACTCTTTCACCAACGAATAATGGTGGAAATAGTTTTAATGTGATTGACCGTCACATTATAACTGGGATTTGAACCCGCGACTTTCGGATGATGAATCGAGTGCCTTAACCACCTGACCATGCTGGGCCTGATGGGAAAGTAGCATTTGCAATTTACATAATATTTATTATAAATCTTAGGCCTATTTGATTCAGGGTTATTAACTTTATTGCAACAGCACAACAAAACTGTGATAGCGTAATGAACATATTACCGTTTTTAGGACAAAAGATCTATTGAAATCTTGGCCCAGCATGGCCAAGTGTGTTAAGGCGTTTGACTCGTAACCGAGGGTCGCGGGTTCGAATCCCGGTCGCACCAAACATACTCGTCTCCCAGCCGTGGGGGCGTTATAATGTGATGGTCAATCCCACTATTCGTTGGTAAAAGAATAGCCCAAGAATTGGCGGTGGGTGGTGATGACTAGCTGCCTTCCCTCTAGTCTTACACTACTTAATTAGGGACGGCTCGGTGCAGTGAGCTAACAACCTACTCACTTAAATCAACCTGTTACAGAAACTGCAGTGATTGCGGACCTATGTTCCTTGAAGGAATCGAGTGGCAGATGATGATGCTGAATTCAACGATTTGGTTAAAAATTTGAAACTCTAAAGATATCTTACTGATACACTACACTTTCAATCTATTTAACGTTTCTATACAGTAGTTTCAAACTGTTAATACCACTGCCGTTCTATTCTTTTTTTTTTTGCTATCTTAGTCTACGGCTTTACAACGCTAAAATCAAAGGTTCGAATCCCCTCTGTGAGCTCAGCAGATAGCCCGGCGTGGCTTTGCTAAAAGAAAACACACAAACATAAACAACTTAGCTCTACATTTATTTTTACGTATACAAATTAGATATTTTCGTTCTTACCATAAACGGATGTTTCTTTAACAGTATAAAGTTTTGATGGAGAGTGCAGAGGTTAGTGAAGCCTAATAAATATGTTTAACGTCACATTTGCTCGCAAATATTTCTGCCTCATTTGTTTCAATTTGCTCATAACCGATTTTAAGTCAGTAGAAAATCTCGTTTTAGGAGATTTCTTTAATGCTAGAACCCGTTTGTCGGTCTCATCTATAGCGATCAAAAATATTTTTTCTTTATGTAAAATATGTACAGGATGGGTAGAAAATGTTTAGGTTGGCGAAGTAATGATATTACACGATGATTTAATGTTTAAACTGGAATAAATGTGACTGAATAATTTCTTTGGTTAAAAGGAATTTTAATTAAAACTTCATTTATTAAAACTGGTGTTTTCTTTTAAATTGATCCTCTTATTCTTGTGGTTCAGTATTTTCAAATGACTCGCAAATACGTTGTTTTTCACATTCTTTATGAATAGATTTAAATCCAAGTCGTATAAGTATGTCTTTAGTTTAAGTAGAGTGCATATTTACAGAGAAAAATAGAAACAAAAACTCACAGCTTAAAAACGTGTAATATAATCTATTGTACCATTTAATCATTAATTAAAAAACGTTACGATTATAGTCTTATAATCGAACTGATAAGCAACCAGTTTTGGACTGACAACAGATAAAATCAGTTAACACTTAACATTAAATAACAATGTTCATGGAGTTATTGTTTTAATGAAATAGTCTCCCGATGGGACAGCGGTAAGTCTATGGATTTACAACGCTAAGATCAGGAGTTCGATTGCCCTCGGTGGACACAGTAAATAGCTTGATGTGGTTTTGTTATAAGAAAAACTGTGTGCTTGATCATTCGAAAAGCTTTTCATTCTCTACAGTTAATTAGAAAGTTAAGTTCTTGCTTTCTACTCCAAGTTAGCTGTCAAATATATTAGACAAAAGCGAAAGATTACATCACACTTACAGTTTAAGGTCCCTACATATAGTTGTCAGATTTTCATGTATTACACGTGGACTGATATTAATACAGCTACAATAAGTGCATTTCTTTACAATTTATTTAAACATTTTCAAGGTACCTCTAATTGTAGCTGTAGTAATGTCAGTCCACGTGTAATAAATGAAAATCTGATAACTATGTGTAGGGACCACAGACTGTAAGTGTGAGGTAATCTTTTGGTTTTGTTTAATAGATTTGATAGCTTACTTAAAGTAGAAAGCAAGAACTTAACTTTCTACTTGCGGTCACATACAGTGCTTATACTAACTTAGCTAACTCCGATCTACTGTTTTCCACTGTAAAAGCTAACTACTGTCAATTATTCTGAATTTTGTCTTTGAAACTAACATCTCGGCTCTTGTTTTATATATTTTATTTTGTTTTTCTCTGACATGTATTGATATATTAGTGATACTTACCAATGATCTGTATGCTTTTCTAATCATGGTTTTCAGTTGGTTGAGTCAAATAATTCATATAATTCGTTTGTTCACCTACAAAGTAAATAATTTCTTTATGGAATTGTCTCTACTAATCAAACTGTTGTTACTGCACCAGATAGGAATTTTAAAGTACTCACATCTACGTTAATTAAACTGTGTTTTTATCGATTTCGTTCATAAAACGATACGTTATCTTTTATATCATTTAATTGTAATGAAAATTGAACTGTCTTATTTTCATATAATAGTTTTTAACAACCTTCGTGTAATTTCCTATTAATACTATCTGCATTACACTTCGTATTCTCAGAATATTTGTAAATTATAAAATCTTGAAAATTAAAAGTATCATCTTCAAACTACAATACATCGAACAAGATTTATTAAATTTTATTAATATAGATATAAAAGTGTTTCTTTAAACCAATGTTTGTATCAAGGTATTTTGTTTATTGTATTTAGGGTTATTGACTGGGTGAGTATCGTGTTGTTAACTGAGGTTTCTCTATATCACCGTTATCTCAAATCTCCTTCCTAATCGCTTTATAACCTAGAAACGTCGAATTATATATGAGTTCTGTAATAAAAAGTTTTAAGTTATCCATTGTAGAATGTCTGCAAAATTTATTAGCTTCAAGTGAGTTCCTCAGAAATATAAATGCATGAAATAGATTATTACAAAAATGTTAAAAGTACTTACAAGGAATTATTACTTTAGAGATAACATGAAATCAGTTTTTCTTAATTTTAATGAGAGGAAGTGTCGATGTTGGAGTGTGGTATGAATAAGTATTGGTAAACATATCGACATATAACTACTATAAATGTTACCCTCAATACTACACTCTTTGTTCGTCCATATACTGATCCATCTAATCAGGTCTCCAGTAATGGGTGATATTGCCCAACTCCAAGGTGCAGATGTTGATATTGACAGCCATAATATACTCTTGGAAGATGCATCACATTCCATTAGTTGATGCTAAAGATGCCCTGAAAAGAGTTATTTCAGGGCAGTGATGAAGACGAACGCGTAATCTTATCGGTACTCCTGTAATAAACATACAGTATTAGTCAGAGGCTGCCACTGATGTTCATAGCAATAATACTTTACAGTTTATAGGGATTAGTAAGCCATACCAAAACAGTTTTGAATATGCAACCTGGCATATAATGTGACTCAATCTGATATAAAGTCACAGCAGAACAGAATTTATCAGAACAACTTAATGACATAGCTTAACATTTCGTAAATGGTGTGATGTAACCGAAAATTGGTTGCTTTTGGGAAAGGTTTGTAACAGACCTTTCAATGTAGATCTTTATATGCCCAAATCATGAAAATATATTCAAATGAGAATTTTAATTTTTCGAAGCAAAAATATTTATTGTACGTAAGAGCATCGAAAAATAATTTTGGTTCGCCAGAACAATTCGGAAAAAGACCTACAACAAGTCGTACGAACACAAATGTCAGAGATTTTTTTTGTTTTTTTTTTCCCGTATAGCAAAGCCACAAATGGCTATCTGCTCAGCCCACCGAGGGAATCGATTTACCCCTGATTTTAACGTTGTAAATCCGTAGACATACCGCTGTACTAGCGAGGGGCGTGGCAGAGACAAAAACCGCTGAGTAATTAGATAGATATGCATGTTATTGTACACCCAGACATACCAGTCACGTCACTGATGTAGGAATTATAGATTTCTATGTGATCAGAGACTAGATGGATTATGGTAAACCTGAAGAGAGAAGTGATGAGGCTCCAAAGTTATTTTACATAATGAACTCAACTTGTGAATGTTGAAGCAAAATCTTATGAACTGTAAAGATACAAATCGTAAGATACAAATCCACTTTAAATTTACAGTGAAATTTGCAATATTATTTATCTTGATTAACCACAAAAAATTAAGTATTTGCTTTTATATTAACTTCAAATGAAAATTTCTCGGAATGCATTTTCTGCATTATAAGGATATTATTTGATATTTTGTTATTTTCAAGACACCTCAAAATCATATACTGATACATTTTACCAACGTAATATTCCCAAAAGAATCTGTATTTTCATAACTGATATTAACATAAACAGTAACAATAGTTTCACGTTTAACTGTGACAAATAAGAATTTTACAAAGGAAACACCAACAGAAATCAAATGTACCAATAAAAAAAAAAAGATCGTGTGTAATTTCATAAATTTCCAAGTTTATGTGATTAGTTTCATTTGTTAACTTAATCAGGAAGTACATAAAGAAACAAAAGTCTACTGTTTTGAAGGACGACACGTTTTATTTTTCTCACGAAAAGTAACATTTATGTTGTTATTTTACAGAGTGAGTCATAATTAATATTATAACTAGTGCGTCGTGCTCATTGTGAAAAAATTCCAACGGTGACACAAAACGTGCTAATAAAAATATTAACTGTTGTTTTCTCCAGTGTATGTTCCAGCCGAGAACCTCAACTGTACTCGAGGATCAAGATGTTAACAGGTGTTGTTATGAACAATAAAAATTAACACTTGATGAAAATAAATGAATTTTAGCTACTAAAGACGTAGTTTTTAACACTGGGTAAATAAATGTTTAGCTATACTTGTAACGCTTTTAGATCCATGTCCTCCTGGTCACTATGACAATGGATTCCAAACTCACTGCCTGCCGTGTCCAGGAGGGACTTACATGACATTTTTTGCTGCAGACGCCTGTGTAGCTTGTCCTGATGAAGAAGGAGCTGATAATGAAGATCTTTGTAGAAATAATGGAACAAAAGGGTTTTAAAGTTTTCTTTTATTGTTTCCTTAACATTTTAAAGATGTTTATTTTTGTTCAAACAGATTGTTATAATACGATACTTCTTCATAACTTTCATGGTTTTCAATGCATTAAGAAGCTTTGCTTTTACTGGGAAATCCTTCTACTTGTTTTTAAAGATGAGCTCAAACATTTATGACAAATAGTATTGAATAGCTGTCTTACCTCCAGTATATCATTTCAAAATTATGAACGGCTAACACTGAATGTCCTCGTTCAGCTATCCGTGAAATTGAAAAACAAACAAACATAACGGTGTCACATTATTACTAAAGATATTTAACTAAAACAGTGTGTGTCACAAAACATAACTTAAATCTATGTTTATTTTATGTACATAATGTCGTTTTTGTGATAAAATAAAGTAATTTGTCAAAATACAAAACAAATGTTTTAATATAAGGTAATAATAACATTGGATTATCAAAACGTAAGCACCGTCTCATAAGTTCTGAATAAAACTATTGGAAAGAATTGTTACCAAGTAAGCGAAAAAACTTCATGAGCAGTGACGTACGACGTTCAGTGTTTGTGGTCAAAATGGTATCGTTCTTTATCTGGGAAATTTACAGTAAAGAGACATTTGTAAAACGATTACAGTGTTTGTGGTCAAAATGGTAGTTGTTTATCTGGGAAAACAGTAAAGAGAAATTTGTAAAATTAGAAAGTGTTATAAAAACGCAGAAACTACCATTCAGTGGATACGATTCGATAGCATAAAAGAATAATGTATCATAATAAGAGAAGAAGCTAATTATAAAACTTAATACAGTAAGTGAATAGTGATTAAACAAACTGGCTTTATTAAGTAGTCAATGGAAAGACAGTTTGTTTAATTTGTGTTATATATTCTTACAATTTAAGTGAATCGTAGTTGATTTAACTCACTGTGTTATACTGAGTTGTATAATATGTCAATTATCGTAAAGAAAATGTCGAGATTTTTCTTATATAGTCTGATCACGTGTGTTTGGAATGGAAAGTTAGTAGGTTTGTTGTTGTATTGTCTATTATGTTGGAAAACCTGACTGATTTTATGTTATATAACTATATAGTTGTTGTTATTACATAACTGTACTACTTGTCTACTAGTAAGGACCTCAAATAATATAACAAGCGTCATTTTTCTTTGTTAATTATCTGTTTAAAGTGTAAAGAAAAAATATATTTTTACAGTTGTCAAATTGTAAAGGTTGTTATCAATGTTTAATATGAAAATATATTATAAATGTAAGAAATATCATATTTATTTAATTAAAATTTTAATATGTTAAATCAAGTTTATTTTTAGTTTAAAGAATTATACACTTTATTATTAAGTTACATTTGAAGTTTTCTTTTTGTTTTATGTAATCGATACAATGTGTAAAAAACTCTCTCTCTTAAGATCCAACTGAAGTGGTTCTCAAGGTTACTTTCCCCTGGGCTTCCAAACCTACAGTTGTAAGATATCCTTGGTGGATGAAAGAGCTGACACTAATTTCGATTTGTCTTATTGCTTTGTGGTAAGTTACATGTTATCTTCCAGTTCTTGATAATTAAATTATGTGGAACAGGGGTAAGAGAACATATGACCTCAACACCCAATTATCTTTTAATTGAATAGTAGGGTTGGATATTTGAAAATGTCAAGTGTGTTCAGTGCCCCTTTGGTAGTTAATTTGTGAAAACACCAATGTGAACCTTGTAAAGCTGAATATGTTTAATTAACCCTACAAATGAGGTCAAAATAACTTTTCAATTATAGTTAACACTTCTTACGAAACTTCTATATGGTAATTAATCAAGTGTTTTTGTAGATCTGTTTGCTTACGAAAACACCAACAAAAAAGACAACTATTTAGAGTTAATCTTTAATAGTATTGTTTATATAGAAAACTGAAAGAAATAAATCGCGTTTTTATTTTTCATTTATTTTTTATTTATTATTATTTTATTATTGTTTAGCGTTCTTTGTTGCTTCTGCAACGTGAATGAAAAAGCCCGGGGCAAATGGAATGGCCTGAAAAACCGCGTCCTCGGGTCTTGTGGTGTTTTTGCCTATACAAAGATAGAAGACCAGGAGCTTGTAACTGAAAAAATCACCCCCAGTGAATTAGATATTTTGGAAGCTGTTTCAATGATCCCTGAGTGTGAGAAGGTCTCGACAAATAAGTTTAATAAAAGAGAAACTAATATGGTGTTAAAGGAAAATCAAACAGAACCAACCATCTTGCAGACAATAAATGAAAATCACTCAGTAGAAAAGAAAACAGAAAACCTGAGCAAGCCTGCTTCAGGTTCTGAGAAAACTAAATTAAAGAAATGCGTTAGGACAATCGTGAATGATGACAAACCTGAAGAGATATTAAAATCTGATTCACTGACAACGGTTCGTATACGTTTAAAGTTCTTTTACTTTATAGTACTCAGTATTATACAGCATAAGTATATAACCATTAATAACAAGGATGTACTCTTAATATTAAACTTTCACTTCGTATAAGTTTATTTATACCTACATATATACAGTCAAACATCGATATAAGGTGCTAGTTGGGGTCCAAAAAAATTCGACCGCGTTGTATCTGATTGCGCCTTATAACGATTTGATTATATATTTTTTTGACCCTCGGGGTGAGCGATAATGCAAAATTTACGCGTTTTGTAGTGAAATAAAGAAAAACAAACAAAACTACTTACACCAATGATATAGCATTTTTTATTTTTTTTTATTTATTAAACTCAATTTTAAGACTGAAATTAAATGTAAAAAGCAGAATTCTAAAGAAATTTATCGAATTCATTACTTTGATGGGGGCTGATATTCTAAAAGTAGTTCCGTCAGAGCAATCATGTGATCGTTTTTACGATTAGACGCTGATTAAAATTAGTTCAATTTTAAAAGTTAATACATATAGTAATTAATTTTGATAATTTATTTACTAATTATTAAAATCTAAGTACAAACTGAAGTCAAATAATTACCAGATAAAAAAATGTCATGGCAAAGTTTAAAATACGAATTCAGTACTGAAACAAAAAACGGATTTTTCAAAAAATTTAATAACAATAAAATATAGTAAGCACATAAAACAAGTTGAAATGCACAAATTTATAGTTACTCAGTAGTCTTCTTTCTTTCAAAAGCCTCCAAAAGTGTCTGTTGTCTTCCTCCTTGGTTCCGCATCCTCTTCGCAGTTCTCATTAGGTCCTGGATCTGTAGTATCTTGCAAATTCCTAGATTGTGGTGTTCTGCCCAATATAGAAGTTGTTCTGTGTACTGTACTGCCTGAGTTGAGGTGATGCAATTCCTGAGTTCTTCTGGAATGGGGTCATCTTTTTCTTCTTCATCATCTGGAGTGGTAAAATCTGTGGGTGCTGCCGCTGGGTTCTCTATTGCTTTCTGGATCTCTTCATCTGTGAGGGGTGGCTGGGTAACTGGTGCTACTTCGTCAATCTCGGCCCACTACTTCACAAGGGTTGTCAAGGGGAGTCCATCCTGGTAGTCTACAAACTTCCTTTCTGCCTCTGCTACTTCTTCTGCTGTAAATCCATGGAAAATGTCATCTTTTTCTTCTATTGGTTCTGGTCTCACAAACCAATCATAAACTTCCATGTCCACTGCTGGGTCTGCTGCTGTCTTGGCTTTCTTCCTCTGTAGTCCTGTCATTCTGTCTACCTGGTTGCAGAATTCTCTCAGTTGATCTTCATTCTTCAGCCAACCTCGAAGTGTAGACTCTGGAACTCCTATTTCTTTCATAATCTTGGTCCTTGCTTCCCCGTTCCGGATTCGCTGCACAATCTGTATCTTCTCTTGTACTGTGTAAGCATTCCTTTTGGTGCCTCTCTTCTCCATGGGTATAAATACGCTGTATGTTGAAAAAATATGAAAATCGCAGTCTGTCGCCACCGGATGGTCACTGTCCCATTCACTCACGACAAAATTGATTCGGTCGACGAAATTCTGCCTACGAGCTGGTGTTACAAGACCTTTCAGTTATTCGGCGATATTAGAATAAAAGGGAATAGCTGACGTCACAGATTTCCAAGAAACTATTTCGTCTGAAAGCTTCTGGGGAGCGAGCTGTTTCTTAGAAATTTATATGGTTTCAACATTGACGCTATCGTTTGCAGCACTTCATGCCACTGTCACTGGTGTATGAGTGTATATGACTCATCCTTCGTCATCCATCGGTCGATCAAGGATGACTTGTGGTTTTAATGAAAATAAAGTTTTGATAATTCTTGCCTACGCACTGAGAGCTATCCTATGACTGGCAGATTATGTACTTTACTGCAGTTGACAGCGCCAGGAATTATTACATGCAGGCCGGGGTTTGATCACAATATGCGGCGTGAAAACCATACAAAAAAGATTGAAGTGGATTTGGTTTTTTGATTTTTGATCACATTAACCGGCTGATTACATTAAGCAGTGGTAATATTAAGCGGCGGCCTCTGTAGAAACCCCAAAAAATTTGGGGCCTAAGACCCCATCGCGCCAAACTGATTATCGCGCTTTATCGATGCGTTTTATATCGATGTTTACCTGTATATATATTGCAAGAAGCAACTAAAATATAATGGAATTAATAATACATTATTAATGTTAATGCAAAATTACTGTTATAAAATAATTACAACCATTCTCATATTTAATTTCTGTGAATATCTGTATCTGGTTCAAAATTGAATTAATTTCTCATTCATATTACGTTTATGATTAATATTTGGTGTAGTTAAAAACATTTCACTTTAATGTAATGTATACTATGTAAAACTGTGTGATCAATATCATATCGATGTTGCATGCTTACAATAAGTGTTGTTAAGACATCCACAACTACAGAAACACATGCATTCAGAGTCATTTGAATACATGTAATTCTTCTTCCAAAAGAGATCTATACATGTTCGATACTATTGAGGTCTGATAAGTCTGTACCCTAGTTAAACTGGTCAATTACCTCTTCTTCAATATTATTACATGTGGGAAGACAATTATCATCCATTTAGCTAAAGCCAGAACCAAACGTAAACATATATGATAGTGTAAAAGGTACTTCAATTGCTGTTATGTATAGCATTAATGACATCTGAAAAACATAAAGGTCAGAGTGTCCGTTCGTGATTTTTCATTACCACACATACTTCCACTACTGATATTAAAGTGAGTTGTGTCTTACTATAACTATAATATACCTTTTGTTGTTAATATTGTCAAACTTTTTGAGTTTTATAATTGTACATACACTGAAATGACGTTCTGTTGTAACTACGAACACCTGATTCTGTTTTTAACAGTTATCACATAATTGCTGCGAATCATTAGATCACGGTAACTTAATTAAAATGTGGATTTTATTATTCTTAGTCCAGTACCAGTGTATTTGTACCATTTTGTTACAAGTGATTCCACCATATCTTGTTAATAACACCTTGATACATTTAACAACAGTGTTTGTTTTTTATAGTCAGCCAAATTTCATTGGTCTGACAGACATTTAGTGAAATATCCAATTGTCTTCTTTTGGACTTTACTACGATTATTGAATATTTTGAAGCACTATAAACTCCCTGATTTACTACAGTGTTACAACTATGATAAGACAGTTTGAAAACTCTTTCTCTTTATAGTCATTTGTAGTTCAGATTACATAACTTTTCATGTTTAATTTATATAACAATGAAATGAGGAGAACAACTAACATTTACTTATAATAGTAGTTTTATCTTGTTTTAGCAAGTTAGTATTTGTGAACGTACAAAACATAAATATAAAACATTATTTAAGCTATTGTCTGCTCTATATTACCTTCCTCACTATTTGGGACAATGCTTGAGATATATTATATTTCGTAGTTTCGAGAAAACGTTTATCAGATATCTTAAACCAATTTCATAATTTACAATTTTCATATAAACACTTATTTGGTTTTACTCATATTATAGTAAAATTATTGCTACATAAAGAATAAATTATATATTTTAAAATGTTTATTAACTGATTATTGTTATTAAAACATTTTTTTCGATTGTTGAGTGTTGACTCACTAATTAAGATTTACATCTTCAGGCAAAAACACCAGCTTTAAAAGAAGTAAAAGACGATGATTGTATCCAGAGGGAGGTGTCAAACAACATCAGGCCTCCCTCTACTGGACTTGTCTACAATGTTGATAAAATTATTACTGTGAGACTTAGCAGTAAACCAGAACATCATCAGAGAAACGTTTTTATTGTTATTGAAAATACTGAAAATCGAAACAAATTTGTTATTGGTAGAGCTTCAAAATTAACACCCACGTGTCAATTGAAACGTTGCCAAAGCGAACATAATCTTATTGTACAGAAACCTAAAAAGAATAATCAAATTAAACACGTTGACATCCCTCACAAGATTGTTTTCACAAGAGATCCGAAACTGGAACCAAAACCCAAAAATTAAATAACCCATGAGCTGCATACAAGCATACCATATTAAAAATAATTACTTTACCTTATCTCATAAGTTACTATTTTTTACATTTTACTCAGTGATATAAATAATAAATAAAACATGAAAAACAAAGAATATGATATTCGCCTGGGTCTTCTCTTTTTTGCTGTCAACTGTCATAAAACTTAAGCTCACTTTTTGATGTACTAAAGGTATTGATACAATCAATAATGTGTTTATGTAATTAAATGATACAACTAAGAACAGAGAATAATAATACACAGAAAACATTGTCCTAAAACACTAAAGATAACTATTAGCATTTGTGAAAGATGGAATTGCAAGACGTTGGTCTGATTGTCTAGTTAATGGTTTGTAGACGAATAACAAATAGAGCTACATCACTGTGTTAAATATTGTGTTAATTGAACAAGAAACGTGGAGACGTATAAGAAACAGACACATACACACATACTGACATTTATTTATATAAATTCAATGATAGTGAACATTTTAAAAATTCAACTACAGCCTAGTAAAGTATGGCTGAAAACTCAATTGTCGAAAACAATAGGTCGTAATAAAACTTCTTCTTTACAAATATTAGGTAAACCATAGAAAATTATGGCATAATATTCAAATTGTGGTTATAATCAAGAATGTCATCTTTATTAATTTCAATGAATATCTTGGCAGATTTGTCATCATTTTTATTAATAGCGTTACTATACAGCTCCTCTGCCTTTACTTTCAACGAAAGTTAAATGCTTATAGAAATTAGATAGCTCACACATCTACCTTGTTTGATATATTAGAATAAATACTGTATTTCTTTTCATGTTAAAAATTGAATATATCACGATTCATATACGTACACTAATTTAACTTGAAAACTAAGTCGACCACAGATATAAAACATTAAATGTGCAATCGTAACATCATTTTTTAAAGATTCAATGGTCCTGAAAAGGACCTTTAATTGTAATTCAGTAACTAGGAAAAATTAGTATCACCTTGTACAGATCCTGTTGGACCTGTAAAACAGATAAAGAACATTTTATATTTGAACGATTTTAGGTCCTGTTTATGCACCCCTTTCAGCTCGCAAGCCTCATTTTACTTTTAAAAGATGCTGTCATATAGTAATCATAAGGTGGCGTGTTATAGACTTGAAGGATATGACATTTGATGTAAATTAGACAACAGATATAGTTTTATTCTCGAATGATTATTAGGAGTGTCTTAAAGTTTCAATGTAACCCTTAATTTAAATTTTATATTTAACCCTTAAACAGTGGGAATGTTCTAGGAAGCAAGATCAGTTGATGATGGCTGCTGTTTAAGGGATGAATTTGTAGATTGTTGTTCAATATCAAACATATTCAGGACCATATACTTCACTGATGAAAAGTTTAGGTTTTTCTATTCAATACTTTGGTATGCGCAGTTTCTCAGTCCACCATCGACCCACGATGAGATGCGATCTTCATCAAGTTCATCCGTAAAATCTACGAGCGGTGTATAATGAAGGGCTAGAGTTACTCGTATATATAACCGTACACGTGAAAACAATGTTGGTGGATATAAGAGGGAATTATCATACGTTGAAAAACATCTTGTCCTTGAATTATATAAAGTACTATCGGAATATGTCGATATCAGAACGGCATATGTGAGTAAAAACTTTCAGTTATCGGTTGGTTATGTACGTATGTTTTAAAAATGTATAAAAACTCAATAACAAAATATCATAACATTTGATGTTAGATATCAAAATATTTCCTGTACATCTGTTTCTGTAAAACAAAGATGTAACTTTCCTTCCGTTACTATCGATGCCATTCCAGAAATTTCTTTCGAAGTACTGTTGTCATGGTGTCTTATGAATAAAGTCTGATGTTTGGTACGTGTCCCTGGCAATTATCTATGGTTCTTCGTGTAACAAATATGTGAAATATTCCTTCTATAATTTTAGTAGGACAGAACACAGCTAAAGCTACAGGAATAAAACGGAGGTTGTTTATGACATTCCCGAACTTGAAGTATTTTATCTCCACTGACAATGATACTTGGCTTAGTGTAGTTTTATGTTTAACGTCAAACAAACAAGCTTTATAACATTTGAAAATTGTTTTCTTACCGTCATAATCATGGACCACTTAGTAATAAATTTCATATCTTCCTTTATTAGTGTCAAAACCATATTTTTGTGAAATATCTGTAACATCCCTAAACTGAAGAAAATACAAATGATTTGGTTCTATGAATGTACATTTTACAGCCTTCATACTTAATCTCTCCACACCAATAATTCTCTGGAAAAACGTTGTTTTATTGTTTGTTTTCAAGACTTTGAAATAATAACTGTATTGATAACACCTGAAATGATAGAGTTGGAGTTTTATCTATAATTTTTACCTGTTATAACAGCCTACCGATTTGAAAAACCTGTTGAAATCTATAGATATTGACCTTCTGTAGAAATGTTAGAATAATGTACAATACAATAGGTAGAACAATGATGATCATTTAATTATGCAAATCCTTTATCCCAATTCGAGCAAAACAAACTTAAACCAAATGAACCTTTCTACGTACTTTTGATCGTGTCTATGAAAAGAACAAATAACAGAAAAATGGCCAGACTGATCTTCATTAGAACGAGAACACTTTACCCTTGATATATACCCCCCAAAATGTCTATTATAAAATAATCTGTAAACATGTAAAAAGAATTTAATTATATGAAAAGATTTCCCCCTTCTTCACCCTACATAATCAAATAACTTGTTATTGTGTCCTTCTTTAGCTTGTAAGTTTACTTATATGTTAATAGCTGAGAGTGAATGTAGTGAAATCTAAACTGTAAACAGTCTGTCTCTCCAGCTTCTCCATTTCATTAGAACTAATGGATAGTGAGTTTAATTCCTACACAAAAATAACAAATATACATATTAATTCAAGCTTCATAAAACATAAAAATATTAATAAAGGGTAAATGTGCTTACAAAGTCAAAATCACTTTTTGTATCACATTGCAGAAGCAGATAATGTTTGTTACTTAATCTTCCTAAACATTGCAAAAGCAATTGACCAATATGTGTAACATGCTGACTTTATGTACAAAGACTTGACCGTCAAGCTCTAGTTATATATTCATGCCATATAAATCTGAGAACATTAAATGAATGAATAGATACTTTCATATACGATCGTCTAGAAACAGGTGAATACAACTGTACTGCATTACTTGGCTCAGCGATAAGACAAAGGGCTAAGAACTCTACAAATTTGGTTTCATTACTTTCGGTGAGGAGAGTGTAGATATATGTTTGGGTAGTTTTCAACTTAACAACAACAACACAACAGTTTAATACATTACAGTTTGTGACATGTTATGTATCGGGCGACACGAAACAGTCCTTTCAGGAAAACGTAGAAAACACACTATCTATCCTCTGGTGTCACTTCATAGAACTATACATCCACTATCAAATTCTTCTTCTTTATCTGGATTCGGTCCATGTTTTGGACTATGGAGGGACAGGTATAACGTAGACCTCCTCCTCCCTCTCTGGAACGGTTATTTTATCTGCACTACCACTAAATCCTGGGTAATAAATTAGCATTGTTACTTTGTTGTTGTTTTACTTACAGTACATTAAATTTTGCCCATTGTCTGCAGTTTTAATTAACATAACCTATTCATGGAGTAATATTAATTCATATATTTTTATAGTTTCTCTTTTTTATAATCTATCTAGCAGTCATATACATACAAACGCATAATCCTATTTTTTCACATAAAACTTTTAAAACAGAGCTACGTTTGTATCTATGACTCTGTTAGCCTAACACTATATGGAATTTTAAGTTTTGTATTTGTGACGTTCAGAGTGGAAAGGTACTTAGGGCTAGGTTTATCATGTATTATGTAACTCTCTAGTTTGCTTACCAGTTCATTTGTATTAATATATTTTTTTTTATAATATTGAAGCAAGTTATTCAGGGGTCTGTTTAATAGAATTGGCATGTTTGAATAGTTGTGAAGAAATATTTAGTTTGTTGATCGTGGAACTGCATATGCTTTAGTTAAAATACAATGTTGTATTTGCTGTAGTTTGTTGATGTGTGTTTTTGACACATTTATCCATGTTATACAAACATATTCTACGGCTGGTTTTATGTATGTTCTGTAAAGTTTTAATATGTTGTCTATTGAAACTTCTTGTTTTATCATTCAAATTCCTTAGGTATTAGCTATTAATGTGTGGTATCCAGTTTAATTTTGAGTCAAAGTAATCCTTAAGAATTTTGCTGATATTGTTACCTGTAAGAATCACGTCTAGATATAACTGTAATATTAATTTGATTTCCTTTCTTACGATTTTGTAAATAATATGGCTTGTATTTTGTACGTATTTATTGTAATTCTCCACTACTGCAGTGCAAATTCTACATTGTTTAGTAATGGTTGTTTGTTGTTGTTATTGGTTTGTCGGCACTCTTCCAGCTTTCAAAGTCACCTGTGAACTGTGAGAGAAAAGTGTGGTTTGGGTCTTTGAGAGGCTTTTTGCTGACACGCCCTCTATCAAAACGATCCTAGTAATACAACTCCAACTAATATTGTATCTTTGTTTACCTGAAGATAACCAAAGAAGGTCGAAACATTGTTTTCTGCTTTATTAGTAAAGTGTTAATACCTATACCAGCTGTCCTGAGACACATTTTTACTTCAAGTGGGTTTCTCGTCATCACGAATTACTCCTTCTGATACTGCCTTCTCGTAACAGTTTATGAAACCATGACTTACATGACTTGCTAGACTCCCTGATGTATAAGTTTGGACAAGTTAACGACTTAAGTGGTTAGATAATAGTTTTTTTACTTCATTACCTAATAAACAAGGATATTTTTGACTTGATATGAACGTCAGGCAGATTGGTATGAAGGATAAAAGTTTGTTTGTTTGTTTTTGAATTTCGCACAAAGCTACTCGAGGGCTATCTGTGCTAGCCGTCCCTACTTTAGCAGTGTAAGACTAGAGGGAAGGCAGCTAGTCATCACCACCCACCGCCAACTCTTGGGCTACTCTTTTACCAACGAACAATGGGATTGACCGTGATATTATAACGCCACCACGACTGAAAGGGCGAGCATGTTTCGCGCGACGGGGATGCAAACCCGTGATCCTCAGATTACGAGTTCCACTCCTTGACACGCTTGGCCATGCCGGGCCAAGGATAAAAGAAAAGATACTTTATAAGCGCAAAACACTATTACACAGAATTTCATATCAGTCTATGTTTACAAATACACATATTTGAACATTAAATAAAGTTTGACACAGGAAGTTTATATCTATTTTTAATTTTCAAAATTATAGACAGTAAATGTAAAACTAAATTTCAAGATTTTCAAATCTGTAGCAAACGAAGGCAGAAATAAATTGATTTTTTAATACATAATTAAACCGAACGTGACATAATATTAACGGGTAATAAAAAAGCAACTAAAGATGTAATATGTTAATAAAGTTCAGAACTGGGATTATTTTGGTGAAATTAAAATATAATATTAATTAAACTTTAACCTTTGAGATGACCTCATGAGTGTTACTGGAGTTGTTTGTTGATTTGTAGTTAAAGACAAAGCTACAGAGTGGGATATCCGTGCTGTGTCCATCAACTGAATATTAAGTGTCCTAAATATATGTGCAAAAACGGCTCGTTGGAGTTGAGAAAATATTTTACATAGAAGAGCGAACAACGTTTCGACCTTCTTCGGTCATCGTCAGGTTCACAAAGAAAGAGGTAACTGACCGGAAGCTGATCACATGTTTGAATGGGGTTGTGTAACTGAGTGTCGGAATGTAGAGGGCGGTGTTAGATTTTTGACTAAATAAGTTTATTTATTTTATTATATTAATATAGGTATAAAGGCGTTCCTTTATATTGGTTTATTTTGGGTTTAAGTTGTTGTATAAGTAAGGCTTCTTTAATTTTGCATTTGTTTATGTTTGTTTCTTTATTTAGTATTTGAGTGTTTTCTATGGTTGTGTTTATTTGACTTGCAGTGTTCGAAAACGTGTGAAGGTGGCTTTTTATGTTCTTTGAATCTGGTTTCCATTTTTCTACTTGTTTCACCAATATAAAAGTCGTGGCAGTTATCATATTGTATTTTATAAATAATGTTGGTGTGGTGTTTGTCAGTGTAGTTTTTACATAGTATAGACCTCAGTTTTGTGCCTGGTTTTTGAATAGAGACATTAATTCCATTAAAAACCTAAAACAAGACAAAAACATAAAAATTCTAAAAGCAGATAAAGGTAACGCTATAGTCATAATGAACACGAATGAATAAATCCAAAAAATGAAGAACATTCTATCAGACACGAACAAATTTAAACCAATACACACAAATCCAACAAAGACACACGAGACGCAACTGAACAAATTACTATTACAAATGAAAAAAGCCAACACAATTTCACAAACACTTTATTCCTATCTACGTAAAACCGACTTACGCACACCACAAATATACGGCATCCCCAAACCTCATAAACAAGATTGTCCATTACGACCAATAATGTCCACATATGAATTGTTTAATTACAATCTTGGTAAATACATAGCATGGGCATTCTCTAAATATGTAACATTAGCCAGCTCATTCATCAAAGACTCTTTTAATTTCAAATCTAATCTAAATCAACTTAATCATAAAGCCTTAATGGCCAGTTTCGATGTTATATCCCTCTTTACAGAAGTTCCAACCGCTGAAGCCTGCAAGATAGTCTCAGAACTCTATATCCGAGACCCTAACCCAACTACAGACATTCCCAGTAACCAATTAGCAACCCTCATAGAATTCACCACGATAAAGACAAACTTCATGTTCAACAACCAAAACTATATACAAACAAATGGCCTAAGCATGGGCAACCCAGTATCACCAGTTTTAGCCAATATTTTTATGACACAAGTTGAAACACAAGCAATTAACACAGCATTACATCCACCACTATACTGGTACAGATATGTAGATGACATAGTTGTGGGATTCAAATCTACAGAACGCATACTTAATTTTTTCAATCACATTAACTCTATACATCCCAACATTAACTTCACATGTAAACAGGAAGAAAGCAATCAAATATCATTTCTTAACCTCAAAATTCCAAGAACCGACACACAATTCAAAACAGAAATCTACTGAAAAATCACCCATACTGGACTATACATTCCTTGGGACTCAGCACATGAAACAAAACAAAAACTCAACATACTAAGAAACCAAATAAACACAGCCATAAAACTATGCTCACCAGATAAAATTAACGATGAATTAGACAAAATAAAGCAATACTTCATCAACATCAATAAATTTCCTCCACAAACCGCAGAAAACATTATACGCACACACCTAGACAGAAAGCAAAATCAACAACAAAAGTAAATACAGCTCACGAATCAAAAAATCACGAAACCATATACTGCTGTATACCATATATTCCTGACATCAGCAGACAAATAACCAACATTTGGCAAAAAACTAGTAACAAAATATGACATTCCAGTTATACCAAATTTATTCCAAAACCAGGCACAAAACTGAGGTCTATACTATGTAAAAACTACACTGACAAACACCACACCAACATTATTTATAAAATACAATGTGATAACTGCCACGACTTCTATATTGGTGAAACAAGTAGAAAAATGGAAACCAGATTCAAAGAACATAAAAAGCCACCTTCACACGTTTTCGAACACTGCAAGTCAAATAAACACAACCATAGAAAACACTCAAATACTAAATAAAGAAACAAACATAAACAAATGCAAAATTAAAGAAGCCTTACTTATACAACAACTTAAACCCAAAATAAACCAATATAAAGGAACGCCTTTATACCTGTATTAATATAATAAAATAAATAAAATTATGTATTCAAACATCTAACACCGCCCTCTACATTCCGACACTCAGTTACACAACCCCATTCAAACATGTGGTCAGCTTTCGGTCAATTACCTCTTTCTTGCCTAGCGCGTAAGGCGTGCGACTCGTGATCCGAGGGTCGCGGGTTCGCGCCCGCGTCGCGCTAAACATGCTCGCCCTCCCAGCCGTGGGGGTGTATAATGTGACGGTCAATCCCACTATTCGTTGGTAAAAGAGTAGCCCAAGAGTTGGCGGTGGGTGGTGATGACTAGCTGCCTTCCCTCTAGTCTTACACTGCTAAATTAGGGACGGCTAGCACAGATAGCCCTCGAGTAGCTTTGTGCGAAATTCCAAACAAACAAACAAACAAAACAAACCTCTTTCTTTGTGAACCTGACGATGACCGAAGAAGGTCGAAACGTTGTTCGCTTTTATATGTAAAATATTTCCTCAACCCAAACGAGCCGTTTTTGCATATATATTTCTCTACAAGTGGGTTTTCTCGACATCACTGATTAAGTGTCCGAAAACATGCTGATGAGTTACTAGGTGGCTAATTGAAGAAACAGTGAAAGGAAATCAAGAAGAAATAAAATAAAAATAGTACGTTCTACTATTTTTAGAAAATTAAAATATTATAGAAAAAAGTAAAATAAAAATAGTAAATTATATTAATGAGCAAGAAAAGTTAAATATCGGGAAGAAAAGTGTTTCAAAATTAACAGGTTTAAAACTAATATTGTATTACAAGTGTAATTGTAATCATTTTTTGACAGCTTTTGGAAGTCTAACACGACATAAAATATTAATTCACTATCTTATTGTTTACAATAATTGATAACCTATCAACTACCGATAATAAGTTGTTAAGCACAGATAAATATAAAGTACTCTATTCTGTAGATACAACATTTCAGACAACATATCTGCCACAAAAAATACTTCATTGCTCCTAATTTGTAAAATGTTCATTACATATGTATCCATAAATGTACAGGCAATGTAGATCTTACATAAAACAACAATAAAATAACCAGTTAAAGATCGTGAAGTTTGTTTGTTTGTTTGTTTTGGAATTTCGCACAAAGCTACTCGAGGGCTATCTGTGCTAGCCGTCCCTAATTTAGCAGTGTAAGACTAGAGGGAAGGCAGCTAGTCATCACCACCCACCGCCAACTCTTGGGCTACTCTTTTACCAACGAATAGTGGGATTGACCGTCACATTATACACCCCCACGGCTGGGAGGGCGAGCATGTTTAGCGCGACGGGGGCGCGAACCCGCGACCCTCGGATTACAGATCGTGAAGACTGATTTGTTCTATCATATAAAATTACTGTTAGAACTAGATAGGTGGCGGGTCAGTTGAAGAAAGAGGAATGTGAAATAATATTAGAAACCTCGGTTTGGGTTATTCTCTGATTTCGAATTTCAGACACTGGATAACTGAAAAGCGACATATGCACCGGATTTAGGGCGAATATGCCAGGTAGCTCTTCGTATCTAACCACTAATGACCTGTAGATAATAAAATCCAGATTATTTTTGTTCTACTTTTATAAAGACTTAAAATCGTTGCATAGAGTGTTAGCTCTACTATCACACTCCAACTTCCCAATAATTCATTCACCAATAGCGTTACACCACATTTCCAACCACGTTTCGCACGCTCTCCTATTGTTAAATATGTTAGTGATATTTGAATGTGTTCTTTTCTACGCCTTTGAAATACGTCATCAAAAAAAGATGTTAGGCCCAAAACGCTGTGATGGATTAAAGTATTTCCTACATTTTGCTACCTTGTATTTAGTGTTTTCTTAAATTTTATCTTGTATCTTATGTGCTGTATGTATGGACATATTTTTGGGTCTGATTAAGTTGGAACAGTTATACTGAAACCATATCTTACAGTTACAAAGCCATGGTAGTGCTATATTTACAGAACTTTAAAACATTAATTCTAGCAATAAAAATATCAGGACCGCTATATCTGTCAGTAAAATAAGATGAAAGAAGAAATATACTTCAAGAGAAACGTTCAGAAATGGTTCCAGTATTTAATTCCATCTTGATATGTATTGATTTATTCATTCAATTTGCAGGCCCGGTATGGCCAAGTGTGTTAAGACGAATAGTGGTATTGACCGTCACATTATAACACCCCTACGGCTGAAAGAGCGAGTTGTTAGATATTACCGGGATTTGAACCCGTCATCCTCAGGGTATGAGTCAAGTGCCTTAACTACCTGGCTGTCAATTGGAGGAAAAAACAAAAAAAATCAGAGAAGGGTGTGGATGATAAACAGGTTATAGTGATAAACAGGTTATAATGATTCATTGACAACACGTGGGGAAATAGGGAGAAAAGAATCATAAAGAGGTTATAATGATTCATTGACAACACGTGGGTAAATAGGGAGAAAAGAATCACCTTATGTTACCTGGGAGAACAGATGAGGGACATAACTGGCAGAACAGGCGATATAAAGCAGATATAACGTTTTTGCTATGCATGTAGTATACATGCAAAAATAGAGGCAGAGAAAAGCTTAGCATAGGAAAAGAGTGTAGAAGTAGTTATAATGGTAGATGTATAAAAAAATGTACTCCCTTACATAGATGCTGGCTCGTGCCAGGAACCCAAGTCTTGGGGAAGAAAAAGGGTAGGAGGTAGGAAAAGAAATAGAAGGACAGGTCTCTCCGATGAAACCCAAATAACCCATGGAAACATAGTAAAAGATCACAAAAGGATAGCAGTATATTACAATCAAGCTCCCACTGGACTGGAATCCTCTGGTTAGTCTCCAGTACTGTTGGCAACATGTCCATCATTGTTGAATAAATGATGAGATGAGAAACCTTTAAAAGGGGGACAGGGATAGGTAGAAATGACCAGAACAAGAAAGAAATATGGGTGTTTCATGGCTCCAATATTTGTGCACAGATTACACCTGAGATTCCAGATACATGATCGAAAAGGTATCACTGAAGAATATAAACAGAAAATCTTAAGTACATCAAAACCAAATGTGTAAAGTGAGAGCCGAAAACAAAAACAACCTAATATGGAGGTAACAGGGAATCACAGAGAAATGGGACAAATCTAGAAAGTTAAAAAGAAGGTTGACCCACACAACAATAAATCTCACAATGGATAACAGCAGAGAAATCCAACAATGGGCCTCCTAAACCTACAGCCTGTGTTTGAGAAATAACACCCAAAGTAGGTAAGTGAATCTCAGAATTTACTGTAGAAATACTTAAAACAAACAAGAGATTGATGTAAATATTTGAGTGTAAGAAAAAATTTATGACTGGGAAATTAATTTCAATTAAAATATTTCATCAATATAAAGAAAAATAATAATAATGAAGAATTTCAACTTCAGAAACTAAACTATTAAAATAATGATTCACACGAAGAGCACCAAAAGAAAAAACTTCTGAGCACAAGTACTGCCAAACAAGATGTGACAGGTTGGTAGAACTGAATTGAGGAAGTCACATACATCATGAGAGTATATCACACTTTGGTGGAGAGTAGATGCATGACGATTTGCATGAGAAACATAATGGAATCAGCCAATTCCAACAGAGGAGAGTTAGAAGGTTTGGCATGTATAATATTTTGCATATAGAGGGCAGCACTAAACTGCTTTGTTTGTTTTTGAATTTCGTGCAAAGGTAGACAAGGGTTATCTGCATTAGCTGTCACTAATTTGGCAATGTAAGACTAGAGGGAAAGCAGCTAGTCATCACCAACTTTTGGGCAACTCTTTTTACCAATGAATAGTTGGATTGGCTGTCACACTATCACACACCCATAGCTGAAAGGGCGAGCATGTTTGGCTTGACAGGGATTCAAACCTGTGACTCTTAGATTATGAGTTGAGCACTTTAACCACCTGGCCATGCTGGGCCCATTAAAAAAGAATGGCTATTTATGCAGGAGAAGGTAATGTTCTGCATTGGAATAGACAATTCTTTGTAGAGAAAGCAATGTAATATAATATCATTTGATATATTAAAACTTTAGCTTTCTATTAGTTACATATTGTATAGTATAAAATGTCAGACAGAATTACAGGAAATTTGCAAGACAGAAGACCAAGAGAGCAGATGTCACAGTTCTCATATTAGGGAAAGATGGAAGTTTTTTTTTTAAATACTTGCTTATTTAATTAACAACTTAAAACTTGTATAATAGTATAATTTGATTTATTAACTACATGTTTTGCCAAGTTTATTCATATACAATGATAACAAAGTAGTTTAATTACATTTTGAACATTAAAAAGTTATGACATGTACACTTTGACACTAGCAAGAGGGTTAATGTTTAGCTTATATATTATAATAAAGCAACAAAGCAATTACTTCAACAAAATTTACTTACCCTAGTCAAGTAAGTAGTTTAAAGGAAAATTTCACAAAATGAACAACCAACTTGACTGCCAACTACCCTTAGAAACAGAATGTTGTTTCTCAGGTATTATGTTAAACAAGCATAACTGTAATTAACTAACAGTCTGAATCTTATAGGAAAATATGTGTGATACCATTGTTTTCTTTATTATTTATACGTTAACTTTTTTAATTTTCAGCCAAATAAATTTTTTAAAGTTAGTAGCTTATATATAATTACATGCAAACTTGGTTGAACAGTAGCAAATCAAAACACACAACAATATGAAGAGTACCTGTATCCTGTGAATAAGTTGTATTAAATTAGTAAAAATACTGTCGAGAGTGGCCATCCATCTGGATATATCCAAGGTTTTTAACTGATCTGCAAGACCGCTAGGAATAAATCACCAAATTTTTATAGATATGAATGATTTACTAGTACAGATATAACTTCTAGAATTACTGAGAATTATAGTGTTGTCTCAAAATAAAAATTACAGGAAATTATTTAAATTATATTTTATTCTATTATATAAAAAATTAAGGTTATTATAGCAAAAACCTACAACATAGAAACATCATTTTACTCTTTGGATATTACCTGATTTTTGACAATAATTTGCTCTCATGGCTGAGGCCTTCTTCAGTTCATTTCTGGGGTAGCATCAAGGTTGAGCATGGTTGGTTGATTTTTCCTAATTTATAGTATTTCACATTTTGTTTTCCACATTTTACTCTCTGTGAGACCCTCACTCAAATAAATTTACCCAAAGACATTTTAACTCAAATAATGGATCAGCACTGAGAACAAAATATTGTCAAAAATCATGTAAATTCTCATAAATAAAAAAAACGTTTAATAAACATTAGCTAGACTAAAATATCATAAACTGTTTTTCTTATTTAACCATTTCCTTTCAAATGCTATGCTTTCATCCAGAACTAGTCATCTGAAATATTTAATTAAGATTTTATCTTTCAATGTACTGAACAAATAACAATTTTGTTTTAGCTCTTGATATTGTAATACAATGTGCTTGAAAAGAAAGTACGAATCATTATACCTTCACAAGGTGTTTAGCAAATATAATCTTATACTTGGGATGGGCAATAAAATTATAAAATAACTGATAAATGCATGGTCTATAAGGTTATATACTCTTTACCATTATAAGAACTCTAATAATATCATTATCAAAGTGGCTTCATAATAAGATATTTTCAGATTAATAATTGGCTGTAAAGTTCACAATTGCCTTATAATCATGGTTGATTACAGGCCCCTTCCTCCTACTCCAGCCTATTGCATTTCTGAATGCCCAGTCAGCATTCATCTATGCATGATTTTGTGGACATAAAAAAGAATGTTATAATGCTCATTTTCCCCCCTTTCCCGTGATTTCTTAAAATGGAGAGCATCTTATATTCAAGATTGCCCTACAATCAAGCTAATACAGTATTTCCTTGGTTTGTTGTCCCTAGCCATGCTGATGAGCCTTGAATAGACAAAAACTACAATTTATAGCAGAGGGTATAATTAATCAAAGGATGCATTAGGCCTCTACATCACAAATTTTCTTTTCAATTTCACCTCTGGTAAAAAGAAGCCTTTAGCATATATACATACATAATCATTAAACAGTTGATCATTGTATAATATCAGATGACTAATTCAAAGAAATGTCATAAAATTACTCACACACCTATATTAATTAAGGTTACCATATGGTAAAGTAAAGCACATTCAAAACCCCAAGCATATTACATACACTTCACCATTATAAGAGGTCTAATAGTATATTTTTGGTTTGCTGACCCAAGATGTACTGATGATACTTATATACAGATACAGACACACACATGTATATATGATGATAAAAACACTTTTTTATTGGCAAGATTTCTTGGAGTTGCACATGAATGTTTTAATCTTTCTCTACACTACAAAACTGTTACAATGTAAAATGTATTAAATAAAGTTAGAATTATTGGTTCTCTTAAATTTTGAAATTTGATATGCAGGTCACACAATATATGAATGGTGACCAACAGCCACGATGAAATTTATATTATGAATACAGTTGTTTCTAACAATGAAGAAAACAGAAACATTAAAAATCCTTGTATGGCAGATATATAAGTAATTTAGGTATTCTGTTAGATGTTCAGTGAATCAAAACTGATCTGAGAATAAAATTTATTCTTCCACACAGTTCTGATTTAAATATCCTTCATAACTTATCTAAACACCAAAAGAATACTTCTTAAATCCAAAAAAATATCAAAATACAGAATTTCTGATAATCATTAAGCCAATTCTAAAATCCTGCTGGAAACATTAAGAAATAATATAATCCAGAAAAAAGGCATCACATGAAACACGTTTGACTAAAAACTCCCAAAACATAAGCACTGGAAAAGAGTTTAGCTACTAATCTAATCTGAAAATAAGAAACAGCCACATAAAGCAGTTGACAAATAATATAATCCAGAAAAACAAAAACAATGTAGAACAGATTTAACTAATAATCTAATCTAGGAAAAAAAGCCATGTTAAGCAGACTTGATTAATAACCTAGTAAGCAAAAATAGTTACAATTTAAACACATTTTATTGGCTATATTCCAATAGAAAATGAAGAAATAGAACTTATAAGTTATTTAAATATCAAATGAGTATGGACAAAATTATACTGAAATACTTAAATACAAATACTTCTCTAATGAAATACTGATTGATGTACATTTACAAGGTATAATGGGTAAAACTAGAATCTGATTCTCTCCATATACAGCTTTGGTACCCAGGTTAATATTAAAATATTTTAAGAAGTGATAACTTTGATTAGTGTGCAGAAGTTTCACTTACCTTGCTGCGTTCTCTTTGTTTTCAAAATCTTCTTTAGCAACAACTTCTATTTTTGTCTGAAAAACAAATAATTTATCCACCTTTACTGAAAACTACATTTCAATTTGCTTTCATTTTATAAACAAATAAGAAAAATCCATTATAATAACAAAAGTTCAAGATATATTTTGCTTACACTGCACAAAATTCAAAACAAACCAAACTGCTACTAAACAGAAATATTTTAAATGAACTCATGTTCACCACTCAAATGCCTTTAAACTCAGTAGCTTTTGATATAGTTGTACAGAATAAAAATTACACAAAAACAAGGAGATTTTAGAATGAGCACTATCTTTGGATTTTTAAAATGAATATTTTCTTGTTTGGTTAATCCAAAGCAATATTAAACAAAATGTGCATACAACATTTCTTGGCACTGACCAAGATAAAACATTATGCACAATGTACCAATGTATGCAATGCCTAAAAATGAATAATTATATTTATTTTAAAACATAAAAATATATTTTGACTTTCAATTTTACCCAAAAAAGGATTCCCAAAATTATTGACTCACTCTTAATTTCAAATTGTTATAAAATCTACAAATTATTGAAAAAGTCAAAGAAAAACTATAAAACAGACTTGCTCATTTTGCTCAATAATCAAATAATAAATTTCAGAACTCCAACACAATTGCTTTGTATTGTATTTATTCTACAATAGTGTTTAAAAACCTACACATAAACTGAGTTTTTGTTTTAACTGTTCTCAAAATTTTGATTGACAATAACAAAACAAATTAAAATAAGCATGCAGACCTCAAGCATTTGTTTTGCTGTATTCTCTAAGGACCATAATTTTAAAACTGCTCTAGAAAGTCTATAATTGTGCTTTCTTTTAAACTTTTGAAGAACCAAAAATTACATCAGTAAATCTCTATTGTTAAAAAACTGTGAAATTAAATGTTTCTTCACAGTTTTCTCTTGAACTGAATGTAACTGATTAATAAGTCTAATGGAGGTTTTCATGATAAAAATTATATTACATGTAGCTCCAGACAAATTAAATGACTTGAGGATTTCAGTTCACTTATTCTGTTTAAGGAATTTAAAAGGGCCAAGTATTAATACATATTACAAAAATCACATATATTTTTTCTGAAATTTAACAAAAATGATAGACCAATTGCAATATATGCCAAAGTCTGATAATTTCAAAAAATATATATTTGTATTACAAGGTGGATGTAAAAATAGATTTTTACTGGTTTTGTACAGTATTAGCACTAAAAGTTTGTCTACTGAAAATTTCTTTCCACTTCTTCTAATTCACTCCCATTCATAGAGTTCATTTGAGCATCTTCATATCATATGATTCAATAAGGATGCATTATATTAACTTATTAGTGTCATATTTTTCATATTTTACATTAATTTTGCTAGAATATTAACTATATATACTACATGAAGGTCATCACATCTTATATGACAGTAAATGGCACACAAAGATTAGATGAGTGGTAATATAGATTGAACCCTATGAGCCTTGGTGCTACAAATACTAGCACCTATTTTATGGCTATTTTAATGTGTTGCAAACACAAAGCAACTAGAAGACATTTTGATGATATAATAAACATTCAAAGCAGTATTGAGATTGTTGAAATGCCTTCTATGACAGCCATACTGAAATCTAAGATTTTTTTTTGAGTCAAAAAAGAAATAATCCATTACTGAATTGCTTGAAAAGTTAGATTATTTAAAATATTTTATCCTTATCAAAACATCTATACATCTATTTGTGATGTGCTAGTTGTCCGTCGATACATCACAAGTTGTATCTCAAAACAGTTTTATTTTCCCAATATGAAAAAGCACTGTTAATATAAAGGAAAATTTGTGTATGCATACTCTAATAAGTTGCAATAAATAATTCTAGAAAAATCAAAGTGTGCTCATATTATTAATAAATGTAGAAATTTCGATTCATGTTCGACCAATATACAGTTACGACAGAAAGTGTTCGTACCCCTGCGTCCCGAGTGGTTTTTTGCTCATAACATAAAAAGTATCACTAGGAGACTTACTGAAGTATAATATATTATAAATATTATACTAACGCACATCTACATAAATTTTTATGTAACTTAAGTGACAAATAAACTGTTTATAAACAAATAACCAAAAATACAAGGAGCAGAAAGTGTTCATACAGTTCATAATGTGTGAAAAAACTGATATTCCCGTAAAAATTTGTTTTGTTTGGCAAATAAACTATATTATACCATTCCAGAACTAGACACTGGGTTCATAATTATTGGGATTCAGCCAGCAAAAAATGTACTTCCGGCAATTTAGCGCCATCTCAGTCATTATCTGCTTGGTTATCATGGCAAACAGGAAACAACTGTCCAGTGATTTAAAAAAAATGAATTATTGTAAAATACAAGTATCGTGTGTCTCTTTTTTGGTATTGCTACACAACTTAATGTACCAAAATCTACTGCTAACCTCCATTGTTCAGGATGCCCCACAAAAAGTCTAGAGAGAACCAAGAGGAAAGTTCTCAGAGAAGTTAGTAGGAACCCTCATTTTACATGTAATGACCTACAGAAACTGGTAAGGGAAACTGGGGTTGAAGTAAGCACCTCTACAGTTATGAACACATTACGCTCTTCTGGGTTTAAAGCATGCCATCCACGTAGAACTCCACATTTAAAGCCTGTTCATTTAGAAGCACGATTGAGGTATGCAAGAAAGCATGTAGATAAACCCTTTACCTATTGGAAGAGTATTCTTTGGTCAGATGAGACTGAAATCGAGCTTTTCAGCCACAATGATGGTCGCTATATTTTTCGTAAGAAGGAGGGACGAAATCTTCCAAAGAACACTGTCCCTACAGTTAAACATGGAGGTGGCTCGATCATGTTATGGGGTTCTTCAGCTTGTCTGGTGTAGGCAGCCTTCACTGCTTCAATGGAATCATGAAAAAAAAGAAGAGTACGTTGATATATCAGGCACTTATATCAAGAACAATGCTCAGAACTTGCAGCTTGGGCATTGTTGGATTTTCCAGCACAACAATGACCCTAAGCACACATCGGAACGTGTGCAATCTTGTTTGCAGAGGAACCACATAAGCGTTCTGGAGTGGCCACTGCAGTCACCCAATCTCAACCCAATTGAAAATGTTTGGCATGAGTTGAAGACCAGGGTTCATCAGTGTCATCCGAAATACTTGCAAGAGTTGGAGGCCTTCTGTAAAGAAGAATGGAAGAAAATACCAGTTGAGTACTGTCAAACAATCATGAAAAGCTATGAGGAGAGATTGTGCTAAGTAATTCACCTGAAAGGCTACACAACTGACCATTAAATTAGACGCATGAACACTTTCTGCCCCTCCTATGTTTGGTTATTTGTTTATAAACAGTTTATTTGTCATTCAATTTATATAAATATTTATGTAGATGTGTGTTAGTGTAATATTTATAATATATTTTACTTCTATTAGCCTACTCATGATACTTTTTAAGTTATGAGCAAAAAACCACTTGGGATGCAGGGGTACGAACATTTTCTGTCGTAACTGTATTATACCAGTGGTATATATAATATGAATCATGTTGAATTGTTTATTCTACGAATAATTCTACAAAAGTGAGTTTTGTTTTTGTTTTTAATTTTGCACAAAGCTACTAGATGACTATCTGTGCTAGCTATCCCTAATTTAGCAGTGTAAGACTAGAAGGAAGGCAGTTAGTCATCACCACCTCTTGGGTTACTCTTTTACTAACAAGTAGTGGGATTGACTGACACATTATAATGCCCCCCATGGCAGAAAGGAGGAGCATGTTTGGTGTGACAGGAATTCAAACCCGTGACCTTCAGATTACGAGTCGAGTGCCTTAACCACCTGGCTATGCTGGGCCACAAAAGTGAGAAAAACTATTTATATTAACTAATTACTGTATGGAAACTCTTTTTTAACTAGTTGTGAAGTGAAACTGCTCTTATTCTAAATGCTAACTTTTCACTGACTTATAGTTTAGATACATACTTGTTAAGTTTTAGCTGTTTTACAATTTGAACAAAGTTCTGACTTCAAAATAAAGTTTTCCTTTAACACTTCTTATCCATAGCTTCTAAATGAAATTGTGACTGTGTGTAAGTAAAGACTTTCAACAACAAGGGCACAGTTACTCATTACAGCATTTGTTAATATTCCTAATAAACCTTAATAATATTTAATACATCAATCATAATTTTACTTGTATATAACAGAATACATCAGGGAAATATAGACATGTTTATGATTTACAGACAATGTTCAGTTTCCAAAAACCTCAAGGCTTAACAACTGCAACTTCTTAAAACTCTCAGCCTACTTTCAGGAGAACACTGCCTTTGTTCATAAATTCATGAAATTAATTATGATAAATTATAAACATCTATGCTACTTCATGAACATTTACAATGTATGTTATATACGACATAACATGCAAAAAGGCCAGTTAAAATGTGTAAAAGCCTAAAACTAAACATTAATATTAGCATTTACCTGCTTAACAACAGCTTTAATGGCAGTGCAGGATTCTTTCTTGTAAACTTCCACAAAATCACGTCGTCGGATTCGAAGCATCCCAAACACAACTGCCACTAGCCTTTCCTAATAACAAAGAAGTATTATATGTTCACTACAAGAAATGGTCTATAAATACAGCAAAGTATTTGCACAACATTACTAATTTGAGTCAAAAGACATGTAAAGTATAAAAATATATCGCAAAAAATAGGTAAAAGTAACTAATCAAAAATCACTTGTAAAAATAAAAACTACTTAAAATATGAGACAAATTAATTTTAATTGCACCAAGCTAAGCTAAAGGATCAAATTCTCACAGTTAAATTTTTAAATAAGAATAAATAATGTATTAACCCTTTCTCAACAGGTCAGGGGTTAAAAAAGCCATGTCATTACATTTGTTGGCTTGCATTCAAAATTTTATTGTACTACTATTTTATAAATTTATGTTAGTAAGCTTGGAATAAAATTGTAATTATAATTAAAACTTCAATATTATATATGATTTAAATTCTTCATTTAAAAGTAAATATTAAAAGAACATGTCTAAATATAGATTTGTGAGTTACATGGGATATTGAATGCAGCACTGTTTAAAATTAGAAGTTTGGTGTCAACACTAAGTCTATAGTTTTGTACAAATTAGAAAATCAAATTGCTGATATCAATAAGCTAGAATATAAAATAAAAACCTCATATCTTTTTATTCTGCTGAGATATGGCTTATGTACTGAATCAAACATGTTGGCCACATTCATCTCTTCCATTTTTGAAAATGGTCCTTTATATACACTTACTTCAATATATGACAAGTGAATAACCCATCAACAGCTTAGAATGTCTCACAGTAGTTTCCCCACCATTATAATCTCTGAAAAAACTTCCACGTCTTTTAATCTAAGATCTCAATGAGGTAGGCTGTGTCTTTAGTCTGCTCAATGTTTTGTATTTTACAAAATGTAAATCTTTGTTAGGAAGCTTAATAAATTATAGTTTAATTTATGGTATCAGTGTAGTTATTTATGAATTTTTGATTATCAACTGTGTTTAAGATAATTAATAATTTTTGTTTGATATTCTCTTCATGTGAAATTTTTAAAGGCTTAGCAGCCTACCATCGAATACAAAAGGTCATAATAAGAAGAGATGACTGTTTGCTTTACTTCTTGATTTATTGTCCTATACTTTAAGAAAAATAGGTTAAATGCTGTATTTTTCAGCATATAAGATGCACCCATATTTTCAAGGCCATCTTCAGAGAAAAAAATATTTTTCACACTTATCATTTATTTATTTGTTCAACATCAGCATAATCTTTTATTATTCTTTAGAATACTTCAAACGTGATGTTCATAATAAAATAAAATATGGTTGTTTCATACATTTACATCAAAACATTCATTATGAAAACTTTCAAAATCTTCTTTTGCATCATCGTAAACAAGTTCTGAAAGTTCACTCTCACTTGTCCTCAGACAATATAATCTTTGATGCCATTAAGGCAACTGCTCACATCACATTTGTTAAATACCTTTATTAAAGTTTCCATACTGGAGAAGAAAAAAGGTTTGGTACTTTTAAACATTAAGAAAACAAAAAAACTACTTTATCACTACAGGAAGGCATAAAAGTTTTGACCTCTGGTGTACAGAACACAAGGGGGTTTTGAGACCCCATTTTTTGGGAAAAAAATGTGTCTTATACACCAAAAAATATGGTAATTCTGAATAGTAATACTCTATATTCGTATATAAATATAAAATAATTTAAATGTGACTGTATATTATAACATTCTAGTCAGTTTTATATTACTGAATAGGTGACCTGAGTGCATGTGCACCACGTCAATGTAATATTAGCCAGACACGACTGGAAGGTCAATATAATAAAAAATATATACATTCATATATAGCATTATGAGACTTAAGCTACTCAGCCTAAACGTTTGTATTTTTGTGTTATAACATGTAGTCATTCTGGTATGAAAAAAGCATAACTTATATTTTTTTATGATGGTTGTGAGGTTGGGTTAAATGGCAAATCCTGCACAGTTAGATCATAGAAAATAACATAAGATATAAAATCTTACTGAAACAAATGTTTGAAATGTATTTAAGAGGTTTTAGAGATCACAAAAGTAATATACAAGATTTTTTGGATGAAGAATAGTTTTTTAATCATAACATTAAATCACTTTAGACTCAGACTACAAATGAAACAGACACTATTTTCACAAACAAATTGTTACTAAAAATATTTCTTTAAAAAATCTGATTTCTTTTGTGTACAAAAGGCTGGTAATCTTTGTAATAAAAATATCAAACACACAAATGGTGTCATACTTACAATATCTAAGACTGTGATCTGGTCAGTCAAAGGTCTGTGCAACTCTGAGGAGACACAATGAGTAAACTTAGTCTGCATCATTTTATCAATCACTTTCTCCATTTCTGCTAGTTGAGAACCTAAATGTCTGTCAAGATGAATAAAAAAGATAAATTCATCAATGATTCGTCTTTATAGCATTATAATACTAAAGTTCAGAAGATGATATAAATAAGAATTCACAATATTGCAATATACTGCTGCAAGACTTATATTCAAGCATCTTTTATGTTAAACAAGGCAATATGTTTTTATACTTTTATATTATTATACTACGTGATGTCCTTTCCAACTTCCACCATGTCCAGAAAAATTCACAAGTGAGGAATGTTTTGGTGTGAAATAATTTAAATAGGTTTTTATTGAAAATGCCAGAAAAAAATAAGGTCTAACAACAAGTTTGATCCTCAGCAAATTTTAAATTTGGGTCATGTACAATCACTAAAAATAGTGTTCTCTACTTCAAAGTCCAAGAAATGCACAAAGGGAATTATTCTTAAAATAAAAGTTGGTTTAACTAGTCAGTGCTGACTATACCAACAGTGATAACAGAGTAAAAACTGTTAGAAGAAAATTTCCTAAACCTGTTGCTTAATTAGAATTTACTTGTTCTACCACAAGACCAAACAATTTAATAATTCTAAAATTATATAAAAGCATGAGTTTAACTCCAGGTACACAGACTCAGATCACTGGATCTAGTTCATACTGGGGAATTAAAAACTGATGTAATTTCAAAATTACTTTGTATATATCTTCACAAAATTTGGCAATCTTTCAGTAAATATTAAAATTATGTTTAATACAGAAAAATGAGATTTTCTAATAAAATATTTCTATGAAAGAATTAGCTAAGAATTTACTAAGAAAGGTGAATTTTATTATAGAAATAAAAATACTTATTTTAATTTTAAAGTGTTCACATTTCACTTGCAAAACCTCTGTTTTGTCTGTTGTTAAGCAAGAGTTATACAGTGATTATAAACCTTCAGAGTTACTGATGAGCCTTTAGGGAGCTTTTTTTAATTTCAACACAAGTACCAAAACCCAAATTTTAACATCATAAGCTTGTGAACTTATGGCTGAGCCAAAGAGGGAAACCACCTTTGGAACTTCCTAAATGAATATCAAAATTTTTTTTGGCAATGCTGTATAACTTATTTTCAGATTTCTCTACACAAAAAGCACATTTGTTTACAGGGTCTTTAGAGATATCATTTGCATATAATAACAAAAAAATGGCCATCATAAAGCTGACAAACAACCATCATATTCATAAGTTTCAGAAGCTACTATTTCTTTTAGTTATAAACGTACTTAAGACAGGTAGGTGCAAGTAAGTGGCACCAAAAGAATGATTGAATGGAAGGAGCTTTTTCTGGTAGGTTTATTAATTAGATTAATATTTCTGCAAATAAAGAAAGCAGGAAGTTCTTACATTATATTCTAACTTGTCAATATGTAAAGTTTAACTTGGTTTAGAAGTGTTGAGTCTGTGTGATAGAAATGATAAAATGCAAACTGAACAAATTAAAATGCAGATGTGTTACTTGAAATACAAAAGTGAGTACTCAGCAATTAATTTTAATATTTACTTTTGAATTAATAAATTAAGTCTTATATAACATTAATATTTGATGTATTAACTATGTTTTGAGTGCCACGTATTCCTATATACATATATATATATAAAGCACAAAAAAGTGTCTGTCTGTTACTTATTTAGTTATTCCTAGGTTGCTGGGCCAATTGGAAACACACTTTATGAAATAATAATCTGGAACAACGGACATGTTACTGAAAGGTTCACAACCTCATACACCCTCCTTATTATCTTTGACATAAATTAATGTTAACTACATTTTTATATATATATTTATAGTGTTACATTTTAACACCAAACAACAACAAAAAAAACTTTACCAAATTGTCTGTACCCTAGTGGGACTGCAGTAAGTCTGTAGATTTATAGCACTAAAATCAGGGGGTTGACCCCCCTAGGTGGACACAGCAGATAGTTTGACATGGCTTTGCTATAAGTAAGTTATAATTTTCCTATACAGGAGCAGAGCATGCTCACATGATATGCAACTCCCTCTATATTCCTCTACTGAATCTTCACTTCAAAGTTTGATAAAAGGTGTAAGCACTGGAGAAGTTATGAGAAGTGTGAGAATGGGTAAGTACCTAACAGAATACACTTTCAGTACAGGAAAAATTATAACTTCCAATACTGTACTTACATCAGAAAATTTGCTAGAATCCCACACTAAGAAAGAGGAGAGCCAATGTGAGTGAGTAACAGAAGCATCTCAAAATGTGTCCGAAGGATACCCCAGACCATGAGAAAGAGAGATTTGGAGAACACAGGAGAGAAGCTGCATCACTTTTGAACCAGGAACATTCTTCACCTGTGTGTATAATTTGTAAAACACAAGGTCAATATCACAAGATGTATAGTTTCTGGGGCATAATAGACCATACTTGGCAAGCCAACTACATAAAAAACCTCCTCGATTGGGTACCAACATCCATATAAGGGTTGGATGAGGATCATACTATCTTTACCCCTAACCCAGTAATCATGGATTAAGACCTGCTCTAATTATTTGGTACAATAGCAAATCCAGGACAGGCCATCTGTCATTAAGATGGATTCAACTTCCATGAGGATTTATGTTGATTGGTTCACTCAAATCTAACACTTCAATGTTGAAAACCAACATCCAAATGAAGGATAAGTGCTCCCAATCAAAAGGGTTAAACAGCATTTGTGATGAATTAACTCCAGTTGGTATGGAATGTGTAACAGGAGACCATGTCAACCAGTTAGGTGATAGATCAACTCCAGTGATTGTGAAAATTGTTGAACGTGGAAAAAAGGAGAAAGTCATGTCCACCAGAAAAAGGGCAAATCAACTTCTATGGCAGCCATATCTCATATACATCAGTAGAACAACACTGCTCTTCTCTCAACTGAATGGTTATAGCAAACTTTTCTGTGTAACCCATTCAGGAGATTGCCTCCATGGTCAACCACCCTAGCAGCTTGGAAATGAAAAGTGGTAAAGACTCCCATACTCCACTTGAAGAAGAGGGGTGAGAATTTCTTGGAAAGCCCAGAGGAGCATCATCACCAGAAACAGAGCAATGGGTAACTACAAAACATTATTTTGAAAACCAGACATGCCGAATTATTCACTCTAGGCATGACAGGGATTGGCAGGGGGGCACCTATCTTCTTCTACTTTACCCATGCAATCCATGGATAGTACAGTCTGGAACAGACTGTAAAGCAATTATTGTAAAATAAATAACCTTCCAGTGACCCTGTGTAACACTCCATCTCTACAGCAAGTGTGTAGAGACATGAATGATAGAATGTGAGTTTACATGGCTTGCAATGCAGATCTGAAGAGCAATACCTAGTTAGGCACCACTCACCACTGTGGTAAAAGGGAAGAAAGAAAGGCCCCTGAAAAAGACAAAAATAAACAGAACTTACCAGTTTGAGTCATATCAACGTCTGTAGTATGGTCACAGGTGGAAGAAGAAATCACAAGTGAAATTTACTGAACATGATGGAAGATGAACATACTGGGTGTGGCCACATGCCAGTGTGGAAAATCTCTTCCAATGAACAACAAAGACAAGAAGCGAGGTAAAATGTGAGAAGACAGAGTAGATGGGAGGAAACATGGAATAAGGTATGAGATGAATAAGATAAGATAGACACGTAGAGATAAAACTGATTTTAAATATTTTAAGTTAACATTTCCTTACACAGAAAATGCATTTCTGGTAGGTATTGACTGCCCTCTAAGTACTGATAGAAATGTTTGCTAACAGCATCACATTTATACCCCATCAGTTGCATGCCATTTCAGCTAGTCCTCTCAACTATTCTTTAGCAATCCTCATTTTCAAGAATTGGCAGGTAAAAAAATTAGAAACATGGCATATCAGTGGGATGAAGAGTGTGAAGTGGGTGATAAGTTGAGGGTAAGTACCTGTTGGAAATAATTTTCAGTTTAACTTCCTAAATGGTCTTACTCCCACCCACACAAAGCTGAAATAACACATTGTAAAAATGGAGGGTCTGGCGAAGGTGCATCAATATCCAATCAAGCAGAAAGTGACCACACTGACATAACAGGTTGATTGATTGATTGATTTTAGTGTTTTATGGCACAAAGCAGCGAGGCTATCTGCACCAGACATTCGGTAAAAATGTAAAAAAATAAATAAATAAATGTAGTAATAGACATAAATGGAAATGAAGGTAAAACAAAAAAGTATAAAATCAATGTTGACACCTAGTCTACAATGTTAAGAGAGAAGGCAGAGTATAAGTAGTTGTAAGGTATTTACTCTAGCAAAAAGGTAATGATCATAACCCACCAGGAAGACTAACAGGTAAGTTCAAGAACCACCGTCAATCACCTGAAGTTGGCCTTTCCAGTCCTGGTTATGTGTCATAGCAGCTATTATCAAAATGTAAAAGAATAAAAGTTTTAAAAGACACTCCGCAAAATCGTAATAATGAGGAGCCAAATGTCCAGTAAAAAGATAAAAGTCAAGTAAATGGAGTAAAATTTGTAAAAGTAAATGAAGGTAAAAACAAAACAGCAATTAAAACAGAAAATGGCGTAAAAACTAATGTTGACATCCAGTCAACAAAGTTGTAAAGGACTACCTGTAGCAGAATGGTAATGATCATAACCCGCCAGGAAGACTAACAGGTAAGTATAAAAACCACCGTCAGTCACCTGAAGTTGGTCTTTCCAGTCCTAGTTCTGGGTTATGAGTCAATATGGCCAGTACTAAAAAGTAAAGTAGTAAAAGTGTGAAATGATATGCAGCAAAAGTATAATAACAACTCGCCAAGACGACTAACGAGTAGTTCAAACGGATAGTTCAAACAGTAGCGTTAGTCACCTAAAGTTGGCCTTTCCAGTCCTGGTGTCGAGTTATTTAATGTTCTGGCCATTGTCCAATGTCAAGTTGAACTACAGAGATTGAGACTGAAAAGGGAACCACAATTAAAAAGGTGTAATGAATAAATATCAAACACTTAAATGAGGTTAAAAAGATTAATGGCCATTAAAAAATTAAAAACATTATCAAGGTGGACAGAGTCATCATCACCAATAACTCTGTCCAATGTTACAGAATGACCCTGGGAAAAAATATGTTTAAAATATTGCCGTCATTGAGAATTGTAACGATGGCAAGAAAGTAAAACGTGGCTGATAGTGATTTGAGTGTTACACAAACTACACATTGGTGCATCAGTTCCAGATAAAAGAAAATGATGAGTTAAAAAACTGTGACCAATGTGTAGCCTAGTGAGAACAACTTCCTCCTTCCGAACTTTACGAAAGCTAGATTGCCAAAGTCCAATTTTGGGTTTGATTTGAAAAAGTATGTTGTCGCGTTGCTCACTCCAAGTGGACTGCCAGCTGGCATGGAGCCGAGCCTTGAAGACAACACCATAGTCCATGCACGGAATAGGCATAAGAGTGATGGTGCTGAAGCAGACATATTTAGCTGCCATGTCTGCAAGCTCGTTCCCGCGAATACCAACATGGCCTGGTATCCAGAAAAAATGGATTGAAGTAGCTGCTAATGAGAAATGGGCCAGTCGGTTTCAAATATCAGCGAGAATAGGACATGAGCTAACGTGTAGCTATTCCAAGGCAAGTATAGAACTAAGTGAATCAGTATAAATAGTGCAGTTGGAGTACTGCTCAGCTGCAATATGATCCAGGGCAAGAGATATGGCATACAGTTCAGCAGTGAACACAGAAGCTGTAGAAGGGATTCTGCGTGCAACTACTGACCCATAGCAAACCACAGCAGAGCCCACTGAATTACCTGTTTTGGAACCATCTGTATAAATTGGAACTGAATGATTGTTTGAAAGATATTCATTGAATAAAAGACGGTACTTCCAATCTGGAGTATCTGCCTTTTTTAGGTGACTGAAAGAAAGGTCACATTTGGGGGCTGTAATAAGCCATGATGGGATGGGCCAACCTGTGGAATCTGCAATGTTATTCAAGGACAGACCCAATTCATCCAATTGCCCAGATCACGAAGGCTAAGCGAACAATGACAGATCGTTTGTTCTGAAAAGTACTGCCCACCGAGGAAGGAAAACACATTTCCAGGTGGGATGCTTTGGTAAGGAATGAAGTTTGAAGTATATTGTAAAGATAGTTGCAAGCGGCGAAGGTGTAGAGAAGGTTCATGAGATTCAATGTATATACTTTGAACTGGAGAGGTACGGAAAGCCCCAGTGCAGAGTCAAAGTCCTTGGTGATGAATGGGGTCCAGCATCTTTAAGGCAGAGGGTCTGGCAGAGCCATAGACCATTGATCCATAATCGAGTTTCGATCTAATAAGAGCACGATATACCTTTAACATTGAACAGCGATCTGCCCCCCAACTGGTAGAAGAGAGAACACAGAGGATGTTCAGTGCTCTTCTGCATTTGACCCGAAGCTGCTTTAAGTGTGGTATAAAGGTCAGTTTACGATCAAAGATAAGCCCCAAGAACTTGGTCTCCGGGACCACTGGCAGCAAAACTTCACCGATATGAAGTTCAAGATCAGGGTGAATACCCCGTTGACGACAAAAGTGCATGCATACAGTTTTGGAGAGAGAGAAATTAAAGCCGTTCGCCAGAGTCCACTACCGTACACAATTGAGGGCAGTTTGTAGTTGCCGCTCAATATATCTCATGTTTGACGACTGACATGAAATGTGAAAGTCGTCGACATACAGCCCATTTGCAACAGTGAGAGGGAGTTGTTCAGTGATGGCATTTATCTTTATACTGAAGAGTGTAACACTCAATACACAGCCTTGAGGGACTCCAAGTTCCTGTACAAAGAAGCGGGAAAGTGTGTGTGTCGAACCCACACGAACTTGGAATCTCCTGTCCATTAAAAAATTTTTAATAAACATGGATAGATGGCCACGTAACCCATATGTATGGAGGTCTCGCAAAACGCCATACCTCCATGTTGTGTCGTAAGCCTTCTCTATGTCAAAGAATATTGATACAAGATGTTGGCGGTTGAGAAAGGCTTCTCTGATAGATGTTTCAAGACGAATTAGGTGGTCTGTGGTGGAGTGCTGTCGACAGAACCCACACTGGGTGTGCGAGAGGAGGTTGTTTGATTCAAGGAACCAAACAAGACGAGCATTAACCATCCTTTCTAATGTCTTGCAAAGACAGCTCGTCAAAGCAATTGGACGGTAGTTTGAAGGAATCTTGGGATCTTTCCCTGGCTTAGAGAAAGGTAAAATAATAGCCTGGTGCCAGGCATCAGGAAAAACATTCTCCTGCCAGATCCGGTTGAAAACAATCAGAAGGACTTCAAGAGAAGCAGGAGATAGATGGTGCAGCATGTCATAATGAATATCATCAGGTCCAACAGACATACTGGCAGACCGATGAAGGGCCATTTTTAGTTCCACCAGGATAAAGGGACAATTATAGTCAAAGAAACAGTCAGTTCAAAAGGAAAGAGGTGATCACTCTGCCTGAGTCTTGATGGCCAGGAAGGTGGAGGAACAAGCAGAAGTGCTAGATACCCGGCAAAAGCTTTCACCTAGAGTGTTAGCAATGTTCCGAACATCAGTCACCTCCTGACCATCAGAGAGCAAGATCAAGCACGCGGGTTGTGTGGCATCAACCACAGCCAGTCTCTCTCAAAAGGATCAGAAAATGATCACTGCCTAGTGGATTACTGTCAACCCTCCATGAAAAATGGAAGAATAATGAAGGGGAGCAAACTGAGAGATCAATAGCAGAAAAGGACTGACTAGGTGCATGAAAGTAAATGGAAGAACCAATATTGAAAAGAGAAAGATTGTGATCAGAGAGCATCCGCTCTACAGATTGCCCCCTCCCATCAATAATAGCACTTCCCCAGAGGGGATGATGTCCATTAAAATCCCCTAGGATTAGAAATGGAGATGGCAATTGTTCAACAAGAGCATCAAGATCTGATTGATCATATGTCTCTCCAGGGGACAGGTATAGAGAACAAACAGTGATGGTATGACCCAAGGAAACACAGATGGCTACAGCCTCCAAGGGTGTGTTGAGTGACAAAGACAGGGTGGGCACGTGTTGATCAACCAACAGTGCTACCCCTCCATGTACTCGACCATCACACAACCTATCATTTCTGTACAGAGAAAACTGCCGAATGGAGACAGTATCAGCAGTTTTGAGAAATGTTTCTTGTAAAGAAAGACAAACAGGATGGTAGGAAGCAATCAGCGTTTTGATATCATCCAGATTAGAACGTAAACCTCAACACTTCCATTGTATCAAGGTGGCCATTTTTAAGAACGGGTAGGTGAAGTGGCTGGAGAACCCTTTGGTTTACGACCACGTCTTTTTTCTTTACTGTCTTTAGTCGGAGGAGGTCTATCAACCTCCATGGATCCTGCTCTGGGTCGGGTGGGCAGGTTTTTGTTATTGGAAGGGAATCCAGTGACTGAGGATGTGAACGAATAATTGTTTTGTCTCTTGTGGTGGGAGAAAAAGATGTATCAGAAGAAATGCCTGTATTTGAAACTGAAGGACGTGGATCTTGTGGTTTGTTGGAAGGTATGGGAGGAACAGAAATGGGTGTGGAAGTCGATTCATCAACCTTTTTAACCACGGAGGTCAAAAGGCTTTTCATTTGTTTTGAAAACGATTCTCTTGGAGGCACAGAGATCTGTCTGCACTCCCACTGTAGTTGTGGAATGAAGTGCAGCAGCATATGTCCGAGATAGAGTTGTGGACAGCAATTTCCGAGCCTCAGGATACTAATGTTATGTGTCGTTTTCAAATGCTGCACCTCTTTTTCCTCCAACCATCTTGGGCAAGAATGAAAGTAAGAGGGGTGAGAACCATTGCAGTTTACGCAATGTGGGTTCATGTCACAGTCATAGGCATTGTGGTCCTTGCCTCCACAACGAGCACATGTCAGGGAACCACGACAAGATGTCTTTGAGTGGCCGAATATCTGACGTTGGAAACATCGAAGAGGGTTTGGTATTTATGGCCGAACCCTGCAAATGAGATAACCTGCCTTGATGGTGGCAGGTGCACGTGGTGAAGTAAATGTTAAAACGAGGGTATTTGTTGGCAGTGTAACTCCATCTTTGCGAGTGGAGATGCGCCTCACTGCAGAAACTCCTTGAGTGGAGAGACCAGCGAGAATCTCTGACTCGGGATCGTTCTTCAAATCCCTTTCAACACCAACTCCTCGTGAAGAATTCAAGGTAGCATGGGGTGTAACCTCAATAGGTATATCCCCAATTGCCTTTGAATTTAAGAGGAGTTCACTGTGTTGGGATGTGGATGTTTCGACCAATATGTCACCAGATCGAAGTTTCTTTACTGACTTTGGAGAGCCAGCAAGTCCCTCTCGTCCTTTTTGAATAAAGAAAGGGTACATTTATCCTAAAGGTTTTTCCGAAAGAAAATGTAATAAAGAAAATGAGGTACGTGTGTTACTGATGTTGAAGATTGCTGTTCTGAGTATTCAAGACGTGGTCGCTTACCTATTGACTGTTTTTTTACAATTTTATTTAAATTTTTTGGAGGATCCATAGGAAAAAGAAAAAGTTTCGGCACCCACTGACCCCACCCACCATGGAGCCCTACAAGGGGACGCACTACAAAGTCATGCAAGGACAATGCAGTAACACCAGGGTTTCGTGAGTACTATACCCAAACACCAGCATCAGGCACAATGTCCACAACACCCGTTGAGAACTTCCAACACTGGTACTTGGTTGACTCGAGCCCAAGTGGACCAGCCGAATGACCCAAGGGGGGCCACCCAAAGGCCGCCCGTCTACAGGAATTCGAGGTCAAAGTGGTGTGTTAAGGTTGGACCCCTCAACCACCAGGATCCTCTCCTCCCCTTCACGGGTCGCCACGCACGGCAAACACGTGGGTGGATGTTTAGATCCCAGAGAAGGTAACCAGATAGAACAGAACCTTCCCTGGGAGGTCCCCTCACCACGTACAGGAATCCACACCGAGGGTTTGACATAACAGAAATTCAAGAATACGAACATTAGGTGTACCTCCAGGGTATGGCAGTACCTTTGGAATAGGTATGCTCTTCATCCAGTAATTAATAAAGAGACAAAAAAAAAGAGGGCATAACTGAGTTGGCAAGCACCAATACATTTAGAAAAAGAGATATACAGCACTGAATTGTTTGAAAAGTGCTGTATAATCACAAACTGAAATAGCATGGTGTTAAAAAATAAGAAACGTTTAGGGGAGAAACAGCAATGAGCCCATATAATGATGTACCAAGGGTAACACCTTAGGTAACACATATCACCAAGTGGGATCTTAAAATATGATATGTATCAACTAAAAAGGTAGGGAAAAAGTAATACATCAACTTATTCCAGTCAAAAGCAAACAGAAGTACATAGAACTGTCACATAAGGAAGACAATACGTGTCTTCCTTGGGAGATCATTCAGGCTGGTGAAAGTGAGCAGCTGAAGACACAGTTAGATGACAACTTGGTTGCAAATAAACACTGTACACATATTGACCTTCATTGGATGAAGGTAAACTATAGCCTCTTGTACAGGAAAGGAAAGATGCTACATGAGGGGTGAGTTCCTGAGTTAAGGCAAGGGACTGAGCAAAAGCTACGCAAGATGGTGGTGTTTGGTGACATTGGAATGAACTATGTCCAATCATGGTTGTTGCAGGAGAAACTGGTACAGAGGTATAACACTTGAGTAAAGGTCAGAGAAAAGGAAATATGGGTAAAGAAACCTCCAATCCTGAATGAATGCATGTACTTTTGGAAGAGAAAGGTGTGGAATCAGAGTCCAAAAGAAGGAATTTTGGCATTCCAGCAAGTCACAAACACATTTATATGTGGTGTTCCCAGTTGAGCACACATTCACCAAAATACCTATAGGAGTAGGGACCACTCCCTGGTGAAAACTTCGGTAAATCAAGATAAGTAATCAGCTACCAAATTCATAATACCAGGAACAAGACATGCTAAGACTGTCATATAGTGGCCATAGTTATATTGAAGAAGACTTGAAGAGTCCAAAAACATACAGCTATGGATTTGCTTGGTGATATAGCCAAAAACAATGGAATAGTTGGAATGAACCATAAATCCCCTCCCTCATCTCAGGAGTGGAACGAAATTATACAGAGCCTGACAAACAGCTAAATGTTTCAGGATTTTGAAAACAGAGAGTAATATCCTTGACAGACTATCAACTGGAAATCTTTTGGGATTCAAGGAAAGCCCCCAACCCACCAAGAAAATATCTGTAAACAAATGAGACTGCAGAGATGGTGGAAGTCCACACCATAACCAATTCCCTGAGGAGCAACCAAGAAAGGTTGACTCTGATCACAGGAAACAGGGTAATGGAATGGTTCAAGGGCATGTGGGAGAAATTTCATTGATCAGAAAGCATTCATTAAAGCAAACACGTGAACTGGATCCAAGGAAATGATAGCCTCCAAGTAAGCCCATATCCTCAAAAAAGAAGGTGGTAGGGCTATTGAGACTGTTCACTCCATATCCCTGAGTCAATGTAATGTCAGGCCTAGCTTTCATATAGAAGCTAATCAGTAATAACTGCTCATAAGTTTGGAATCTAACATTAGGCCTATGGAGGATAAAACAATGTCAATGTAAAATTAAGCTGCCAATAATCTTACTTCACAAACAATTACTTGTTAAAATATTTTACATGGGTTTGAAAATTTGGAATAAAATCAAACAGGTCATTGCTATTATCTCAAATCTATATTATGAAACTACTTCTTATTTATGTTTTACCAATTAGTATAGCATAAAATCATAGCTAATAATCCATTTTAATAGTATAAAAGTTTTAAGTTTTTTTATTTTACAAGGCAATATTAAAAGAAATCCTGAATTTTCCCTTGGGTGACACAAGACATTTTCTCTAAGCATTTTGTCTTCTCTATTTTATCCACCATCCCTTCAAAAAGTAAAAAACTAACTGTAAATTACTCACTATAAAATTGACATTCCTCAGATGAACCATAACTTTTATAGCCTTCAATTTTGCTTGATTATAAAGCTATCAAATAGAAAGTCAGGTCCTCCTGCCACATAGTCTCTTTCAGAATTTGTTAATAGTTCTCCTGTATGCTCAATTATATGTTACTTATAACCAATATAAAGTCAAGGTTTTCATCTATAAAATGATGTATTATATAACATAGTTTTCTAGAAAACAAAATCATCATCTTCACTTGGAGTACAACCTTCATTTTCATGAGAAAGTTAATGACTACTGTGCATGAATTTGTTTGGTTTGTTTCAAATTTCGTGTAAAGCTACTCAAGCTGTCTAGGCAAGCCATCCCTAATTTTGCAGTGAAAGACTAGAGGGAAGGCAGCCAGTCATCACTCCCCACTGCCAACTCTTGAGCCACTCTTTTACCAACAAATAGTAGGATTGACTGTAACATTATAACATCCCAACAGCTGAAAGGGCAAGCATGTTTGGTGGAACTGGGATTCAAACCCGCAACCATCAGATTACATGTCAAATACTTTAACCACCTGGCCACGCTGGGCCTGAGTGAATTTGTAAATGCTCTTATCACCCAGTTAAAAAGCCAGAAAGATTTTGATAGTTATGAGAAATGGTCCACTTTTTGCATGTCATTAGTTTGTGTTCTTTGGTGTATTATTTAATTAACTATAAATTAATTAGTGTATTACTACCATTAGAATAAAAAATGTAAGGTTAAGTGTCCTTGACAATCAAGAGCAAGGAAAGAGAAAATTGGGTTAATACTTTATTTCTTGCTTTTCATGTTTATTCTTTATTTATCATTAAACAAGTAATTAAAATGTAAAAATAGGGTTCTCTTTTTAAGTTAATATTATCTTAGGTAACACAAATTATAAGATAATAAATATGTTTCACGAGGCATGTTTTCAAGCAGCTTATAGTAGCTTGTGGGTCATTTCACTCAACAGCGTAAGATAAGCTGAACATGCCCTAAGTGGTTTACAACTTTTAATGGTGTGTACAGTCAAATAGTTAGACACAGTTCAATGGGCAATTAAACAATCAAATTTAATTAGAAATAGATGTATACTGTTAAGACTTTTAAAGCTACTTAGACTAAATTAAGGCAGCTTGAGGTTACAATTTGAAGTTATTCTAGAAAGAGAAAAAGGTTAATTTAGATTATTTCAAACTTTTTGTTGTTGTGATACTGTTGCTCAAATTGAAATTTACTTTGTACATGGACTACTCTAAACAAATACTCGATGTATATACAAACAAATCTCTGCTTTAGTTTATTAAAATTACTTCACTAACAAATACAACTTTTTGTATGAGTTATAATGATAACTGAAAAACTGCCAATATGTTTGAAGATATACACACTATATTAAAAGTTAGAAGTATTAAATGTATAAAGACTTCAAATGAATTCAAAGATATCACGTGGTTGGTCAAATTGACCAAGCTCACATGAAGAGAGTTAATATACATACTCCTTCATCACTACTGTTTTTATTATTACATAAAACAGTGAATACCAGCCAGTTCTTCTGTTAACACTTTCTGGGTTGTATAGATAAGGCCAATTGCACCAACAAAATCAGAAGTTGAGAGAAGTAGTTGTATAGTTGGTTGAGTTTGGTGGACTGTGACCATCACTTTGGCCTGTAAATAAAAAATATACATCAAAAACACATAACTAAATATACTTATTACTAATAATTTATAATACTGCCACAAACTTGCACAAACATTTGGAATAATCATCAAATATACATTGTAGTCCTTTTTCATAGTTCAAGCAGAAACAGAATTTGGTTGATGACTTCCTGCACTGTGATAAACATTAACAATATAAATTTATGTGTAAATACTGGAATACTTTAAGTTAGATTGGGATAGATTAAGTAACACTGAGTGGATTAAGTTATGCTAATTGATACCAGCATACCATAATGTGATCTCTGCAAAAGATAGAAATTTGTGACCTAATAATCAGAAAAACAAGTGTAGTAATACGTAACAATTACATACAAAAGAAAAGACATGATGTGAAGAAGAATTAAAATAAAACACTTTATTACTACAGATTTGGTTTGTCTTGAATTTCGTGCAAAGCTACTCGAGGGCTGTCTGCACTAACTGTCCTTAAATTAGCAGTGTAAGACTAGTGGGAAGCCAGCTAGTCATCACCACCCACTGCCAACTCTTGGGCTACTCTTTTACCAATGAATAGTGGGACTGACCATCACTTATAATGCCCCCATGGCTGAAAGGATGAGCATGTTTAGTGTGACGGAGATTCTAACCTGTGACCCTCAGATTACGAGTGAGTGCTTTAACCACCTGGCCAAGCCAGCCTTATTACAACAAGACAGAAAAAAATGGTAGGACTGCTGTGGAATACCATAATGAAAATTTTGAAATAAACCAACAGGGTTAAACTGCATTTCAATAAATAATCTAAGTAAAAGATAATGTATTTAACAAACAAAAAGGATGATAAAATTAAACTTTAATAACAATAGGGTTAAACAATACACAATCACCAGGCACTAGTGGAAGACTATAACCAGAGACAGGAGTTTAGAACAATTTTTTGCTCCCTCACATCAAAAGCAAATTGTTTACTTCAGACATCAAAATGTACCAGATGAGATAACTCCATCCTGAGGCTCTTCTATCAGTATACCTTCTAGTAAAACTATGGCTTATAATAAAAGTACATTTCCAGGTTTGGTAAATTGCACATAGATTTTTTCTTTACACATTATTATATTGTTTAAAGACAATAGCTTCAGTAATTGTGTCTTTAGATGTGATGTTCTATTTTATCATCCAGATTCTATACTGGATATAGAAATACACATGAGAAAGCAACCTTCAGCTTTTTCTCATAGGAACTTTGCATTAGTTTTTCCTAAAGATGTCTGGATAAACAATAGTGGTTTTCTACACAGAAATTACATACACAACATGATTATTAGGTACTCTAGATCTTCTTTTCATACTGCAGTTATGCAGAGTTGAAAAAACAAAGTTGACAGACAGGCAGATAGACTGACTGATATATATTAAAAGAAACTAAAAACATAGGTTCTGTACTTTGACTCTGAACAACTACTGTGTTCTCAGAATACTTATATGTTATTATATGATAATTTTATAAATCATTCAAGTAACTTACATTAAGTAATTTAAATTTTAAAAGCTCATGCACATACCTTGTTAAATAGTACATGTAGCCTTAAACACCACTTTTGAAGGTGAATAACTTGAAGAGCTCCTTTAACAAGTGCTTCATCAATTTTTTGTATCTTGTTCCTTTAAACATAAGTACAAGGTATTTTATAAAGACATTTAAAATAAGACATCACATCTACCATGTTTTCAGAATATAACAAAAGAATTTTGCAACAGGCATACAAAGAATTAACAGTATTATTTTGGGTTCTTAAGGTAGTGCAAAAGGTTTATTTTTTTTCACAAAAGGTCCATTTTATGGCAAGTGAAAGCAGCCATATTACCTCTTTCAGTACAGGCTCAGTTCCAGGGACTGACTTTGTAATAATGTTTTGCTTGTCGTTGTTTTCAATCTATTACTTTTAAATCAGTAAGCATATGTTCACAAAAGTTGGTAGATTATCATTAAATACTACTAGGCTTTCATATCCAAAATATTAAATTTTTTAAACACATCTTAAGGTTTGTTAAGCAATGTTTTTTCTTGTCTATTTTTATTTTTACATTACCTCTCCAATGCGCAAAATAATTTTCAAGATTAAAAATACTTTTATGCATCAGAAAATTGTCAAATATCACATGCAAAATCCTTTTAATGTCCAGATAGTTTTGTCAAACGATTCTTAAAAAAAAACAACAATATATTTTATGTTAATTTCACTAAAAATCTCTGTATGAGTTCAGTCCATTTTACCAATCTTGTAACCACTATATAAAATTAAGAAATCACTATAAAATATGCATTTTTCATTCTAGAATCACTAGAGATTATAAAACAAAAACACATGTTTAGACTAAATGGCTTAAATATCACAATGTTATATATTTATATAGACTTAATATTTTCATTATATTGAACTTTCAGCTGTGCCTGACAACAATACAGAAGTTATAATGATGAGATGCACATGCACTCACGTTACCATATCCAGTAATATAAAACAGACCTTTAGTTTTAACAAAGTGATTTATCTTAGCTGTGTTTCAGTGGACTAGTATTTCTTAAATACAGTGTCATTTCAATTATTATAAATTGTATATTTATATAGCTTATAAGTATTTACAAACGAGTTCTTAAACATTTTTCTGAAAACATATAACAGTAAAAAAAGAAGTAAAGTAATCAATTATCTCCTCAATTTACAACCTTTGAACCCAGTTGCTAAGCTTTTTAAATTTTCACATGTGGACAATATAAAACAAAATTCTTTTAGGTTTTATATATACATATGAATAACCAAAAATCATAAATTACTTCATTAATACCATAGCATTCCATTATAATTTATCAAGTTTAATAACTAAGTTGTATTTATATCTAAAATATATGAAATCATGAACAGACTAAAGGTTCAATCTACCAGTTCAAAGGTTTGTCTTGAAAGAAAAAGAGGATGCTGTTATATTTGAAAATGACTAAGAAAATCACTGAGGAAACATTCTGAGTTTCTGATTGCTAATTCATATGTTATATGTAGAAGAAATTATATATAAGGGCTCATTTCAAAGAACTGGAAGGGGTAAGTGTGTGGGGGGCACTGTGTCTGATTCACTAAATATAGTGATATATCACAAAATGGAAAAGATAAAAGGTTTTTGTTTTATATTCTAGCTTAACAATATTGGTAATTTGAATTAATAATTCATACAAAACTAAAGACTTTGTAGTTTGATATCACAAACATCTAACACGAATCAATGCTGCATTCAACATACCACATGAAACAATTAAATAATGTACAATACGAAAACTAAAATTATAATCTACAGTTTGATACCAAACTCTAGGAGATAAATTATAAAATAGCAGTTAAATAAAAATTTTGAATGCAAGTAAACAACCTTGATGACATGGCATTTGACCTGTGAACCGTCTTGAGATGGTTATAGTGATAACGTGGGGTTCAATAATGTAACACTTCTCTATAATGTAGCACAAAATACATCTTTCTAAGTAACTTCCAATGTTATTACATCCACTGTTAGTATGATAACACAGCTACCCAACGGGCAAACAGATAGATTGAATTTTTGTAAGAAAATGCTCATCAGATTATTTTATATACCTTTCATTTAAGATTAATAGATTTGTACACTGGCATTTTAGGTTCTTTATCAAAACTTCTGCCAAAAACACACTCACTAAAGTTAAGTAAAACACAATCACAGATATAACTTCAAATCACGAACTACATGTTGTGACCCTCTATGATTTTATATCTTATGACACATTCCTGTTAAACAAAATGTGAAGCTAGCAAAAGAAATTTAAACAAGCCTATTAAAAAATGTACACAAGTATTTAAAATATATATAAACTACACTGTTTCAATCTTTTTTCAAATGAGCCAAATAGAAAGCAAGTATAAAAATAAAAATTTATATCCATGATTATAGTCAATCTATTAATAGAAAGTGCTAAACAAGAAGTTATTTTTAGTAATTTAAATTTGAAAAAATATATTGATGAAACTTTTAACACCAGAAAAAAACTGAAAAGCAAATGAGTTTATTTTAGTAAGGAATAATAGTAGTTATTCTAATTATATAACACTCTCTTAGTGGATAAAAGTAGTGAAGAATACTTATTATAAGATTATATACAAAATAAACATACATGTGACAACAAGCACTTTTTTCAGCAAAAATGCATCAAATAAACTGAATAAAGTAATGAATGTTAATTAATAAAGTGCCAAGACAACTAAATATGAAGAGATATTAAAAATCATGGCAATATGAAATATACTTTAAATTGATCTTATATGTTCAATACAAATACATCAGAATAGAGACTCAACATTAAGAATGTTACAATATTCCAAATTTGAAATGTTTACAAAGTAATACTACTTCTAGATTTTATAAGATACTCAGATAATTTCTGAGAGATAATATATTCAGTTATATTTTACTAAATTAAAACTATTTACTGTCCTTTGTTGCCAGAATTACACAAAAAAGTTGACAATGCAATAATCACAAAAATATTTTCTTAACTTTTAACACCACTTTATAGTTAGCTTAAAGAATGCTGTGTCACCTGAAACATTTAATAATTCTTATTGCAAGTGTAAAGAACAAAACATTTTTACCTACAAGCCTCATTACACACAAAACTAAGATAGGTGTTCAAAGTACTTACCTTAGCTCCTCAACTGCTTTTATTGTATTTGTCAACTGGTCCATTAAAGCATCATGAGAAGTCATTGCATGGAAAAAAGCTTTGGACTTTAATGAAATCTGCCTTGCAATTTGTACTTCTACTATATCCAAGTAGTGTCCAAGCTGAACAAAAATATACAAAAATTAGTTGCAAATTCTAACCACACAGCATTTTATTAGGTCAAATATCTGGAAGTGTTTAAATAAAGCTTCTGTAGTTAATTTTAAATTTGTAGTGATTCAATCTACACTTCTCATTACAAAAAGTTATTCCTATACACATTTTATTTCTTTTACTACATTATCTCCCAGTAGCTAAGATATGAGTAGGAATGTATTTCAGAGGAGAGTATCTCCTTGAAATTCATTTTAATTCTACAAACACAATATCACAAACAAGCAGGTTTTCATCTGAAATACAAAAGGCCAAAATAACCATTTTGGGATGGAGGAATTTATCTTGTATTGTTCAGATTGAAAAGGAAAATGAATTAGATTAGGCCAATCTTGTCCTGATTAGAAAGCAAGTTAAATCATAACGGTTGCTGGTTAGTGTTTATGTTATTTTTCTAGGTTCTTAAGTGCATTACGTAAATAACTAAAAATTATTTAGTACCATCATTATAACAAAAAGTAGGCCTGAAGTTCATCAGCAACCAAAAGGAAAGGAAGAGAGGTCAAAGGTAGGTATTATATTTTGTTTCTGATGTATATTCCTTATTTAAAGTTAAAAATAACTAACACACAAAAATCAGAAACTAATTAGAAAAGACTATGTAAAATAATGAAAAATAAAATAAAAAATCGTTCTTGAAGTATTTTTGTGAGCAATTTGTACATTACACTATTCCTTATGGTAATCTGAGCTACACATCTGCCAAGTGAGTTAAAACTTGTGTGGTGGGATTATTAGTTAGACATGGTTCAAAGGGCAATAAAACAATAAAATGAAGTATAAAGATGTGCAAGTTTTCTGTGACAATCAGCAAACAATTTATAAAAAAAAAGGGGGGAGAACAATTTAGAATTATTAACTATCTTTCTATGGTGGTTACAAGGTCAGTCAAACTGATAGTTTAGTTAGAGAAAATAACAGGTAAAATACATGGTTCTTCATAAAAAAAACGTTGGATATTTATTTAAAAGGTTTGAGAATTTATGCAAATTAAATTTGAAAGCCTTCACATGTAAAGAATCATTTTTTAATCTTAATATGCAAATCACTTTGCAGTCAGAACAGTCAACACTCTGATTCTGTATTCACTTCCAAATCCCAAGTACAAATATTAAATTAAAAATTCTGAATTTTCTGATACAAAAGCTTTGTATTGTTTACTAAAAGCTTGTCAAATATTGTGAAGATACAAAAACATGTTAAAAAGTTATCGTGTGAATAACTGTTGCAGTTACAAAGTCACTCACTTCAACTAACCCTAAATGGAAAGAGTTAATTTAGGCAAGAAGGAAACAACCTAGAAAAAAACAAAAATGAGCAGAATGAACTAAGATTCACAAGAAACTAAAACAAACAAGGTCATTCAGAAAATACATTTTTATCTTTTTTTTCATAGCCATTAAATAATACATAAAAAATGACTGTATTGATGTTGGTATTGAATAATCTGCAAGACCTTCACATTTTCAGAAGTGGTTAATGGAAGTGACATAATAGGTCAGTGTCAGACTGCAATGCACTGTCCTGTAACTTTAGTGAAAAGATCTCAATATACCAAAAATAATTAATGACTGGACATGCTCCTGAGACTAAGGAACTTTAAATCCACATTTAACAAAAATGGCCAAGTAAAGAAACTTGTCCAGTCAGTGAACATTCAGGAAAAATAAAGAAAAAAGATAGAAAAAGACACTTGAATGGACTGAACAACAGTAGAAAAGTACAATGGGAACAACCAAATAGGTTAAGAAAGGTAAAAATAAAGCTATAAGATATACCCCATCCTAGTTGGAAGTTATAAAACATTACACAGAGAACAGTTGTCCCATCTCCAATGTTTCCAATGCTACATAAGAACATGCATCAAGAGGTAGGAAAAGTATCTATTGATGGATTATTAGCCACACAATGATATCTCCTGTTCACTACCAGTGGAAGTTCATTGAGAACAGTCACAGAGGTATACGTAGCATGTGAAAAAGCCATTTAAATACTTTCATGTTATAAGAAAATGTTTTTCTTAGTCAAATAATTTCACAGCCCCAGATACCCTTATAGTTATTAAAAGGAGTGTTAGGCCATACAGCATTATGATGCTGGCCTGTCAATTATCCTCTGAAGAATACTGTGATCAAAATGCCAGATAGCAAATTTGGCTAGATACAACTCAAAATTCACTTGTAAGGCATTCAGGAAAATCACTGTTAATAACACAGATCAAATGCAAAGCTCATTTGTTATGTAAAATGAGCAAGGTATAAGGATCATGATTTATTGTACAGTATAAACAGCCTTTATGCACGACTCATTAAACACTCAATACATACAAGATAAAAACAAATAGTCCTAATAGGATGTCAAAACATTCCTCTGAATAAGAATTAAGATCAGATTTTATCTGCCTTTAAGTGAAAGACCTGCTAGGTAAATTAAGTCTGTGAAGTATCAAGGGCATAGATACCACAAAATAATGTACCTGATGCAATTAATATTATTTAAAAGGAGAGATGATAGAGCAAAAAATGTTAATAGGTATATAAATGTAGGAAAAGGTAAGATACATAAGAATAAACCCAACCACAATTAGGAAGATCTGTAGAAACTTGAGATCATTAAGAGAAAAGACTAATGGCTCTCATGGATGAAAAGGTGGTACACGAGGCAGCACTGTAACTGACCATGAAAGTAACTTATACACCATGTTTATAAATCAATACATAAGGAAAGAAGTAATTTGTTGAAGAGTAGGAAATAAATAAGATGTATTATTTAACTCTTTCCACACAGGCCTGAATGAATGAATCAAGTTTCTAATGATTTTGTACTTATTACAATTTCCCTACTACAACTTTTAATACAATGTGGTTTTTTTTTTTAACAACATTTGACTGACATTATAAGACTTCGTACACAAAATATTAATTTTTTAATTAAATATTTCTAAACATTAGCTAGTTCTGTTTACTTGTCTGAGCACAAAGTGATTCCAATCTTAAGATAAAAAAACTTTTATTCATCAGAAAAATTTCATTCGTGTAATCTCTAAAAACATCCTAAATAATTATAGAAAATTATTTATCAGGAAAATTTTATATTTTATTTATTTTTCTCTACAATGTGACTGACCTTGTAACTACCAAAAACAATTTGAAATAAAGCTAAGGTTATAATTTTCCTGTATACTGAAAATGTATTTCAGATGGATACTTCTCACCACTCACAAGAACAGTTATTCTCATACACTGCTGCTTCCTATATGGGAAATTTTTCTTTACATATGTCACAAGTCTATGTGAATCATCTAGTGTCATCTCTCCATTAATAAGAATATAATCTACTCATGTGACTCCCTCTACATGCCTTTACCAAACTATTACTTCAAAGTTTGGGAGAAGATGTAAGTACTAAAACATGTGTGTTTGAAGAAAAGATAAGAAGTGTGAAAAGAGGGAAGCACCAATCAGAAATACATCTTCAGGGTAATAATATTATAGCTTGAACCCCACATTAATTAGGAGGAGGGAAGAACAGATGTACTCCACAAAAGCATCTGAAGGATACCTCCATAGATAAAAAGAGTTGTACTGGAATACTTGTAAAGGGGAACTGCACCACTTTAGACCAGATATACTCTTCACCCATCTGAAAAGAGTTGAGAAAAAGGATGGAAGAAGGATATGAGCACTTTCAAGTGGGAGAAACTTGAGGGAGGATAAGTATCTGAACCCTTGAACAGATATACACAAGTCAGTCTTACAAAGGAGAAAAGTAGGTAAACAAATGAGGAGCACCATGATGTGGAGTGATTAGGTTGCAACAGACAGTACCAGGAAAGTCAACTGCATCCAAAACCCACGATGTTAGGAACCAACATCCATTCAGGGATAGGATGTGGATTATACCATTACAAAATTTAAACCATCTGGAGTAACTCCAACCTCAGGGCATGACATGTGTTACTTGAAGAATATTGTAATCTGGGAACCCAACATTCAGTATCAAAAGGATGTATATGTAAACAAAATCTACTCCCCCCCACAGCAAACCCAGCCAGCTTAATGCAATGAGCAATAACATCCTTAGAGAAAGGTATACAAAGGATAGCAAAAAGATAGAACCAGAAAAATTCTCCTTACACCTCTGTGACCCACAACACAAAGGAAGCACAATCAAGGGAAGAAGACAACCAACCTTGAACATACATGAAGATTCATGTTTATTGATTCACTCTAAATCCAAAATCCAGCCATGGGGTATCTGTATGAAGGTAGGATATGGTTTCCTCCTTGTCAAAGAGGTGAACTGCAGTTCAACTTCTTTCTCACTTTGTAGAAATTTTATAATGCACATTGGAGGATAGCACATTGTCTACACCTGCAAAGCACCATTACTCTACTTCGTATTGAATGCTTTTTCTTTCGGAACACATTCAGCAGGATTCCTCTACAGTCAACCACCCCAGAAGCTTGGAACTGGTAAGTTATAAGAACTTCATCTTCCACTTGAAGAAAGAGGTTTAAAATGCATTGGAGAGTTCAGAGAAACCTCAGTACTTGAGACGGTGCAAAAGGTGATGATGAAGCCCAATTCTGAATAGCAGACTATCCCAATTTAGTTAGTTTAGGTATAACAGAGATGAGCTGCTGTGTCCCTTAGCTTTACCCATGAAGTCCATAGGTACCATGGTCTGAAATGGGCAAGTTTGTGACACAATATTACAAGGATATTCACTTTCAAGAGATCTTGTAAAATGTTACATCTCAATGGTGAGCACTGTGAAGCCATGAAATGAACAGCACAACTCTACATGGCTGTACAGTGTGGGTTTTGGAATGTAGAATACCTGGTCAGGTACCACTTGCCAAAGGAAAGGATCCATGTAATGAAGGTGTGGAGAACAGATCCCTGGAACAAAAGAACAAAAAGAACAAAAGAAAGCATTAATACAGACAAACCCAGTCTTAGAGTTGCACTGAAATGTGAAGAACAGCCACAGGTGTAAAGTAAAACTCAAATAAGCAGGAACTGCAATATGATGTAAATAATGGGAGATGACTGTGTTAGGCATGATCCACATGCCCGATTGCAAGATTTCCTCAAGTGGTCAAAAAAGACAAGAAGCAAGAGAAAAGGCAAAGTGCTGAATTTGATGAGAAGTTACTCTAAACAAATTCCTGTGGGAAGGGGACAATGATAAACATGCCTACTGGATTAAACAACAAATCAAACTGTTCAGTGTAGAAGGGGATGGATCTCTAGATGAAGAAAACTGTCAAAGGATGAAAAGTCAAGAATGGGAATTACAAAAGAAAGCATTGGAGGCATTATAGCAATGAAAGGCATGCCCCAAACATAAGAGTCTATCCAGATTGGGATGAGGATAGATATCAGAGACAGAATGAAGGGAAATAGGCAAAAATGAGGAGTTATTCTCATGTACTGTTGATGTTTATAGGAAAAAGGTTTGCATTTGTTCCATTACATTAGGACTATCTCCACTAGCCAACCTTAATTTAGTGATGAAAACTAGAGGGAAAGGAATTAGTCATCACATCACCACTTACTGCCAAACTTTGGGTGTTTTTTTTTTTACTAAGAATAGTGTGATTAACCATTATATTATAATACCCCCATGGCTGAAAGGATAAGCATGTTTGGTAAAATGGGAATTCAAAACTGAAACCCTTAGATTGTGAGCCAAGTGTCCTAACCAAATAGCCATGATGGGAGGAAGGAATGATCCAGATAAAAGAGAAGATAGGTATGGTGGTAAAGTGTACATGTGACATTGATGATAAACAGGTGGGATAAGCCAAAAGGAGAAAGAATTATGTTTTAAGGTAAAGTTGAAACATATACAAAAAGAATAAGGATTGAATGGAGGTAAAGTAAGATAACAGCAGACCACATCAACATCTCAGACCAGAAGAGTAGGCTGTCTGAAATGGCAATGAATCCAGAAGGAATGAATTAACATGGCAAAGACAGGTAAAGCAAAGATTCTACAGTAATGGGATAGATGAAAGGCACAAGACAAGGCTGCCTTACAACTTGAAATCAAGAAGACCGAAAACCCCCAGTCAAAAACCCATGTAAGAAACTTACAGATATCTGTCACAATAGACTGAGCATATAAAAATCTCCAACATTTGGACCATATGTAAAATATTTTCTATTTTCATTGATATACCTTCATGGAAGTAAGATGTATGACTTGAGATAAATAGCAAACTACTCAACAGGAAAAATCCAGAATTCTTGCTAAGGACCAAGCATGCCAAGCATGAAGATGGGGGATATGAACTGTGGGATGTAGAACTAGTAACCGTGGTTAACAAAGGAGAGTGGGGAACAAGGGAAAGGGTACAAAAGGAAATAACAGGAGTTGCTGCATTCAAGAAACCAAAATGAGCTATCATAAAACAGTGGATGAAGTGGCAAGGATTAAGGAAACCACCCAATGAAGCAATAAGACAGGAAATAAACATATAGGAATTTATGTGAAAAATCTTGACTGAAGGCATCGAAAATCAAAACCTGAGGATGATGCACTGGAGACCAAAAGAGTGGTAATTTGCAATGTGAGGAAAATGCAACTGAGTGCAAAGCCACCAGAAAATAAGAGGATCAAGGGAACACTTTGTTGGATACATCTTGTTGGAGCAGGAAAGATGATTCATCACAAGATGTAAAACACCAGGAACATCGCATATAATTAAATAAATGTGGTGCATGTGGCCCCAATAGAGGAGATCCAACATATGAAAACAGATGGATCTCGACCAGGTGCCACCTTGGTGATTGATATATACCACAACTGTTGAATTTTTGAAATTGATCATCACCAGAAAATGTCTGATTAGAAGTAGGTCATTATCCAAAGCCCAATGGATAACTAGAAGCTTGAAGATATTGATATATAAAGACTGCTCATCAACAGACCAATAACCTGAAGTTTCCTGGTGATTGACCCATGCATCTCAACACAGAAGGAATTCATCTGTAAACAGAAGTATACATGGACAAGGAGGATGAATTGGGATGCCAACAAATGTACGAGTCTTGTCCAACCACCAAGGCAGATCATCCACTAAGAAAGAGGAAGTGTAATAGGAAAAGCCAAGGAATTCTGAGCAAAATTCCATTGATCAGGCAGAGCCATTGTGAGGGACACATATGTGCATGGCATAGGTGGACTGATGGTGTCATGGAGGACCACATCCGCAAAAGCAAAAGAGCCTTACAAGCAGAAAGTGAGGTGAACTAACAATTCTATAGAACAAAGTCAGAGAGAAGGTTTGAGCCCAATGTGAATGTTTAAAAAAACACCCAAATGGACAAGGAATTGTGAAGGATGGAGGCAGGATGTTTAGTTTTGTTTCAGAACATTACAGACATTCAAATTCAAGTAGGCAGATAGGATTAACTTCATATAAAACTTACACAACAAAGTTATGTTTAATGCAAAAAGTAATAAATATATAATTAACAAAATTAATTACTTTTGTTGGTTATTAATACTTCTAGATAAAATTTATCTGAGATTGAGCAATAAATTTATATTAATTCAAATTACGTTCAGGTGTACAAACTACTTGTTACACATCGATATGTTAATATCAAAGCTTATTTGGTCATTTTACAACTATATGTAAATTAAATGCTGTTATGTGCTTTTCCTACTAAAAATTCAATACTAGGTCCATAGGATTTTTAAGTTCTCTTATGAATCACGCTTTGAAAGTGAAAACATTTTTAAATTTAAGATTAAACTTACAACATTACACAACAAACTTCAGATAAATTTGTCTGTTTATAAGAATTGAAAGTGATATATATACATGAAGGATTAAGGCATAGCGATGTTGAAAACAGATAAAGATAATTCCAAGCAATAAAGTTTCATTTTAAAATCAAACCTGTTTAAAACACTTCAATTTTTACAGATGTTACTGTTAAAATGTAGATTCCGTTGAAGCAGGAACATCTTTTTTTGTTTTAATACCCATACCAGCCATCATTAGAATACACATCTCCTAATAGCTTCCAAAAAACAATCCACATTCAAAATAACTTCACAACTTTTTTATTAGCATTCAAACACTTAAGTATAATATCCTGAGCCTAAGGAATTCTTAAAACTCATTTGTATTACAATGGAATAGTGTAATATGTAACTTGTAAGAAAGGATTTGTAGATGCCCAACTCTTTCTTTATGGGTCTTCCTATGGTCAAAAGCCATGTTATAGAGTTTATTGGGTTGCATTCAAAATTGTACTGAACTACTAGTTAGTGTGTCCTAATACATTTGGTACTGAATTGTAGATTCTAATTCAGATTTTCATGTTATACATTGATAAATTCTTTAATTTAAAAAACCAATAGCTAAATATTAATTTTGTTTGTCACTTAGATATGTTGAAAGTAGCATTGGTTCAAATTAGCTATTTGTAATGGTAAAATACAAAGTCTATAGTTTCTTATGATTTAGGAGTTTGAATTACACATTGACAATACATAATATAAAATAATGTCCTGTCTTTTCTATGTGTAAATCAAACAGTGACTCCATTCAGCTTTGTCCACTTGAAAATGTTTGCATACAACTATTTGTTTCTGACATGTGAATAACCAATCAAAAGCTCGGAATTTCTTTAAACTTGCCTTTTCTTTATGCTAGATTTCAAGCTAATGTTGTAAGACTTTAGTGAGCCTGAAATTCACTATTTTTAGACCCAAGTACAGCTAAGTTAGCAAGCTTGATAAATTATTGTGGAATTCTGTGTTATTGATGTAGTAATTTATGATTTTTGGTTATTTTAAAATGTGTATATAAAGTCTAAAAGTTCTTTCTCCATATGCAAAATTTAATAATGCTCAGCAACCTACTGCAAACAGAAAATGAATTTAAGTTTGTAAGTAGAAGAGGTGACATAATTGTTTTCTATATTTATTTACTGTTTTGTGTTTTAAGAACTTATTTGTAATAATGTGTATACAATATAATGTATTATTACTGAAATTAACTGTATTTTACAAAATGCTAGCCAACTAAAACACAGCAAAGACATGCCAATGTATAAAGACTAGCTTTACTCTTGGATACAATAACGAGTTTAGGAAGGTCTAAACGCTAGTCTCAGCTTCATTAGTAAAAGTGTTAATACCCATACCAGACATTCTTAGATACATTTTTAATTCAAGTGAGTTTCTCATCATAAAGGATAATTAACATCTATATTGTAGCTTTTAAACACATTTATAAAACCAAGTATATCACTCACCAAGGTAGAAGGTATGATAAACTACTGTAATTCTATTTGTTTTTCCTAACCTCCAAATAATTTGGTTTAAAAACTTCATTACTTTTCCTAATAATGTATTCAGTAGAAACACATACTCTGGCAGCAAATGGACTTCTATATATCCAGCATAACAGATGCTTACACGATTAATATAGTGTGCAATTTGCTCTTTCTATTGATTATAAACACTTTTTGTTTGGTGTGAATCAAGCCAACCAGTTATATTTGAGCTGTATAAACAGTACTGTTCATATGACATGTGAAAGTTAAACAGGGTAAGATTTAATGCTGTAACTTTAATATTTCTTTTATGTTGACATATTTACAATAACCCAACTTTAAATATTTTATGGAAGTATTAATGCATGATGACGAGAAAACCCACTTCTAGAAAAAAATATGCATATAAAAACAGCAAGTATGGGTAGAGAAAGCACTAGAAGAGGAGCGAACAATGTTTCCACCTTCTGTCATCATCAGGTTTGCAAAGAAAGAAAGAAGTAGCTGACCACATGTTTAAGTGTAAGTGAGTGTAGGAATGTAGAAGGTGAGCTTAGAAGTTTGATTATATATTAATATAAGTATAAAGGTGTTCCTTTGGGCTTGAGTTGTTGTACAAGTAAGGCTTCTTTAATTTTGCATTTGTTTATGTTTGTTTCTTTGTTTAGTATTTGGGTGTTTTCTATGGTTATGTTGTGTTTGATTTGCAGTGTTCGAAAATGTGTGAAGGTGACTTTTTTTTGTGTTCTGTGAATCTGGTTTCCATTTTTCTACTTGTTTCTCCAGTATAGAAGTTGTGGCAGTTATCACATTGTATTTTATAAATAATGTTGTTGTGGTGTTTGTCCAATGTAGTTTTTACATAGTATAGACCTCAGTTTTGTGCCTGGTTTTTAAATAAATTTGGTATCAACTGGAATGCCATATTTTGTTACCAGATTTGTCAAATATTGGTTATTTTTCTGCTGATTTCGGGAATATATGGTATGCAGTAGTATATGGTGTCGTGATTTTTTGATTAGCGAGATATATTTACGTTTGTTGGTTGATTTTGCTTTCTGTCTAGGTGTGTGCGTATAATGTTTTCTACAGTTTGTGGAGGAAACTTATTGATGTTGAAGTATTGTTTTATTTTGTCCAATTCATTAATTTTATCTGGTGAGCATAGTTTTATGGCTATGTTTATTTGGTTTCTTGGTATGTTGAGTTTTTTTCTTTCATGTGCTGAGTTCCAAGGAATGTATAGTCCAGTATGGGTGATTTTTTGGTGGATTAAACTGTGTATCAGTTCTTGTAATTTTGAGGTTAAGAAATGATATTTGATTGCTTTCTTCTTGTTCACATGTGAAGTTAATGTTGGGATGTATAGAGTTAATGTGATTGAAAAAATTAAGTGTGTGTTCTGTATATATGAATCCCGCAACCGTATCATCTACATATCTGTACCAGTATAGTGGTGGATGTAATGCTGTGTTAATTGCTTGTGTTTCAACTTGTGTCATAAAAATATTGGCTAGAACTGGTGATACTGGGTTGCCCAGGCTTAGGCCATTTATTTGTATATAGTTGGGGTTGTTGAACATGAAGTTTGTCTTCATCATAATGAATTCTGTGAGTGTTGCTAATTGGTTACTGGGAATGTCTATCGATGGGTTAGGGTCTCAGATATAGAGTTCTAAGGCTATCTTGCACGATAGGACTTGTTAGGACTTCTGTAAAGAGGGATATGACATCAAAACTGGCCATTAAGGTTTTATGATTAAGTTGATTAAGATGAATCTTTGATGAATGAGCAGGCTGATGTAACATATTTAGAGAATGCCTATGCAAAGTATTTGCCAAAATTGTAATTAAATATTCCCAACATCAGCAGAAAAATAACCAACATTTGGCAAAAACTAGTAACAAAATATGACATTCCAGTTAATACCAAATGTATTCAAAAACCAGGCACAAAACTACACTGACAAACACCACACCAACATTATTTATATAACACAATGTGATAGCTGCCATGACTTTTATATTGGAGAAACAAGTAGAAAAATGGAAACCAGATTCACAGAACACAAAAAAGTCACCTTCACACATTTTCGAACACTGCAAATCAAACACAACATAACCATAGAAAACACCAAAATACTAAACAAAGAAACAAACAAACAAATGCAAAATTAAAGAAGCCTTACTTATATAACAACTCAAGCCCAAAATAAACCAATACAAAGGAACACCTTTATACCCATATTAATAAATATAATCAAACATCTAAGCACACCCTCTACATTCCTACACTCAATTACACAACCTCCTTCAAACATGTAGTCAGATATTGGTCAGTTACCTCTTTCTTTCTTTGTGAACCTTACGATAACCAAAGGAGTTCGAAATGTTGTTCGCTTCTCTAAAAAATTTTTAGAGAAAAATTTCTTCATAAAATTTTCTCAATCCATACCAGCCATTTTTACATAGCTATTATGGAAGTATTACACGCAATTTGTACTCTCCTTAAGTGTTATATCTTTACTGAACTATAAAAGAGAATGATAGTGCAGGCACCCACTACTTCAGGTAATAGAAAAAATTTAAATACTATTTTTGTTCCTAAATTTGTGGACTTGGTATGCACATACAGAATTTTTATTCAAATAAAGCACTTTACAGAACCAAACTGTGAGTAATATACAGATTTTTAATAAAAATAATTCTTTTACTGTAGATACTAATTCGTATTAGAATGATGACGTCAATGGCTAGCTGTGTCTACAATTCAAACAATCAAAGATCATGCTCTGACACACTCTGATGCAGGTAGTCTTGGTAAAGTTGATGCTGTCAAAGAAAATGTTATACAATAATTATCAGAGATTTTAGGCAACATATGAAAAGTATATATTTATTTTTTTTTTATAAAACTTAATGGCATGTGTATTTCAAACAAACATCCTACACATAATCAAAATCTGGATCAAAAGTACATGTGCACTTTATTTTCAAAATTATAAAGAAATGTAAACAACCATTCTGAAATTAGTATTAGTATCAAACCATACTTAATTATTAGGTATATTATATATGGTCACAGTCAAAAAGGTTAATTGTAAACTAGTTAACATATATATTACTAGAAAACAAGGCATGTACACAAAGAACAACGTATGATGAAAACTATTATTGCACTGGTATCATTTTCTAATTCTTTCACAAATGTACTATAAACTGTACAGAATAATCAACACAGTACAATGAACCACCCAATCACTTACCTTCTTCACTTTCACCACATTTTGTACATAATGTTGTTTCTCTAATAAGGTCCGTTTTTCTTTTCTGGAGAGGGTCCTCTTTAGTCTTGTTGAAGAAAAAATACTTAAGTCAATTTAAATTCCACTTATCTAGAGATTGCTTGTTATGTTCAAATACTGCCAGAATTCTAGCTCTGTACTATAGGTTAATAAATTCAAAGTTACAGTGTGAAAGCTAGCAAAGTAACAGAATCCAGAGAGACCTAATACTTGTTGTAAAGTCATTTAAAGCTATATATCACAATTTTCCTCTCAATTTGTCCAATAAAGATTTCAAACCGATATTGTATTAAACCAGCATTTAGCTTGTTTGTATTCCCACAAGTCACTGTTGTCCATATTGTAAATAATTAATCCTGAATGCTATTTGTGTACATAGACAGTAACGTTTGAAATTCTTATACTACATTTACATAAGTAACATTTTAGACATGTTTTTATCCTAGGTAGTAACTATGAAAAAGGAGAAAAATTAATTTTACACAGTTCTGATTTGAAACATTTAATGGACAAATTAAAAAAAAAATGCAAAGAAAAATATTTTTCAGTCTAAGTGATATTTGTTACTATCATTAGGTTTATTTCGTTTAATAAAATGCTATATTTTGCTATTCTGGTAGTTACAATAAGTTTCTAGTATTAACTTTGTTTGCACATATTAAAAAGGCCAACAAACAGCATGTTGAATATGTAAAGAACTAGCAACTTTTATATAAAACATACTTTACACAATTTTTGCAACTTACCTAACCATGTACTTGGCTATTAAAAGTAGTAAAACAGAAAGGGCCAATAGAATTCCTAAGGCGTAAAGGTGATATTCTTCAGGTAGGCCTTTCCAAAACCCTCGAACAGGTGACTACGAGATTTAAAAAAAGCTTTTGAATCTTACAACTGGTTTATTTTATGTACATTAGTCATAAAAGGGTACAAGTTTATTAAGTTAACATCTATAATTTTTATTTTTTCTACCTGAAACCTTTGATAAGAAAGTTCAAATAAAGTACAAAGAGCTTATGTAATTCTTTCTTTAGTATTAAACACTACAAAGGAGACAGTACGAGAGAGACAGAAATGTAATAATTTTACTCTAATTTTAGCCTTAATTACTAGTAGTAACTACTGGGTATTGTTAAGTGACAAGAATCATGTTTATTTTCATTGAAACAAATGTCTAAAACTTGTGAAAACAAAGAAATAGAGGTTTCTAATGTATGACAAAATATCAAATTGCACATGATTAAAGGCTCAAACATCTCAAGGTAGCATCTGGCTGATGTATTAGCAATGTTATGAAAAAGAAATGTATTCAGATGGAAAACAAACAATAACCACAACAAATACATACAATACTTAGTCTAATGACTTCCCCATGTTAAAGTGAAATAGGTATTGGTTAAAAAGAATGAATTAAAACTGAGGGGAAAAAACTGAAATGGGTAATGTAATTCAACAGCTTAATGTGAGCTGTATTTGCCCAGTGATTTACAACTTATAATTGCATGGACAGAAGTTAGATATGGTTCAAAGGGCAATAAAGCAAATTCCAATTATAAATAGATGTATACTTAAAGCTACTTAGAATAAACAAATATAGTTTCATGTTACAGTCAGATGTCTAGAAAGGAAAAAAAAGTAATTTAAATTCATTTCAATTTCTTTTTCTGGTGGTTACAAGGTCGGTCAAATTGATCAACCTTTTTTGAGTTAGGGTAGAGAAAATAACAAAATGTAGTTTTGTTGAAAAAAAGGAACAGATATATTTAGGAGCTTTCAGGGATTACAAACAAAGGAAATTTGAGATCAGTAAAACTTTCTAATCTTAACATGAAAATTACTTTGCACACAGACTATTCAAAACAGATGCTCAATATATTAATGCACAGTCTTTATTTTTTATTAAAAATTCTTGATTAAAAATTATTTTTTTGTACATGAAAGACTCATCAAATTAACTGGGCCTGTGCAGAAAGGATTAAGCTGAGATACACAATTAGTAGTAAATTAAGTATAAGTGTAGCCATAAGAGAATACAAATATTACAACTACTTTCCATTGACCCATAAGTATAATTTTGTGTCTATACACTGGTGAAAAGATTTTGTATATGAAGTTTAGCATTCAAGGAACTGTCATTCTAAGTTGTGTCATCCTTTAGAAATTGGAATTTAATGAAATGTAATTTTATTACATAATTTTGTAAGTCCTGTGCTTTTTTAGTCATGAAAACAAACAAGGCTTCCCTTCAGCACTGAGCGTAGCTATGCACACTTTCTGAATTGCATTCAGTTCTAATTCACTGCTCACCTTCCTAAAACGAACTGGTATATTTCACTTGTCCTTGATGCTGTAGAGTTAGTATTAAACAAAGAAATAATGTTTTTTATGTTGCATCAAACTTAGAATATGGTGTCAAACCAATGTGAAAATAAACATTGTTTTTATCAGATAATAGTGTGATGCTTTAGTTGCATTATGTCTCAGAACATGGTACTAAAGTGGTACATGAAACTGTTTTTAAATATAATGGTGATAAATACTGAGGTAACATTTCTGTTCTAAGATCTCCCAATATTTGGTATTAGAAAGTTTACAGAACTGGTGTTAGCAAACACAGACATACAAACTGACATTACCAAGTAATAGTGTAATGTTTCTGTTCCATCATATCCTAAGACTTGGTGAAGAAGTTCCACAGACGTATTACTAGCCAGAAAGTTTATGAAAAGAAGTATTGGTAACAATGTTCCAACCAGAGTCAAGAGGACCCCTTTTCCTGTGGCCTGAATATTGTAGTTCTTGGCTTGGCTGTCAAGATCAAAGTATACCATGCAATCTCCATTAAGGTATTAAAAGAAAAACAATATTTATGTACTTCTTAGATTCTTTTTTCTAAAAGAATAATCACATTATCTAAAAAAAAAAGATATTCAGTTTCAGTGCTCAATTTTTATCTCAACTGAAACAAGTGTCATGATAAAAGGTTTAACTTGTACACACAAACACCCTTATAGGGGAATTACTGTTGAAAAAATGAACATATGTAGAACTAATTTTCTAAATATTTTTAGAAATGCATAGTAGTAGCAGCCAATGCATTTTATTTAGCATGTAAATTCAGAAATATGAAACAACACTTACAATAAAAATACCAAGAACCTACTTGTCCTTTGCAATTTGATCTTCAATGAATTGGGCTATTTGTTCACAGTCTCTTTCCAGTGAGTTAAGTGTGTTTTGTATTGTACGATTTATGGTTTTCTCAATTTCCTTACACATTTCCTCTATCTGGTTTACACATCGAATAACCTGGATTATACCAAAAACAAAATGCTCTTAATACAAGCAATTTCACACAAGTAAGCACTATAAATCACCAAACACGATTCTACTCTAATGTACGTTCTAATCACAAAAGACAAAAAATATATCTTCTTGTATCAAAACACAAATATTCAGATATACTCTTGTGGAATTGTGAAGGCTGAATATTTCATTAAAAAATTACCAAATATAATTTGGAAAAAAAGAGGAAGTGTGGCTTTTTAATCATTACAGCACACAGTAATGGTTACTGCATTTAACTTTATTTTACATTCATTACAGAACTTATCATTGAACTTTGTACTTTAACAAGTTACAGATTAAACTGAAAGTACTTAATTATATAAACAATGTTATAACACTTTGTATGAATCAATTTTATTGCCAGTTTAATCCAGAAAAAAAGAAATTATCTATTAACCATTCTTAAGAAAAAAAAAAGGAAGACAGTAATTTATACTGAACAACCAAATTTGGGCCGAAAATTGTTTAAAAAACAACTGTTAGATAGAGAAGTTGTATTTAGCTATTTTTAAATATTTCATGTGACCCAATTAACCTTGGATTTAATTTCAATAAATATTCTTAAGTCAATTTTCTGAGAACATACTTCTAAAAACATTGTGTTTGTGAGTAAACTTCAATGTGTGTCAAATCTTATGGAATTGAGTTCATTATAAAGAGTTTATTTTGAATATTTGCACAAAGCTGCCCTCAATATTGAACTGAAGGACTAGAGGGAAAGCAGTCAGTCAACAGCATCCACCCACTTTGGGCTACTCAGATAACATAATGGGATTTGAGTGCCACTCATTTTCTCAAAGTTTCAAGCACAATTTAAAAGGGAATGTGAACATTACACTATCATATCTATAGCCTAAAAAGCTAGTCACTAGGCTATGTCCAGTTTCAGTTCATTTGAAAAGTTGTCATTACAGATTGAAGTTAATTTCTTTAAAGTTGGGTAGCAATGAGTCTTAAACTTCTACCCAACTTACAAATTGTACTGATCAACATGCAGTTTATCATCACTTGAAAGCATTCATATCACTTTGTTTCTCTGTGGCCAAAACAAAAATTTAAGATTTTACATTTATGCAGGGCCTACAAACACATGAGTAAGTGTACCTTCTATTTAAATGTTTCTATTTACCTTATTTGGATTTGGAATGTATATAGTTGGCATGTCAAACCCACATTTGTTCAAGCCAGGTCTTTTACACAGCTCCTGAACTATTTGCATCATCACTTTCTGAGAAAGGAAATAAATCAGTGGTTAATATCCTAATCACTGAAAAAATACTTCTTATAATGGTTGTATTTGAAACAACATTCAAAGATACAATAATGCCAGTTAATATCTCATGCATATCCACCAACTACAACAATGTAAGTTAATGTCTCATGAAAACTAACCAATCACAATAATGTAAGTTAATGTCTCATGAATACTGACCAATCTAAATAGTGTAAGTTAATGTCTCAATAACACAAATCAACTGTAGTAATGGTTGTTTTGGTTTTACAAAGTTTAGCTTTCTGAAACAAAGCAATCTTCTACTCAGATAGAACTGACAGTATTAAATCTACAGAAAATACTTCACTTTTTCTGTATGGCATGACATGCTTATTAATATTTAAAACAACTATACCTTTTATAAGTCAACATTATACACAGGTTTGTTTGTTTTTAGTTAACAGCAGCTATAACACAGCTGTTGTTAGTCACCTATAGGCTTACTTGGAAACATTTCACACGTTTTATGTTTTTTATAGCAGTTATTTCTTTCTGAGAAAAACATCATAAGATATAAAATTCAAATACTGTGGTTTTTGTGTTTACTATTTTCTAACAATTTTATACCAATAACTGAAAATAACACATTCTTCATTCATTTATTCAAGTATTCTAACTGACATGGAAGTGTTTGAAAGTATTCGGTACTTAACTTTGTTTCCCTAACATGCTTTGTCTAAATTTTACTCCCTGAAAATCCATCAAATTCAGATTCTTCAAGAAAATGTAGTCCTACTAAGTGGAGCATTACCTTTCCAAGATGTACATAATTTAAGATAAATTATCCACTACAATATAGATATTGCTCAGGGAAAGCATAATATTTACAGCCCTCCTTCCTATTTGTTGACAGTCAAACTTTCACATCCTTTCTTTCACAAACTGTTAACAGCTCTCTCTGACCTTTTATACATTATTTAGAACAAGGAGTGAAATTCTTTAAAAAAAATACAAGTATTCAGTTGGGTCAAGTGGACCTGTTTTTGGAAAAGAGCAAACAAAATCTGTGTCAACATAAATAACAAAGCAGCCCACATAAGTACTGGTACTTACACAATCTTAAGAAATAAGTTCCAGTACTTGGTACCAGTGAGTACTGGTAGAATTGCAACCCTGTTTATAGCTGTTAGAAAGCCAAAGTTTTGATCTATCAAATGACATATGATATTACTGTTTGGGTTCACATGCCACGTATCTAACAGCAATGTTATACAATGAAACATCTCTATTTAAAGCAAGTTAAGAAGATATCCCCTATCCAACAATCCAAAAACAATGCCATGAAACTGCAAGCATTACTTAGCAGCTTACTGGAATTAACTTATTTTGTAAACAGTGTGACAAAAATTATATGCTTCTTAAGCCTTTAACATGCATTAATTAAATTGTATAACAAACTCATTAAACAGATACACTACCATACTCTCCACAGACATATGGGAAAAAAAATGACAGAACTAAACAGTCATTACTGAGAACTAATTTTCTGATTTTAACAAAACATGAACTCAAAAATTAAATAAGGTTTTTATTGTATTTTATAAAAAATGCAGTGACAACTGAAGAAAATATAATAATAACAGTAACATATGAACTATTTAAAACAATTTATTGAAGTAAAAATACATAAAAAACAATAAAACATGCTTTTAAAAGAAAGTTTATACAACTCGCATTACTGAACAAAGCAATAATAAACTACATCCTTTACAGTCCTTTTGAATACTTTTGCCTTTCACAACTTCAGTTTAATAACAAGTGATAGAGCCTCAAGTTTTTCTCCCAAATGCTGTACTCTAGCTGAGCCTAAAGCTTCTAATTCTAAAATGTCCATGTTTTTAATCTATTGACAACTTTGTGATTACATATTTATATTAAATGAGTGTTGATGTTATTTTATGCCATTAATATTATTCCAATAAAAGTTCAAAGTGTGTTACTGATTAATGCTACCAAATCACCATGTATTCTCATTATGAGTCACATTTTCTAAAGACTGTCTTTGCACAAAGCTACGTGAAAACTATCTTGTGCTAGGTGTCCCTAATTTAGCAGCATAAGACAAGAGGAAAGGCAGCTAATCACCACCACCCACCACCAAATCTTGAGCTACTCTTTTACCAATGAATAGTGGAACTGACCATTAAATTAGAAAGCCCCCACAGCCGAAAGAATGAGAACGTTTGGTGTGATGTGGATTCAAACCTGCAACCCTCAGATGATGAGTCAAGCACCTTAACCACCTGGCCATGCCTGGTCCATTCTCTGGAGAATATGTTTTAGAAAATTAAGATAAATTTAATAGTAGATCTTGTTTTAATAGAAAGGCAGAAGATGTAGAATTGATAGGGTCAGACTTTCAAGAATGTTCAAGGAATTCCTGATAATAAACATTGATTTTATGGGATTTCCAGATGTCATGCATTTGTTTACAGAAATACACAACTTTCCCACATTTTTATGATTTGTGCAAACCCTGCACACTTAACTTTTTCAGAGAAACATTAAGACTATTAAAACCACTAGTAATCTGTACACAGGCTTGTAAAGAAAATTCTCTTCATATTTAATCATTGTTGGTAAAACATTTTTAAGGGCATTCTTTACTTCTGATACTCAACAATTGTGTTTATGGTTATTTTTCTTTATAGCAAATTACTGTTAGGCGAATTATTCATTGCAACCAATCATGCTTCATCTTGAAACCATATTAGATTATTAACAAGTCCAATCTTAGTTCCTTAATTAGTCAATAGAATTTTAGACAGAACTCACAATTTTATCAAATTTAAAATAATGTTATCCCTTCTCTTTCATGTACTTTTTCTTTATGTAGATGATTTGGGCAGACATTGAGTAACATCCAATCATCACACTCAGAATACTATGAGCAAGAGTGTCAGTCAACACAGAAAAAACATAAAACACAGATCATACTTTTATATACCAGATTTCATCTTGCTGAAACACGCATCTAAAAAAAAAACTAACCATGCACTGTTAAAACCAAAATAGAATTTTAAGAGGAACCATGATTGGTTGGATCACAGCAATAAAAACGAAAAGAATATTTGATAACTTAAACTGAGCCACAAAAATTATTATTTGACTGTCACTGAATAAAACAAGTTCACCTGTCTGTCACTTTCATGGCCTGCTTCATCAGCCTTGCTTAGGTAAAACTTGATGTGATCGCTGTGTTTGTTATTTAGTTGTTCCACAAGATTTATGGTACGTTTACAAAGTGCTTGGCCCATGGGATCAAAAAACACAAAAATCAAATCAACCACATCCCCTGCAAAACAAAATGTTAATTTCTCAGTTCGTAAATATAATAAAAATGTTTTAGTCATTGCAAGACTATGAATTTCTCTGATCAATGATACAAAAACTATGGTGCAAATAAAAAATGTTTAACATTTTGACAATTCATCAAGCATTTAAAAATATTTTAGAGTAATTTAAAAGTTGAAATTGCTAATTTTTGAAAGTATTTAGTTTCATCATACAAACTGACAATGAATTACTTGTGTATGGTGAAGTTACATGCCAAAAAAAAAACAAAAGGATAAATTTTCAGTTAAAGTTTGTGAAAGTTTAACAAATGCTATTGTACTTCAGTATGCTCCATAAAAATGCAATTACCGAACCATAAAATAGCTCTGTCTACGTCAAAAGGATATTTCATATCTCCATCCACCAAACCTGGTGTGTCCACAAAGGTCACAAGACTGAACTTCTTCTGTTTTGAAGTGGAGACCTCTGTTGACAAATAATCCAATACTCCTAATAATACACAGAAAACAAATTAAATCTCTGACTGAAAATATTACAACACAAAATAATTACTAGATCAACATATGAACCAAGCATTAAACTCTCAAGCTGATGAAAGTTAAAGACATTTAAGTTTTATAAATACTTAAAAAAAAAAAAAATCAGTGGTATTTTTTGATGTGCATTCATGAATAATGATTTATACTGGAATGGGTTGTAGCTGCCTGTTATGGAAGGTGTCTTTTTGAAATGTCATCATCCTCCATACTCATGTTTTCTAAACCATGCAGCTGCCATTCATTCCAGTGTACTCATCATGTATACTCTGTTTAAACAATCTGTGAAAGAACTATGAATAAATTTCTTCAGATTTATCACATATTTAATGTACAAAAAACAAATTCAATATGATGACAGAGCATTAAGAATTTAAGATTTATAAAAGTTATTTTTTTTTAAACAGACACTACTTCAAAACTAGTAAGTGCAAACTGTGTTTATGACTCCACTAATATTATATTGTATGTTTATGTTCCCTCCAGTTTTATGATGTAGCACCTGTTAATATCTTTTATTCTTGATTAAATGTCATTGTACACTAAGAAATGGTCTAAACAGTATTTATTGCAACTGAGTAATGTACAGATATTGTTGAAACATGATCATAAACTGAAGGTAGGTCGAGTGACTATCTGTTAAAAACTGAATTTGTTCACGAGTTTTTTTCAATGGAGAGTAAAACTTGGATAAGATTATGATGTTAAGGTCTACCATGATGGCACAGTAACAGGTAGACATATCTTGCAGATGTTGTAGAAGGTACTGACAATGAAACAGAAATGCTTTCAAAGATGTTTCAGAAAATAATACAACAACACAATTCTGGTTGAAAAATCAGGTTTGTCAAGAACATTGATGCATAAAATCTCAACATCTACACTGAAGATAGATGGTTAACAAGTTATTAAAATACAATGGAATTCCATGAACAATTTTCCTAGAACCCTGATATTCCATAAACTGTCTCAAACTTTAAGGTAGAGTGCTGCTCTTTAATGTGTTGTCAGACAATTATATGTGAAGGCAAGAATGTGCAAGTACTATAAAACAGGATCTGACAGTGCATATTTGAAGTGAAGGACCAGTGAAATGGCACTGAGATGTGCAATCCCTATTGTCTGATATGTTATTGGAGCAGATAATACATGAAGTAGGTCTGATAAACATCTCAGTCTGTAGTCTGAGCAATTCTTTCTACACAGATCTATTTGGCTTGATTTTTGAAGGGTTAAAGTCAATAAATTCAGACTCTGTAGTGTTTTAGATCTGCTAAATGCATCTTATGCTTGGACAGCAAAGAAATAATTTGTGAAAGATGCTACTAGATTATCTGGAGTACATCCTTGTACCTTAGATAGAACATGACCATGTTAGTTTCAGACTAAACTGTATCCAAGTTATCTCCAAATCTTGTTTTCTTGAAATGATGAATTGAACACCTACAGGTTTTATTGGAACTTCATTCCTTGGAAATAAGGACAACACTGGTGCTGCTGATACTATCTCTGGTTCATTGAATGCAATGAAAATAGCTTTAACTTCCAAGTCAATTACAGATTTAAATATACATCCAATGATAGCTCTTTGTGCTCAACTCAACTCACCAGACCATATTATACATCTATGTTTAAAACTTAGGTATAAATTCAACAACAGTTCCTTACATGCAACTCACCAGACCATCACATGTTTATATAATAGCAAGTTTGCATTTTTCACCATTTATGGCTTCAGTTTCAAATACATCCATATAACATTGGTTGTTTGTTTTGTTTATAAACATTATTCTTAATCTGAAAAAATGGATTTTTCATATATACCTTTGTTACATTAAGTATATCTATAGTTTTGATGACTGAAATTTTATTTTCTAACAATTTGTTCCAAAACACCTAATAGCATCTTTTACTGGAACTTTTGTAAATAGATATTACATCAAATTACACTAACAAATAATCTTTATTTAAATTTACATTTTTCTCTTTACAAATGCTAAAGCATTTTTAACTGTGCATTTATTTCTCAAAAATGAATAATGTTGTGACATTTAGCTATTTGACGTAATGATGTATCCATACTTGATACCTATGGTTAAAACTGTTTTTAACTTCATATAAATCTTCAAAAGTGTACATAATCTTGGAAACCAGCTGGAATATACCATTTTCTTTTTCTCTACATAAAGTCAAACAGTTTAACACTTGGTTTACTAATTCATGATACTTACTCATAGGGCAATACTTATGTTTTTCATAGCTACCCTCCTCTAACAGGTTTTCAACTACCTTAACATAGCTATATTTATTAAGTACTACTATTTGTCCTCTTTTATCTGCTTTACAAATGTTTGTTTTCTCTTAGTGACTTTATGGCCTTCATACAAGGCTGGATTATTTATTAGGCACAGTGTCTGGGGCCTATGAAAATTTTCTTTGAAAGGTAATCTTAGAGAGCCAATAATAATAAATATAAAAACATGAAATGTACATTTTACTGCAAAAACTTTATTACATCTTTAAGTTATACGATATATTTTTTTACACATGAATTAGTTTGTGTACTCACATTCACATAAATATACAGCCAATATTGAACTACAGTGTATTAGCACACAAACAGCAAGTATACATTACATGCATATAAATACTTAAATTTCAAATCAAACTTTATGTATCTATCATTTATTGGTTTAACTTATATGACTGGTAGGGCTTACGAACAGAAGATGCCTAGGCCCTATGATCACCCTGACCCAGTACTACCTTCATATCAATATTTTGTTTCTTTACCATAGAGTTGAAATTGTCTACAAGTTTATGACATTCAATTCTAATTATGTTCTTACAGTTATCATCCCTAACATTATCCAACTTAGATTTTATATTCATTATCAATACTTCCTTTATAATACTCAATAGCTTACAAGCAAACCTTAAACTTTATCTAATACCTCTAATAGATTTATTTATTTCTGACATTTACAAGTCAATGTCAATTAACAAGTTTTCTGATCTAATTTATATTTACTAATCCCTCTCACTGTCTGGTTCCAAGTACAACTTTCTCATTCCATCCAGTGATTTTTCCTACTTCTAAATGTAATTGGTAAACCTTAATTTCCTGCTTGGCTATGGCACTTCTTTTCTTTTGAATCATATGCAGTATCTGTTGTTTAATATTGTTTACACAATAGATCACTTTTTTACCTTGGATATTACATTTCACTTTGATAAATTTTGTTTGCTTGTTTTTGAATTTTGTGCAAAGCTACACAAGGGCTATCTGTGTTGGGCATCCCTAATTTAGCAATGTAAGACTAGAGGGAAGGAAGCTAGTCATCACTGGCAACTCTTGGGCTACTCTTTTACCAATGAATAGTGGGAGTGACCATCACATTATAATGCCCTCACAGCTGAAAGGGCAAGCATGTTTGGTGTGACAGAGATTCGAACCAACAGCCCTTGGATTACGAGTCGAGTGCCTTAACCACCTGGCCATGCCAGGCCCCAGTATTACCAGGTGAATAAATCCAACAGTGAACTTTGAGCCATCAGGGAAAATGCAGTCCTTCAAGTATGGACACGTTGTCTCTTTTGCATGTAAAATCATAATATATTTTATGAGAGACCAACATATGGTTGTTGTGGCTGTCAATATCTCTAATCATAGTAAACATATACATTAATAGTCTTAGTTTGTGGGTTAGTGACTTGTAGAATTTAGTTTTTCAAAACTTGCATATTGTTTTTGGTGTGAATTGCTGTTCATGTTCCATCTAGAAGAGCAGCAAATTACTGTTCCTCTTTCTAGCTCACAAAATTTGATAAAGTTCTGTGACTTCGAAGTGATCTTAATAATCATTTAGAGTGATCAGTAAACAGGTTAAAGACAAAAGTCTAATTAACAGATGTAAGCTGGTAAAGACTACCAATTGTCATTTGAATGTTTTTTGTGAACATTTTATCTACTACAACCATTTGTGAATATATATTAGCATATCACTCATTACTAATAATAATTCACCATTAATTACTTTTTCTAAATGTATAAGTTTCACTTTGAGGGTATTGCATTTTTCATCTGATAACTTCACGTGCTCTCAAGTTCTTTAGAATTAACAAAGCTGCATGAATAGTTATGATTCTAGTTACTCCTGTTAGCAGCATAGGTCTGAGCAGGGTCTTCTCTGTCTCTTTTGGAGTTGATACTGACCTTGTTCTGTATGGTTTTTATCTTGTTTTCTTTTTTTGGCATTCTTCAGTTTAAAGTTTCATGATCTGTAAACTGATTCAATCATTCTATACTTGGAGTTCATATAGAAAGTACAATTTTACATCTTAGTTTATTCACATCACCAAAAGTCTCTTCTCATTTCTTTAATATTTTTAGTGAAATTTTGCAAAATACACTAATTATTTGAAGGTTGTCAGTAGTTATCTTATTTGATTTTCCTAAAAGTATATAATTTTTCCATTTATTTGAAGGATAAAAAAAAAGATCTATAAATTACAAGAAACAAAAGGACAATATCCATAACACCGAGGATGTTGAGTCAAACACTGAATCTACATTTGGCTTTTGATCCTGTATCGAAATATTATATCCACAAGGCTGGGGCAGATCTTGGCACCAGAGACCTTTTAACCTTTAAATTTTAATTGGTCTCAAAATTTGTAGGTCATACCCACTGCACAAGTTTGGAAAAAATCTATCCATCCGATATCAGTATATCCTGCTTAGCATGAGGGACATAAAAATTAACTATGTTATACTGATATTAGGTCTTTCAGAGAATATTTCTATCACTGTTTCATTATTCATCAACATTTGTATCACAGTGAAGACACTGGATAAAATGGTCTTATTTCCATTCTTTACAACTGTAATATCAGATTCTTTTTTTGTTTCTGGTTACACTGATGTATAAGCCCATATACTGAGTCTTAGCTGCTGATGCTTCCCTAACAGAACAGCCCTTCACTGGGCAGCTCGCCTGTCCAAATCAGCCAGCAGCCCGATGATGGACTATACTGAAAGAGCCATAGATTCTGTTGATAAGCTTGTCAGGTATTGACAATCAAGTCATTAACCCAGTTTAAATCAATTTAATGATGAATGCACTAAAGAGTACACAGATTTACCAAAAATTTCTCATTATATCACACATCATCACCAAATTCATTAATTCAAAAATAATCTTAAGAGAAATTTATTAGAAGGTTTATAGTCTTTCAGATAATCTTGTCACATATTTCAAGCCAGGCACTATCCAAATTTCATAACATGTTGATAATGTGTTGAAACCAGACCATTCATAGTTTGTGTACATAAAGTACATACATACCAGATGACTTTATAATGCATCCTGAGCCAGGAACTAGCCATGTTTCATGACATGTTTATGGTATAAAATAAATAACTCAAATATATAGGAACAGTAAAATTACTGGTGGTTCATAATTACTCATTATTCACTGAAACTGAACTGATAGCTCACAGATTTAATAGATAGTCCTGTAAGATATCATCTACAAGGTCATATCCTTGTAATACTTGGCTGTAAATTGCACGGGAAAAATCACATATCCATAAAATAAAGTTTCAGCTATAGTCTCATTTTGAATTTACTGATAAAGTATGTATTATTGCAATTTACAGCTTTTACAGTAAAATTAGTTTTTAGAACAGGTATTTCGATCACTGGAGTGATCATTAAGAACCTTTTAGTATTGAACTCAAAATTAAAAATCAACAATTTAAATTCTAGAATTGATTGTATTTACTTATTTAAAAACTAATCTTACTTAGTGTAAAAGCTGTAAATTGGAATAAAATAAAATGTCAGTCAGTTTGCCAGCTAGGCCTAGAAGTACCCTAAGAGAAGATATACCAAACAGATATCACAAGTCATTACATATGATCAGCTCTGTCTACTTCATATCAAAATAAAGTTGAACAGGCCAATAATAAACACAATCTCTGTTTCTATTCCATCAACTTTAGAACATTATGTAATGTGTCCTCCTTAAAAGAAAAAGAACATATGTTACTTTAAAACCAACTGCCAATATTTCCTCAAGTGTTAAGATGTGGAAAGATAACTTAGAAAACCTCTTATAAATATAGGAAAACAGGAACATTCATAAAATTAATTTTAACAAAAATATAAAACTAACCCAAGCCATTTTGAAAGATAAATAATCCTTTCCCATTTTTCCCTCTTATGAAGAGAAAGCTCCACTCTTAAAAGTACTCAAATTATATGACTGTTTTTGTAATAACAAAAAGTGTCCAATTATAGTTTCCAACCTTTCTGTTACTCATAAAATTTGTATCACATATATACATACTACACTAAAACTTCTACAAACATGCAAAGTTGAAAATATTACTTTACTTAAACATGAGGTTTTACACAAAAGAGGAAAAATATTATCCAATTTCTAGATTAAACGGAAAAATCACGCATATAACATCTTGAAAGTACAAAATTTGTGAGTCAATGGTTTACACTGTTTTACTCATTCAAGTGAGCTTGGCACAAAGTGTTGCACTTACTATGTAACTTTAAAAAACAGCTGTTGTAATGTTATACACCTAGAAATAAATATATAAAGATCCACAGACAACAAGGTATTTCTGAAATTAAGAATTTGTTTCAAAGCGTACATGGATAAGCCACAAAAAATGTTAGCTCAAAAAAAAGGTATTAATTCTTTTCCACTCAGTTAACTATTCAAGATAAGCTAAAAAAACCTGCTAAACTATTTTGTTCAAATAGGACAAGTTCTAGAACTTAACAGGTTTCTACACCCTGTATGCCTGATAGTAGAATAACCTAAATTTAGATAGTAATACTCATTACTTCATTTTGTACTAATACTTGGCTGATATTAACTGTTTTTATTATATTTTATTTTTGAGCATGGCTTCGTTCAAGTCTAATAAAATTTCTGTAACTAATACTTGAATTGAGTATGTATATGATGTTGCATATCATGAATGTTATTTATGCTTGACCAAAAACATATTTTTCACAGATTAATTATCTGTAATGTTATAAATACTTCTTTTACACTCAGTTGAAAAATAAAACATTTTTTAAAATATTTATTAAATTTTATAAAATAAGTCACAATCATGTTATGAACAATTTATCATGCTTTAATAACTGCATAAATTAAAGAGGCACAGAAGTGATAGAAGAAAAAATGAATATTAACTCTAGTTAAAACCTACTTACCTGTAAGCTTCCGAAGAGGTTCAAAGTGTGGATACAGATGTAAAGTTGCGTTCCCCTTACATATAATAGATACACAAGTAGTTTTATTACACAAACACTGCAATTAATATCAAACATATAACAGCAAGGTGACAGGAGTCAGTTTCTTTGTTTTAAAAATTTAACTCAGTGAATAATAACAGATAGTCAAGGAAACACAACATACTTTTTGACGGAATGTTGGTATATCTTTTTCAGACCAATGTTTGTTTGAAATATGTAACATGTTCCACCACCAATAAAATTTTCCTTATGTTTATAAATTGTTTTTTGCCTACCTATTATAATATTAGCATAATGTGCTTCCTTACTCAAGTATTCAGTGAATAGGTGAAACTACATATCACAAAATTACAGTAAATTTTCAAGTAAAACACCTGTACTACAATGAAGACAGATTACTGTACAGGAGTCTATCTTCATTGTTTCCATTTTATTTTAAGCTTTAAAGATAATTCATGATAGAAAGTAGTAGATTGAACTTGTGTCTGGAAATCAGATGATAAACCTGTGTTGCCAAGTAATTAGTAGCAGCAGATGGACATATTTGTCTGACATATTTACAAGGTCACACAATGACTATTCCTAACTTTAAATCAGAGTACTAGAGTAATGGTATAGATAGTTATTAGTACCCATCACCTTGGGATGTTCTAAATGAACAGTGGTTTATGACTTTTATACTTATAATGCAATAATGGCTCTAAAGTGCAGAGCAATATTTCACTGAAAAGGGAAAAACCATAGATCCTTATATTTATAATCTGGTACACCATCTACTAAACCAAAATTTAAAAATAATAAAAAGTTATCTTGCAATTAAATATTTTAAATGTGACTGATTACATTCTAATTCAACTTGCAATTACAAAATTATTGCAGAAGTGGAAGAACTATTTTGTTTTTGTAGTACACAAACATTTATCATATGTTATGTAATTTAGTGAAACGTGAAAAACAAACAGGAAATGCTGAACATAAAACTGTCCACATGTTGACTAGGAAACACTTAGAAGAAAATGTAGTGAAACTTGTATGAATATACTAACATTTACTGCAGTTATAAATTAGTGGAGCTTGCATGAACATAAGGAATATTTCATTGTTTACAGTTACTGCAAATATCGAAACTGGTGCTACTTTATTACCATAATCTCTGAAAAGTTTGTATTTAACATAACTGGTGTTAATTACGAATAATATACACTTACAGTCAGAGATTCCCGTTTTCTTCCACTTGTAACAATAGTGAAACCTTGAGTTTCTATGGCAACACCTGTTTTCTGTACATGTTCTTCTATGTACCTAAAGAAATAAATATGCAAGATATTATTAATATAATATTCCAAAAGCTTATGAAATCTGACATTTTTTTCTACCCGAAATTTAAATACGAATTTAAATGAACGAGAGAGAATATAATGAAAAGCAATGATCTTATACTTCTGTTTATTAATACAGAAACTAAGGTTTAAATTACTTTACGATACTCAGAATTACTGAATGTTTTTTGTTTCATCTAATTAACTATTGTTTAAAAATGTTACTTTATACTACAAAATCATTAACACCTTGACCATGCATTTCAGTCGAATGAGTAATACATACATCGCCATCTAGTGACCACATCATAAATAAACGCATAATTAAAAATATGTACTTCTTAATAATTTAAGAAATTCCAAAAACAAATCAATACAAATAGCCCTTACTTCACAGTAATATATATCAAATATCTCAATGACTTACTTTTGGGTTTATGTTATAAAAGTAATCCAAAATAGAAACCCCAATTTTTTTAATGTTTTTTTTCCAAAATGAAAACCACAACGGAATAAGATTCATCACTTTTTCTCCTCTACGTGAAATATATAAGCTGTATTCTTAAAGAAATTATAAATTGTACGTTTTAATTATCCGTGTCCTAAACTACATTCCAGCAAACTTTGTAATAATGCAGGGTTTCAAGCATACAGGAAACTTGCTACGACCTAAACAAACCCTTCTGTAATTACAACAAATAATGATGGAGAAGTCACTCTGGAAAACTCGTCAAACAGGAAACTATAAAGCTCAAAATTAACTTCTCAAATCACAAGAAGCTTGAGTTCATTAGTAAAAGAAGACAAAAAAACAAACTTTAGCTTCTCCTGATAAATCTACCCAATAGAGTTAATAAAGTTTAGGTTCCTCCCAGCTCTATTTTTACAGCAAAGGAAGTCTAACAAGTACACGTTCTGAGCGAACTCCAGTAAATGTGAACCCTTTGTAGGTCTTCTTTTACAGGGCTGGATGAACATTATAGCGACATTTGGAAAAGTGTGCTACGAAACCACGAACAGTAGTTTGAAATATACCGAATATTAAAAGCACAGGGATATAATTGCTATATCTGTCAGGGCTCGAGGCAGATTCTATTCTCAGCCAATGACACAAATGTCATAAACATCTTAATTGAGCATAACGATAAACCGTTCATTCGTATACGTCATTAGCATTACGCCATATTTGTTCAGTTGTATTGTCGCCATACTCTGACAGGGAGATAAAACAATATTATCCAGAGAAACAACTTTTAAAATTTATTCTGGTGGAGCACGAACCAAATTGATATAAACCAATCCATCTCCTATTAAACAATACGTCTTGGTAAAAACTTAAAAGTCGAGCAAAAACTGGCGAAAGCCTGTAATTCATCTCCTCATTTCGTGAGTTCAAATTCGAAACTAATAAATCTGGTAACGACAAAATTAGAAGTACCATTACTTACTTGTTACTGTGAATTGTAGATTCGGCTGTTAGCTTTTCCTGTTGAACGATATAATGGCAAAGATATTTATCGATTTAAATTATTGCCACGTTAAGCTGATTATCTAAATTATCTTAATAAAACGCTGAGCGTGGTTCCGAACCACCTCCTGGTATTAATAAACATTTAGTACCATCTGCAACAAACACCAGGTCAAACCCCGCCCCCTTAAATCATTTGACAAATGACCCCTTAAAGTGAAACAGATACGCCCTCTATAAATACGATAGTGACAGCATACCTTTTCACAAGTTTACAAACTGCTGTAGTTTATAGAATCCAGAAAAAGAACGAGAATAAAATACCATAATTTCAATGTCTTTAAAAATAAATTATCTAAAAATGCCCTATGTTTAAACATTAACTGTTGGTACGCTCAACCTATGACGTAGTTTCAAGCACCACATGTTGATAACAGAAGTTTTTACCGTAGTTATAGCACCTCTAAACTGTCAACCACAGATTCCAAACGTCACGTAGAACGAGAAGTCTTCAATGGCTAAAATTTTGAGAAATACGCAGGCGATAGATATGATAGAATTCTGTTCTTCGATAAAAAAAAAAACCAAAGAAAACGAATCAATAAATGTGCATTAATATATTTGATTAAGGATTATGATATAATAGGTAGGCAAACAACGATTTATAAAAATAAGGAAAGGTCCTACTGATGAGGTAACACTACGTGTTCTGATAGAATGTATGTTTTACCATAAAAAACAAACAACGTTCCCTTATGCTTACAAATTATTGTTTGTCTACCTACTACTGTGTGCTAACATCAAATTCGAAAATGTGATTTTACTGGTAATAAACTATCACTGTCTTCTAGCGGTATCAAGTTCATTGGTATACAAGTTTGGTTTCTTTGAATTTTTGCACAAAGTCAAACCAGGGTTATTTGCACTAGCCGTCCTTAATTTGGCAATGTAAGACTGCAGAGAAAGCAGCTAGTCATCACCATCCATCGCCAAATCTTGGGCTGCTATTTTACCAACGAACAGTGGGATTTGACTAACTTTATAACGCCCCCACGGATGAAAGGACGAGCATGTTTGGTGGGAGGGGTATTCGAACCCGTGACTTTCAGATTGCAAGTCGAGTGCCATAACCACCTGGCCAGGCTGGGCCCAGGTGTGTCGGTAATTGTACAATTTACCACTGCATGACATTAATACCAGATGATTCCTAACCACGTGATAACTGGGCAAGTACACCTACTTATTTAACATAAACGTCAAAGCTATAAATTTTAGGATTAATCACGGAATATATAAAAGTCATCTCTTCATTTTCGGTTACATAATAGATCTTTCTGCTAATCGACGGGTTATTTTCACCTGGACTGTCGATAGAGAAAAACAATCACGAAAAGGGTTGGGCAAAGATGCCTGAAAATTATTTCGGGCATAAAAACCTCATTGTTTTGTCAGTATATTTGTTTCAGCATACCAGTGTTTTATGATCCTTCGTTTGTCAAAAGTACTTATTTTGTTATAATCACAATTCGCAGACTAACAGAAATACAAAATGAAAAGTTTGAAGATTACTAGGGGATTTAAGCTCATCCACTCATCAACGGTATCCCCTCAAAAAAACATTTTCAATATATATAAATACATTTGTCAGTAAATGAACTTACCAGTGTGGAAACAGTACACATAATTAATTATGAATAACATATAAAGGTGGTTTAAAATAATTGTCACAATCAGAAACCCGTAAAACATACGCGGTAAAATTACCTTTTTGTAAGAATGGCCTATATCTGATTACGAGATAACAGCAGGTTATGTACGTTCTTTTCTCTTAGTTGGGCCCAGTTTACCATACTTAATATTAACAGTAAATAAACTTATGTTATTATAAAACTTAACGTCAGCTCTTTTATTTAAAAAAACAACTTTAATAATATTTTAATACGTTGAACAAAATGTACTTTAAAGTATATTTGCACTCGCAATTTGTTTGCACCCGTCAGAAGTACTTGCACATGCGTATTTAGATACCAAGGTTCGCGCGCATTTTTTGGACAGACGAAACTGAACAGATGATTTGTTGCTCTTCGGGCAGATCAAAAGATATTTGATGTTAAAATAAAACAAAATCCTTCAATGTCATCAAAATACTTCGACAATAAAAAGTGCATAAAGCTATAAGAATTATGGACGATACAACAGTGTCAAAATAATAAATCAAAACGTTCTTAACGTCTTATGAAATCCAAATATAAATCAACATTCTCGTTCTTCTCATTTATATTTCGTAAATACATAAATAACAAAGTTGTTGGTAATCCACACATACCAGTTAATGAAGGAACTTTTTCCAGCAGAATGGTTGCCTATAAGCATAACATTTATTTTCTTTCGAGGCGCTAAGAGGTTTAGGCCTACACTCTTGGCTATCCGAATGAGCCCTGAAAGAAAAATGATTTTTAGTTTTCGATAACTTTGAATAATCAAAACTTTAAATAAAACTTTAAGATATGCAACAAATCACTACATATTTTAATTTTACGAATAACAAACCTTTCACTTTTCACAGTGAAAGACTGGAGTAAAATCTTGACTTAGGTTTAAGTACTGGTCACTCCTTTGTTTACTGACGTCAAAAGAGGGCAAAACAGTGTTATGGAACTAACAAGAAGAGGCAGTTTATGAATGTTTAAAAGATGTTAACTAAGGTCAAATAATACCATATTTGCACTAACCACAACTCTTTCTTTGCGTTTTTGTTATGGGCAAAAACTACATAAATGTATTCTGCCAACCAAAAATATCGACACTCGATTTTTAGCGTCATAAGCCGGCAGACTTCTGCCGAGCCACTAGGTGGCCAAAACTAGTGGCCAAAAAGTTTTGACGCACCACACTATTCGTTACTGCTTCACCAATAAAGTAATTGAAGTTATGAATTTAATACAAATAGAAAAAAAATGCTACATTACTACGGCAAAATTAGGCATTTTACTATAAACAGTAATTCCTGACACTTTCCGCTTCAGTTTACCCGATCGCCAACTTTCATCTTTTCAAGTAACCAATTGAAATCGGTTTTGTTAAATTTTTGATAAGAACAAATTTAGTTTAGCAGGAAACATTACTCCCACAAATTTCCGTCAAAGTATATCCACCAACTAAGGTCACGCACACTACTAAAAATATCCAGTCTGGATATACAGGGTGGCCCGTAAGTCCCAACCTATCCATATGTTATAATGTTATATTCAATTACGCATGTATTATAAATTTGTTTCTTTTTTTTCAGAGAAATATGGCCGATGTAAGTCTATTTACACTTGAAGAGCGTATTGTGACAAGTACGTGGATACTTATTATGCAGCGAGAATGACAGCACATGGATACATATGATATTTGGATGGGTATGGACTTACGGGCCACCCAGTACAGAAGCATGCAACCAGTATGGCCACTACCGCATTTACTTCAAACTCAGCTAGTTCTACAGGCAGGCATAAGCGCGCAGTTATTTCGCGCGCATGCACACATTTACACGAAGGCTATTGCACTAGACGTCCCTAATATCGAACTGAGCAGTGTTTCTCAAACGGCGTGCCTTGACGCTGACCAAGTTGTACCGCGTATTTCTACATTTCATGAGTAATTTCATTGGTTGGACTCGTTAGTCATGATTTTAAAAGTAAGAAAAAAAAATCAAAACTCTTCGAATAGCTATAAGCACTATCGAGCCTCTACGTGAAGCGAAGCAGGCACAAAGTTCCCACTAATTACTGACATACAGAACGGCACTGTGTACGTTTTTACATATATAATGTAAAATTATAAAATACATGTTTTACTATATTTTTTGGTCTGCCTTACTATTTCAAGCAAGATTTAGTGTGTCGATGGTCAGATAACGTCGCGAAACACTAGACTAGAGGGAAGGCGGTTGATCAACAACACTCTTGTGCTATTCCTGCATGACAGAACAGTGGTATTTGATCGCCACACTTATAACGCGCCCATAAGTCTAAAGTGCCAAGCGCACATACTACTACTATTTGAAAAATGTAAAAAATACAAGTTAAGAAAGTAGGGGTTCTCATGGTAACTTGACGAAACTGTAATAGTAAGAGGTTTATTGTGAACCCATAAACTCAACGAACATGTGCTACTTCAGCACGAACTTTCTAAGGGCACAAAAGGTGGAGAAAATACTACCTTGAATATGAAATACAAATAAAGTTTTCTCCCCAGAACATAAAATACGTATACGAAAGAACATGTGAAATAATAATTTTAGCTCCAGAATAAACGGTTGACTTATGATTAAATAAGTAGTTATTTGACTTGTAATTTTTTAAGTTACAGTTAAAGGTTTATGCCATTCGCTTTAGTTATATTTATTAGTTTAATTCTGTTTATAATTATTATACTTAACTGAGTCGTGAGGACCTGGACACCTGTCGAAGTAACATAGCTCAGGGCTCAACATTAATTAATCCTTTCGTAACACTCAAGTTAGCCACCAATATCAGTATTTACTAGTCGAACCTTTCACACACTTTTATAGTAGACAAATGGATTCAGTATGTTTGAGACACTTTAAATATTTGTTATCAAAATAAAAGTAGTTGATATGAATCAGTTATTTAAACATGTTTCAAATGTAAACATAAAACACGTTTTACTACAAAGTCGAGTTACAGTTTAATATAACGTTTAAGGACAACAAAGGACCTACTGATCTATCTTGGAAGACACGAAATGTGTAGTTACAGTAAGATACTGTAGTTGAGGGTTTTATGTTTCTTTTATATTTAAAACCTATTATTCAATGCATTCGTTTATTTGTATTACAGCAAAGCCACATTGGGCTATCTGGTGTGACCACTGTGGGGAATTGTATCCCGCATTTTAACGTTGTAAGTCCGTAGATTTACTGCTTACTCACGGAGATATACTCAACAAATATTTGTATACACTCTTAGGAAATAATCTCTAAGATATATATATATATATATATATATAATTCCATTTTTCATTGTCAGCGATATTAAAGCACGTAAGCATCACCCACGTTTCTCTGTATACTAATTTAACTCGCACATCATTTGAATAAACTAACTACACAAATTTCAATGAAAATTGGTAAAAGAGTTCATTTGGAACCTCGCTTGAGTCATCTTCAGGTTAACGTAAACACAAGAAGGTGGAAACCGTTGTTCAGTACTTCATTTTAATTAACGTGCTAATACCCGTACCAACCGTCTTAAGAATACATTTTTGCTTCAAGTGGGTTTCTCGCCATCACGAGAGTAAAGAAGAGATGGATGAATCTATTCAACGTCTCGCTTTTTCTATTTCTTGTATGTATGCATTATCTTATATGGTTGTGAAACGACTGTGACAATTTTTGTACTTTATTTTGACTTTTCCTTCATGTGTACATACAACTTATTTTTTGCAAAAAATGGCAGAGTGATTATCTAGTTTTATTTTGACGAACTGTGAAATCAGAAACAAATTTTAAATATTACATATTTTTTCCAGAAAAAAAATACACCATGATTAAAAATTAATTTTAAATGATCACTGCCAGGGTCAAAAACCTGTGTAACTTACAATTATAAAATGCACTGAAAAGCTACACACAATATTTTGTGACACGCTCACTTTCTTGGTTGTTTTAGCATAACTAAAGTAAACAAAGTGCCAATGTACTTTCCACATCTAATCTCAAATTTAAAAGTTTAATTAATGACATATTTTTACTTTATTCCACCCCAACTATGGAGTGGAATTACATTTGTTAACCATACGCTTCTATCCTTCAAAACATTATGTGATAGAATTTGTTTGTTTTTGAATTTCGCACAAAGCTACTCGAGGGCTATCTGTGCTAGCCGTCCCTAATTTAGCAATGTAAGACTAGAGGGAAGGCAGCTAGTCATCACCACCTACCGCCAACTCTTGGGCTACTCTTTTACCAACGAATAGTGGGATTGACCGTGCTTTATAACGCCCCTACGGCTGAAAGGGCGAGCATGTTTGGCGCGACGGGAATGCAAACCCGCAACCCTCAGATTACGAGTCGCACGCCTTAACACGCTTGGCCATGCCAGGCCCATGTGATAGAAATGGCACGTATCTGTTGGCATGTAAACAAATGGGAACACAATACTCAGCGTTCTACATTTAAACTGTATTGATAGTAATAAGAGTTAAAACAAAGCCCGCACACTTTACTGCAGCAAAACACAAGTTTATTTTTAGAGCATTCTGCATTTGTTGTCCCTAATTTTTAAGTGGTAAAGGCTGGTGGAAAAGCAGTTTGTCAATACCACCCAGTCAACTCTTGGGCCATTCTTTACCATTAAAACAACAACAATATTTGTTATATAATGTGTAATATACACGTATATATAATTGTGATACTAAAATATTTAAATTCACGGTATAAATGGCGCAACATGCAAATTCAAGCGACTGGACAACTAAAAATAATTATATTCTTTTGTCGTTTAACATTAAAAGTAGCTGTTAATTACCGTTATATAAGGGAAACACATTCATGATATATTCATTAAAATGCAGAAAGTAGTTATATCTGTTTTTACATTTTGCTGTGTCCACTGCATTTGACCAACACACTATGGTATAAGTAACCGCAAGAATATCTGTGACGTACTTATCTATATACGTAATAACTTAGACTCAAATGGAAAAATTAGTTTATAATTATTCGTACACAGAATTATAAGAGTAGCTAGACTGCCGGATAGTGGTGTCAGTGTTATAACTTTACTGTACAAGTTGAGAATACATCCGAATAGCGTGTATAGCCACAAATTATGGCAGAGGTGTCGCTAGACATTGGAACATGACCCGATTCGACCTGACAGTGCACCAATATCCATTTGCTGTATCGAAAAATTACGATAGAAAATAAAAGTCAATATCATAGTGAAGTACCGAAATTTCCCGTATCCATGGGCCCATTTCCCGCATTTTTTAAAGCCCCTATCGACGCCTCTGGAACCACGTTTGTTTGTTTTATGAAACGATAATCGTGAATGATCTCTTAAGTTAAAAGCTGAATTTTCTTTTCCGTGTCGGTTTCACCACTAAGAACAGACAAAAAACAAACAGAAAACTTACATTCCTGTGAAAAATGACAGCAAACCTAAACCTGACGACTTGAAGGTAAAAATCAAGACGTAATCGGGCAAATCCAAAGAAGCGTTGCTACAGGGGTGATGATTATCTCTACATGGGATTAATATCTTGTAACAATATGAACGACTAACTTAACGTTTATTCAATCAACTCGCGACCAACTTATATATCGACAAAAGCCACAGAGAGACAATAATAATACTGGACAGAATACTTCATAGAATCTTCACGTCAGGACGGAGGAATTATGCAGGTGTGGCCACTCCGGGAAGCGGCGTCGCACACCCTGTCTCCATCATACACTTCCGTAGCTGCGTCCGCTAATTCCGTGATAAGAGCCTTTAGGCACCGGAAACCACCTTATCACTACAGGACAGAACTAAGACAGGACGAGGAAGCTCTGCCAGTATGGCGGAAAACAGCTACGTTTTATATTTTGAATAAGGAACACACGAATCCAGATCATCCTGCGACTAAGAAAGTTTTAACATAAATAATTTGTATGTGGAATTTCCACTTCGCTACCTATAAAGAATGAGCTTGATGCAATTGCACACCACTCTTGGCACAGTTTCACGGGTAAACCTGTACACGTTGAACTGGCAGTGTCACTTCCGAGAAAAAGGGATCACATAAAGTAAGATAGGTAATTGCACATTTTACAACTATAGTACAGGTTTCTGTCTACACCTTCCATGAGTGGATTACCAGAAGCTAGTAAAACGTGTTATAAAAATGTTTAGGTATTTTACCTATTTTTGTTCATTGTCATTCCATAAAGTCTAACTACTACAAAATTTACAGGTGTTGAAAAAAGCCCAAAAATACTACTATAGAGCTTTGTCACTGAATATAAAAATATAGTGCTTAGATGGTGTTTCTTTTTTAGACCCACAAATATAGTGCTTAGATGGTGTTTCTTTTTTAGACCCACAAATATAGTCAGTAAGTTCACCACTGAAATATAAAATCACACTGAGCAGCTACAGAAGAAACATCTTCAGGTTAGTGACAATAAAGTTGCTTTACTTCCCATCCACATATATTTGTATAATACAGAGATAACAAATATATATGGTGTCTTTTAGTTTCCTTTAACACACCCAATATTGGTTTTGAAGAATATATAGCACTTATGCCACTGGTTTGTTCTGAATTATTCACAAGATAAGTTTTGTTTGTTTAGATTTAAGCACAAAGTTACACAATGGGCTATGTGTGCTGTGTCCACCAGGGGTATCAAAACCTGCTTTTTAGCAGTGTGAGTCTGCAGACATACAGCTATGCCACAGGAGGTCAACAAGTTATTTAACATACCAAAAAAAATTAAGCCTAATTTACCATTTCATTCAGAATGTACCAGTGGGTTAAGATTGCTTACATTTCTTTTCAGTACATTAAATGGCAAATGAGAAAACAAGATGAGTTTTTTTTATTGCATTTGTATGGTATCTGCTTGCTGTTTCTAGTTATCTTTAACTCACTGGTCAAATTATTGTTATAAATAGAACTGTTGCCACTGTTTTACTGGCATTCCTCAGAAAAAGGAAAATGAAACCAGCATAACACAGTCATGTCTGCTGAGTAACAGAGAAGTCATTAGTAGCATTACAAGTTTATAGGATCACACTAATTAATATTACAAAATTAGCTATCACACTGGCTCAAAAGAAGACAAAGTTACTGACACATTTTTTTGGTCTATGTGAAAATTATTAAAATAAACGAGTTCACAAGTTTCCAGTTAATTTAAATACCCAATAATTAGGATTATTGGTACCAGATGGTGTAAAATATATAGCTTAAAAGTATTACAGTGAATAGGTAAAATAATGAATACAAGAATACCAAAAAATAATTTTAAATAATATAAATATAGTGGAAACATGTACTTCTTAACTAATGGATTTAACCTTTTCTTATGTTGAGATATTTCTCTCTGTAGAATATTTTGAAAGTTTAGATGAGACAGCCATTTGAGCTTTTAATGTCAGTCCATAAATGTGCAATTGGATTTTCCTATCAGGGATGTGAAATATTTGAAAAATATTCTGAGAGAAATTGCTGAAAAAAGTTTTTAAAAATCTACTTATCTCTTCCCAAGAACATACAGACAAAAACTTACTTTAATTTTACAATTTTTCTTTTATTTAACAGTGAACATAATCAATATAGTGTTGGCTCAGTTTTTCCAGGAGTGGACTATAACTGCATCTCAGGCAGTTTTTTACATATATTTGGCCATGTATTTATGACTTTTTAACACCTAGTTAGTTTCATAATGCAACATATACAAAAAGTAATTATACATTAATAATGTTTCAATATTTATCACAAAACAATATAAAGTATCTCAGTTTTTATCATGTTACACATTACTCCTAGAGAAAACATACTTCACTGATTTTCTCCTGTAGACTATATCACTGTAGTAATATTGTTGGATTTATTTAAATACATTTTCTTTTGTTCTGTGAGGGAATTAGAGGTCATGAACTAAAGGGATAGGTGTATTTGTTTACATAAGTCTGTTATGAGGTTTAGAGATAACACTTTTGTATGTAGTGGGACTTGCACAAGAGTGCCTAGTAATTTACTCAAATTGTTTTTCTTGTAGAGAACGTAGAAAGATTTAAAACGTTTAGACTATTCTGGAAATAGGGTCCAATGAAGATGAATCTGTCAATGTCTTAAAACCATCATGAATCAGTCAACACTTGAAATTACTAATAAGCAGTGTAGGGAATAGTGTAAACATAAAAACAAACACAATATACAGCTTATACATGTATATGCCTATTGTATAAAATGTGGTTTATTTAACATATTTGAAATACTCAAGTAACTGAAATATTGCCATTATAATGAATAACTAAAGTTAATTCAGGTCTGGGCTGGGTTGTTTAGTGATTAGGGATGCGTATCCTTGTGATTCAAGGGTAAAGGTTTGATTTGTGTTACCAAAGGTGCCCACTCTTTCAATTACAGGGCATTATGTTTTCTTTTTGTTTTTTGAATTATGGTAAAGCCGTTGTATACGTAGATATGTACAAGTCTATCTGCCACTGACCCTAATTTTAAAAGGCCAACTGAAGGGAAGCTAACTGGTTTGCAGTACCCATTACAAGCTCTTGGGCTACCTTAGTTTTAAATAAAATATTAATTTATTGTTTCTTTTGCACTGTATTATGTTTCCGATTTACAATTGAATAAGTGTATCTTTTAAAGTTGAATAACATGTGAAATTACTCTAACATGTGTTACATTGTAATTTATTTACAACGTGTAATTTTTTCTGTCGTGTTAAGTAAATTATGAATTTACTTTGTTTACATTTCTTGTGTGTTTTGTTCATAACACTTTTCACAACATGTGTTCTGGTAGAATTTATAACAGGTACATGCACATCCCGAACCCACACAAATATCTGATCACAGGACAAAACTCATGAACCAGCATTCTTTATCTACTTAGTCATGTCAGCCTTTTAACCTCATGAAATTTACCATGAAAACGTAAAAGTAGAAATAAATTTTGAACAACAAATTAAATAAATCAATAAATTATATAAACCTACAATTTTACAGTATCAATTATTCTGTTAAATTCACAGAACAAAAATAACTCATAAACTGGATTATAATTTATGTTACATAGAGTATTTTAAAAGCAGTCCATGTTCAATTACATATAAATAGGTTGCAATTTCAATAATATCCTCTGAAAGTAAAAAAATTATTTTTGCATTAACTCAACCAATCCACAAAAATGACCTGACATTAATATTTTTCCCCTAAAAATGTCCAGAGAGCATAAATGAATATTTATATATCACTTAAGCAAATTTTATAACGATCCCATCCAGAAATGTTAACTTTGGCAGGAAGATACCAAAATCTCTCAAACTGTTTTATCTTGAAAAAAAAAGAGTTGGAGGGATCTGATTGAGATGTTTAATAGTGTAAATGGAATTTATAGTGTCAATGCATCATACTTCTTGACATTTAACAGTGATAACAGTAGGACTAGGGGACAACTATAAATTTTGGCAAGGCAAGAGTTATCTTCAGCTAAGTTTTATTTTCTAACAGAGTGCTTGGCCTTTGTAGTGGGTTGCCTTCAGATGTTGTAGAAGTATTAAACTGAAATGTGTTTAATAAGGAACTTGACTGATAAGTATATGAATGATTAAGGCTGGCTTTAAGTTTTTTTAAACATTAATTTAGTTGAGAGTGTGAATCAGCCGAGATGTACCAATAGGTCTGGTGTTGTTCCAAAACATTATCTTAACTAATTCAAAATTAAATCAAGCAAAACATTCACACTGTAGTAAGTGTAATAAATTTATTTAAAATACAGGTCATGTTTTTATTCTATCATTATTGCAAATTTTTTGTTAGTATGCCTTAGTGGATAATGTATGGTATTTCCCAATACATTTATTTAATGTCACATATTTAAACTGATACTTGTTTCACATTATTATCAGGAACTTCTAACAATGCTATTCAATAAGTTAAAATATGTGGTGTTCTTTATTTACAAATAACTGTAGTGCAATTTAGCTTATTGTGTTTGATAACTTCTCCTACGTGACCATTGTTAAGTAATGACTTTTCTCATCATTCAGAATAGCAGCTTAACATGCAGGTATTATCAGGCCTCTAGTACTCATGCCGTCACAAAGTAAGTGTTCGCTTGGTTTGGTTTGTTTTAAATTTTACACAAAACTACACAAGGGCTATCTGCACCGAGTGTCCTAGTGCTCTCTTGTTCATTTTAAAATATTTGCAATTCTGCATAATTAACAGTCTATTTTGTGAAAGACTTCAACTGTAATGTTTTTACTGCAATGGTGTAATACACAGAAATGAGTTGTTGAATGAAAATCTGTTGCTAACAGAGTTTGGAAAATTGGGATTTATGTTAAAATAAGATTAACATGTTAAAAGGTTACATATATATCTACAGTTCAGAAAGAATGAGCTTTCATTCATTACAACTGAAGAGCTTAAAAGGTTACAACACCTACACGTTAGTTTAAAATATAAAAATGAACACCTTACAGTCTTCATATTTCATGAAGCTGAACTGTGAAAAGTTGTATTAAAAACACAAGTGATGTATATAATGTATGGTGTATTTAATTAATAATTCTATAAAGAATTGTTAATGGATGATGAACAAGTGAATCAAGTAAGGTGCATATAAATAAAATATAACTACTATCCTCTCATAAAATATTCATTCAGTGGGAAAGTATTTTGGTAATTGTTATTAGAAGGACTTCAGCCTATAATCCATAACACTTACAGATAATAAATATGTTATAAGAGAAAAACATTGCACATTTGTTAAGAGAACAGATACAAAATTATAAAACTTAAGATTAACTTAATTCTTGTTTTTATAGAATGTATGAGAAACATTTTATATGTTAATATCAGTGTACAGTGTAGTGTAATAATGTTAATACAAATTATAAATGTTTCAAACATATGAAAGGATTGTCAAATATTTCTGGTGATTGTTGTATGTTTTTTGTTTTCATTTGAAAAATAAATACTTCATCCATCAAACTCTGATATTTCACTTCTATTAAAATCAGTATCATTGGTCACATTTCAAATGTTCTTTAATGTATTTTCAAAAGTAATATTCTTTCCAACAAAACAGTAACAAAGACATTCAAATAAGATACAACTCACGTAAGCCAGAATTATTAGGTTGTCTTTCAATTTAATTGCAAGTATTTTCAGACTAAAGTTTATATACATAAATTATATAAATATATATAATGTTTTGAAAATGTCACAAAGTCAATAATTTACCATGATAAATGAAAACTCAGTACCTTTCATACTGTAATATTGTGGAAATCTGTAGGAAGAAATACAGAGAATGCTATGAATATAGCTTGTTAAAAGTTTCATACTGTCTTTATTCACATCAATTTTGAATTTAAAAAATTAACGTAACCCTAAATTATTGTTCTTAAAGACAGAAATCTCCCTAGTTTTTAGATTTGTTGCCACCTTCCCCCAAAGTTTTTTATCTTAATCACAACAGCATTTTAACAGTTTTAATTAAAATATTTTTATTTTACCATTTGCTAACCTTATTTACTGTAATTTGTGAAGAGAAATGAATATATAAAATTTACATTCATCTATGTTTAAAAAGAATTTCCACCCTTCCACAAAATAGATTTGTGCTAAGAAACTATTCACCCCTTGAAAATATTCTGCCCACTTCTTGATTTCAAGAATTTACCTCATGTTTTTCTGCTTACTGTTTGCACAAACCTTGTATTAAACCTTGGTATGATGTTACTTCAAGTGGTTTGATCATTTACTAAGAGCTATAAGTTTGAATATGCTTTAATTAAAGAAGTATTAGGCTTTAATTCACAGCAGAGTAAACAGTGGTTTGAGCAATAATGTATGGTTTTGTGGGAAACTTTCTAGTCAAGAGTTTTGTTTTTTAGCATTGACCAGAAGTGTTAAGTGAGAAGTCACAAATATAAAAAAGTAAATGACAGAGTTGGGAAATTTTTTTATGGTTTCTTAAATTATTTTAATTCACAAAAGCATTTTTCTGTTAAATTATACCCATTGAAAAGCTAGAGAAATCTTCAATGAAGAGATATCAGATAAGCTTTATTTAGGTTCTGCAAGTATAGTAGATAACAGAATTACATTCTGATGACTCAAATCCCAATTTATTGAACACTATTTTTATAATTTCAAATGACATACAAAAATAAATTATATCAATAGCTGTAAATTTTGGATTACAATTATTATATATTTAAATAGAAACATTATTACCATTATCAACAATAGTAAAATGTTTTTCATTATTTAATTACCTACCAACTTATATTACTTGCATAAACTCAGCATGTAAATCAGCCACTACAAATTTTTAAAACAAAATTATGATAATGTGATTGTCTCAAATTTAAGAATTCTTGTAATAGGAAATAATATTTATATTCTTAATTAAATTTTGTTTTTGTACACACTTTGTGACTACCTTTCATTCAACATGATTCTTCAATGCTTCTACTTACAGTCACTGTTTATGGATTAAGCAAAACAAAACGTACTTTGACCAATGCTTTGAAAAGATAATCTCAATTATATGAAAAAATTATTTGTTGAAGACAAATGAATACTGAGCCTGATGAATAATCAATTAGCAAATTCTACTAATTACTTAGCCGTATTCTCTTTCCTCATTTTTGAAAAATACATGCATGTACCTTCTACATCCTTTAAAACTTGTATTTCTAAAACATCTAACTTGAACAATACCTTCTATCTGTCATTTACTACTGTATATCTATGCAGTAATATGGACATTCAATTAAAAACAAATTATCTTACTTCTATAATCAGGTTATTATTGTAAACCATTGATTAAAGTATGGAAATGTTTATAAGATTACCGATAAGTTATCATACTTCCGTTTCCATTTATGTTATCTATTCTTGGTATTTGTTGAAAAAAATGTCTTAATACCCACTTTTAATGCATCTAGTTTGTGTCATGTACAACAATGTAAAAGGCAAGAAAACATTTTGTCTGTAACATAAAAGTTTTGTTTGCTAAATTCATATTTCATACAATATTTTCTGTTATGCAATCAAATTATAATAGCCGATTTATTTATGACTTACCATTTTCTGGATCTACATACAGAGTGTGACATTCCTTTAAAATACGTTCATTTGTTGAAAGTGTCACAGTGTCTACTTTGTTAGCCACACCTCTTTGTTTAACCCTTCCAGACATACTGTGTTGAAGATAGCAAATGCGAAATCCTACTTCTATAACACAGAGAAAAAAAACGTTTTAATTACACACATAATACAAACATTAATACCAACTAAAGCACTTTTCACAACAAATTACATCCTGATACCTATAGTAATGCAACATTCTGAACACTCAGTGTCTATCATAACACAACTGCATTTTGTAAAGCATTCAAGGATAGTCCAAGCTTATTTCTGTTAAATACCACAGAAGAATATAATTATATCATTGTGATATGCATGCTTATCGTGTCTTGTACATGCTTTTATTAACAAGTAAATTTTTAAAATCCTTTGTATCGATGCAGTTTTAACATAAACACTTGATCCACAAAAACCAATTAAACAGTTTTGGTTTGTATGTTATTTTATGGTAGATATTATCTACTTTGTTCGTGGGAATGGATGTTTCTGCAAGTTTACACATTGTGTAGAAACAGGTCAACATTGGAATGTCCTTCACTACAAAAGTATATGGTATCCAAGAGTAGGAAAGGGTCTGAAATATTTGCAAGGGATATTACCTCAGTTGTAATCAAAGTTCTAAGTTAGAGATAGATAGTGGTGAGGGCACAGATAAACTAAATGAAACACAACTGAGATGTGGAGGAAAGTTTAGCAGAGGAAACCAGTATAAAAGTAGTTATAAGGACAGGCTTAATCATAAGTAGAGTCAAACATGAAGGAGAGCAGTTTCTGAAAACTGTTCAAGGTAGATTTCTTCACTCATTAGACAAGTAACCTACTAGAAATAATGTGATTTTAGAATTAACATTGACTTCTGTTCTGATGCAGAAATGGTTGAAATAATGTTAATAGGGAAACACCTTGGTACAAGTGATCATTGCTGTATACAGAAATTAGGAATAATAATAATTTGATTACAAATTTTGAAGGGATGCAACTCTTAAGAAGTATTGAAACACTGAGCAAATGTGGAACATTTTCAAAGAAAAATTTTTCAATATTCAAAACATATGTTCCTTACAGAAAGAAAAGGGTAATCACAAGTAAAAACACCATGTTGGATGACAAAGGGTATAAGATAAAATTAAAGAAAAGCATCACAAATTTAAGAAATTTAAATTGACTGATATCATGGAAAATTTACTAGATTGTACAGAAGATCAAGAAAGTTGGTCAAACAGGAGATAAGGGCATCCAAAAGGATATATGAAAAACATTTGGCTGAAAACATAAAAGTGAACAGTAAAGATTTTTAAAAGTATATTTAGGGTAAACAAAATGCTTAGATGGGGATAGGACACTATGTGGATAAGGGAAGACTTGCATCTGATGATTATGAAATGGCTTGGTTATTAAATTCTGCTTTTACTTCAGTTTTTACTTATGCAGACTTAAGCAGTATTCCTAATCTTAAGCTAATGATAAATGAAAACAAAGTTGAACAAGACAGCTGTATAAATTCTGAGCTTGTTAAAATTGGGTTTGTTTTGAATTTTGCACAAAGCTACTCGAGGGCTATCTGTGCTAGCCATCCCTAAATTAGCATTGTAAGATTAGAGGGAAGACAGCTAGTCATCACCACCCACTGTCAACTCTTGGGCTATTCTTTTACCAAAGAATAGTGGGATTGACTGTTACATTATAATGCCCCCACAGCTGAAAGGGCGAGCATGTTTGGCGCGACGGGGATGCGAACCCGCGACCCTCAGATTACGAGTGGCACGCCTTAACACGCTTAGCCATGCCGGGCCGTTCCTCGTCAAAAGGTATTCAATCTCACTTGAGTTATCGGTTTTTATTTTGTAACAGATTTACTATTGTACATTTAGTGTTCTACCTTCGCTTCTTTCAGTGTAATTTTATTTTTTCTTATGACGTTTACTGTGGGCTGTGTAATTCACAAGTCCTACTGTTCTCGAAAGTAATAGAAGATTCTCGATCGTAAGTAATTTTGCGCCATGAAAATTGCCATGATTGCTATGATTTATAGCAATCAGAAGCTACTCAACAAAGTACTAGGTGTGTATGTAATGCTAGAGATTGACAATACTTTTGCCAAGTGACCTTCAGTGTATAATCTAGTTTCGCATGATTTATATAAAAGCAGAGCACCAAGAGAATTTGAACCCCGACTCTCGGATTACGGGTTGAATGCCTTAACACACTTGGCCATACCAGGCCAATAAAATTGGCAAGTTAAAAGAATTATAAGGCTCCTGGGCCAGATATTTCTCTGAGGGTTTTAAAAGTGGGTGGTCAGAATATGTGAGCCTCTTGCCACAAATATTTGTAAGTCCTTAAATAATGGGTAAGTACAATTTAATTGGAAAATAATGTCACTTCTATCTTCAAGGTGGATAGCAGGAGCTGTTCCAGTAATTATAGGACTATTAAACTTGCATTACTTATGGAAAGTTTGATAAGATACTTTGCAAAGTCATTTAATAAGGTTTAGAATTTTATTGGCTAGTCAACATGGGTAAATCTTAGTTCATAAATATTTTCACATGCTTTGAAAATACTGAGGGTAAAAGTGTAGATTTAAAAATGGTGTACCTCATGGATCAGTGTTAAGACCATTGCTCTTTTTTGATTTAAATTAATGATACAGATGTCAGAATGGTCAATAAATTACTTAAATTTGCTTATGATATAAAGGTTTTTGACATTGTTGGTTGTGAAGAGGATGCTACTGATTTACAAAAGGATTTAGATCTTTTAGTGAGTTGGGCAAATGATGGCAGATGGGTTTTAATTATGATAAATATTGTGATATATTACATGTGGGTTATCATAATTTGAATTGTAAGTACCAATTAGATGGGAATAACCTTAACAGTGTAGTGAAAGAAAAGGATATTGGTATAATGGTTGATTAGTCTGAGGCCATCTAAATACCGTGCTGTTGCTAGTGGTAAGTCAAATAGGATTTTAGGTTGTATGTATAGAAATACTGAATACAAGTATACAAAGGTAATGATTTCATTAAATAGGTTAATGGTTAGGCTGCATTTAGAGTATTGTGTTCATTCTCAGGCTCCATACCTTAAGAATGACATTGAATTGTTGGAAAGGGTTAAGAGAAGGGTATGTAGGATGGATGGGTTGTTGTATGAGGATAGATTAAGATCCTTAACATTTTTTTCTCTTAAAAAAGAAGAGTTATGGGGAATCTGCTTAAAGTGTTTGATTTTAAAAATAACTGATAATGTTGATGAATCAAGATTTTTCATGCTTAACAACAAGAATTATAGAACCAGGGGACATAAACATGGATTCAAGGTAGCACTTATTTTCAGTTAAGACAATTTTATTTTTCAAATAGGGTGGTTGACCTGTGGAATGTGTTGGTTTTGAATATTGTGGAGGCAGTAAATTTGAATGAGCTCAACAGATATATGAATAAGGGCTGGTTGTAATCACATTTGTTATGTTGGCTTAGAGGATGGGACAGCCAAGATGAACCAATAGGTCCCTTATTGTCCCTGAACATAACTCTGATGTACGAGAACTAGTTACTCGTTAATGTTTACTGTTTCCAACTAAAACTAAAGTTATCTGTTCAGTAAAGAGTGTCAGTGTTGTTCAGTTAAAAACATTATTAGTTGAAAAAGAGATATGCCTCAAGACTATAGCTGCTGACTAACTCATAGGTTCAGACAACTAAAAAAAATTTTATGTATATACATAAAATATAAGTTTAATAAATATTTATGTCCATTTTCTATCACATGTCCAACCTGTGCATTCAAAAAGTTTGATTCTCAATCATTTAGCTATATTCAGATTTACTGAGATTTTCCTGCATGAATTTCTGATTATAAAGCAGAGCTATCTGATATTTATAAAAAAATTAACATTTCACTTAGACTTAATAAATTAACTTTAAAAAAAATGGTTAGAATAATTGAAACTTTAAATCTATCAATTTCACTAGTTATATAAGTACACCAACCAACTATATCATAACAAGGTGTGTTCACCCTCACTTTAATGTTCCACAATGTGATCTGAGAAGGAAATATGAAGTTTTTTGTTTTTTTTTAATTTGACTCTTTTACAATTATTTATTATTTTGTTGCTGTTAAATGCATTTGCTTTCAGTTCTTGTTAAATTAAAACAGACTACCTGAATTAAAATTTTATCCAGTTCACACAAATTTGGCTTGAAGTTATAAACAAATTTTGACTGTTCACATTTGGGTTTATTTCAAAGGTTTGCACAGAGCTTCATGAGGGTTATCAGTATATAGTGTTCTCTAATTCTGATACATTTTAGCAAATGCAATTAGTCAACATCATCTATAATCAATTCTTCGGCTATGTCTCATCATACTGAATTGTGAGATTTGACTGTCACTCTCACAGTAAACCTTGAGTTATAGAGTTAAACATGTTTTTGCAAAACAGATCAAGAACTACTGAGAACTACCAAGTACAATGAAATTAAGTAAAAGTCTGAAATATTTTGATGATTCATATTTGTATTTTAATAATTATCATAAGAATGAAAATATATTTATCATTCACCTATAACCTTTTATTCATAAATGTACCAGCAGTCATATTCTTCAATCAACTTCATCAGAAAATTCTAACAAGCACATTGAAGCATCTCTGATAAACAAGAAAATTTGTTTGATGAGGTATTAAGAGCTAGGTGGTTAGTTGAATTTGCTAACCAGTTAACTGTCACACTAAATGATTACATCAAACTCCCCGACTGTTTTCACGAGATGTGAATAATCAATGGAATAGAAAACAAGACTGTATCACCTCCCATTTTCATGGAGGTGAAATTACCACAAACAGAAGTTATAACTTTATAAGACCTTATTTAAAAGTTGTGAAATTTTAATTATCAGCTATTAATTTTTTAATATTCTAATACACTGTATTGGTGGTCAACTTCTTACTGTTGTAATGTTCCACACCAGAAGACATCTAAAGAGATAGTGAAAAACTATTTGTGTAATGCATGACTCATCTATTACAATTATGTGCAGGTGTGAGATACTGTGTTAATGTTGGAAGTGCCATGTTGTGTGTCAGTGGCTTTAACTTCAACCTTCCAAGGTTTTCCCAACATACTATTACAACATTAAGATGTAGTTCAAACCATTACCACACACACATAGCCAACAAACCAATGCTAACTTTACATTATTTTATACCTTATACAAATGTTTAATTATTTTCATGATCCACTGAGCACTGAAGATAATGTTACTTCTGCCATTATCAGCCAGCTGCTTCTCAGAAAACCTTTTGGATTTTTCAAATACCACATTCACAGCCTTCCTGTTGTTCTGTACATTTACCATCCTTTCTTCTTTATATTAAATAGCTTACAGCCTTAAATTTAAAAATAACCACAATTGTCAATATTCCAAAATCTGACCAAATTTCAGTAATTCCCATTTTTTCAGTCTTTCATTTCAACTTGATCCCTGAAAATATAGATTTTGTTTCTGATAATTAGAAATACAGTAAGAGTATGATAATAGCAACTATTCTTATGTTTGAATCTGACAGATTTTTCTTTAAAACTTATATAATTTGTTGTGCTATAAAACACCTTATCACCTACCCTGTTTAAGTGGACCTACCTCTAACATGTTTAACTTGAAACCTATTTCACATGTCTAACCAGCTTATTTGTTCCTTTAAGTATTGCTCTGATAACCTTCCATTCAGGATTTGGATCCTCCTAAGTAATTCACTCCCTCATTTATCTTTTTCATAAGTCAATATCCTTTCTTATATAAGGAGACCAAAACTGTTTTCCAATGTAGGCCTAACTATTGTTTTGTACTTTTGACTTGTAATAATTTTATCTTTAATTATATCCATACTGATTAGGCTTCCATGTATATTAACTGTGTGGCCCAAATTATGATACCCCTAATGTATTAACTTGCAATTATTAAAATTAAAGGCAATTTTCCAAATATCTGTCCAACTTGACCATTGACCCAATTCACTCTGTAATACTTAAACACATTAAATACAGGTAGAAATTTCCACTTGATGAATTTCATCTGTAGACTTCACCAATTTACTAAATTATACTTCTTTGAATATTATTCATATAAATAAAATGCAAAAGTCCAGCTCTTCAGGTGCCACTAAGGTTCACTTTGTTATTTTTACTGGTCATCAGAACCAATCCTTTTCACTAATATTTCTATCATACAATAAAACTGTTTGTTAATTTCTGAACCTTAAATTTAGAACTTTATTTACCAATGTTGAAATTCATTTTCCAATAACTAGTCAAATCAGAAAGAATGCCAGTCCTTCTGCACTGTGGAAGCATTTTTTAAAAATATAAGCCTTGCCCAGCATTTTATTATCACAATGCATCTCAAAATGGCTTGCATGTTTACTAAAATTTTTATTAAAATAAAGTAGAAAGTAATGTTTTGACTTCTTAGGTCAACTTCAGATAGCTTAAGAACACCACAATGTTGTTCTCTATTTTTTAATAAAAGTTTTAATACCCATATCAGCCATCTTGATATACACATTTACTTCAAGTGGGTCTCTTGTCATCACCAATTAATATCAGTCTCAAACAAGAGCAGCTCCAAGGAATTCCATGTTTTCCTTACAGTTAACTAGCCAATTTTCAAAATCTTACTCCTGTTATACTTACAGTATAACTGACACAGAACAACAAAGGCTCAAAAACAAGCCCTTATATTTTTCCAACACAAATGGTACTCAATACAAATTTTTATAATTTAGAAACACTGAAACTACCAAATAACTAGGGTCTTGATACTTTTAGCCTACTTTACCTAAAAATGATTGGTTATAAATTTAAATTCTTATTGTCAATCAGTTATTAGAGTTAGCCTGACTGCTTAATTATTTTATTACATTCACAATAACTTTTCCAGTCTAGATACATTAAACTACTAACATTACAATCATTATAGTAACAGTATATTATTTTTATTGTAATACTCATTATAATATTACCACAACTGACACTAAGTCTTTCTATTGGCATTAATCATGATTCATTACTTACTACATATGAAATTGCATTTACTATTAGTATTAATTATTATTGCTACTGGAGTAAGAAACAGAGTATTTAATTTACACAATGTATTATTATTATTTTACTTAAAGTTACTATCAATAATAGTATTGTTACTAAATATTGCACTGGAGAGAGAATAATTAGTCTTAGAACTTAATGTATACTTAGGCTTACAGGCTACACATAAAATATGCATTACTATTGTCACTACTAATAGTAGTATCAGTAGTCAACTTCACACTGGGATCCTTGTTTTGATTGAAATGCTTTGGTACTGATCTCAAATGTAGTGTTGAAAAAGATATCAGCTTATAAATTATAATGAACTTATTAATGTTTGTGCAGTCAAGTTAATTACTAACAATACTGTGTATCACTTTTACTAGTTTCAGATAATATTAATCTTCAAAACTACTATTAATAGATTTTTCAAATTACGCATTAACATTCAAAATTAAATAGAAATACAAATGCCAGCAAAGTCAAAATCGACTCGTAATTGCCACATAAAAAGAAAGATTACTAACATACAAAATAATCCTACCTTTACCTTTTAATCAATTATATTTATTAAGTTTAACTTAAATTTACCTGACGTTTTTTCTCGCTAATAACGTTCTTATAACTTACAATCATCACAGCGCCCTCAGGAATTCGAGCTTCTCCCTGTGACGCTAAACCATATACTGATAATAAAATTGTTATTAAATTATAACACAATCAACTAGCACTCTTCTGCATGACTATCTTAAAACATGTTTTTCCACTTACTTTTCTATATATTTGAAGTCAGATTCATTATGCAAATAAAATGGTCTTAGTTTGTTAAATCATTGCGATTGTCCTTCAGTCTCCAATTAAATATTTTAATTACTTGATTTAGCCAGATTCTGTTTTACTTGTCTGTTTTTCTAATTTCGCGCAAAGCTACACGAAGACCATCTGCGCTAGTCGTCCCTAATTTTGCAGTGTAAGACTAGAGGGAAGACAGCTAGTCGTCATCAACTACCACCAATTTTTGGGCTACTATTTTGCCAATGAATAGTAAGATTAACCGTAATTTATAACGCCCCCATGGCTGAAAGGGCGAGTATGTTTGGAGTGAGAGGAATTCAAACCTGCGACCTTCAGGTTGCAAATCGAACGCTCCAATCACTTGGCCATGCTAGGCCTGTGGGGAAGAATGAATGCGACAATTGACTTACAAACCCGACAACTAATTTTCATAAGTTTGCCGAAGATATTTTAAAACTGGCCCGGCGTGGCCAGGTGGTTAAGGTACTCGACTCGTAATCCGAGGGTTGCAGGTTTGAATCTTCATTACACCAAACATGTTCATTCTTTCAGCTGTGGGAATTTTCTAATTTAATGGTCAGTCCCACTATTCATTGGTAAAAGAGTAGCTCAAGAGTTGGCAGTGGGTGGTGATGACCAGCTGCTTTCCCTCTAGTCTTACACTGATAAATTAGAGACGGCTAGCAAAAATAGCCCTCGTGTATCTTTGCGCGAAATTCGAAACAAACCAAACCAAAATCTTTTGAAACCACCTTCATCATCTTGAAGAGATAATTGTTAACAAAATATTTTTTAAGGAATAAAAGTATATATATATATATATATGCGTTATTAATTTAGTGAACATGTAATTCCTCTTGTGCATATTCAACTGAATACTTGATGTCAAATCATCTCTTTTGTAGGAAGTAAAGTTTGGTAAATTTGGTCTCTTTACATGTCCAGAAAAATTTAGTGTTTTTCATTTCCATTGATAAAGGCTTTGATGAGTACCAGCGTTTCAAACATATCCACGGCAAATTTTCGTGAAAATGTTGACCTGCATTTAATTCAACAAACAGTAAGAATAACTTCACAGACATTTAAAGTTGCAACGAAATGCTCGTTATTCGTTTTTCAACAATCAAATGGCAGATCTGAATAATTTGAAAAGTACCACTTACTATGTTAAGAAAGTATATAAGTGAATTATGACAATACTATGTAAATAGCGATACACAGTTCTGTGCAAAAGTTTTATGACAAGAGAATATTTTGTCATTTTTTCCATTTTATGTGGCAAATTCTTCCATGCCATTACAGAATGTAAATTTCAACACTATAGTAATGTGTCACTGATCCCAGTTGACAACTGAGTGAGCCAGGATTAGAATACTTATTATTCTTTTGTATCCCAAATACTTGTACCAAGGGCATGCCATAAGGGAACTGCTTCATTGAAAATAATAATAAAATTTAGGGTCTGAAATAAATGTCATGGTACCCCATTAATTGTCTTAACTATATAGAAAGAAGCTAGCACGGAACTTACGTAAATATATATTTAGAAGTATAAGTAACGTATACTGTTAAATGTGCATTTCGAAATTTCTGCTTATTCACTAAATTTGTAGAAGATTCTAGAGTCTAAAAATTAACATTGTACTATGTATGTAGATAAAGTACTAGTGATTGCTAGTGTTGTTGCTAATTGAAATTTCGAGAACCTTGTTTAACGTCTGTAAACCGACATGCTATGAGACAGTATATATTATTGGTTTGCTATAGTCGGTATACTATAAACCTCAGAAGCTACAATTGTGATTCACACTTATTAATCTGGAAACTACAGATATTTGACCAGGATCGTTTATAGATTTCGAACATTACAAACCGTTTAACTTTAGCAAACAGTCTTCGGACGTTAGTATTTCTACAAAGACAATGTACAACTTCAGCTGAAAAAAAACCAAAGAAACTCACACGTGAAGAGAGAATTAGCTTTCCGTTAAATTAATTGTACCTATACCAATTCAGAATTAATTCGCTCGTCGTGAACCTTCGATGAGATACTGAGGAAGTTCCAGGCCAGAAAGAAGACTTGATATTAGTTCTATGTTTGTGAAACCTTTGATTCTAGATCATTATCTGTATTAACTATTTATAATAACTGTTATTATAAACTGTATTATTCTTTTGTACATTAAAATATATTTGTACTGGGTAAGAAAACTGTGTATCAATATTGTTGGCGAACATCATAAATTTGATACATTTTTACATTTAATTAACTTCTAAATTTATATTCCAGTTTAACTAATTTTAGGATATTTTAAATTATAATACGTAACATAATAAATTCGAAGCTCATTCGAGGTAAATTATAATAGCTAACAGTAGAAAAAAGAAACGTTTGTTTCATAACAAAGATATATTGCACAATTTTTGTTTTTATTAATGTGCGTACTGGCTCTTGGTTGATTTCTATGTTGATTTCAAGAGTTTAAAGGATGTTTGTACCGAAATAATTGTTTAATATAGAAGTAGAAGCTTTCATCACGATTAAGAGGAAAAATTTAGGAAAATGAAAAGAACCGAAATTTGTCAACATTAATTAGAACTTGTCGAATCCAAGATGACTTGGGAAGTTTCATCAGAACTTTCAGGTTTTCATCAGCCTGAGCAACATAGCACCAATTATGAGTGATGTTCCAATGGAGTATGAACTCTGCTATTTACATCTGTTTCCTTGATAGAGAAAACAGTGATTACCCACTGACAAAACTAAGACACTCATAAGGTTTTGCAACCAATGATTGAAATGCATTAGTGTTCCTTGCTTTGCTGTTGGTTAGTAATGATATCTGTCTCTTTGTTTTCCCAGGTACCAACTGACGCACATTAAAACGCATGCATTACATTGTATGATTTCAGCTTAACATCTTAACAGTTAGGATAATTATGTGATTGGAAACGTCAGTGTTTGAAAAAACGTTGTGATCCTCCGTATTCCAAGCCACTGAGTAAATTATTTGATGTGAAACTTTTCCCACTATTTTAACCATTATCTAGTTGAGTAGTGAAAATAATATAGAGCATGTTACCATTTACTCACTATATTGATGCACCTATTTATATGGGAAGTATGCTGAATCAACAAAATACAAGAAAATTGCATTTCTTCTGAAAAGCTCATTCATAGCAAGAGACTGGAGACCAAGGATTTTATCGTAGTTTTTAAAAACTGACAAGCGTGAGGTTAACTGTGATAATTGAATTGGAAGGAATTATTTGAAAATTCAGTGTACTAAATATTTTCACTAATACTAGCAAGAGGATGTTTCAGTTTTGACATTAAAATTTTCAGCAGGCAAATAATTTTCATGGAGGAAATAACAGTAACAAGGGCTCATATAAGACTGGAAAGAAAAACGTTTTACATACCTTTTGTTTCAGAAGATAGTTTTATAAGTTGTTCTAAAATATTTTACTGTTGTATATTACAGAAAATACTTCGACTTAATTGAGTTGAAATATTGACGAGCAGACGAAATTATCAGTAGTGAATAAAATATACAGACAGTGGCTTAGATATAAGAAGAAATATATACCTGTAGTGTGCTCAAGAAGTTACAGCCAGTGCGAGCTGGGTAATTATGTGTTGTCTATTATTTTTCATTTATAAAACTTTTCTTCAGTGTGTACATTACACAACTAATGGAAATTCCCAAGTATTTGCGCATAGTTATTTTCATAGTGGTTTCTTTTAATTGGTTTAAATGTTTAATTTCTTTTTTTTTTTAATATTGTCAACGTATTTCTGTATAAAAGGTTTATTTTTTCAGTTATATCTAGCCAAGCATGGCCAAATGGTTAAGGCACTCGAGCCATGGGTTCAAATCTCCGTCACACCAAACATGTTCGCCATTTCTGCCGTGGGGGCGTTATAATGTGACGGTAGCCCAAGAGTTGGCGGTGGGTGGGAATGACTAGCTGCCTTTCCTCTACTCTTACCCTGCAAAAGTAGGGACGGCTAGCGCAGCTAACCCTCATGTAGCTTTCCGCGAAATACAAACAAACCAATTATATATAGATTTGTTTATCTAGAGTTAGTTGTATATTTGCCCCCCGCTAGTACAGCGGTATGTCTCCGGATTTACAACGCTAGAATCAGGGGTTTGTGGCTTTGCTATACGAAAAACACACACACACATTTGTATATTTTCTTTCAATAAAAGTTTTATTTTGTCTGATTGTATATTTTGTTGTTTTAAAAGTTCTATTTTAGTGGAAAGTTTTTTTTCTTCTTTTTTTTTAGTTTCATTTAATAAGTTACTATAATGGACGCAGAGTGTACTCATGCATCTATGTATGTGACCTAAATAATAAATACAATGTGGCATCATTTATTGAATGGCACCATAAACAAACACACTCAAAAAGTTTCACACTTTGGGTATTCAAGATTCAGACAATTATAAAAATAGCTGTTGTATGTACAACAACCAGTTTTATATAATAGAACACAACTGTGATTCAAAGTACTCTTCTCACAACAAGAACACGACATTCACTAGGGCTATACGTGAGGGCCTGATTATACCTTTGTTGATTTAATTTGTAAATATAGTTTGTTTGTTTTGAATTTCGCGCAAAGATTCACGAGGGCTATCTGTGCTAGCCGTCCATAACTTAGCAGTGTAAGGCTAGAGGGAAGGCAGCTAGTCATCATCACCCATTGCCAACTCTTGGGCTACTCTTTTACCAACGAATAGTGGGATTGACAATCACATTATAACATCCCTACGGTTGAAAGGGCGAGCATGTTTGGTGCAACCGGTATTCGATCCCGTGACCCTCAGATTACGAGTCGAACGCCTTAACCAACTTGGCCATGCCAGGCTTGTGAATGTAGCACTAAAATAATGGAGTTCCAGAAAAAAAAAAAGTTATTTTTCAATAAAGGACACCAATAAAAACATTACAGCACGTATCAGCACAGTTATAACACTTTTCCCGTGCAGTACTTTCCCGAAAATCCTTTTTCATAAAATGCTCAATTTCTTCTAATTTTTTCATTGAGGTATAAATACCACGATTAGCAATTACTAGCGTAAATAGCTGCCCAAGAGGAGACTATTTATACGAGTTATTTTAATGTTTAGTGTGTTAGACTACTCTCTTCTAAACGGGGTAAGTATTCTTTAATAAAGTAGTTTTATTATTTGTCACAAATGGTAAACTTCTCTTTTTTTGATATCTTGTTATTATCTTTGTAAGCGTATTTGTCTGTATCTGTCCTGTGTTGACAGATATTTTATGTATTTAAATGTTAAAGGATTGTTTTTTTATTCTAAAAGGACCTGATTTGCTATTAATGTGTTTAAGTGTAATTTATTGTTAAAGGTTTATACCATCCAGTTGGTGAGTATATGCTCTTAGGAATAATGAAAACTTAACAAGCTTCATACATACACTACATGGCTAAAAGTATGTGGAAACCCCTTCTAAGTAGTGGGTTCAGTTATTTCATCCACACCCATTGCTAACAGGTGCATAAAATCAAGCATACAACTATGCAATCCCCATAGACAAACACTGGTAGTAGGACGGGTCGTACTGAAGAGCTCAGTGACTTTCAACGTGGCACTGTCATAGGAGGCCATCTTTCCAACAAGTCCGTTCGTCAAATTTTTGTCCTGCTGGAGCTGCTCCGGTCAACTGTAAGTGCTGGACCACACAAGCTCACTGTACCGGACATCCGAGTGCTGAAGCGCGTAGAGCATAAAAATCATCTGTCCACAGTTACAACGCTCACTATCGAGTTCCAAACTGCCTCTGGAAGCAACATCAGCACAAGATTTGTTCGTCGGGAGCTTCATAAAATGGGTTTCCATGGCCGAACAGTCGCACATAAGCCTAAGGTAACCACGCGTAATGCCAAGCATTGGCTGGAGTGGTGTAAAGCACACCGCTATTGGACTCTGGAGCAGTGGAAATGTGTTCTCAAGAGTGATGAATCACGCTTTGCTATCTGATAGTCTGATGGACGAATCTGGGTTTGGCAGATGCCAGAAGAATACTACCTGTCTAAATGCATAGCACCAACTGTAAAATTTTGTGGAGGAGAAATAATGGTATGGGGCTGTTTTTCATTGTTTGAGCTAGACTCTTTAGTCCCAGTAAAGTGAAATATTAATGCCACAGCATGCTATGACATTCTAGAGAATTGTGTGCTTCCAATTTTGTGGCAACAGTTTGGAGAAGGTCTTTTTTGTTTCAGCACGACAATGATCCTGTGCACAAAGCGAGGTCCATAAAGACATTGTTTACCGAGGTTGGTGTGGAAGAACTTGACTGACCTGCACAGATCCCTGACCTCAATTACATCGAACTCCTTTGGGGTGAATTGGAATGCCAGCTGCGAGCCAGACCTTCTCGCCCGACATCACTAATGCTCTTGTGGCTGAATAGCAGCGAATCCCTGCAGCCATGTTCCAATATCTCGTGAAAAGCCATCCCAGAAGAGTGGAGGTTGTTATAGCAGCAAAGGTGGGACTAAATCCACATTAATGCCCAAGGCTTTGAAATGAGATGTTCAACAAGCACATGTACGTGTGATGGTCGGGTGTCCACATACTTTTGGCCATGTAGCGTATGTTGCGAGTTTAAAATGTACTGACTTTAAAGTTACGTTTAATTATCAGCTGGGGACAAACCTGATACAGAGAAGTGAGGAAAAGTATAGTATGCAAGCAGATTATATGTTTTATGCCTGCTTTAGCAACATAAAGATTTTAAAAATTTATCAATTATTTAGTTTTCACATTGTAACTGTGGCTCCAAAAGTTGTTGAGACTGCCTTGATGTTGTTGTTCTGTTTCTACAGTAGGTAATGCTTCTTCTGCCAAGTGTATGTTGCAGCAACACATACCATTCTGGTTGAAAGAATTTATGCTGTAATATCCTTTGCTGGCTGATTTTAACGTTGTATGAACGATACAAGTAACTAATGAGACTTTGTTTGTTTGTTTGTTTTTGGAATTTCGCACAAAGCTACTCGAGGGCTATCTGTGCTGGCCGTCCCTAATTTAGCAGTGTAAGACTAGAGGGAAGGCAGCTAGTCATCACCACCCACCGCCAACTCTTGGGCTACTCTTTTACCAACGAAAAGTGGGATTGACCGTCACATTATAACGCCCCCACGGCTGGGAGGGCGAGCATGTTTGGCGCGACTCGGGCGCGAACACGCGACCCTCAGATTACGAAGCGCACGCCTTAACGCGCTAGGCCATGAACTAATGAGAGAACAAATGTAATGGCGGATAAAGAGGGGCGTTTACCATTTTAAAATTCCTTGGCATTTGTATAATTTTCAATGTTAAAAACTTGCATATTTTAAAAAACAACGTTTAATTTATACACAGTTCGAGGAATGAGACTGTTTTGAAACAGTTTCATTGGTTTTTTTTACTTATTTTTATTCTGCACGCGAACTATTTGTATCTTATTGTAATTTTGAGACTGGAAACAACGTCATATTTAGGTCTGTTTCCAGTGTAATTGGGTTTTGTTTTGTTTGTTTTTTTCTAATTTTTATCCTGTACACTAACTTATTTGTATTCTACTGTAATTTTGAGACTAGAAACAGACCCATTTTTAGAATTTTGTATAAAATAATTGTTATTTTTTTAAAAATGCAAGTTTTTAACAGGGGTGTTTACTTCTTGAATTCAGGTGTGCTTTTTTTTAGTTCATCGCTACTTAGATTTTATTGTGACTAGTTCAGCAGAGGTAGATGGAAAGGTCATGAACTACTTACTGAACCAATAGGTGCAGTCGTGCACTTTTCTATGCAGGAATGAACACTGATTTTGTTTCGTACAGATAAAGATTGTTTGCGCTGTTATTAAAACGTAACCAGTTTCATTTCACACGTAACTTAGAACTAAGTGAAGTCATCAAGTACAAAACGTTTCCTTTATTTCTTGATGTACTCATCTGTTATTTGCGGGTTAGCCTGTCTGATAGCTGTTCGGAGATAAGCTTTATCTGAAATTATTACACTATATACCACGCCAACATTTTATATGTTTCAGATATAGCCGCGTGTAATGGCAATAGTGAATATTAAGGTAGTAGAACTTTCTATTGGTGACAAACTAAAAGATACGCAGCGACATGTTTTAAATACCAAAAAGTACATTACAACAGTAGATGTAACTGATGTTTTATACAGATTACCTTTAATGGTACCATACTTAAAGATGCAGGCTAATAAGTGTTAGACCACCAACGATAAAAAGGATTGTAAGAAATTCGACGTGTACTGTCTTTCATTTGTTAACCGAATTTTAATGTTGAGTGCTATTTTACAATGAGTGTGTGCAGGTAGGGTTTTAGGACGCCAAGAGTTTTGAAAGTATTGTTTTTGAAGGTTTAATTTTAAAGAAAATGCTCTCAGTTTTGACACACTATATTAGGGACATTATAATGTCAGTGTTCAATGAAGACAAGTGTATTAATAATTAAAGTTTATTTTAGTGTATATGTGTGTTTTCTTATAGCAAAGCCACATCAGCCTATCTGCTGAATCCACCGAGGAAAATCGAACCTCTGATTTTAGCATTGTAAATCCGTAGACTTACCGCTCTACCAGCGGGGGACTTATTTTAGTGTAAACTACACAAAATATTATCTACGCTTTGTCCACCGCATGGTAATTAGCCTGAGATTTTAGCGTTTCAAGTTCGTAAATTTACTGCTGATTCACCAAGACTTTGTTTTTTGTTTAGGATTTCGAGCAAAGCTACACGAGAGATATCTGCATTAGACGTGTCTAATTTAGCCGTGTAAGAGTAGAGAGAAGGTAACTAGTTATCACCACTTACTGCCAACTCTTGGCCTACTCTTTTACAAATGAATTGTGGGAAGTTTCAAAACAACTGATTTTAAAACAATGGCCGAGAACATGTAACTCCTTGTGTATCTTTGGGCTTGACAAATAAAAACGATAAAGAATTCAGTGGTTCTGTTTTATTATCGTATTAAGATTCTAAGAGCATAGCAAATTTTAAGCCTAAAACTGTTCTTGCTTCTGAGTACAAAACAACCATTCGTCGTCAGTCGCCAACTCGGTTAAAAAAAAAACAAATTTTAAATATTGGGAACAAATTATTGTCGACTTCTAAGACGAATAGATGACCACAACGACTCTACGAACTGTGGGTAAGAAACTAAAGATCCCAGGATAAAATACATAGTGGAAAATCAAAGGTGGTGTAATTTGATTCCTGGGATGGGATTCACCAAGATCCTCATCCCAGTCTTAAATATTAACAGAATATGTTTTGTTTTTTAATATTTGAAAGACCGTTTGTGTTTCTGTGGGGTTCCTGCAGAAATGAATGTTGGTAGACGCGAATTAATCAATTAATTCATTCCCGAAAAAAACAACAGAAATATCGCGAAAGAATGAAACGCTTTGTAATAACTAAATAAATACAAAATGAAAAACTAAGCTGGAAGTTTCATAACTGACCTTGGGGTGAAAGGTTAATCGTAATCATAGTTATCTTAAACATGTATTCATAAAGTTCAAAATGTTTTATAAAAATAGCTTTTTATTACTGGGAGGAGAATAATGTCATTAGTTTTTGTTTGTTTGTTTTTTGAATTTCACACAAAGCTACTCGAGGGCTATCTGTGCTAGCCGCCCCTAAGTTAGTAGTGTAAGACTAGAGAGAAGGCAGCTAGTCATCACTCTAGGGCTACTCTTTCACCAACGAATAGTGGGATTGACCGTCTTATTATAACGCCCCCACGGCTGAAAGGGCGAGCATGTTTGGCGCTACGGGGATGCGAACCCGCGACCTTCAGATTACCACTCGCACGTCTTAACACGCTTGCCCATGCCGGGCCAATGTCACTAGTAAATAATTTATTTCTTTAGAAGTCATGATTCCTGTCATGCTACATTGGAAATGTGTCGAAGAAAGCAGTAAAAAACAAAGGCCCGACATGGCCAGGTGGGCTAATGCGTTCGACTCGTAATCTGAGGGTCGCGGGTTCGAATCTCCGTCGCACCAAACATGCTTGCCCTTTCAGCCGTGGGGGCATTATAATGCGACGCTCATTCCCATTATTCGTTGGTAAAAGAGTAGTTTAAGAGATGGCGGTAGGCGATGATGACTACTGCCTTGCCTCTAGTTTTACCCTCGTGTAGCTTTGCGCGAAATTCAAAAAACAAACCAAACAAGTAAAAACAATAAGGATGTATAAAGGTCACGTGCTTTGTTCTATTTTAAAAAGAAATTATTTACTAATATTTCAACTTTTGTGTAAAGATAACCTTCTTTCACAACATTATATAAGCAGTTTTTAACTAAAGATAAATAAAAAAAACGTGACACTTGTCTTTCTATAATTGATTTCTAGAATGAGACTATGAGCAACAAAATGATTGCGAAAAACCTGTTTCAGATTTATTTGTTTAAAAAGGATTACTTGTCAAAGCAGTTTATGGTTTGTAGCACATAATATCCAACATAATAAACTGGACTTAAGACAAATACATTCAAATGTCAAGGTCAACTTGTTATCAAAAGACAGTTTTCGTGCAAAAAAATTACTTTATTCATGAAAACGTAAGATAAAAATGAAGTATACGGTTTTGTACAGCATGATAAATAAAACTGGAATCGAAAAAAAATTTCTGTAGAATGCTTAAAGCAAAAAACTGAATCTATCATTTTATTCTCAAACAAAATGTGCCACTTGTTTATATATATAAAGTTCCTTGTCAAGTTAGTGTTTAAAATCAAGGCTCATTGCTATGGCAGATATAAATATTGTTAAACAGGTTTAGCAAGTAATACAAGTATAAATTATGTAAAACTAGCCGGGGTGCCTGTACCCTGAACGGAAGTTATGAAAATTCATGATTAATGAAAAGTTATCTTGGGACACAACAAGTTTTTTTTTATATAGATAATTTTAAAGAAACCAAAACGCCCACAAAAACAGCAACACGCAAAATGTGAAATCGTAAATTAGCATTTATCTACTCATGGACTCAACAAGTCTTCATGTCCAATGGGGTGAAGATCCATCGTGTGGGGGGCGAAGCAGTGGTAAAAACACCTCGCAGAAACACTTGTGAAAACCGAACAATGCAAAATTGAAAATCTGTGTGTATTTCTCCATGGATCTAATTAACCTCCATACCAATTTTGGTGAAGACCAATCCACAGCATGCAAAGTATTTACATGGACATACAACAGACATTACTATTATATTTATGTAGATGACGCCAGTGCGTTAGATCTGCGTGTGACGTATTCATGACGTCATATCTACACTCTGAGAATAGAGAAAAGTGAAGTTCTCCACAACGGGAAACGGGAAAATCAGAAGTCTCATTGCAAATCTACATACACACAGTATAAAAATTTTGCTAAGTTGGGGGTTGCCCATTGCGTAATAAAAATGTTTTTTTCCAGTATCATATAAACAAGAGTTCCATTATAGTACCATGTCTAAAGTGTCCTTTTTTGATTTGGTTTGTTTTGAATTTCGCGCAAAGCTACACAAGGACTATCTGTGCTAGCCGTCCCTAATTTTGCAGTGTAAGACTATAGGGAAGACTATAGCGTGTCATCACCTACCGCCAACTCTTGGCTACTCTTTTACCAACGAATAATGGGACTGACCGTAACATTATAACGTCCCAACGGTTGAAAGGGCGAACATGTTTGGTGTGACAGGGATTCGAACCTGCGACCCTCAGATTACGAGTTGAGTACCTTAACCATCCGGCCATACCGAGCCCGTGTCCTTTTTTATTCTAATAATTGTACAGATGGACATGGTCTATATCAGCGCCTCTCAACCTTTTTCAATATCGTTCAACCTATAAGTTCTTCACAGCAGCTAACTCACCCCAGTTCGAAAAAAAGATAAAATTCTTTACTACAACTTAAACGTACATCAAACTACAATTACAATGAATAATAATAATAATATGTAGTGTTGTTTTTTCTCTTGAATTTGGTGTATAATACTCATTTACCATGATTCTGAGCTTCCAGTGGCCCAGCGGCTAAAAACCTGGTTTCGATACTCGTGGTGAGCAGAGTATTGTATAGTTTTGAGAGTAACTTCAAACAGACATAACCTGATTCTGATATCATTAACCTTCAGGTGTTCCATTCACCGAGTTGAGAAGTATTGCTCTAGTGACTAGCGTGTCGAGTTGTAAGGTCAAAGTCGTGATAGTTTGTTGAACACATTGGTGCATTATAACGGTGAAAGTCAATCCTGCTACTCGGTTAAGAGTAGCCGTGAAAGCGTCAAATTCTAATGACTGGTTGTTCCTTTCCGATTAGCGGTTTTAAATTACCCCTCGCGAGATTTGCATTTTGTTCCATAATTCAACACACAAATAAAATGTCTATTACGTTGGTCCTTCAGGTCAATCAAGATGATCGCGTTAACTATTCGACATTATAAATAAATATATATATAGTAAAATAGCTTCAAAAGTAAATTGTCAATTAATAAGCCAAAAGTAGATTGCAAAAATCACACACAAAACTCCATCATCACGTTAAAACTAAAAAAAATCATAATATTCTTACTTAAAACAGCTCTAACAGATTAACATATTGTAACAAGTCTTAAACTTAAGAGCAACATTTTGTGTATCAATAATCATCATCTCGCCAATCTGATTGAAGATCTGAACCTGAGAACAATCACCAGACTTGAACAGAACTAGAAGATCCAGCTAAACAAATTAATTTCATTGAGAAAATCAAGGGACATAAATGTTATTTTTAATTTTAGGAATCCTACTTTGAATGAACAATGTTAAACTGCTCTATCAAAAGATTTACATTTTTGTCAACCTACTCACGAACTTAGTTTCTAAAATTACTTTTTTCCCATTTGAATGTATCTGTAAGATTCTTGAAACATTTCCTAGTTTTAACAAAGATAACACATCAAACCTAGATTTATATATGCGACACCGTCTTCCTTTGTTGTTTTGTTTTGAATTAAGCACAAAGCTACACAATGGGCTATCTGTGCTCTGCCCACCACGGGTATCGAAACCAGGTTTTTAGCGTTGTAAGTCCGCAGACATACCGCTGAGCCACTGGGTGACCCGTTTTCCTTTTACAGCTTCAATCCGTAAAATAAACGTAAAAAAACACAAACCCTTCTCCTCTTCCAGTAACCGGAACATTGTTGTTATCTATCCAGCCAGATAAAGGTGAAGGTGTTGTTATTTTAACATAACTGATTACATTTTCAAACTGGAAGGTATTTTAACTTATAGAAAGAAGATTAAATCAATCGATAACGATTGGCTTAGGTTTACTCTCAAGGGTGAGTAAAATCTTCAACGGACTTTAAGGTATTTCAAAAACTGTAAACCCATGGCTGACACCACTTTTATAGAACTTTATTCTACAGGTTCCCGCTCTAGTTTTATGTATGGCTTACAGAAACTGCACAAAAATGGTTAAACATCGAGACCTATTCTACCTACTCTCGGTTCCCACGCCTAAAAACTTAAGTGTCTTGTATTGCATTAAACCTGCTGAGAACTAATTTGTTCTCAGACTTTTTTCTTTGCTTAATTTGCTATGGCCAGTTTTATTATTCAGTATTTGTTTGTTTGTTTGTTTTTGAATTTCGCACAAAGCTACACGAGGGCTATCTGCGCTAGCCGTCCCTAATTTAGCAGTGTAAGACTAGAGGGAAGGCAGCTAGTCATCACCACCCACCGCCAACTATTGGGCTACTCTTTTACCAACGAATAGTGGGATTGGCCGTACATTATAACGCCCCCACGGCTGAAAGAGCGAGCATGTTTGGCGCGATGGGGATGCGAACCCGCGACCCTCAGATTACGAGTCGCACGCCTTAACACGCTTGGCCATGCCGGGCCTATTCAGTATTTATTCAACAACATTCCACTTGAGGAAACAATCTAACCAAGAGTTATTATTCCCAACCAAAGATGCTCTCTGTAACCGACAAAAAATCGGAATAGTTTCTTAAATTGTCCCTCAAGAACAATCTTTCAATTTTTAATAGTCATTCTTATCACCATATAGACGCACTGGCCAACGGATCACACCTAGGTCCGATCCTTACGAATGTATTTTTCTCTTATTATGAAAGTTAATGGTTTATTACTGTCTGCACTTTACAGAATAATAAACGTTGACAATCCATTTTTTAACCTTTCACAACATAAATCACCGTAAGAAGTTTTCAGAATATCTAAATTCAAAACGTTCATATATACATTTTTGCATGTGAGGTGGTATTGTTTGTTTGTATGTTTTTGAATTTCGTGCAACGCTACTCAAGGGATATCTGCGCTAGCCGTCCCTACTTTAGCAGTGTAAGACTAGAAAAAAGGCAACTAATGATAACCTATACCTTCCTTCATTTCTTTAATTCATGCAGCATCTACAGTTATCTCTTTCCCTTCTCTGCTTCCCCCAGCTCGTGACGTTATTTTTACCTATCACAATATAGCTCGTTCTTCCTGTTCTCCTCTGGCTTAACTGGTCTTCATTACAGCTACATCCAACTAACCCCAAATTGACTACCAGAAATCAACCAAGATAAAAACAAACCAAGCTTTTACCTTACTCTTCAATATGACTTTAACCGTCATACACATGTGAAGCTGAAAAGAAACAAAAGTTTCTGAGCGCCCCACGTTTGCCTTTGGGGTTTCCCCCTCTAAGGTCTTTAAAACCTAAACGACTACCAAGTTTAAAAATATAAATATAACCACCCACAGACAACTATTGAGATACTATTTTACCAACAAATAGTTAGATTGTCACATAATAACGCCCCCACGGCTGAAAAGGCGAGCATGTTTGATGCGACGGGGATTCGAAACCCGACCCTCAGATTACGAGTCGAACGCTTTAACCCACCTGGCCTTGTCGGGCCTCTCGAAATGGTATATAACAACAAATCAGTTTTATTCCGTCGTCTACGTAAATAAAGTGAATAATTTTAGTGCCACAACTCTTTATTGTAAAAAAAAAATATTTACTGGTTTATACGCTTGTTTGGACGGTTTATTACCAGGCTCCTTCAAGCATAAATTTGTTCTAAATCTCCTAAGCAAAGTATACAACATACGTTCTTTACTCATAATTTTCAGACATTCATGATACATTACAAAGTAATTGTATCTTCTTAATTTCTTACACTCTATCACATGAACATTTTTAACAAGTCAAATGAAACATACCAAGAAGCGAAACATTGTCTCCAAGTATCTATAATAGTAGTTTATAACACTCCTTTCACGGGCAAACAGTAGTCTTAAAGTAAAATTCAAAAAATGTTCCAAACATAATACTCGTAAATTAAACAACGTTTAATATTTTAAGTCAATATTTGGAATTCAAAACTTGTTTACAACCAAAGCTACTCTATCCAACCTTATGCACTGTGGGTCGTTTAGTAATATTCCCCTGGTACCTGTAAAACTACTCATATTAATAGAACTATGACGCCTTGAAATACTCGTACACGAGAATTTCAACTCGAAACGGAAATCTACCCAAGTCTTATATCCATAATACAGTGAGGGTAAAAACCCACCACACACTTCTTGGAAACTTAAAAATTCTCGATTCCGGCACCACAGTTTACAAACTCTTTACTAAAGAAAGCCTCTTCAGTTTCAGTGATCACGCAGCAGTAAGTAATAACATCAACTCCTCCGTGTTGTCATTAAATTAATAAATTACAGATGATCGGTGTTTGTATATTATTATTATAGAAATTATTGTGTTATTTATTTTTCTTTGAGCTTTCAGTGCCCATTAAAACCTTTCTTTATAATGTTTTCTATTAATATGATTAAACATACAATATTACAATCTGTTCTTTTTTAATTTTTGGTTATATAAAAACTATTTAATTAATTTCTAACGTTGTTTTCTGTAATTAGAAAATTGTGAATCAGTTTTTGATTTTTAAATGAGGTGATGTTATCTGAAGCAATTCTGAAACGTTCATAATCAAAAATTGATATTTCTGTGTTTTAATATTTATTACAAACCTTCATTTTCCACTTTATAAACAAGTTATGTTAAAAAACTTTACAAATTCTTATCTTTTCATATTGTTACTTTCTACATATACGACAGATTATACACTTTATATAATATGTGAATATTATTTTAACCTGCATCAAGCAAACAACAATTAAAAGTCATCACTGAATGAGTCTTGATCAAATAAAGAACAATTAAAAGTCATCACTGATAAGTCTTGATCAAACGAAGAACAATTTAAAGTCATCACTGAATACGTTTTGATCAAACAAATAATAATTAAACGCAATCACTGAGTGAGTCCTGATCAAGCACCTAATAATAAAAGTCATCCATCACTGAGTGAGTCCTGATCAAGCACCTAATAATAAAAGTCATCCATTACTCAGTGAGTTTTGATCAAATAAACAATAATTAAAAGTCAACACTGAATGAGTCTTGATCATTCAATAATAATTACAAGTTCTATTAAGTGATGATGTGCACGAAGTTTGAGCTATTTTATTTCTGTTATATAAAGGTATTGCGAATAATCTTATCATTTATTAATCAATCTCTGGTCTGAAGTTTTCCTGAAATGTGCGTTTTATTTCTTTATATGCTATCGTGGTCGAACTCTGTCTTTATATTTCTTGGTTACTTTCTGTACCATCACAGTAACTGTTGCAATGGTTTTGTAACCCTCACCTCTCCACTGCCAACGAAGTATAATATAGTAGTCAGCTGGATGCTTTATTGGTCATATTTAGTATTACTGCAAGTCGTTTTAGGATAGTACCAGCTCGGTGCGAGCTGAAGTTGGGCAGAACCTTCGTGTTCAATCTTACTGATTGAAGCCATCCTGCTGTTTTGTTGCCAAACTGGTAGCCATTCTTGCGTGTTGGAAGCAATCTGGGCATGCTCATTTTCTGTTTCGTTATTTGTAGTGGAATCCTGTTCACAGGATTGTTTTTGAAAAGCAGAATAAAATACCTTAGGAGATGTCAGGGGAAGAATATCAAGTTCTTTTTTAATGAAACAGAAAATTCCACTGAAGTTTATTTGAACTAAGTTAGGAAATGTCTGGCCTAAAACAGGACGACAAACGTTCAGTAATCCACAACTTGAAGCTGTTTTCTGTAAGATCTCAAAAAGATTTTCATTTGAATTGTCAATTGCCAACACAACACTCTCTGGTTTGATTGATATGAATATTTTCTGAAAACACAAACACGCAAACAAAACATTTCAATTTTCAATTTTACTTAAAAGTTTCGTGAAAATTTGAACAAAAATCACAATAACAAACAAGAAAGGTGAAGTTTTAGCTCCTCTTGAATATAAAATTTAAACTTCACGCGAAGTATGAGAGATTACTTTAATAGTCAAGGGCACATGTCTGAATCAAATGCTCGACACATTTTTTAAATAAAACATGACACAATTTCTTAATAAAATAAAAACTTTGTTACCTGTCTTGGTATTAAACATTGTATGCATAACTTGAGTGATTTCATTTTGTAATTAAGCACAAAATGTCTGTCTGTGATCTGTTCACCAGGAGTATCAAAATCTGGAGTCTAGTATTGTAAGTCGGCAGACATACCGCTGTGCCACTGAAGGGGAAGGACTTGAATGAACGAACGTGATAAGGACAAAACAAATACACAATTTCATATTTAAATTTGCTGATGCTTTTATATTTATCAATAGTGAACTTAAGTCCTTCGTTAGGTCTTGTTCTTGAAAAATTTATTCTTTACCAGTGAGTATACCATTTTGTTTACTTATTACTACCATAAAATACCCAAAATCCGCTCCAGAATTTTAAGGTACCCTTTTGATTAACAAAGGCCTCAACGTACCAGCCAATTGTCTTCATTATCTAAATTACTTCTGCAGCGATCCTGCTGTGCCAGTTCTTTAACTGCTTTATCTGTTGCCAGTTCTGTAACTGCTTTATCTGTTGCCATTTCTCAAACGTAATTTAATTCAACACCTACAGTGTTAGAAACTGGGTTTCAATCCAACGTTGTGAGTGGAACACAGATGGACGATTATGTAGTTTGTGCTTATCTTCAAACCTAATTATGTAGTTTATGCTTATCTTCAAACCTAATTATATAGTTTATGCTTATCTTCAAACCTAATTATGTAGTTTGTGCTTATCTTCAAACCTAATTATGTAGTTTGTGCTTATCTTCAAACCTAATTATGTAGTTTGTGCTTATCTTCAAACCTAATTATGTAGTTTGTGCTTATCTTCAAACCTAATATATAGTTTATGCTTATCTTCAAACCTAATTATGTAGTTCTTATCTTCAAACCTAATTATGTAATTTGTGCTTATCTTCAAACCTAATTATGTAATTTGTGCTTATCTTCCAACCTAATCTCAGGTCCGTTTTTTCATCCTTCCAGTTCTTTTTAATTTGGTTTATTTTCATTCTCTAATATTCTGTAATTCATAATTTTCTTCTCGTAGTTTTTGCCCTTTCCCGAACTTAGTTGAATTTTGCACAAAACTACACGAGGGCTATCTGCGCTAGCCGTCCCTAATTTAGCAGACTAGAGGGAGGCAGTTAGTCATCACCCCTCATCTCCAACTCCTGGGCTACTCTTTTACTAACGAATAGTGGGATTGACTGTCAAATTGTGACGCCCCCACAGCTGAAAGGGTGAGCATGTTTGTTGTGACGTGTTTCGAACCCGTTACCCTCGGATTACGAGTCGAGTGCCTTAACCTCCTGGCTATGCCGGGCCTTGCTCTGACCATCACGGGTATCGAAACCCGGTTTCTTGTGTTATAAGCCCATAAACATACCATTCTGCCACCGGGGCTTTCTTCTAGAACAGAATTTCTGAAACCGTGGATCGTAAGTGTCTCTCACCACTTGGTTTCTAAAATATTAATTTTACTAATGCTGCCTGTTTTATATACGAATTCTAACAATCAAGTAATAAACAGGGCAGAGGATATGTGTGGTAAAGTTTGATATTAGAAGGGACTTGCAATGCAATAAAGTTTGAAAACCACTGTTCTGAAGCTATTTAGACATATCAAGTTATAGTGTATGTTAGATCGGAAAGTCTTAAGTCAATTAGTCATTCATGCTTTTTAGGATATAGAAAATTGTGTAAAGCCAAGTTATTCAAAGCAATGACATCTAGAATTGACCAATGACGCTTTTTTGAGGAGAGAGAATCACTGGCATTTCTAGTTATACAAAGAAACCGCAGTTAATACTAGAAATTGGTTGGAGAACAGAGAAGTGCAACACTGTAATACGTAGAAATTCCAGTTTATCTTTGTAAGTTAGGTATTCTTAATACCAACAAATTTATGCTAGAATTACTTGAAAGAATTTGATACCTTCTGAATCTTGTATACCTTTAGGTAACTAAAAACTATTTTAATTTGTCTTAAACTAATTTATATATGCTCTAAATTTAGGAAATATGAACATGTAAGTTGATTTACTTTTCAGTTATGAGGAATTACGGTGTTATTATACTTTAGTTTCTGGTGATTCCTTGAAGAAACTAATGGAATTAATTTGTAGTATATATATATATATTAATCATAACACCTAGTTAATCTGAAGGTGTACGAGTTAGGTGTTATATAGAAAAAACTATTATTGACAGTTCCTAATATCTTAGTTCTCAGTAGCGCAACGGCATGTCTGCAGACTTACAACACAAGACACCGGGTTTCGATACCAGTGGTGGGTAGAGTACACGTAGGCCATTCGATGACTTTATGCTTAACTGCAGGTAAATTAATATCTTATTATTTCCCTTTCCATGTTTATTTGTGTGTCCATGAATTCCTTCAACAGTTTCGGAGTTTAAAGGACAAAGTTTGACATGTGAACGTGGGAGCTGATGGGTGTCCTTATTCATACAGCGTAAGCTTCATATAAAGATGGTGCTAAAGAAGGGGGGTTAAAACGCGCCTGAAAATTCGGTCACATAAGCATGGTTGGAATCGAATATTTATTTTTTCATTAACGGTGAATTTGATGGTTCATGCAATTTTTTTCAGAGCTAAAAGTTGTTCAAGATGGTTCATCACAGGTTTTTGTTGGACAAGCAAGAAAAATTCACCCTTCTACAGAGTGATTCCATTTCTCTAGCTTATTATAGGTCTATATTTGGCTTTTAAGAGTAATTAACACTTTCACGACGAGCATCTGTTTTCTTTGATGTTCAACAATAATTTACACTTCTATATGGTGGTTTTATTTCTCTAGCTTATCACAGTTTGCATTTGGCATACAACAAAAATTCATACTTGTAGAACGAAAATTCACACTTTTACAACGTGGATCCGTTTTAATAGTTTACTGTAAGTTGACGTTTGTGATGCAACAATACACAATAATTCTACACTTTTTTATTGTCATAATGTGACGTATCGATTGTTCAACGTATATAACTGTGGTTGTTTTAGTACCTTTACGTTATCCTATTATGACTAGTGAATTAAACAAAACATCGGGGATTTCTAAACTGTTTAGGTTTTTTAACTTGGTTTGGGAAAACAATGCTTTAGTGTTATTAGTTTCGTCTTGGGTTATTTCCAAAACAAAAGCCAGAGAGTCTTCCGGTAAGTTAGTGATATGTCTACAGATTTGCAATGCTAAAGTTATGAGTTCCATTCCCAGCAGTGCCACAACAAACAGCCCTATTGATATACTAATGATTTTTGTCTACCAACACCGTAGTTAATTCAACATTTTGTTACAACCTTTGTTTTCGTCTAACACTCTTTACCAAATTCAATTTTATCAGTGGATTTTAGTAATACCAACTTAGTTTGATCGTTTCGCTATAAACCCTTCGTAACGTGAAGTAGTAAATTACGTTAACTCATTTACTTGTGTTCGTTAAACATATTTCTCTCTTTTCTTCTCCGTCAGGCTCGGCATATCCAGTTGGTTAGAGTGCTTGACTGCCAATTTGAGGGTCGTGGATTCAAATCCCCCTCACACAAAATATGTTCGCTCTTTAAACCACCGGAACATTATAATGTAACAATCGATCCCACTATTCGTTGGTAAAAGAGTAGCCCAAAAGTTGGAGGTGAGTGATTATGACTAGCTACCTTTTCTCTAGTCTTACACTGCTAAATTAGGGACAGTCAGCGCAGATAGCCCTCGTGTAACTTTACGCGCAATTTAAAAACAAATTAATTCCATTCACAAATTTTCAAACCACCCGTTTATTTGGATGTAGTTGTATGCTATTCTCCTCTAAACAATTACTTATTTGTTTGTTTTATAATTTTTGCCGCAGCCCACACAAGAATTATCTGCACACGTTCTTCCCTAATTTGTAACTGATAAACAAGAGTGAAAGCAGTTAGTCAACAGTTCCAAACGCCATCTTTTATTACTTTTCTTGTCGACCAAAAATGAGGTTTAACTGTTACTTTTATTTTATAGCAAAGTGGCGCGAACCCCAAACCACCAGATTTATGCTCCCGACACAGATTTTAGTCTGAGGAATTGCGTATTTATTTTGAAAGAGTTTTCGAAAAAAAGCAAAATAAAATCACAAAGCTATTTTCTGCTTACAAATTAATATTCTAAACTATATTGATATACAGGAAAGAGAATAAACCGGACTGCTAAGTCTTAGTTACTGTAATGTTGACTACGTGTGAAAATAGATACTGTCAAGACATGCCTGAGTACAAAAAATATTATTGTCTTCCATATACATACATAAAGTGTTATTAAAGTAAGCATTTGTTAAAGTACTATATGATACAGAAACGTTAAATATACATACCTTTAGGATATTTTCACATATTTCATTGTTTGAAGCAACGGCAGATATAAATTTCATTACGACAATGATATCTGCTCTTTTAATTTCCTCGTTCACCTCTGCTTTCCATTTCGTTTCACACATATTCTGGCACACGAAAACTGTTCGTGAAAAATGAATGCGTTGTTCTCCTAATAGATCTACTAGTGAAAAAAATGTTTCTTTCCACCCTTGACATCTGTCAATGATTGTAGCATTGACGTTCCATGGAATCAACGTATTTTTCAAAGCTAAAAATATTCCTGCAACATCAATTCCAGGACCTCCACCGATGGAACAAATATTCAACGTATTTTTACGTTGTTGCAGCCAATATATAAGAGGATCTGATGTGTGCGTTATGTCACAAAATATTTTTTCAGCCATTTTGGTGTGTGCAATAGCATACATATAAAAGTAGGCCATACGGTTCCTTACATCATTAAAATCCACATCCGTTGTCCCAGCAACGAGAGAAGAGTAACTATATGCTTCTCTTATTTGTGATATTCCAGTTAAAAACTGATATTTCGCCTGATTGTAATCGAATCCTAATTTCTTAGTTTCAAGGTCAAGAAGAGTCCTATACAAATTTTGTATTATATCATCCATTCTGCTACAACTGCAGTCATATATACCGAACTCTTTCCATTTTTCTCTGCGAGGTAGGCTATGAAAATTTCTTTTTTCAGTATAGTAAATAAACTTCTGTATCACGTCGTCTGTTTCCTTTATCTCTGTTACTTAAAATGTTAATATGTTTCAACAATGTCGTCGAATCGGGTAAAAACGTGTTTATCTTTGTACTACTTTTTTATCAACGAAAATTCTCTTTAGTTATAAAGAAATGACGTAACTATGTTGGGATTTCACTATTTATGGCGGTGTTGTGAACTTTACAAAGTATCCTTGTTCCTCACCGAGCCTCGCAAGTTAATCATGATTACATAGTTTCAACACTGACAACAGCAAAAATAATTCATTACTCACACAAAAACTTCGCTTTGTTCTGTTCTAAGTTTGGGAAATACTGATTTATGAAATAGAAATAATGAATAATTTGAATTCTAAGAAAGAGAAACCAGGAAAAGTTAGTTTTAAATAACTGTTGGTTAAAAATACTTTAGCCTATTTTACTTGAGGCTGTTGATGTTACGTGTTGACGTAGGTGTTGGCAAGTCTCGTAACTACGCACGTAAATCTCGATCCCGCGAGAATAACTTATGAAAAAATAAAGATAAAACAACATTCACGAAGATTAGACTTCTTTATACAATAAGGAAGACTAAACGGAAGTTTATTACGTTGTCTCATATTTACTGAAAGAAATGGTTCCTTACTGATAATGTAGTAGAATATATATTTATATGTATATTTTTGTGTGTGTCGGAATAACCTTGAGTATTTATACACTTCATTAACTTAAACAATGTTTTTGATAAATCTGGCTAAGACTGAAATATGAAGTTACTGACCATAACATGTAAAACACTGTTTGAAAAACCACTCTTTGAATAGTGTGATGACAAAATCGAGTTTAAAAACAAATGTTATAAATATAAACCAAAATTTCAACATCATCTAGATCGTTGGACTTGTATTTTTTTTATGAGAAATAATCATTTGTTCTATGGCATGAGTGCTTGATATTCGATAGGTAAGCAAGCCTGTGTTAATATTGTTATATATTATATATGTGCTAGCTGAAGTGCCCGTCCATTGAACGGGTGAAATAAAAACTCATTTGTAAAAATGGATATGAAATGGTGCTTCTATTTTGTCTTAATATAAGAAAAACATTAAAAGTGGAATAAAAATACATAAAAGTACTGATACTGAAAAGAAAGAATTCTATTGATATGAAATTAGTGGGGGAGGGGTCCATCTTCCCTCATGAATGATAATCAGAAGACATCTTGGGATCCTTCTCGGGCTTAGAGAAAAGAAGAATAGTCCTGTGTCAAGAGTCTGAAAAACATTATTTTGCCAGATTCAATTAAAAACTACCATAAAAAGGGCAAGAAAGGCAGGAGAGCGATTATGCAAGATGTCATATTGAACATCATTAGGTCTGACTGATGTACTATTAGACCAATGAAGAACAGGATGAAGTTCAACTAGTGCAAAACGGCAATCACAGTCATAGAGACAATCAGCCGAAATGGAAAGAGAAAATTGAGACTTAATGACCAAGAAGACGGGTCATTTCTGACAGACAAGCAAAACTCTTCTCAAGAGATTCTAACGATGTTTTGAACATCAACAACTTCCTGGTCATTGGACAACAAGTCAGAAAGGGGAGGGGAAGAGTACTTCCCATTGATCTTTCGAATCTTGTCCCAGATGACTTTGAAACTGATGGTGAACGTAATCCAAGATTCTTTCTGAATATGAAGTCTGACCTGTCGAGCATGCACACGGGCCTGCTGAAAAGCAGTGCAGTTCTAAAGAGTAAGATACCTGCTAAAAGTATTCGAGGCCTGTTTTTTGAGCTTTCTATGACTGTTGGTAGGCGAAATACCACCATGGACGAGGGTATCGTGGAAAACATATCAATGTTTTAGAGATAGTTACTTCAATTATAAAATCAGTTACAGCTTCCATGCAGTCGTTAATGAATGTAAGACTAACGACAGGAGGCTCTCGCTCTGGAAGAGTGGTGAAGGAGAGCCAGCTAGCCTGCCTGCTTCAACTTCCATCATGGCAGTTAGGACGAGTGACATCGAAAATAGCCAATTTCTCGTAAAATGGTGGGAAAAATATTACTGTGAACTCTCCAAAAACCGAAAAAGTGAAGGTGAAAAGATAGATAGATGAAGAGCAGTAAAAGATTGAATAGGTGCATAAAAAAGTAAAAGAACTAGTACTGAAGAGAAAAAGGTTGTGATCTGAAAGCATACACTCCACAGAACGACTGTCCCCATCAATATCAAAACCACCCCATAGGAGGTTGTGCTTATTAAAGTCTCCTAAGGTATAAAAAGGAGACAACAACTGTTCTACGAAAGAATCAAGGTCTGATTGATCATAAGTCTCTCTGGGAGACAAGTAGAGAGAACAAACAGTGCAGTTATATGTCACTTGTATATATATATATGTATATATATATCAGTTATATATCACATATATATCACTTATATATATCAGTTATATATCGTGCTTTTCTATGAGATATGGATGGCTACTCTCTCCAAGGGTGTATCGAGTAGCACAGATATGGTGAGTACGTGTTGGTCAACCAGCAGTACCATCCTTCCATGAACTCGTCCATCACACAACCTGTCATTCCTATGTAAGTAAAAATGCCGAAAGGTGACTGTATTCAGAAGATCAAAGAAATGTTCCATCTAAGGAGAGACACACAAGGGCTGATAGGAATCGATCAAGCCCTTAATGTCACCCAACTTAGAAAGAAAACATCGATAATTTCACTGTATTAAAGTTGTCATTTTTATTTAGTTTAAGATAAACTGCTTGCGACGACGACGCTTACCATTTATAGGAAGAGGCCTGTTGACCATCATGAAACCTGTTCTTGGTCGATTGGGTAGATATCTGTCAGAGGATGGAGAATCGAGAGATTGAGGCAATGACCAAATAATGGTACTGCATACTGATGCCAAAGGAGCTGGACCCGATCAATCAATGGGTGCAACAGTGAGGACAGAGACAGGTGTAGACGTTACCAATTTGTGTAATCATGGAGGACAAAAGACTTTTCACATGGTGCGAGAAAGACTCTGATGGAGGCACAGAAAGAGTTATCTGTATTTCTATTGTAGTAGTGGAACATAGAGCAGTAACAGTGAGGGTCCAGTTGACACTGGTAGCCATCATGATCTTTGCCGCCACAAAGAGCACACATCAAAGAACATTGACAAGATGCCTTCAAAAGACTAAATAATCAACACTGAAAACATCTGAGAGGGTTAGAAATATATAGCTGTACACTGCAGTAAAGATCACCTTCCTTGACAGAGACAGGTGGACCTGATAATGTAAGCGTCAAAATCAAAACAATTTTAGACAATAATTCTTTTTTTATGAGTGGAGTTACGTCTCACTGCAGAAACTCCTTGGCTAAGAAACCAGTAGGGATCTCTCAGAGTTCTCTTCATTCGTGTCTTTTGTTTAATTTCGTATTTTTTTAAATATTATTCCGAAGTAGATTTTTGTTATTTATTTGTTTTTTCAAAGTTAACGACTTTTCAGATAACTTGTTTTCCCAGTTTCTCTTTGTTTTCTCATCGATCAATTCTGTTTGATTTTTCATTATTACACAATGGATTCTGTATATCACTCTCAAAGGTGGCCCTTCAGGAAGAATTTAAAGAATCATTGGGAATTACCTTAACAGTTTGTAAGGAGTTCCTTAATTTCATTTGTTGGAGTTGTTGGCAGTTCTTTTTCCTATCCTTACAGGCTGTGTCCAGCACCTGCACCCACAGTAAGTTTTAGTGGTACAACAGTAAATGTGGATGCTTTTACATAGACGTGATATCATGAGAACTTCTTCTACTGATAGTAGGCCAACCCTTGCTGAGCTGAAGTGGTTAAACCTTTTCAGTTCTTGGGAGAACTCAGTTAAGATCTGACGCTTGGAAAGGTACTCTTAGGTTTTGGTATGTAGTGCTACCAGCTCAAGGGAGTGCACACTCGGTGTCTATGATGCTTTTCTACTTGGCACCCACTAGCAGGACACTTCAGGATTCTGAGATGATCTCGTTTGAATTCAGTCACTTCTGGCATGACATGAATTGCCATGGGATCTGAAGTGGACCTCTTTGACTGGGCTGTTTATAGAATGGAGTCGATCAGAGAAAGATTACTGAATGGTGGGTTAGATTCCTCCTGCATTTCTCTAGCTTGTGCTATTGCTGCAGTTTCTATAGTTACTTGTTTGTGTGATGATGGGATATCTGTATATAATAATATAAATGCATATGAACAAATATATGTGTTTGGTGTTGCACACGTGTATGAACATTACAGAAAATCGTTCAGTGGGGTTTTATAACACAGATGAATCAATTACACAGAGAACACAGATGTCTTGAAATATATGAATAAAAATAAGAGATTCAATCTACATTTTAGGACTTTAAGATACGAAATTAACTGTAACTTCTTTCCTGTTAAGTATCAATTGAAGATTCTGCTTACCTGATATTTCATTAATGCTGGTGAGTGAGTGTTTCAGATTTGACATTAAAATATTCATTAGGTAGCGGATTTTTATAGAAGAAAAAATAATGGTTTCCTGCAATGCTACACTTACAGGAAAATCAGTTTGACTTGTCTAAATAACTACAGTGCCATAATGTGCTGCTATCTATAGGCCGTTAAACTCAATTCCTATCATGAAATAAATGACTACCGTCAAAAGTTTAGAGTTTGATCTCTTTCTTACTTTGAAAAATGCATTGAACTTTTCTAAGTGTACTTTTGATGTAGATGAAAAGGTTTCCTACAGCAAGACTAGGATTATTTAATACTCCTACGAAAAGTGGGGCCTAATAGGCCCCAGAGCAACTTGAAAGGTTATTAATATTAGGCTAATAAATTTGTATTTAAATGAAATTGCCATTTCATTTGATTCATTTTATTTTGATTTAGTTTTAGTTTTAGATTTAGTTAATTTAGAGATCATTCAATGTGGGAGCATCCACATTTGCTGTTGTACCACTAAAACTCACTGAAGGGTTCTGAACACAGTCTGCTTTAAAATATTCAATAATCATAACAGAGTCAGAAAGAAGGTAACTGGATGTTTTACAGATGGAGACTATAAGACCATTGAATGTTGGCTGATTATAAAGAAAGTTGTAATGTGTCTCAAAGTGTCGTTAACAGTATGTGGAACCACTTACAGCAAAATGACACAGATACGCGAGTAATGGATTAAGCAGAACACCATCCACGTATTAAGAAGGTTACCGTTGTATACCATCTCGTTGCAATTATGGGAGACCTGTTTAATAACTGAATGAATAACATATGAATCAATATTTACATGTATCTATACTAGAGTTATACAAAAATGAACAAAAAGTGTTTAGAAATGAGTAGTGTTTTGAGATTTTACTTTAATGTAAATCATTTTCACGTATCAGCCCTTAAATAGCGTCTCCAATCATGTTTCCGTTATACGCTCCTCAGTAGCGGCGTTCAAAGTCCAGTATATCTTGATGGAAGCACTCGCCTTGCTCCTCTGAGTATGCTCCCATGTTCTCCTTAAATTTATCAAGATAAGCGTCAAGAATATGGACTTTCAGGGACATCCTGCAGCCCAGTTTGCTGTAGTTCTTTACCAGAGCCTCTACCAGTTCCACATAATTTTTGACCTTGTGATTGCCCAAGAAGCCCCAAACCACTGCGATAAAGCTGCCCCAAGCTTTTCTCTCTCCATACTGAGCTTCTTGGGGAATTCTGTGCACTCCAGGATCTTCTTTATTTGTGGTCCAACGAAGATACCAGCGTTGACCTTTACCTCAGACAGCTTAGGGAAGAAGTCTCGAAGGTACTTTAAGGTTGCAAACTTCTTATCAAGAGCTGTGACAAATTTTTCATAAGACCCAATTTTATGTGCAATGGTGGGAACAACATCTTCTGGAAGTCCACTAGTGGCTCACACTTGACATTGTGCCTCCGCACAGAGAACTCAGTCTGCTGTGGCCAGTGCTTCCTGTTGCAGTGCGCTGCGGTGTCCCTGCTGTCCAAAAGGTAGAGATAAAAGGGAAACTTGGTAAAGCCTCCTTAGAGACTCATCAAGAATGCCACCATTTTGAAGTCTCCGATAACCTCCCAGCCATACTCATCATACTTCAAGGCTTCTAGCAAAGTCTTGACATTGTTGTATTCCTCTTTAAGGTGCACCGAATGAGCCAGGGGAAGAGACGGATACTTACTCTCGTCATGGAGCAGCACAGATTTAAGGCTTCTGGATGAACTATCAATGAAAAGGCGTGACTCGTTCGAGTTGCAGGCATTTCCAATTGCCTGGCACAGACAGGATACATTGTGGAAGAAGCAGATACCATCTTGACGAATGAAGTTCTACAACAGTCTAGAAAGTTATTGAAAATTCTTGTAAGTTCGAGAAAATTCTCCATCAGCTACTCAGCGCTGAATCTACCTGGAATGTTCTGGAAAATGGTAAATTTGAAAATTTAATTACTCAGGTCTTAAAAGCAAAGTTTGAAGAAGAAAAAAAATAGGTCTTTTCCATTTACTTTAGGCATAAGCAATTTGGAAATAACTTTCTGTCCAGGAACAAGAAAGAGTAAAAACAATTGTTACATAGTGTAATCAGATGGCAGATTTTCATAGAAATTAAATATGAGAATAATTGCCATTATTTTATAATTAATAATTTACTTTTAATTCCATCGACGTAGACACTGGAATTAATACATAATATATAATTGCCCAATATATATGTTCTAATAAATGAACTTACAACAAGAGAAAGTTTAATATTAAGTCCACATCATTGTTATTAGTGGATATATGACTATGCTGTATAATACTCAGTATTATAAAAAACAAAAGCTTTAAACATATACGAACCCTTATCCATGAGTCATATGTTAATATCTCTTCACATACCTCATCACTCTTGATTATTTGTTGTATCTTTGTTATGTCTTTCCTCCCTTCTTTCATTCTCTTCTCCTTCGTAATCTTCGATTATCGACTCTAGTTTCCTGGGTTTTATCAGTTTTTGCTTTAACACCCTGTAATTTTTTTCTTGTATAAATATTCTTTGTCGGAGAATTTTACTCACAATCAGGGATCACTAGAATAGACTCCAAAATATCTACTTCCCCAGCAGTCATATTTTCAGCATCAGACGGTCTGTCTTCCAGATCTTTCCGTTCCCTCCAGTGTTTTTAAACCCGGAAGAGGAATGTTTGTTTTTTGTCTTTGAATTTCGCCCAAAGCTACACGAGGGCTATCTGCGCTAGCCTTCTCTAATTTAGCAGTGTAAGACTAGAGAGAAGGCAGCTAGTCATAACCACCCACCGCCAACTCTTGAGCTACTCTTTTACCAACGATGAGTGGGATTGACCGTAATATTATAACGCCCCACAGTTGAAATGGAGAGCATGTTTGTTGAGAGGGGGTTTCGAACCCGCGACCCTCAGATTATGAGTCGAGCGCATTAATCACTTAGCCATGCCAGGCTCCCGCTAGAGAAAACAACAAAGGAGACTGCAAAATCATTTCAAAAATACACGTTTCAAGACTACTAAAACACAAATTCTTATTAAATAAGCTGGGGATAATGGGTAACGCCTTTTGTTTATAAATTGTATCTAGCTACAGATATAACTGTAAAATCACTCTTATGTTTAAGCAACGAAGAATCACATAGATATTTTTATCCTAGTGTGTTCAGCCATAAGGTTTTTAGCTGTCAAACACAATACGTTACATGAAGGCAGTGGTCTCAATATAACACCTCGCCTGAAATGAGGTGTATTAACACAGTATATCATGGGAAGTATATGAATATACTATCTGACGTAAAGCCAGATGTTTCTAACAGTATTGTTGGTTGGTAAAGAAACGAAAATGTATTGAAATATTTGTTAAAGTAACATTAATAAAAATCTTTTACAACAAAACGAGAAATAAAAAAACGTGATTTTCTTCCCTTCATTTTCCTATATAAACACAATACTAATAACTATTAGTTCTAAAGAACTAGCTTTTGGTAGTTTTTTCACTTTTAAAGATCCTCAAAAATACATGATAAATCATTATATAGAAGTTCGGTAAGTAGTATTAACTATAACTGAAAACTTGTTTAATTATCATATACATGTTCGGTAAGTAGTATTACTATTCGTAATGTTAATTCAACATATTTAATCTTACTAGGCTCACATTGATATTTTCACACGTTATCTACCAAAGGGCCACTCAACACTCGTGTGGTAGCGCTATAACTGAACATCCAACCCCAGAATTTAGTTAAAAGTTATTTGGGTATTGAAGCCAGATGCTCTCCCACTCCAATATGATCAAATGATTAAATCTTATGTTACAAATACATTAATTATTAAAAACTGGAAGATAGCATATAACTTACCATAAAGCAATTAAAAAAAAAAGATCAAAATGATTGTTACGTCTTTCACCCACACAGGATATTTTGTAACTGCACGTATTGAATCCAAGGGGGACGTAAACTCGAGATCCACTTCCGTTTGATCTTGAGAGTGAACGTCGTATATAAATCCGTTTTACATATTGTATCGATTACGTAAAACCGAAAGAAAATTTCAAATGTAAGTTAATAATAATATAAAAGGTGTATAATTATTATGTTGAACGATAATCTAGATTTAACATTTTAAGTCAATAAACAGAATATTTTTTAGATTTATAATACACTTTCATACGTAAAATTGATAATGTTAAAAATTTACTAACTGTATGTTTGTTTTCACAGTTTAAACTGATACTTAGAAAAATAACAACTATTACGTTATTTGATCTCCTCACTAGCAGACTTATTTTACTCAACAAAAATCTCACTATTTTTTAACTTACAATATGATTCAGTATGACACAGTTAGTTACATTAACTTCGACTCACTTAAATTATAAAATTATATAACACACACTGTCTTTTATTTTACTACTCAACCAAGACAGTTTCTTTAATTACTAATCACTCACCATATTAAGATTTATTATTAGCTTCATCACATGTTACGGTACATTTTTTTTTTTTTTTGCTAGCGAATCGTGTCAACTGACTGGCGAGTTTTGTGTTATTACAATAGAATAATAGCAAGAGTAATTGTTTAAAAAATTTTCTTTACTCAACCTCTACTGCGAATTTCTTATATAAAGAACAATAGAAGTTCGACTACAAACCCTGAACACCTGTCTTTAAGACAGGTTACCAGGTTACCTGGTTTAACGTGGTAACAATCCTTTCTAATAGTTTTATTCAGAACTTTTACGACAGAGTGTTATTGTGATGATGATTCAAAACGTATTAGGGCTTTCTCTCAAACGTAGTTTTACCCAGATGACACAGTGCTATCGTTTTGATGATTCAATATCTTTATATTAAAACATTTGTTTTGTATTTAACAAATAACTTTTTTTGTTATTTCAAGAACGAGATTAAGTATGCAATATAAGCATGCATTCGAATTTGGAGACATTTAATGTTATAAAAAAGGTATTTAGGTCTCCTTGGTAATGACGTGAAGCACACAAGGAATGCGATCGAGATACCATTGTGTTTGTTTGTTTTTCAACTTTGCGCATAGCTACTCGATAGCTACCAGCGCTAGCTGTTCTTAATTTTGAAGTCATATACTAGAGTAGGGGCAGTTCTTTCACATACAATGTGCAGCTCGCGAAAATATGTTGGTTGAACTCCTTTTTGAATCACAATTAATGTAAAAGGTAAATAAAAATTGTCAAGTTTTATAATTATTTACCGGGTATAAACTGAGAGTCAAATGGATTAAAACGTAAGTTTAACGGTCATAGTGAGTCAAAATAGTTAGGAATTTAAATCCTAATTTTAATGCTAGATTTGAGTCGGGGATTAAATAAATTTAGGATCTGCAAGGATTACAGAGGAATTGCGTTGGAGAATCAGTAATCGCACAAGCCGGTGCTGACAATGTTAGTTTTAGTGGGCGTGGCTTGAGATCGCGTAATTGTAGCGTGTGTGGCTGTGTTGTGGGCAGTGAATTTAGTGGAGTGTCAGTCTGATACTGGGCGCTGTAGTGTTTGGTTGCGTTGCACGTGTTGGAGCTTATTGTTTCTTTTCACTTTAATTTTTTTAGAAGTGTCTGAAAATTTTGTGAAGGAAGATGGCGTCATCAAATTGTAAGGCAACCCACAATTGGCTGTATTTGTTCGTTATGTTTCCTCTGATGAACCTCTGAATAAAGAGATATTGGGCTTAATGGCACTAAAAGAAACAACTCGTGGTGTTGACATTAAAAATGCGTTTGACAGAGCCTTAACAAATACTGATATTCCACTGGATAAACTCGTCAGTGTTGAAACAGATGGAGCACCTGCAATGTTGGGGAAAATGCAGTGTGTGTTTGTGTTTTTCATATAGCAAAGCCACATCGGGCTATCTGCTCAGCCCATCGAGGGGAATCGAACCCCTGATTTTAGCGTTGTAAATCCGGAGACATACCGCTGTACTAGCGGGGGGCAGGAAAATGCAGGATTAATTGCACTTATAAAAAGTGATCCCAGCTTTCAAGAGTTTCTCCCTGTTCATTGAATTATTCGTTGTGAACACCTGGCAGCCAGATACTTCACATGTGAAGATGTTATGAAATTTGTTTTTGAAATTGTCAATTTTGTACACTTAAATGGGAAGACCTACCGACAGTTCAAACATTTTATTGAAGAACTGGAGCTTGAAGATAAACCCAGTGATGTCTCTTTCTACTGCATTGTGAGGTGGTTGTCAACCAGCAATGTCTTAAACAGTTTTGTGAATCTGGTGGAGCCTGTTATTACTTTTCTTGAAGGAAAGAAAACATTCTATCCTCAGCTGAGAAATGATGAATGGATGCAAGATCTAATGTTCCTTACTGATATAATGAATCATCCACAAACTCTCAACTTGACACTCCAGGGGAAGGATAAGATTGTTTCTTATCTTATCCAGAAAATTTTCAGCTATCAGAATAAAACAAGATTTTTTTCAAAGAGACATGTGTCAAGAAACTTCAGTAACTTTCCCAATCTCAAAAGGAGAATAAATACATTCTCTGATATTGAAATAAAAGACCACAAACCTGAAGAATACAAAAATAAATTACAAGGACTGCTTTTCCTTGTAATTTCCTAAAGAGGTTTGAGGACTTGCAGAAGCTGATGGGGCCTGGCATGTCCTAGCGCGTTAAGGCGTGCGCTTTATAATCTGAGGGTTGCGGGTTCGCGCCCGAGTCGTGCCAAAACATGCTCGCCCTCCCAGCCGTGGGGGCGTTATAATGTTACGGTCAATCCCACTATTCGTTGGTAAAAGAGTAGCCCAAGAGTTGGCGGTGGGTGGTGATGACTAGCTGCCCTCCCTCTAGTCTTACACTGGTAAATTAGGGACGGCTAGCACAGATAGCCCTCGAGTAGCTTTGGGCGAAATTCTAACAACAACAACAACAGAAGCTGGATCCCTGCTTCGCCTTTCTTGTAAATTCATTCATAGTTGATGTGATCAATAATGGCTATCAAATTCTCGAACCTTTGTTTACAGAATTATCTGCTGTGAAAATGGAATTAATAGAACTACAGGAGGACTGGATCTAAAGATGATCCATAAATACCATTTTACATTTGAGTTCTGGAAGCAAGTTCCAAAAATAAAGTATCCTGACCTGAAGAAAACCAGTGTGCGACTCATCTTAATGCTTAGTACAACATACCGCTGTGAATCACTCATCTCTGTAATGAAGTTTGTGAAGTCGAAGCATCGTGAAATCTTTACAAATCGACATCTATCGGAGCTAATTCGTACAGCTTTGACAATAAATCAGCCGGATTTTAACAACTCCTAACCAAGATGGAAACTCACAAGACTTCTACTAGTAGTAAGTAATCTGATAATTGTATGAATGTCTGTTTGTGTCAGAAAAATATTATGATAAGACTAAAATTTTGTAAGTTGGTATCTGATTAAAATATCTCTAATTTTATTGTTTTACCTATTTACCTCCTTGTTTTGATCAGATATTTACTAATACAAATAAATATCATTAAAAATATTTTTATTTTTGGCAGTCTAATTTAATGTTAATGAAATGCAAATTTGCATATTTTCATTAGTGTATTAAATACGCTCAATATAGTTAAAACAATAATCAGCCAGGATTCTGAAAACATTTGGTATATTGTTTGTTTGTTTGTTTTTGAATTTTGCACAAAGCTACTGTGCTAGCCGTCCCTAATTTAGCAGTGTAAGACTAGAGGGAAGGCAGCTAGTCATCACCACCCACCGCCAACTCTTGGGCTACTCTTTTACCAAAGAATAGTGGGATTGATCGTAACATTATAACGCCCCCACGGCTGGGAGGACAAGCATGTTTGGCACGACGAGGATTTCTTTTTGCTCAAGATAATGTTTATATTTATTATAATCAACATTATTGTATTAATGTACGTTTAACTTATCATTAAACGTCACATTTCCACATTTTAATGTTGTTGTTAGGATTATTTGTACTCCTTTACTTCCAGGTGATTTGATTTATTGATTGATTTATCGTCGTTTTTACTACTTGTTTTTCTGTTCGTTCGTTGATACAAAAGTACGTTTCTGTTATTCACTCGAGATAAGTGAAAATAATTTGCAGTTGTTGCGTATCACTCTAAAATAGGCTTAATATATATGTTAAATATACGAGGTCTGTTCAAAAAATACGCGGACTGACGTCATAAAACAAAATGTACTTTATTTAAAAGTTACAGGTCTGGGATCCCTTCAAAGTACTCTCCTCCCCAACGCACACACTTATCCCAACGGTGTTTCCACTTGTTGAAACAGTCATGTTTTGCTTCTTTTGTAATGTCCTCCAGCTCCTTCGTCGCATTTGCCTTAATCTCTGGAATCGTCTCAAATCTTCTTCCTTTCAAGGGTCTTTTGAGTTTGGGGAACAATAAAAAATCGCAAGGAGCAAGGTCAGGTGAGTAGGGGTGTGGGGAAGAACAGTGATCGAGTGTTTGGCCAAAAACTCACGAGTTCTGAGGGCTGAATTTCGCAGCAACGCAGTGCATCTTCAATTTTTCGGTCAAAATCTCGTAACAAGATCCAACTGATATCCCACACTCATTAGCAAGCTCCCTGACAGTCAGACGTCGATTTGCTCGCATCAGGGTGTTGATTTTGTCGACGTGTGGGTCGTCAGTTGACGTGGAAGGACGTCCAGGACGCTCATCATCTTCAATGGACTGTCGACCATTTTTAAAACGTTCATGACACTTGAAACATGCCGTACGCTTCATAGCAACATCACCGTAAGCCGTGTTAAGCATAGCAAAAGTTTCAGTCGCAGATGTTCCAAGTTTAACACAAAATTTCACAGCAAGTCGTTGCTCCTTCAGGTCATTCATTCTGAAATCCGCCAAACGAAAAAATCGCACTTCACTTAAAACCGCATAGCTAATACACAAATAAAGATATCTGCAATCGGTAAATGGCGTCGTAATCAGCTGATCTGTGCGAACCTAGCGACACCAAGCGGATTCTCCTGGAACCAACTGGAGCCGCGCAATTCAAACAGTCCGTGTATTTTTTGAACAGCCCTCGTATTTATATCAAAAGATAGTGTTCGATGAGCTCAAATATTAATCAACTTTGTTCAGTACGTCATCACTCTGATTTCACAAGAATAAAATAATAATGTTTCTATTAACTACCTTCAAATAAGGTCATCAGTATCAATAGAAATATATGTTAATATTGCTAAAAATATCTCTCTGATTTAGAACTGTGTAGGATTATTAAACATTTAACAGACTTTGAACTATAATAAAATTGAGCAAGTTTACTTGAATGTGATGCAAGTGTGTTCTGAATATTTTATGTAGTGCTGATAAAGTGTAACTACTTACAATGTGACAGACAAATACAGAAAGATTCGTGGTATACATAAATGCAGTACGCGATGCCAAATCTTTGTGGTGTTCTCCAGAAATAAAGTTATATTCCCGTACGAGATTTCCTTTCTCATGCCAGAGTGACTGTACCACTAATGAATGAAGTGGTATAACAATAAAGGTTAAGCGAAAAGGAATACTACAATAATTTATTCTTGTTTGTAAGCATAATGATAATTTAGAAACTTTGACTAGGTTTTAATATTTTCGTTCTTTTTCCTTAAAATTAGGTATTGCATGATTATTTACATTTTATGAATAGGAAACGTATTCACTGTCATTAATAATGACAATTACTAAGATTACGGTTGTAAAAGTTCTAACTACAATCAGTAGTATCTGTTTATACATGCTGTTTACTTCACACGATTCCACACCTTTGTCTGATTTGCGATTTATAGTATTATCATCACATGTTTGTTTCCTGTGAGCTATCTTGGAAGTTTCAAATACCTCTAACCTTTAGCTGATCTTATCTTGTAACACATTCTTCACTGTTGTCTTTAAAGGTGAGAGATCTTTGTCTAATCCCATTCTCTTCACACCTGTCTAATTCAGGAGTTTCTTATGGTCTTCACACATCCTCTTGAAACGTGGCTGACCTGTGAGTGAACCTAATATCACCATACTTATGTGATCTGAGTCTCATCATTTTATTTCACGTGTAACTGTCGTGCACTTAATACCATTTTATCACGCATGCGTGACTTGTAGTTGATCTTGATCTCTTGACGCTTGTCTTACCTGTGGTGTATCCTTATATCTTTACATATTTCTCACTTACAGCTGAACATTTTTTGTCATACATACATTTCAACTATAGCAGATTATACTGTCTTCATTCATGACCGAAGTATGGTTTATTACATTCCTACCACACGTCAGAGTTACAGACAATTAATGTCTTGGCAAATCCTTTTGTCTTCACAAGTTTCTGACATGTGGCTTATCTCTTTTTTTTTTTCACGCATCTTTGATCTATGGCTAAGGTTTTGCTGTTAATCAAAGTTCAACTTTACACCTGTTTGATGTGCTGATAATACAGTTATCTTTTATGTATCTGCATTATGCCCCATCCTATTTCCTTCACAAGTGGGGAACATTGACTTACTTTATTCTCTTAACACGTGTTTTATGTGCAGGAGACACCGTTATTTTCAAATCTGTCTTCTTTGAGAATTATTCAGTGATCTTCACATGCCTTCTTCACACGAAGCCACTCTGGGACTGAACCTAACCTCTTCACGCACATGTGATATGTGGATAAACCGATTTACTTCCTGTGATTCTCCTGTGGCTAATGCTACTATCTTCACATGAGTCTCTTCGGAGGTTGATTGTAGTATATCCACACAGGCCTTCCCTATGTCCTGTCATGATGTCTGATCTAACATTTATTCCCTTTTCATATACTCTTCAACTAGGGTGGATCACATTTTTTTTTCTCATGTCAAAAGTATAATTCATCTATTTGTCTCATTTATATCTATGATATACCCTGTGCATTTATTTTCACATGTGAATCACCTTTGCTGATCCTTTTTACATGTTTCTGCTCTGTAGTTTTTCCAATTCTCTTCACACATGTATAATCTATGCCTGGGATGATGCTGTTCACCATATCTGATCTCAGGCTGACCCTGTATTCTCATCTGTCTGACCTGTGATTGGCTATGTATTCTTAACATGTATTCTATCTTTGCATGATCCCATGCTCTTCCAAGTGTCTCGACTCTGTCTGATCCAATTTTCTAGATACAAAGAAGATCTTTACCTAACCCTTTTATCATTTTTTGAATTCAAACTGGTATTATTTAAACCTGTTTGATCTAAACACAGATTACTTAGGTATGTTGGTTTAAGACAGAATTCAGTAATGTTATTCTTCTATTGTATACACATATTACTCAGATATCGTGGTTTAAGAAAGAGATAAAATATCCTTTTCTGTTGTAGACACATATTTCTTACACTAGACTTCATTACTTTTTAGAAGTGCTTATCAACTGAATATTATATTTTTCTTCTTATATTACCTGTTTGTTTGTTTTTTTAATTTCGCGCAAAGCTACTCGAGGGCTAGCCGTCTCTAATTTAGCAGTGTAAGATTAGAGGGATGGCAGCTAGTCATCACCACCATCGCCAACTCGTGGGCTACTCTTTTACCAACGAATAATTGGATTGACCGTCACATTATAATGCCCCCACGGCTGAAAGGGCGAGCATGTTTGGTGCGACCGGGATTCGAACCCGCGACCATCGGATTAAGAGTCGAACTCCTCAACCCACCAGGCCATGCCGGACTCTTATATTATATACAATTTAATTTACATCTTATTTCCTTAATCATGAATTTCACAAATAATAGCTAAAGAGTGTCCTTACTTACTTCGGTATTTAAAGAATTCAGGCAAACCATATAATCTGGTAAAATAGTGACGCAGAGTTAAACGTTGGTTTTCAGGTGGTGTTAAACTTAAACAGTTTTTAACATTTTCTTCAGCTATTGCATGGAGTTTATTTATAGGATTAACCCAATGCAGAGATAAATGATAAATATAATTAATTAGCACTGATTTAAACATACATCTCTCTGTTGATCATTTATAAGATATTAAATGCTAATACTGGTACAAATACATAAAATTCTTTGAAGGATAAAGTTCAGTTTTATAAATATCGCTGTATTATTATTATTATTATTATTATTATTATTATTATTATTATTATTATTATTATTATTATTATTATTATTATTATTATTATTATTATTATAATCAAATATAAGTGATGTGTATTGAATGACTTTCCAATTTTAAGAAATATTCCAAATGTTTAAATCACAAAAGAAGATTGTCAGAAGTGTATGTTATGAAACATGATTTTGTCATTTTAAATGAATTTAAAATGGGATAAAATGTAAAATAAACTTTTTACTCAGATATCAACACACTATGATAATAGGGCCAATAACTGTATATGTTAACACATTAAAGGCAGACTTTTTCTTCAAGTGTTAATAATTGACGCTTCCTTCCCCTGGTATTCTTGACATCTTATGATGATAGAAACTCTGGTTTGATTCCACATTGTTTACATAGTAGAGTTTTCTATGTAGGTGTGTGCTTAAATTGTTTTCAATCAATAGTTTTTGTTTACAACTTTAATAGTTTGGACAAGCTTTTTAGGAAATCGCAAAATGTCTAAAATACCCTCAGACTATACTATATAAGCATAATAACTATCATTTGGTCAAACTTCAGAAACTATCCTTATCACTGTTACAATGTAGTACAATTTAAACAAGCTTTTATTCAGACTTTGCCAACTCATTAATCGAATATTAGAAACTATCTTCTGGGTCATCAGAAAGCTTTTTATTCAATGCTCAGTAATTATTTTGAGAAGGGCTTACTGTTCAACATAAGAAACTACCTTTGGAACATTGAGTAATTTATTTCTCAGACTTAAGAAGCTGACTTTGTGGACAAACATCAGAAAATATCAACATAAACTCTAGACATTATTTTCACCTCAACTTTAACTAACATATTCAGAAGCTTTTACAAACATCATGAGTTTTTAGTTTTGACATCAATCTTGAGAGGGAAACTGTTCCTACAGGATATTTTGTTTTTACTTATTCACCTGTTTAATATCCCAAAATAATTATTTGTACTTTTAAATAATATAAATACTAAAGTTTACAACAGAGGCCAATTTAGACTGTAGGTATTACAGCCGAATCAGACAATATAGATTTATATTTGTTTCACTGTATCTATTGATTTATAGTGGTTAAGATTATTCTGTTTTTTTCATTTGTAACAACTATCGAAAATTGTTACTTGCTACACATTGCTATTTGAAGTTAGAGGTTTAAATTAATGGTTTAATTCCACGTTTCTTAGGTTCAGTACATACTACTTGTTGTTGCATGTTGATTAGATAATAATTTGTTTTCATTACTTAAATTTTCTTATTTCCGTTAAAACATACATCATTAGGCATAAAAATAAAGCGCTTATATTATTTTCATAAAAAAACTAAGTTTATTATTATTTAGGTATGTCTTTAAAAGGCCCAGCATGGCTAGGTGGTTAAGGCACTCGACTCGTAATCCAAGGGTCGCGGGTTTGAACCTTTGTCACACCAAATATGCTCACCCTTTCAGCTGTGGGGACATTATAACGTGACAGTCAATCCCATTATTCATTGTTAAGAGAGTAGCCCAAGAGTTGGCAGTGGGTGGTGATGACTAGCTGCTTTCACTTTAGTCTCACACTGCTAAATTCGGGACGGCTAGCACAGATAGCCTTTGTTTAGTTTTGTGCGAAATTCAAAATATGCCAAACCAAACAAAATCTCTTTAAAGGCACAGTATTATTTTACTCTCTTCTTTTTTTGTATTATGAGTGTCTTGTTGTATTTTAAAATTATAATATTCAATTCATGAACAGATCTTGAAGGAAGTTGTTTTGGCAGAATATTGTACTCTTTCTTTTCTGTTACATCTTATAGTAATAAAGATTGATTACAAGTTTAGGTTCATGTTTTAATGGCATACATTTTACTACTTTTAGTAAAAATTACTTAGATACAGTTATTTTGTTCATTTTAAGTTGCCATATTAAATCAAGTAATAATTCAGTCGTTAAATAATTTATAGTAAATTAAAGATTTTTAAATTTCATATCCAGTTTCATTAAGGGTAGCAACGATTTCCTCAACTAATGTTCTTTTTAAGTACTTGTTGAACATATAGTAATCTGTGAAACTACATTTCAGTATATGCATTTTTTTAACAATTGTTTTCTCTTACTTCTTTATCAAACAATATGAATTCTAATATGAATGGTAACAACATACTGTTTGAAGAAGTAATACACAGTATTACCATCTGTTTGAAGAAGTAATACACAGTATTACCATCTGTATTTAAATTTCTTATTTTAACATCATATCACCACCTGCTTTACTGAAAAAATTCCAAATAAGTACAATGTTCTGAATTTGTTAGTAATATTCATTCATTTGTATATTTTGTACGTAAAGATGTAATGATTCATAATGTTTGCTAAGTGAATGTAAAAACCAGTTGATACTGACTAAGTATTGTATATGGAAAATAATATCAGTATCTGTCATTATTTTTGTTTCAAAAATAAAACTAAATCTCTACTTTAAAGAATTTTATAGGTTATACAATATCTATTATAAGTTGAATCGTTTCCTTGAATGTAACCACGATTTATACTTATTTACTTTATGTTTTACTCTTGTGCAATACACTGAATTGTTTTGTATGTTAAGTGGTAGCAAAAGAAATTATATCATTTTGGTAAATAAATATTAAAATATGTGTACTTGTAGTTTATTCGCTGGAGGTTTGATCTAAAACACAGCTCATGTTTACGTTACTGGTAGACAATTCAAGTAGTAACTGCAGTCTGTTGTCATGTTCATAATTTAACTTTCATTACATATATTTGTTTATTAGGATATATATTTGAACATTTATAGTTTATTTACTAATACAGTAATAATACCCAAGAAAGCTAACACATTATTGTACATATTTCTATCTTTATTTTGTCAGTATTTCATAGGAATTCGGTGTTTTAAACGAAACATTATCAGAAGTTTTATTTCATTCTTAGAAGAAAAAATAACTTTTTCACTTTAAGATTAATATGTGCAACCAAGCCTAACATTATTACTTGTTGTTGTGAAGAAATAACAAATATGAAAACATACATAACACGTAAAGCTAAGCATTAATGGAATTCTGTTTAATAAATCTTAATATAGTACTTTTAGTGCTATATGTTTAGGATGATATGTTTCACTAAATATCCAAAACGTTATCAGATGAGATTGGTGCTGCTTTATTAGCTGATGAGACAAAGTGAAGCAAAAAAAAGGGATAAAGTAATTCGTATAAGTTTACAAGTATAATTATATTGTTGCTAATGAATCCTTAAACCATGATTCAACCGTTATAACAATAAGCCTGATCATGTGGAATTCAAACGTTGATTCTTTTGTTTTTAATGAAGGATCTGCCATAATTCAGCTTAGCTGATTTCCAAACTATTCGTTTCTCGTGAGGAATTTTACAAATCGGATAAATATATCGGTATTATTTTGAACAAATTATTATTTCATTTACCATAATTAGCACCTTTCATTAAAATTAAAGAGAAGAACATCTTTGTCAAACCAATGTGCATTCTGCTTTATTCGGATTTTTGTTTATGTGTAATCTACGTTCTCTTAATCTCAGAACTACTTGTTATAGACTTTTTCGATGTGTTGCACGGGGAATATCTCATTTCTATAACCAGCGGTAATCAATCATCATACTGATGTTCGAAATTACCTAATAACTGCTCCTATTTTGAGTCTTTCTTCTTTTCTAAAACAATTAAATAACATCTTTAAAGGCAATCCAAGCTTTTTTTCAACTTTCCGCATTCTCCTATCATATATTTTATACGCTTTCAGTTTCCTTATATGATACTAACTAAAATCCATTCTTTAAGTTTTGCTTATAAAGTTGCCCATCTTTATAGCCCTATACAGGCTTTTATAAACTGTTTCATCGACCCAGTTTTATATGGAGTGCAGGTTATAGGGTTTTCTTTGTGTAAACAAAAACATCATGTTCAAACTTTTTCGATCCTGACTGACTCTGTATCACCATTCTTTCTTTATCCAGTGCTAATTTCGTGCTCTGCTGTCCTATTTAAATTAGAAAAACGTGAAAATCTGTATAACTGCATTGTTCACCCAACAGCATGCAAAGGACTTTTAATTCTCTATAAAGTGACCAACCAAGGTATTTGTATTTGACTTTGTTATGAAGAAGTTCATGATTTTCGTACATTTATTTCAAGTAAATCAAATAAACAATAGGAACAAATGTTATGTATGTTACCATTGTGATTAAAACATATTTAAAATTTATATTGGAGAAATCAATGAATAATCACTTGGTTCACAGACTGGAGATCCTGTCATTGTTATTAATTCAGTAATATTTTTATAGTAAACCAGTTAACCTTCTTCCAATAATTTTGGTATTAAATATTTCTCACAGTTTCTGTACCAGCAAAATGATGTTCGAGAAGAGAGTAAGTTCTTAGTCCAAACTCTGGAACCCAGAATTTTTGAAGAATACATTGAAATGGTACGAATCTCTGATTGAGTTAAGTTCATCTTGAGTGGAAAGTACTACTGTACCAAGCTCTTTAGGGTGAAAACAATCCCAGTAATCTGTAACGGATTTACCGTTATACATTTATTTTAATGCCTTTGCTTGTTTCTGTATTTTTTTTATTTATTTTTTTGCATGTGACGTGTATTGTTGTTTATGTATTACGGAAAGCCCGCCTGATCTCTAAATTTGTAGAAGATACTTGAGAGTAAGAATGAACAGTATTTTTGTTAAGAAAACTCTAGCTCACTTTCGAAAATTGTTGTAACTTAGAGAAAAGCACGTGAATCGTATAAAAACAGCTAGCGGAGAGATATTAGAAGAAGAGTATTATTAGACAACTACATTCAGTATGCTGTAGTTCTCAGAAGCTATAATTGCGTTTAACAGTATTTAATAGAAAACTGCAGAATTTAACCAGGAACGTGTATAGATTTCGAACACTACAAGCATTCAATTTCAGTGAATTACGTCGGACACTTTTATTTCTACAAGGATATTACGTATTGTCCCAAGTGATGCTTGTTTCATGGTTTGTGACCCATCAAAAGAAGTGTACAGGTCTATCAACAAATAATTAATGTGTTCTTCATGAACACTGAAAAAATATTCATTTCTAGACCAGACATTAGCCAGTATTTTATTAAGTTTGTAATAACTATTAAGAGTCACCGTTATTACAAATTGTATAGTTTTTTTGTATATTAAAATAAATTTCATTAAGAAATAAAATTGTGTGTATCAATCTTTTTTACTAAATTCGTAATTTTGATAGATATTAATATTTAATTAACTTCTGTATTAACATTTCCGGTTATACAATATATAAGATATAAGAGACAGTATTTTTCATAGTAAAGTGAAAGTCTGATCATGTATCTTATTCTGACTTCTGTGTATTAGGATAATAAAATGTTATGTTTAGCGAATAAATATCACTCCCTTTCCACGTTAATAAATTTTATCAAAACAAATAAAATCATATAATTACAAAAGTAACCAATATTGATATTTACTAATTGACTGTTTTTAGAAATATTCTGTTTTGATTTTAAAGTCAAACACTCAAAACTATGGAATTAAAAAGAGCAAGGAATGACATATCTGTAAAACTCGTTAAAGAGGTAATGAAGGTAATGGTCATGTCTCGCGCTCAGGAAACACCAAGTACTGTCACGAGGTGGAGCAACAAGTGGTTTTAAATCCAACAAAAACACAAGTAATCACTTTTTATAGGAAATTAAAATGACACAGAAAATCTCTGGAAAAAGTGAACATCTCACTCGGCAATACTCGTACGTCTATCAACATGAGTAAGCATACCACATTCCCTGGGATCACTTTCGGCTTAGGATTAACATGGAAAAAACATGTTAACAACATACACTTATCCATCAAAAAACGCATTTCACATTTGATGACCATATCTAGCAAACACTCAAACTGCTAACCAGAGACCATCATCCAAATATACAAGGCTTACATCTGACCGTTAATAGAATATGAATGTCAAGTCACATATAATATGTCCAACAACACACTACAGAAGATCCAAATATAACAAAATAAAATATTAAGAGCAGCAAACCGACTACCATCACACACACATCTGTAAACTATGTAGACAAAATCAGTAACCTACCCACCGTTAGAAACAGGCTCACAGAAATATCATACAAATATTACTTAATAGCAGAACATAGAAACCAACTAACTGCGTCATTATGTAAATTAACCAGTGCACCTACAAAATACATTTCATCATATAACATATTTCAACAATCATAAATCACTCAACAAAACACATAATCACAGATAAGGTGAATACATGTTTATATGTATTTCCTTTCAGATCCGGGCACAGGACAGGTAAAACTTTCGGCGCCTGTCCTGTGAAAGTGGGTTTTCTCTAGGCACTCCTGTTTCCCCCCACATCCAAATCTCAAGCATTGGATCTTGCCCAGCCCTGAATCGGGTCGTTTTAAGTTGACATCTGCTCTTCGGGCTCCGGCCTGGCTCACTTCTCCTGTTCCGCCTTTGTCTCTCTCTCCCCTTTCTCACCCGTCAATTTTAAAATGCCCCACTGCACTTCATCATCTCAAACAAGTAAAAATAAAATACAGGCAAATTTCCAAGCAAAATTAATTAATCTTTCATGTGAAGGGACGAAGAGGAACCACAACATTCCTGACCACTTCTGTGAGGGAGAAAATTCTAAACTAAACCCCTGCCAAGTTCCTTTGCGTTTGAGGCAATAAAGAGACAGATACAGACTGACAAGATAAGTATTCATGGTATTTTTCAATCTACAGATTAATTCAGTATTGACTTGAACCACAATAAGCCAACACCAGAATCTGCTTAATGTGATAAAATATATGAAAATTTATACAACTTGCATTAACTATATATTTAATAGTAGTTTAAACTAAAGGAAAGGATGTTTTGTGGTACAGCGGTATGTGTGCAAACTTGCATGTTAGGAACCGTGTTTCGATATCTGTGGTGTGTATATCACAGGTAGCTCATTGTAGAGCTATGGGCTTAGATAAAATCAAACTAATGGAAAGTAAAAACAGTGATGTTCGGTATATCAAACTGATCCTCCATAAAATAATTTCCCAAGTAAGTAACGGGTATACAACATATTTTATAAAAGGCTGCATTACTTTACAACTTACATCAAAATGTTACTGACACCAAATCACAAATGTGATGCTACCTGACCTGTCCATTATTGGAACACTTGCTCTCTTCCTGCTAACTCTCTCGAAAGTTTTATTTGTGCGTGATGAAATATTGAGGGCTGTGTATTATTTTTACTTAGTAGTCATGATAAATACGAGAAGCAGTTGGTGAATGTATAGTGAGTATTTAAACATTAAGGACTGTTCTATAGCACAACATTTTTAAAAAGTGAGGTGCAAATGATCTCTTGTGAACACAATAACGTACAGTACAGTTAACAGTGCAATAATGAAAAGTCAAAGGATTTAATATATTTTTATTAAAGAAAACAATAAGTTATTGTTGCAACAAATATAGTATCTTAATGTGCCATTTAAAAACCACAGGAACGTAATAAACTGATAAGTCTAAGTTTTTATCATTTTAACTTATAAGTATCGAAAAGAAATAGTGTCTATCAGACATATTAAATTGAATTGAGTTGGATGAGAATATTGGGTGCTCTATTTGGAAGCATTGTTTTAAATAACACCTGGTGGCAGATATATCGCTGTCAAGCACAAGTACCAGTTTGAAATTAGCGACAAAGGATGGGCTATATCTTTTATAGCCGACCTTACAAATTATTTAATAATATACGACTATACAAAAGACCTATATAGTTCTATCCTGGTACTGAGCCCAATTTCAGTGTCACAAATATAACTATGCACTTAGTAACACGTTGGTTAACATGTTTTATAATTTAATTGTAACAACAGTTTTGTAGATAAAATGTTAACGTGAGAATGACGTTTTCTTAAATATATATTGAAGAAAAAACATTATAATACCGTTATTAGATGTCTTGTTAACAGTTTATAATACTGAGTAAAATAAAAAAAACTGTAGAAATTCAAGATATTGGTTAGAACAACACGCTGCATAACGTCAAAATACGATGCTTAATTTTAAGGCATAGGATATAATACGACGTACAAAGTTAAGACGTAGGATGAAATAAGGTTCTTTTTAATGTCAGTATTTCTGTAATGAGTTTTATGGGTAATTTATCTGACTAAAATAATAAGTTTTAAAATCTGATATTGTAAGTAACTGTTGAGCGTTTACAAATAATGGCTATTCAGTTATCTATATATAACTCGGCTTTATGACCACTATACTTATAGTAGAGAAGGACGTTACTACTCTATTTCCAAAGAAGCTGGCCATTCTGATTAACAGTAAAGTGAAAACCTGATCATGTATCTGATTCTGGTACTAATTAACATGAAAGCAGTAAAATGCACAATTCCCAATTTTGAATTTATTATACACGATAACAGAACAAAGAACAAAACTCTAAGTATATAGAAAAATGTACAACAATGATATGGAACGAAATAGCAGAAACAAGTAAATATACAATATATACAAGTAAATAAATAAACATGAAAATTACAAAAGTAGAATTTGAAATATACCCTGCTGGCCAAAATTTTAAGGCCAATGAACATAAAATATGCATTTTGCGTTGTAAGACTCAACCATTTATTTGAGTAGAGCTTCGAAAGATGAAAATAAGAAAAGGGAAAATAAAAATAAAAAACTTTTTTACAATTTAATAGAGAAAATGTGAACACTATGAAATTAGCCTAAATACTAGCTGGTCAAAAGCTTAAGGCCATACTGAAATGAAGCGTTAATCGGTAATAACGTAACGAAATTTAGTCCTTTGTGTTCAACCTTTAGCGTTGTCAACATCTCCCACTGACATCTTCTGTGTTACATTGGGTAAAAACATGGCAAAGGCTAAAAAGTTGACAGAGTTTGAACGTGGCAGAACTGTCGAGCTGCAAAAGCAAGGTCTCTTTCAACGTGTCATCGCTGGTGAGATTGGGCGTAGTGAAACTGCTGTTGCAAATTTCTTAAAGGATCCTGAGAAATGCGGAACGAGAATTTCAAATGGTCGGCCCAAGAAAATTTCGCCGGCATTGAGCAAGAGGATTTAACGGGTTGTTCCGCAAGACACCAGCCGATCGTCGAACCAGATTAAGGCCCTTACAAACGCAGAATGCAGTTCAAGAACAATAAGATGGCATCTACGGAAGAAAGGCTTTAAAAACCGTTAACGTCTTCAAAGGCCACGCTTCCTTCCACAACACGAAACAGCTCGGTTAAACTTTGCTGAGAAGCACCAAACATGGGACGTAGAAAAGTGGTTTTGTTCTCTGATGAAAAACAATTTAACCTGGATGGTCCAGGTGGCTTCCAACGTTACTGGCACGATAAGGATATCTCACCGGAAACATTTTTCTACACGACACAGTGGAGGAGGTTCCATCATGATCTGGGGTGCTTTCTCCTTCCAGGGAATAATGGATCTTCAGGTTATACAGGGACGTTAAACAGCAGCTGGCTACATTGGCGTGCTAGAGAGAGCATTCTTATTGACTGAAGGCCCTCGCTTGTGTGAAAATGACTGGATCTTTCAGTAGGACAACGCTGCAATCCACAATGGTCGCAGGACAAAGGATAATAACGTAATTCTTTTGGACCATCCAGCGTGTTCGCCCGAACTGAAGCCCATTGAAAATGTTTGGGGGTGGATGGAAAGGGAAGTCTATAGAAATGGACGTCAATATCAAACAGTGTATGATCTTCTTGAGACCATCTTTACCACTTGAAATAACATTCCAGCCAGCCTTCTGTAAACGCTTATATCGACCATGCCAAAGCGATTGTTTGCAGTTATTCGCAATGACAGCCGTGCAACTAACTACTGAGACCTCTTGTTGGGCATTTCCTGCCCTGTTTAGGACTTCTTTTTGGTATGGTCTTAAACTTTTACCAGCTAGTATTTAGCCTAAAGTCATAGTGTTCACATTTTCCCTATTATATGCTAAAAACGTTTTTTTTTCCCCTTTTCTTATTTTCATCTTTCAAAGCTCTACTCAAATAAGTGGTTGAGTCTAACAACGAAAAATGCATATTTTTTCTTTATGTTCATTGGCCTTAAGATTTTGGCCAGCAGTGTATATATACACCAAATATTAAATTTAAGAAAATGAATCGGTGCATAAAAGAATAATATATACAAATATGTACAAGTAATTAAACCTAAAGTCAACTAAAGAAACCACAAAAATAAAGAGAAAATTACAAATGATTAAAAAGAATTACAGAAGGAAATAGAAAGGTTAAGGAAAAATAAAAAACAAAAAGTATTTAGGATTTAATTACAACAAAACAACCGTACAAATCAACATTACACGAAATAAACAATATGCACAAAAAACATTAAAAAATATAAATTATAGAATAAAATAAATATCACAAACAAAATGGATAAACATAAATAATGAATATTGAAATAAACAATAATTACATAGAATACAGAAAGTCTAAAAAAAAATCAGCCTGACCACGCTACTCTCAAGCCATCGTCAAGCGAGACGTCCGGCGCCAAAGATTATAAAAGACAAACGAACCCAGTAACCGATAGTCCACCTCTAGGAGTAACAGTTTATATATATGCAAAAACGGCTCGTTTGGGTAACAGTTTGAACCTGGCTTTAGCCAGTTCTTAAAATACTACAATGAACCCCGCTTAAAATCGAATTGATTACGGGTAAGCCAGATCACGTATTTAAGCATTGATAGGGTGTAGCGAAACGTAAAAGCCAAGTGACTGGAAACGGGCACATAGGCATGAGATACAAAATGGTCTCAGCCGAGAGCGATGGCATACGGAAAAGGCGAGCACCTTTATTCACATTTAGTCCGATGTCGAGAAAAGGACCAATATGTGAAGAACAGACTCCACAATGAACACAACTCGGTGACACTGATACTGGAGAAATATAGGAGTTCTCTCACCGGTAAGTTGTTATGAACGATGCACAATTGAAAGCCTGAAGGTAACTTTCAACATGACACAGAGAAGTGATTAAAAATAATAGTTATATGAAAGTACATCTTAACAGTTTAAATAGAGCAGTTCTATAAAAATACAACACCGAAAGAGTTTAAATAGAACAGTTCTATGAAAGTAATACAATCCAAACATTTAAATATAACAGTTCAATGAATCTACTCTTGTTCAAAAGTTTAAATACAACAGTTATACGAAAGTCCGCCATCTTAACGGTCACAATAGAACAGTTCTATCAAAAACTAAATTTCAACAAATTCAATAGAAGAGTTCTATGAAAGTACTACACCTCAATTTTTTAAATAGAACAGTTCTATTAAAATAAAATATATTTGAGGTTTAACTAGAACAGTTCTATTAAAATAAAATATATTTGAGGTTTAAGTAGAACAGTTCTATTAAAATAAAATATATTTGAAGTTTAAGTAGAACAGTTCTATTAAAATAAAATATATTTGAGGTTTAAATAGAACAGTTCTATTAAAATAAAATATATTTGAGGTTTAAATAGAACAGTTCTATTAAAATAAAATATATTTGAGGTTTAAATAGAACAGTTCTATTAAAATAAAATATATTTGAGGTTTAAGTAGAACAGTTCTATTAAAATAAAATATATTTGAGGTTTAAATAGAACAGTTCTATTAAAATAAAATATATTTGAGGTTTAAATAGAACAGTTCTATTAAAATAAAATATATTTGAGGTTTAAATAGAACAGTTCTATTAAAATAAAATATATTTGAGGTTTAAATAGAACAGTTCTATCAGAAAATTACATCTCAACAGTTTAACTAAAACAGTTCTATGATAGTAATACACCTTACTTTAAAGAGAATAGTTCCGTGAAACTACTACAACTGAAAAGTTTAAATAAAACAGTTCTTTGAAAGTACAAAACCTCAACAGTTTCAGTAGAACTGTTCTATAAAAGTACTACACCTCAACATTATCAATTAAATAGTTCTATGAAAATACTGCACCTCAACAGTAAATAGAACAGTTTTATGAAAGTTTGACATCTTAACGGCTGAAATAAAACAGTTCTATGAAAGCAAAACATCTTAAGGCTTAAATAGAACAGTTCTACCGAAAAATTACACCTCAACACTTTAAGTAGAACAGTTCACGAAAGATTTTAAGTAGAACAGTTCTACCGAAAAATTACACCTCAACACTTTAAGTAGAACAGTTCTACCGAAAGATTACACCTCAACACTTTAAGTAGAACAGTTCTACCGAAAAATTACACCTCAACACTTTAAGTAGAACAGTTCTACCGAAAAATTACACCTCAACACTTTAAGTAGAACAGTTCTACCGAAAAATTACACCTCAACACTTTAAGTAGAACAGTTCTACCGAAAAATTACACCTCAACCCTTTAAGTAGAACAATTCTATGAAAGTATTACAACTCAATATTTTCAATAGAACAGTTTATCAAAATATTACATCTCAACAGTTTAAACAGAAGTGTTCCAAGATAGTACTACAACTCAACAATTTAAACAGAACAGTTTTATGAAAGTACTACAAATCAACACTAAAAATAGAACAGTTCTATAAAAGTACTACAACTTAAAAGTTTAAATGGAACAGTTCTACGAAAGTAGAAAATTTCAACAGTTTAAATAGAACAGTTGTATAAATGTACTGCAAGTCAAGAGTTTAAGTAAAACAGTTGTATTAAATTAAAACACCTCAACAACTTCAAAAGAACAGTTCTAACAAAAAATTACATCTCAACAGTTTAAACAGAACAGTTCTATAAAAGTAATACACCTTAACAGATTAAATAGAACAGTTCTATGAAAGTAATACAACTTAACAATTTAAAAAGAATAGTTCTATAAAACTCTAACAGTTCATAAGTTTAAATACCGGTAACAATAAATAAAAGCCTTTGAAGGATAAAGTTCAGTTTTATAAACGAGGTCAATGTCACTATATTATTTGTTCCAAATAAAATATACTGAGAGGCATTAAAAACACAACAACGTACATACAGTTAAACAATTTTAATATGCTAGGTTAAACATAAGGTTTGAATGAACATATCATGAAATCATCATGTCTTTGCACTACACAATATTCAAATTTGGTTAGAAGATGCACACAAACAGTTCAATCAGGATTTCAACGTCCAGAACACTAATAATGGGTATGACCTTCTTTGACGCCAGAAGAGCCTAGATCATGCGTGGCATAGATGTCATCAGATTGTTAAGCTGCTTCTGGGGGATGATGTCCCACTCGGCCAGAGGTGCTGCACGTAGTTCAGCGAGAGAGTTGGGGGCAGGATCCCGATAATGGATGCGCTGATCCAGAATGTCCGAGAAATGTTAAATGGGTTTCATATCGGGCGAATATGGAGGCCAGTCCAGAACATTCACATTGGTTTCATTCAAACAATTTGTACACACCCTTGCCATGTGCGGACGTGCGTGAAGGTGCACCCCAATGTGTGCCGCGACCCTGGTTGGTATCATACCTGTCAATAACATCCCAACCGCCTGATCGCTGCTTTCTTGTGTCAGACGTGACATCTTTTTTTTTGGTGAAATTAAACTTTTAAAACCCTGTATTTTATAGGCGGAAGGACCAGTGTGTACTGCATACAATAGTTTTTGCATATTCTCACATTATGTACAACAGCAAGGAGTGGGTACGTTTTGACCGGTTTATATACTGACACGTGATCACGCTGATTAGATGATCTGAACTACTGTATTGTTTTCAGAGAATACTCATAATTAAAACTCAGGCGTGTTTGCACCGTTATTTCTCAACCTGTATGAAACAACTCATTTTGTTACTTGTTGCGTTTGCAATGTCGCTAAGTATATAAGTGATTTCTATTAAAATAATTTCCAGTTTTACAAAATATTCCAAATGATAGTTTAAATCGTAAAAAAAATATTGTCAGAAGTGTATGTTATGAAACATGATTTTGTTATTTTAAGTGACTTTAAAATGAGACAAAATGTAAAATAAACTTTTTACTTCGATATCGACATACTATGATAATAGGGCTGATAACCATGTATTTTAAGATGAAGAAATGGTCATTACATTACCTACAGTTGCTGATGATATCAAGGTGTTGAGTGTTGCTGACTGTAAAGAGGATGTTGATGACTTACAAAAGAATTTAGATTTTATTGAGTTGGGCAAGTTACACTGCACAACAAGTTTTTTGGAAACGTTTTGCTTCCTGAAAAGTTTTTGTTGATTGTGACATATACATGGTGGGTATGCACAAATATAGTTTTGGTTTTGCTTCATCACGTAGAAGCTCTGAGAAATAGACACTTAATTTTTTATCGGCAATAACGTATTCAATTGCGTTTATGTTTCTAATACGCGATTAAGTTCAATGTAATTAAAAGTGTTTTGCTCCTGATTTTCGTTTGTATTCAATGTCCGGTGCATCACGATGCAGTGTCCAACAGTAGTCAGCAAGTATTGACAGATTCCAGTTGCCCTGATATCGTTTTTCCATTGTAGCAATGTCCTGGTGAAACTGAAGATTTCAATGAAACGGTACGTGATTGGCAAATCTGGATGTGATTTTCATGATCAGCAGCCAAAAATCTATAAGGAACACCCAACACTGTTCAAGAAGCAAAAACTTTGTTGTGCAGTGTAAATGGCAAATTGGTTTCAATTACGATAAATGTTGTAATATATTGCATGTAGGTTATCATAAGTTGCTTTATAAGTAGAATTTGGACGGGAATAACCCTAATAGTGTCATGAAAGAAAATATCTCGGTGTAACGGTTAATCAGTCTCTAAAGCTATCCAAACAGTGTGCTGTTGCTAGTGGTATAGAAAATAAGAAGTTAGATTTTATCTACAAAAATAAGGTTAGGTCACATTTGGAACATTGTGTTCAGTCTCGTGCTCCTTAGGAAAGACAATGAATTTTTGGAAAGGGTTTAGAGTAGTGTTACTAAAATGGTATGTAGAATGGATAGGTTGTCATATGAAGAAAAATTAAGATATTTAAAATTTGTTTTCTTTTTTAAAAAATAAGATTTAGAGGGGATCTGATGAAGTGTTGAAGATTGTAAAAGGAATTGATAATGTTGATGCATCAACACTTCTCAAATTACAAGAATTATAGAACTAGGGGACACAAATACAGACTTAGATAAGGTAAAAGCCATCTTCAGGTAAGATAAATTTATTTTTTAAATAGGGTGATTTGCCTGTGAAATAGATTGCCTTTGGATGGTGTAGAGGCAGTAAATATTAGTTAGTTTGAAAGAGAGTTTGATAGATATATGAATGATAAGAACTGTTTTTATGTTTTTAAATTTGGCATAGAGGGTGGAGAACAGCCAATATGGACCAACAAGTTTTTGTTGTCCCTAAACATTGTTATCGCTATGTTGTATGAGAACAATTAGTTTCTTGTTAATGTTTACTGTTTCCAACTATAACTAAAGTTATCTGTTGAGTAAAGAGTGTCAGTTTTGTTCAGTTAAAAACATTATTAGTTGAAAAAGAGATATGCCGCAAAACTATAGCTGCTGACTAACACACAGGTTCAGTAGAAAGACAACTAGTATTTTACGCAAGCATGCACACAATATTTTTAAAAGTTTAATAAATCTTTGTCCTTTTTGATTCACATGGAGGCAGTAAATATGAGTCAGTTTAAAAGAATGGTTGATAGATAAATGAATGATAAGGGCTGATTTTACGATTAATTTTTTTCTTAGTTTGGCTGAGAAGATGGGACAGCCGAGATGATCAACTGGTCCCATATCGTCTCTGAACATTACATTACGTTCTTTATAAAATTCAGTGAGACAGTTTGTCAGTGGAAAATATTCAATTATAGCTTCGTAAAAAGTTATTCTCTTTCCTTATGAACTAATGTTTAGAAACAACGTTTCCTGTGATTTGAATAAATAAGCCCAGTACGTCGTTAGAATCTTGTTAGTTAACACTTAAAAAAAAAAAAAGACACTTGTTTAAGTAGGTTAAAGTATCAAACATTATAAACATTTCAATTTAAATAAAACTAATAATTTAATACTTTATACAACACATAATAAAAATCTTTAAGTAACAAATTCTTATGCAAAAAACTAAATAGAAAACAAACTGTCTCCCTAGTGGCTTAGCAGTAACTTAACAAGTTTACGATGCTAAATGTTGGATTTAGAAAAAACGTGGTGGCAGAACATAGATACCTATTGTGTAGCTTTAGGCTTAACAGTCAAGCAGTATACTTAATTATACCAAGAAATGAAACTTTAAATTGTACTAAATCCAACATATGTTTACGTTTTATAATTACGAAATTAAGTCTTTCATAAATTACACTAATTAAGAAAATATTGTATTGAACAGGATTACTTGCTTTGTTAGTTTTAAAAAAAATTATCAAAATTTTAATAAATCCATTTTCAAAGCACTTACGTGCCATCTGTAATGTGTCCGTCATGAATGTTCATACCTGGTATTTAGTGTTATAAGCTGAGACAGTGGGGAACCACTGGGAAACATTCACTCGCAATTACAAGCTAATTGTTTAACATAATTATCTATAAACTGAGATATCCAGATGCCACCTATAATTTTATTTGTGGTTTAACAGTTTATAAGTGTAAAATAACTGTTTTAGCAGAGGACATAGTTTCATAAAATGTTAAATATGAGATTATTAATATAACGTTAACTCAATAGATGGCGACAATAATGGAAAACTTAAATAGCGACGACAATGATCAGTGCCACTGAATTTAAAATTCTGCATTCCTTTGCCTCTAAATAAGAAAACATAAGTACATAAGGAAAGAAACACCCACACACACACGTACTTATAAATATCGCAAAATTGTTACATTAATTAAAATGAACGAGAATGAAACGAAGCAGAGAACCTTCCTTACCTTTCATATTTTCAAAAAAAATTCACAACATTATAACTGTTGCACTTTAAATAGATAACAATAAAACTAGGGTGAAAACTACAATGTCAAGGTACCTTTATATGAAAGGAATCAAGGAAGGTGGTTAGAAGGATCCACAGAGCAATAGGGGATATATCATCCATTAGGTTTAACATTTATTCACATGCATCGCATTTGGTACACCTAAGCTCGGCATGGTCAGATGGTTAGGGTGCTCGACTAGTAATCTGATGGTTGCGAGTTCGAATCTCTGTTGTACCAAACATGTTTACTCTTTCAGCCATAGATACATTATAATGTGATGGCCAATACTACTATTCGTTGGTAAAAGAGTAGCCCTGGAGTTGGCGGTTGGTGGTGATGACTAGCTGCCTTCCTTCTAATCTTACACTGCTAAATTAGGGACGGCTAGCGCAGATGTCCCTCGTGTAATTTGGCGCTAAATTAAAAAACAAACAAACTAGTGGACCTGGTAAAGGCTGATGGTTAAAGCACTTGTTTCGAAATTTTCTTAGCGCGGTTTCAAAATCCGTTACAAAACATACTGGAACTTGAAAGCATGGGGTAGCGAGCACAGGTATATTTTGCACGAAATTCAACAAAGAATCTCTTCTTTGAGGACAAAATTAAACAATAAGAAAAGATATGGGTACACAAGCTCGCAGCTGTAGTAAAGTAGCTACTTTTAACGAAATTAAGAAAATATAAATAAAGTCAAACGGGCTGAAACAAATGAATCAAAATGTTTATTGAAGTTTTTTATCAATTGTCCTTCCGCCCTTTGTTTATTTGTGCACTAGAGTTCATGATAAGGAAATACAGACTAATGTTAAAATACGATAGAAAAACACCGCTTGTCCTGTGCCTGTGTGAGTGTTTTCTTAAAGCAAGGCCACATCGGGCTATCTGCTGAGTCCACCATTTGTGCTGCGTATGTGAATGTTTTCTCATAGCAAAGCAACATCGGACTATCTGCTGAGTCCTGTCTTATATAAACTTATGTAATATAGACAATAGTACCATTAAATCTATAACTACAGAATTTATGAAAAGTCGTTTCAGCCAAACACGGCATTTTGTTTTGTTTTTGTTTGTTTGTTTTTCAAGGAAAAGTGTGTAGCTAACCACAAAGCTAAGAATTGGGATATCTGTTCTGTGCCCGCAACGAATACTGAAACCGGTTTCTAGTATAATATATCCTTCCGACACACCGCTTTGCAACTGGGAGCGTTTATTATATATAATATTATTATTGTATTAGAAAGACGATCTGGAATAATCCGTTTTCATCAATTTACCAGAAACTGAAGTAAGGCTTAGTGCTCTATAAGGAACTGACGTGAGACCTAGTGCACTTTAAGGAACTGACGTGAGGCCAAGTGCTCTATAAGGAACTGACGTGAGGCCTAGTGCTCTATAAGGAACTGACGTGAGGCCTAGTGCTCTTTGGGTAGTCCTGTGTGAGAAGTTAATGCGTTTAGTACCGTTTCGTAACTATGTTTTATATATGTATAATTTATCAGATTTCTGAAAGACACTGATGCACTATACCAAACCGTTTCATTTACTTGATTTTGTGTCCTGAGTCTTATCAGGAATGTACTGCGTTCTACCACATCCAGTCGAATTCAGAAACAAATGTTTTATGCTAACCTAACACAAGTAAAATTTCGTACGCACAGAGATATCGGAAGTGACTCTGTTTATGGAATATTAAGAAAGTAATCTCAGTATATAACCTTAGGCCTTTTTTTTTATATAATGTGAAACATTCACTTAGTATAAAATACTTGGTAGCAGTACCTATTTTGCCCCTGAAGAAGAAAACGCTCGGGTTGTAGGGTTTTATTCATTTTTATCAAGACTTCTTGAACTTGCGTGCTTTTCTAACATCATGGATGGTAGCAGTACTATCTATATAGTTACTGGTATTCTGAAATAGTTATAACTAAGTAAAACTTTCGTTCCATCAAAGAAACACAATATTTACTTTATGATTTTCAAAGGTTTATTTGTGAAAGTTTTTTTTTTTTCTGATAAGGTTCTATCATATAAAATAGAAGAACATTTTAACTGGAAAACGTAACATGTCTTTTATAGATAAACACTGGATAACAGAATATTGTTAAAAAGTCATAGCATCAAGTATATATTCAAGACTACTTTTTTACAAGTAAATAAATCTTTAGTAAGGATGTTCACTGGCAGGTACGCAGTATGATGTAAGAATAAAAAGAGATCGTGACAACAAATGACGTCATTCCCTAACTCCAGGCGTCACTGAGACCACGTCTCGTGAACGTATTGACAGCATACGCAGCTTGCTAACTGGTTGCTATGGCAACAATTGTTTTCGAGAGAAGTCAAGAAAACCAAAATTAAGTACAACTGTCTCTGATGTTGTGAATAATCGTAATTTATCCGTAATGGGTCAATTTTAAATGATTAACATTCAAGACAATCAATGAAGTCACGTGAAAGAACGAAATGAACTATTCTATTATATTTATTTTTGATAGGTTCCCACTGAACGTATTAAAATTAACTTCGAAATTGTTGTTGTAAACTCCATATATAATAAATAAATCATTAAGGAACACACCTAACAAACAAATTAAATATACAAACTAAAATATATTACCGAACTGTAAAAACAGAAGTAAATACGTAAGCTGTGTAAATAAACACAAAACCTTAAATCAACGTGTCGAAAATGTGTTCACATACAACTTGCTTATCGTTTCTTAGAAGAAAAACCTGATGCGGCAAGTTCATCTATACAAAAAGTATTGGATATCGTAATTCTAAAATACAGTCAAATAGTTGAGTGTAAAATAGGAGGGGGAAAAAACTAGGTTTGAAGCATAAGGTTAGTGTAAAGGGCTTTGTTCGGAAAATCCCAGGTTCGAGATGTAATATGACGAATAACAAGTTCTATGATTCTTAAAAATATAAGATAGAATATAAGAGTTCGTAAAATTCAAACACATTGGTTCGTGAGTTGAGAGATATCTCTATAGAAATTATAATGATTTCTTCGGAGTGTCTCCAAGATGGTCTTTGTTTGGTACGGGGTTGGAATTAATGCCTTAAACATGGTCTAGAACTGTGGAAACGATATATCCTGCTTGTATTTCATGGCATCAACAATAATGTCTTCTTACACTTAACGTAATAAGGCTACCATTAATCGTGAAAGAAAAAAGGTATTTTAATCGAATAATTGGCTTTGATGCTCTTTAACAAAGAGACAAAAATTAAAAACAACAAACGAACTGCTAATAGTATCCAGTATACTGCTTGGTTTCAGATATTCATGCAAAGCTCTACAAAGGTAATTTGCATAAGCCGTCCTTAATTTTGAAGTGATAGACTATAGGATTAGTCAATCGTGCCCATCGTGAATTTGTGAGTCACCGTAATTGGCCAGTGGAATCTGACTGTTACTTTTGTAATGCACCTACAGCTCTATATTGCGGAACAGCAATTAACACAAGCAACGAACCTTTGTATTCACGGTCCCGTGTTTAAATACTACATTAAACAAATGCCTAAAAAAAGACGTGATAAATCACAAGTACTTGTTATCTTGGCAAGATGCGGCTCTATTAATTCGAGTGCTTCCCGTTGAAATATTGTCTTTTTTTTTCAAGGTTTATCTCCAAAACTATTTATTGTTAAATCTGTGATTTTCCAGCTGCATACAGAGTTAATGACATAACTGACAAATATCAAAAAACAGTATTCATACATATATATATATGTCAATTAAGTGACGAATATAAAAAATAAGCATACATAAATACAGTTACGACAGAAAGTGTTCGTACCCCTGTGTCCCGAGTAGTTTTTTGCTCATAACTTAAAAGTATCACGATTAGGCTAATAGAAGTAAGGTTTGCTATAAATATTACACTAACACACATCTTTACATTTGTATGTAAATTAAACGACAAATAAACTGTTTATAAGCAAATAACCAAAAATAGCAGGAGCAGAAAGTGTTCGTACAGTTCAGAACATGTGAAAAAACTGATATTCCCGTGAAAATGTTGTTTGGTTTGGCGAATAAACCACATTATACCATTCCAGAACTAGACACTGGGTTCATAATTATTGGAATTTAGCCAGCAAAACATTTACTTCCGGCAATTTAGCGCCGACTCCGTCATTATCTGTTTCGTCATCATGGCGATCAGGAAACAACTGTCCATTGATTTAAAAAACCGAATTATTGTAAAATACAAGTCTCATGTGTCTCTTTCCGGTATTGCCGCACGACTTAACGTGCCGAAATCTACTGTTCAAAGCATAATTGCCAAGTTTAAGCTTACAGGATCAACTGCTAACCTCCCTCGTTCCGGACGCCCCACCAAAATTTTAGAGAGAACCAAGAGGAAGGAAATTAGTAGGAATCTTCGTTTAACACGTAATGACATACACAAACTGGTAAGGGAAACTGGGATTGAAGTAAGCACTTCTACAGTTACGAATATGTTACGCTTTTCTGGGTTCAAAGCATGCCGTCCTCGTAGAACTACATATTTAAAGCCTGTTCATTTAGAAGCACAACTGAGGTATGCAAGAAAGCATGTAGATAAACCCTTTACCTATTGGAAGAGTATTCTTTGGTCATACGAGACGAAAATCGAGCTTTTCAGGCAAAATGATGTTCGCAATATTTTCCGTAAGAAGAGAGAACGAAATCTTTCAAAGAACACCATCTCTACAGTTAAACACGGAGGTAGCTCTATCATGCTATGGGGTTCCTTCAGCTCTTCTGGTGTAGGCAGCCTTCACCGCGTCAATGGAATCATGAAAAAAGAAGAGTACGTTGATATATTAGGCACTTATATCAAGAATTAGCACGGCAATGACTCTAAGCACACATCGAAATATGTGCAGTCCTGGTTGCAGAGGAACCATATAAACGTTCTGGAGTGGCCATCGCAGTCACCCGATCTCAACTCAATTGAAAACGTTTGGCATGAGTTGAAGACTAGGGTTCATCAGCGTCATCCGAAAAACTTGCAAGAGTTGGAGGCCTTCTTTAAAGAAGACTGGAAGAAAATACCAGTCGAGTACTGTCAAACAATCATGGAGGGCTATGAGGAGAGATTGCGCTAAGTAATTCACCTGAAAGGCTACACAACTGACCATTAAAGTAGACGCACGAACACTTTCTGCCCCTCCTATGTTTGATTATTTGCTTATAAACAGTTTATTTGTCATTCAATTTACATAAAAATTTATGTAGATATGTGTTAATATAATATTTATAATATAATATACTTTCATTATCCTAATCATGATATTTTTTAAGTTATAAGGAAACAACTACTCACGACGCAGGGGTACGAACACTTTCTGTCGTAACTGTATATGTGTGTGTGTATGTTGAGATCTTTAAAGTTATTGGATTGTAAATATCTTTGTCTGTCGTCTTCCAATCAAAAATCTTTCTTTTGTTCTTCCTTATTTAGCGAGTGGTACAATACAATAGTCAGCTGTTGTTGTTTTCGAATTAAGCACAAAGCTACACAATGGGCTATTTGTGTCTGCCCACTACGGGTATCGAAACCCGGTTTTTAGCGTTGTAAGTCCACAGACATACCGCTGAGTCACTGGGGGGCCATAGTCAGTTCTAACAGGCTAAGTTTACATATATATTACAGTTAAAGTTGTACAGCGCTAAATTAATCCTATTGTAAATAATTTATTAAAAACAAGGACCAGCTTTTAAATGACTCCACTTGCTTCGGTGTTCTACAGTAAATGATTTATTAAAAACAAGGACTAGTGTTAAAATGACTCCACTTGCCTCAAAGTTCTTACGCCACAATCCTCATTAAGAACATCGGAACATTTTTGGACTGGTCTCTGAGTTTAATTAATTATCTATTGCGGAATCATTTTAGTGTTGACACACATTTCAATTGTATCTATTTACGAGCACTGTTTTAAATAATTTAGGTAAAAAATATTAAGATAGTCGATATCCTAGAGAGATGAACTCAGCAAGGCCTTGACTTTAATAAAATAGTGCAAATTCGTTGAGCTATAAAAGGGACTATATTCTATTCACGTTTTTTTTTTCAATTATTTTTACAACCTCTGCGTTTTTTCACTGAAATAATTCGAGCATCGGAAATATATATTTCGAGCTCTTAGCTTTAATGTGATAGGATATATACGGTGTATTCTTCAACGCCTTCTACTACAGTACGGCTTAGGCAGCAAAGTCACCAATGAAAGTCCATCAATGTGCGTAATGGCGTCGTTTAGTCTGTTAAAAAATTAAAAGTCATTAAATATTAGGCTCGGCAGTTATGACGTTCTAAAATATAACTACAAGTATTGATAATAATGATAAAATAAAACTGAAAGCGAGTCAGTAGAGGCCGCGGAACGATGAGTTAGGATAAGTTTTACATTTATGAACAGCATCCACACTAATACAATAAGATAAAATAGAAGTAATGCTCTTCAATGAATGCCGTGTTTATCATTGTGATGTGTTTTCTTATAGCAAAGCCACATCCGGCTTTGTGTTGAGCTTACCGAAGGGAATAGAACTTCTGATTTTAGTGTTGTAAATCTGTAGACATACCACTGTACTAGCACGCAGCTTGTTTGTTATTACATAAAGTGATTGTTGTCTGTCCTTTTCTTTGTTATTTATGTGTTTTTAACACATACGTTGTTGTTTTGAATTAAGCACAAAGCAACAGAATGGGCTATCTGTGCTCTGCCCGACACCGGTATCGAAACCATGCTTTTAGCGTTGTAAGTCCTCAGACACACCGCTGAGCCACTGGGGGGATTGTACCATATACGTTAAATAATTAAAACATAGTTTTGTAGGGTGATGTCGAGTTTGTTACCAGTTAACGTGATTATTGTATGCCTTCTTCTTTGTTACTTATATGTTTTTAACACATTCATTAAATAATTAAAACACAGTTCTGTAAGGTGACATTGAGTTTGTTACTACATAATGTGATTATTGTTTGTCCTTTTCTTTGTTGTTAATATGTTTTTAACATGTACATTAAATTATTAAAACATGATGCTCTAATATATTATATATAATAATATGGCTATCTTGTGGATTTCAAAGGTCATTTATATTTCTTTAAGTTACTGATAAAAAATAAATTTACAAACTTATGATAATTTTACTTTTACATTTGTTTGTCTTTGTGGTATCCACATAAGTATGTTGGTGCCAAAATATTTCAGTTTGTTGTTTTTTATAATAATGGACAAGAAAATAAACAGCCGGTTTTCATTTAACATACTAATGACAGTTTAATTTTTTTACATTTAAGCACAAACACACTTTTTACAGTTAATGTCATGAAAAGGACGCTTATTTATAAATTTTTCACTTTCACTAGTTTGACTTTATCCATATAACTATAATTTTCACAAATTATATTATTTATTTTATACTTTTTATAGCCAAATTTGTTATCTTTACATGGATAGTGTTACTTTGGGCAATGTTTCGTAGAACACCTACTGTTTCACTTTCACAATTCAATGCTATAACTACCATGACATATATATTATCGACTATTTGAATGAAATAGCTATTATAGACAAAAATATACTTTACATACTATTATTGTAACGTTTGTTTGTTTTGAATTTTGCCTAAAGCGACACGAGAGCTATCCGCGCTAGCCGTCCCTAATTTAGCATTGTAAGACTAGAGGGAGATAGCTAGTCATCACCACCAACTGCCAACTCTTTGGCTACTCTTTTACCAACGAATAGTGGAATTGACCGTCACATATAGTGCCCCCACGGCTGAAAGATCGAGCATGTCTTAACCACCTGGCCATACCGGGCCTTCTGAAAAACTAGAGGGAAAGTAGCTAGTCATCGCCACCCATCGCCAATTCTTGGGATACTCTTTTACCAAAGAATAGTGGGATGGAGCCCCACATACAACACCCCTACGGTTGAAATATCAAGCATGTTTGGTGTGAATGGGATTCGAACCTGTGACTTTCAGAGTGAGAGACGAGTGCCTTAACTACTTGGCCATGTCGGAGCCTTATTGTAATAAAGAGAGCGCTTATTTTGCTACAACAAAGTATAACAAATTAATGAATTACTGTTTATGTACACATTTTTATAAAACATTCACTTAAAGGATAAAATTCCTTCTTCAATAGACTTTCAGAATGTTTGACGTCAAGCTTGTTATATAGTCACCTGGTGGTAACGAATTACAAGATTGACCTTGTGTTTGTCTAAAGTAAGTAACACTTTTGTTTGTACAAATAAGAAGTTATATTTTCTTATGATTCATTTAAACTCATCAGTTTCTCAAATTATAAATCAGGGGAATATGTCAAATGTTCTTTTGGTAAAATGAATTGTACAATTTAGTGTTTTTATAAAGGAATTATATTTCGTTATGCATATTACAGGGCAAAGGTCATCCACAAAGTCTTTCACAAACGCTTGCACACATAAATGATGCCATCTTGCTTAAACATTTTCGCAAGTCAAACTGTATCAAGTGAATTGTAAAAAATCATGAAATTTTCAAATACACATTTGTAAACACAGATAATAAATAACGAATTAAAATATAAACGTTAAACCTAAATACATTCTAAATGTTTAGCAAACTAATACACAAAATTGGCCTAGAAACACTTGCCAAGCACTGGAGTCAGTTCAAGATATCACTGGACTAAGCTTATTTTCTATCTCATGATAGAAATCCATAAAATAGTAAAGAATTCTTCAGGCTATAAATGAACAGTGCATAATATCCTCTTTTTTATTCATTATAAGTATTTCATTCAATTTCAAACTGTCACCTTGCAGTACAACTTTGACTTCACAAGTGGGGTGGCTGACCTTAGAAATATTAGAATGTAAAACCTTCACCGAGATATTCTTAGAAAATTTCCATACGCTAATGAAAAATAGGTGGAACTTTAACTTGACCTTAAATGTCGACAGTCTTTATTCTGTTCTCACAGAATAACGTATAACAGCTTGTAAAGTTTAGTCTTGTAACCACAAGAGGATCAGGTGACAGCAAAACTAACAGTTAAAAAAAAAAAATCTAAATAAAAATATAAAACTTAGATAATACAAAAGTTAAGGTTATTACGTAATATATTCATATTAAAGAAGTTTAATTAACTTCTGAATGTAGCTCGGTGATATAAACAGAAAGGTTTTAAAATGGCGTCGGTTAAATATATGGTGACGCTTGTGTTAACAAAACTTCAAGTACTATAAGCATAATAACTTATAATTTTATTAGATTAGTTTTCCTACAAATTACATTCATTCTAACTCAGTAAGTAAAATTTTTTTTTAGTTTATAAACGATGATGAACAATCGGTCAAAAGCTATTTAAAAAAATAAAATTTTCTTAGCTGAAGACAGCTTCTACTTTGACTAGACCTATGTTTGTGGATCCGGTATGGCCAGGTGGTTAAGGCACTCGATTCGTAATCCGAGGGTCGAGGGTTCGAATTCCTGTCACACTAAATGTGCTCGCCCTTTCAGCCGTGGGGGCGTTATAATGTAACGGTCAATCCCACTATTCGTTGGTAAAAAAGTAGCCCAAGAGATGGCGGTGGGTGGTGATGACTAGCTGCCTTCCATCTAGTCTTACACTGCTAAATTAGGGACGGCTAGCGCAGATAGCCCACGTGTATCTTTGCGCGAAATTCAAATAAACAAACCAAATCTATGTTTGTGTCCTAGTTCTATAATTATTGACGCTAAGTATGACAATGTTGATGCATCAACGTCATTAATTCATTTTACAATTTTAAACACTTCAATCAGATCCTCTCTACCTCTTTTTTTCATGAGAAAATAATTTTAAGGATCTTAATCTCTCCTCATATGACAACCTTTGCATCTCAAAGCCATTTTGGAAACCCACCTCTGAACTCTTGTCAACAAATCAATGCCTTTCTTAGAGTAAAAAGTCCAAGACTGAACACAATGCTCCAGATGTGGCCTAACCAATGATTCATACAATGAAATTATAACCTCTTTAGATTCGTATTCAACATTTCTGTAGATACAACCTAAAATCAATACACTGCTTAGATGGCTTCAGAGACTGATCAACCATTACACCAATATCCTCTTCCTTCATGACACTGAAGGAATTCCCGTCTAAATTATATTTTATAAATCAAATTATAATAATTCACATGCAATATATTGTACTTATTGTAATTAAAACCCATTTGCCATTAATTTGTCCAGCTCACTAAATGATCTAAATCCCTTCGTAAAGCTGCAGCATCCCCTTCACAGCCAACAGTAACAAAGACCTTAATCAGCAAATTTAGGTATTTTATTGACCACTCCTTCATCTATGTGTTAGTTAAAACAGATAATGTTTTGTTTGAATGAATATAGAAAAAAAACTTTATCTGACTCACGGTTTTAATAAAATAAGAAGGTGATTAAGAAGTCAGAAAAAGTTTATTAAACCAAAAGTTAAACAAGTCGCTATCTATGTATTTATATCATACTTGATATTGAAAAGAGAAGGTTCAAACGCGCCCTCTGGTTCAACTTTGTGAATTTATGATGTCATGTTTCTGGTGTTATCATCGTCTCTAATCCTCCCCACTACCTGAGATTGACATAGGTCCGATAACCATTAAGTTCTTTGATGCTTGGTTTGATGGGTAGGCATAAGGTAATAACTTGTTGTTACGACCAGCGATTTAGGCTTGCAATTAATGGTTTTGAACACAGATTTTAAAAAAAATTTAGCAACGTATGTAATCTTTTTAGTCAGTTTTCCCTCAACAAATCATTAGTTATTTACAAAATGGGCTATTCAATATGCCTAAGTGAATGATTTTTAACACTCAGCCACAAAGAATGATTTTTAGTGCCTAGACCTAGTCCGTATCGACATTCACTTTAAAAATATTAAAAATTCGCTAATCATAAACTTACATACAATTTTGTTTGGGTGTTTGCTTCGTTACCAAATCAAAATAATAAGAAACACTCTTTTGACAGTTTCAACAATTTCAGGTAAAATGTAGTGGTGTATTGGTTAAAACTTGTGGGTGTGACTGATAAACCTTGATAGTAACTACAAAGCTGAAAAAGACAGATATTGTTTACGTTTTATCATGCAGTCATGTAAACCAGTAGTATGAGTTAGTATCTGAAATTAAACAACGCAGATACTTTTTTAACTTTATTATCGCGCTATGGAAACCAGTAACCTGAGATTGCAGCTATGAGGTTGAACAATACAGGTTTTCAGTTTTATCATGTAACTTTGAAAACCGGTAGTATGTGATGATAGTCGAAACTGCACAACCCTAATTTTTTTTTTTATACAATTAAGGAAACCAGTACTCTAGAACGGCTGATAAAACCAACTAGTTCAAGTATTTCTCAGTTGTATCGGGTAACCATGGAAACCAATATATTGGTATGGTAAACAAAAATTAAGAACGCGTGAGTGTGTGAGTCTTGTCATGTAACCATGAGAACCAGTTTTTTGGGATGGCATCTAAATACTAGAATATTATGTATATTCCAGTTTTATGAGTTTCTGCAAGGCAGCAAGAAAGGCAGATTTTCATATCTTATGATATCAGCCTATCAAGATATATCTTATATACGTTATAGTCTCCAATCAAACAGATTTAGCTTTTCTTCGACGTACCTTATTTAGTAGACACTTCTCAGTAAAATATATATATTCATAATGTTTGTTTTACTCCAAACTTTTTAATAAAAGATGTATATACTCATAATGTCCAGTTTACTCCAAACTTCTCAGTAAAAGATATATACTTATAATGTCTATTTTATTCTATACTTCTTAGTAAAAGATATACAGTCAGTGTCTGTTTTACTCCACACTTCTTAGCAAAAGATATATACTCATGGTGTCCGGTTTACTCCAAACTTCTCAGTAAAAGATATATACTTATAATGTCTATTTTATTCTATACTTCTCAGTAAAAGATATACACTCAATGTCTGTTTTACTCCACACTTCTTAGCAAAAGATATATACTCATGGTGTCCGTTGTACTCCAAACTTCTCAGTAAAATATATATACTCATGGTGTCCGGTTTACTCCAAACTTCTCAATAAAATATATACAGTCAGTGTCTGTTTTACTCCACACTTCTTAGCAAAAGATATATACTCATGGTGTCCGGTGTACTCCAAACTTCTCAGTAAAATATATATACTCATGGTGTCCGGTTTACTCCAAACTTCTCAGTAAAATATATACAGTCAGTGTCTGTTTTACTCCACACTTCTTAGCAAAATATATATACTCATGGTGTCCGGTTTACTCCAAACTTCTCAGTAAAATATATACAGTCAGTGTCTGTTTTACTCCACACTTCTTAGCAAAATATATATACTCATGGTGTCCGGTTTACTCCAAACTTCTCAGTAAAATATATACAGTCAGTGTCTGTTTTACTCCACACTTCTTAGCAAAAGATATATACTCATGGTGTCCGGTTTACTCCAAACTTCTCAGTAAAATATATACAGTCAGTGTCTGTTTTACTCCATATTTTTTAGCAAAAGATATATACTCATAATGTTAGGGTTAATATACACACCTCAGTAAAGTTATACCTCAAAATACCTTCTTTATTCTATCTTCTCACTAATAATTGTAGAAGTTCTGTACCACATCAGAGGCTTCATCCCGAGTACCAATACTTACACAAATGACTAAAGAAGCAGTATACGTGTGGCTTACTTCGGTTAACCAATTCTCTGAAATTACAAATAAAATTTTTTCTTACATAAAGGGAACACTTTGTAGAGAGAAAACTGATAAATAGAGGAACAACACCAGAGGGTATGAGGCAAGTTGATTGACTTACAACGCTAAAGTCTAGGGTTTGTTTTGTTCTGGATTGACAAACTGCCGATAGCCTGTTGTGTGCTAAGACAAACACATAAACGAAACTACGATTTTTTTTTACTAAGCACGCTCAAATAAATAGAAATAAGTGATTGTGAAAAAAAACACATTATAACAAATATGTTACTGAACACAGACTGAATGCGCATGTCGATACCGCAGCTTGCATGTGGGAAATGGATTTCTGTTAACGCCAAGTAGTGGATGAACAGATAATAACACTCATAGCATTTAAAAACTGTTTTACGTTACTTATTTTCCAAGAGAATGAAACATTTTCGACTTTATATTAAACTGCGTTAACCTCGTAATATTAGGTCACGTAATATACAGGGTTTTTATTGATTTCAGTTTCATTAATAGCAGGTCAGGATTGGATGAAACTAGTTGTCGTATGCAACCAAAAGGACTGAGTACATGACTGGTACGTTTCTTATCCTCACTGTTCGGAAAACTTCAGCTTGGTGTTCATTGTCAGGACCGTGGTTGTCATGGCAAAACGTCTGTGGCGCCCCCTGTGATGGTGTATCAGCTTTCCCGAGGAATGCACAAGTGTTTAGTTGGAGTGTTCACCACAGAAGTAGCTTGAACGCACTCTGCGAGCTCTGAATAAACAGAATTACCACCTTCGAGTTAGGTATGTTTTTCGTTTTTATTCCTTATAAAGCAAGATATAACGTAGGAATGAGGGTGTGTTGGTAGACAGTTTTATATTTGTGCTTTAACTTTTATGAGGAAATAAATACTCTACGCAACACAATAACAGTAGTTTGTATACTACTGCCACCTGGCTGGGCAGTGGATTGATTCTTATTTAACTATAACTCCAGATTATAGAGCCTTTTCTCGGAAAATATAGCAGTGATATTGGTTACCTACATAAAAGTAAATAATTCGAAGGAACAGCGGATATTTCAGCTTTAATTTTCCGAATATATCTACCGCTAATGTAGAGTTGTTGTTTTTCCAAACACATTCAAAACAAGAGATAAGAAGAAATAATTATGTTTAGCTGTTTATAAATTATTCTATGTCTGCCAGGAAGGTTGGAGCTTACAACGCTGGAAGGTTAAGAGGTTAAATTCCTGTGATGGGCTCAGCACAGATAACTTATCGTACATCTTTGTGCTTAACAAAAGACAACTAAACTGTGTTGATCTAATAATTTGGGTCCAGCGAGTTTCTAGTGGCTAGTGTGCTCGGATTGTAAAGCACAGAGCTACTAGTTTGGGAAGAGTTGCATTTTGGGTACTCTGTAAGAGTGACGGTTGGATCTCACTATTCAGTTTGGCAAGAGTAGCCCAAGAGATGGCGATGGATACTATTGGCTAGCTTATGGGATAGCTAGCGGACATAGCCCTAGTGTAGCTTTGGACAAACATTTTGACACAAACAAACACTTTCTTTAATGTTTTTTTTTAAATCTTGCTATTCTTGTTTAATTGTCAAATAAACAAGTAAAAGAAAACTTTTTAAAAGAAAAGGAAGTAAATCTCTGGATGGCTAATATGTTTATATTTCAAAAACAAACAAAATAGGATGAGTGGCATTTCATCATCCATAAATAACAGCAGAAGTAACGTATAACAATATATATATAACATTTCAATCACAACTTACTTTAATTTACCCTATTTTTGTTTGTTAACATTCTACTGAGTGTCTGATGATACAAATGTCATCTCTCCTATCTTGTTTGCATTGGTTTATTGAAGGTTTGATATTAGTCATCCACACATTTACTTACAAAACTGAAAATATCTTTCTTTACGTGTATGTACAAAACTAGTGCTTATTCTACTGTTCATCACTGTTAGCTTTGTGCCAAGTGAGAATATAATGTTTGACTTTGTTAATTAAACGTGATGTAACGTATAAACAGAGAAATGAAATATATACTTTGTTCTACTGTTCATTATTATTATTACCTTCATATCCACTGAAATTCACACCTATTGTTTATTCAAACGATGTTTATTGAGATTTGTAGTCGTTTCATATCATTGTTACTTTCTTACACTTCTTGTTTAATACTTTCAAAAACAGTCTTATGTCGACTTTATTCGTCCAAGGGGACTCTCTCCTCTTACATTACAGACTCGTCAATTAAGTTTCTGTCCAAAAGGGAAATCTTTTGCAGGTAAAGAATTCAATTAACTCCACGTGGAGTCGTTGTTGTTCTTTTAACAAAAGACTTGTCCTCAGTGGATTGGACGTGCTGGCTTACGGCTGAGTTTATTTACAAAGGGGTGAACCACAGTCGTTCGTTCGGGATGAGCTGCGTATAGAACTTCTCATACGTTTTGTTCCAGTATTGTTTTTATATTGTTAAAACATTCCCAAAATTATATACAAAACAGCGTAGATTACTTAACCCTATTTGAAAGCTCTTATATAGAAACTTTTAAAGGTATTCGGTATTTTCAGTTTGAAAGACACCTTACATCATTATACATAGGTTAAGCGGACACATAGGCTCAGGAATAACTATTCTTAATTTAGCACTGCAGCCGGGAAAAATAGCAACACCAGCCTTTTACACGGCTATTCCTTACCAAAGAATTGGATAGACGACCATTTTTATAGTATTTCAACAGTTGAAGGTACGGAGAATACATAATGTTGGTTCCAGCTTTGGACCTCCAGATCCATTAGAGTCCACTCAGACCGAATTTCATTAAACAAATAGATAATATTTCGAATAATGAATGAGATATAACAACGTAACTATTATCGACAACTAACAGAGTTCAATATGACCAACAACTGTGACAAAAACGCAAACTTAAGAAATACAGGAACGTCTTTAGGTTTCTTCATTTCAACTAACGTTACATATGAGCGCATAAAAACATTTAAGTCCGTCAGAATTGTTGACGAGCAAGTCAGAAGTTTTGGATAATAAATATCAGTTATCGATTAGACGCAAGCATGATACACGTATTTACTGCTAATAAGCTATGTTAGTCAGTGAACTTTAATTGTTAGAACATTTTAATCGACACTACATTACCATAGCTGTTTTTTATTTACAATTTCTTTGGTAGTTTAATTCATCTTATTTTGTTATTTGTTTTTTCGAGTATGAACTTCAAAGTAATTCACAACTTTCGTCATATTATATATTATGATTTAGGCGTCCATTTACAGTGGTTAGCATTAACAACTTCTGTTCAAACGTATGTATACTATATGGTTTGGTTGTTTTGTTTGTCTCTTTTAGAATTTCGTGTAAAGTTACACGAGGGCTATTTGCGCTAGCCAGCCCTAATTTAGCAGTGTAAAAATAGAGGGAAGGCAGTTAATTATCACCGCCCACCGACAACTCTTGGGCTACTCTTTTACCAACGAATAGTGGGATTGATCATAACATTATAACGCTTCCATGACTGAAAGAGCCAGCATGTTTGATGTGACGGGGATTCGAACCCGCGACCGTCGGATTACGAGTCGAGTGCTTCAACCACCTGGTCATGCCAGGCCTGGAAATTCGTATAGACCTCTTGCATTTATATGGACAACTGCTGACTACGTTTCAGGGTTGGAGTTGAGATATTTTTTTTTATTTCAGAATTTTAGCACGAAGCTACACATAGGGTTATCTTAAAATTCCTGACACTTTCTGATCGATGGAATAGCTACCTTTATTATGGACGGCCCCGAAGAGCAGAACTCGTGTTTGTAGATTCGCATTCCGGGCACGCTATTGGCGATTGGTGACGCCTGGCCCAGCACAGGTTTTCACTTTTTAAAAACGCCCACCATGCGTTCTGATGCATTGTTGATAATAAATCGCTTTTATTGTCGTTTCAAGTGGGATTTTCACGTATATGTGTGTTTAGACTACTTAGGAACGACTTCGGAACCCATACCTTTAAACTAATTTGAAAACAGAGTTCGCTTACCTTAATAAAAAAATGCTTGTTTTTGACTAAAATACGAAACAAACGGTACATCTGCTTTATAATTGAACGCTAAACGTAATATGAATTCCTCTAAGAATGTGGTGCTAACATTAGGTTTAGAATGAATTAATAACTTTTAGTTTGAACTCTGCACAAAGCGAAACGAGCTATCCGTCTCCAATTTACCAGTAAAAGAATAGAGGGAAGGCAGCTAGACCACAAACCAGCCACTCTTTTACCAACGAATAGTGGGATTGACCGTAATCTTTATAACATCCCCACCAATGTGTTTGTTGTGATGGGGATTCGAACCCGCGACTCTCAGATTACGAGTCGAGTGCCCTAACTACCTGGTGATGATAGGTCATACAATATGAATCATAAATAAAATATAATTAATAAATTACACTCTCCCTACATACCTAACAAATAATGATACATAATGAATAAACACACCCCCACACTAAACAATAAATATTTTTTTTTTTTTTATAGATAAATAAATATATTGATGTACAATTCAAATTTGGCTAGCATTTTTGCCATTTTCTTAGAAGGTATATTATATATAATTATTTAGGCTAATGACCATAGACCTTGCGTTTCGATACCCGTGATAAGCAAAGAACAGATAGTCCATTTTCTAGAATTGAGCTTAAGAACAACCAAACCATAAGTATTTGTGAACTTTTGGTGTTTTCTGGCAGTATGACATCAAGTATTAAATTCAATATGCTGTATACTTTTAAGCACAGAGTTTCAGGAAATAACGTTAACGAAGTTCTTTACTTGTGTTTCACAAAAAGAGCGCTGAACTTCTGTTACAATAGCTGTTAGAATTCCATTAGACCAATAGCGTTTCACCCGCAGCATACATGGAATACTATGGCAACGTGACGCTGATCCAATAGAAATGTCAGTATCTTCAGAAATAAATCTCAATAACTTTGTTAATATATTTCCTGGACAATAGAAAAATAAATAAACAGAAATAAATGACCTCAAATATTCTATTATTTCACTTCTCGATACAGTTTTTCATGTGAGATTTAAAACTATGAATTAATGACGAACTTCGAATATTTTATGTTTTTAATATACAAAGTATTGAGTAGTAGCCGATATGGCGTCGCGGTGAAACAGGGTGTATGAGAACTACCCTGTGATCTTTTGGCGTTTTGAAGGTAGTTTTATGATTCTGAAGAGTGATAGCTTTGGGAAAAGGTATGTCACAAGTCCTTCCATCGTCAGAAGAATGTTACAGGACTGTTACGAAGTGGTAAGGCTCCGAAATCGTCTTCATATAATGTATAAAACTTCTACGTAACGTAAAAGTTTTATACAGATCTTTTTGTTAGAAGGCCCATTGTTCGAGCTGATATAGCTCTCTTTGTTAGATGGCCCATTTTTCGAAATCAGCTCGAAACGCATTTGGGTAGCGATAAGTCAATCACACAAGTGTATTAATTTTCATCATCAGAAAGCTTTTCTTAGAATCGAAAGCGGTGACATTTAATTGTATCAACATGTCCGTCTGGTGTTTACAATCACACAAGCAATAACCTTTGGGCTTTTGAGTTTTACCATGCAGAATGCAAAACATGAAATCATATCATCATGAGAAACTTTAGACTAATAAACTGTAAGGGTCATAATCATGTTCATGTCAGCAAAGCATTCCATTTAATATTTGGTGGAAATATAGAGAGCGTATATTTTGATCCCAGTGATTTAACATCTTTTAACGTCTGAGGCTTCGAAAATTTAGGCGTAACTAAACGCAAATGTTTCAGAATATAAACATTTTCTTTGTGTATATGGTTGTAGTCATTCTAGAGATAAGCTTATGAATGAAACTATAATTCTGTCTTTCAGCTATTTGCGTGAAAATAATTAACAATTCAGAAATAATTAAAATGTTTTACATACATTGAAGTTCGCGACGCCTTTTGTTAATCTTTTTATTAGAGGGTGGCGAGTGTGGCCTAGTAATTAGCGTGCCGAGCTGAAGTTCTGTGAAGCGCGTCCGTTAAAGCCCAAATAAAATCGCACTGTGCACTTTGGGGGAAGTAGATGTGTTATAAGAGCGATGGTAAAATCCCACTTTTAGGCCTGATAATAATAAATCAAAAATTGACAGTAGGTGGTGTTGACTAGCTGCCTTCCCTCGTGTGTTTCGCCACAAATTAGGAACAACAAGTGCAAATTAGATGTGGTGTAGTTTTGTACGAAATGCAGATGATCACATTTGTTCTGTACATTATGTTATTATATCACGTTCAGTGTCCCTCTTTCCTTTCATCATCTCTGCGATCATATAACTTTATTCCGTTTTTTATAACACTCGTCTGTTATACAGTTGACTTAATATGTTGAACTGTTGTTGAACTTAATGTGTTGAACAAAGCTACACGAGGGCTATCCGCGCTAGCCGTCCCTAATTTAGCAATGTAAGACTAGATGGAAGGCAGCTAGCTAGCCATCACTATCCACCGCCAACTTTTGGATTACTCTTTTACCAACGAATAGTGGGATTAACCGTCACATTATAATGTCCCCACGGCTGAAAGGGCAAGCATATTTGGTGCGACCGGGATTCGAATCCGCGACCCTCGGATTACTAGTTGAACGCCTTAACCACCTGGCCATGCCGGGCCTACGTGTTGAACTAAAGCAGCGCTCTCTACAGGGTAAAGTCACTTGGTTCTTATTTGGATCTTTTTATTTCTGGTAAAATCAACATTCTTAGAATCTGGCTCGTAAACCTTTTGGAGGCTCCATCTGGCCGGCATTGCCAGGTGGTTAGGGCGCTCGACTCGTAATCTGAAGGCCACGAGTTTGAATCTCCATCACACCAAACATATTCGCCCTTTCAGCCGTGGGTACGTTACAATATGACGATCTATTCCACTATTCGTAGGTAAAAGAGCAGCTCAAGAGTTGACAGTGGGTGATGATGACTAGTTGTCTTCCTTCTAGTCTTACACTGCTAAATTAGGGATGGCGAGCGCAGATAGCCCTCATGTAGCTTTTGGCGAAATTTAAAACAAATAAACAAGCTCCATCTACTGTTTATTGCAATGGCAAAACTTAACTTTCGCCAGGGGCAGTAGGTGGAGGGTAGGAAACTTTGGCCTCTTAAGATTTGCTGTTTGTTTTTTTAAACAACAACAAAAACGAATATTGGGTTTATTTTACCCCTTCGTCAGTGGCAGATATTTTCAGACTTCTGTTTGTACAAAAAAAAAAGCATTTTGATAGTAAAGGAGTCCAGCTTATAAAAGTTAAAGTTCAGTCATATGAGGATGATTCTTGAAGTAACAAAATCGTTTTCTCCCCAGTTATTAAGTTCAACCTAATAAATGAAAACCTTCTGACTATGATGACACTATTTAACTCTAATAAGACAAGTCAGCAATGTTAACCGTCAAAATCTGAGGACATTCTGAGAATTAATAAATACAATGTTGGTGATAAACCTCCTGCAATGCTTCTTTATATCTCGTTCATTTATTACCGATGTCAAGGTAGAAATATTATTGTTATTTTTTTACATATATTTGACATAAAAGTGTAATAAATTTATCAAATTGAATACAGTAAGTGTGTTTTTATCCCGAATATTACATGTATCGTATGGTTGTTTTGCCTGCACAGTCAATGCGAGTCTACTGATTTCAAGGGTACAAGAGTATTGTACTTTCTACTTTACACACTGTTTTAATATGAGACTGAAACATGTGGTTTTGGTCATTATTACTAACACCCTGTTAAACATTATGGAATTTTTTTTTATAATCTAATTATGTTATAATATTGTTATCACAGTGTTACATTAAAAACATCAGACCAGTTGGAAAATATCAACATTTAAATGTTAAATAGCCCGTCTAAGCCTAAAGCTAAGTTGGTTTTAACCTAGTTTAAGTCTCATGAATAGAGTTTAGAGCTGGTTTGGTTTGGTTTGAATTTCGCGCAAAGCTTCACGAGGGCTATCTGCGCTAGCCGTCCCTAATTTAGCAGTGTAAGACTAGAGGGAAGGCAACTAGTCATCACCACTCACCGCCAACTCTTGGACTACTATTTTACCAACGAATAGTGGGATTGAACGTTACATTATAATGCCCACACGATTGAAAGGGCGAGCATGTTTGGTGTGACGGAGATTCGAACCCGCGATACTCGGATTATGAGTCGTGTGTCTTATCCACCTGGCCATGCCGAGCCAATAGAGGTCGTTTTAACTCATTTGAACCTAATGAGTAGAGCTGGTTTAAATCTAGTTTGAGTTTAACGAATAGAGTAGTTTAATCCTGGTTTGATTCTAATAAGAAGAGTTGGTTTAAACACTTTGAGTCTTATTAGTAGAGACTGTTTATATTTTTGGGTCTAATGAGTAGATTTGGTTTAAACCTAGTTTGTGTTTTATGAATGTTGTTGTTTAAACCTGGTTTTCATGTAATACATAAAGCTAGTTTAAACTTAGTTTTACTTGAATGAGTGATTATGGCTGACTTAAGCCTGGTTTGATTCTAATGAGTGGAGTTGGTTTAAATCTGGATTGAATCTGTTAGCTAGAACTGACTTGAACTAGGTTGGATGCAAATTAATAACGATAGTTTAAGGCTAAAAATGATGAGATACTGACAAATCATTAACCACTGAGTGGTCATGCAGTCAGTATGATTATCATTGAAAAGTCTGTAGGGCGAACTGTCAGATATACGGGTGGAATGCTTTTCGTACGTGCCTAAGAAATCACATTTATTGCTTTCCAAGAACGTCACTGGGGTGAGCTACTGTAGCGGTTGTTGAACGTTGTCACTATTATTGCTGAGTATATTTATAATGTTATTGGATATTGTATTATGCAAACGTTTCCAAAGAAATACTGGAACCTCTGTGGCCAGGCATTATTAAAGTAGCGACAGAGAACCCTGTGCTATATGCAAGCATCTGTACAAGCCATCTTCAAACAAAGGCAAACAGACATTACTATATGGAATCTTTTGACTGCTAGGCAAAGTTAAAATTACATTTTGGTCTCAAACGTGAGATTGCGGATCTTGGATCGCGTACCACATACAAGGAATAAAGAGATTAAACTTTGTCTTTATCACAATAATTACTTTTACAGTTATTACTCAACAGCTACGTGACATGAATTTGCATAGCACTGCAGGTGATAGTAATCGTTGCCACGGCAACAGTGACGTCAGTATGGGCTTTGTTTTAATTAATCATTGTATAGTAGGAGTAAAAGACAGAAAAGAGAAGAGGATGTTTAATCGGCCTTTTTTCAATCACTATATTTGTCACTGATAGAAAATGAAACGATTTATTTAAATAGAATAAGGCGTATGAAATATTAATATAAATAGAAAATCAACGTAAGATGAGAAAAACATTTATCCAAAAAGGACACGTGGGATTAGCAGATCTACGTCATAACCTCAACCTAATTATCAAAAGAGCGGACAAAAGTCGAAACATTGTTTTTAACCAATTAGAAGGATTATCTGTTATTAACAAATTAAGGATTAAGTGACCCCAACAAATGTTTAAATAAAGGCTGCATGTCCCCTGAGTTTGGACTGGTTACGATCCATTAATGTTATGAACTGCAAAAAAATTGAAAATGCCCTTAAATATGTCAACATGTTATTTATTTAACCCTTACCATGGCAATAATTTTATCTAAATTACTTCAAATAAAACTTTGAACCATCAATAGCACCTCACATTTTATTGACTCCTTAATAATATTGGATATTCAAAACACAAAGTGGCACGTTTTGATGTCCAGAATTTATACGTCCAAATGGCGAGAGAATAAACCTAAAAACTTGCTATTGTAGTGATTATCAAAGACATAAAACGTAAAATTTCTGCACTAAACTTCTTAGATATATTTAGCTTCATTATAAAGTTCTATTATCATCAAATCATCTGCGTCTATGTAGGCAGCCATCCCCCCGCGAGTACAGCGGTAAGTCTACGGACTTACAACACTACAATCAGGTTTTCGATTCCCCTCGGTGGGCTCAGCAGATAGCTTGATGTTGCTTTGCTATCAGAAAAACACACTATGTAGGCAGAACATTATCAGACGAACATATTTTTAAGTCAATTAGAAAAACACGCCTCAAAGACAGTCATTTTTAAACCTTTATTATTAGCTGATGGCCCGACATGGCCAGGTGGCTAGGGCGCTCGACTCTTAATCTGAGAGTCGCGGGTTCGAATTCCCTTCACGCCAAATATGCTCGTCCTTTCAGCCGTGGAGGCGTTATAAAATGTATGGTAAATCCCACTAGTCGTTGGTAAAAGAGTAGCCCAAGAGTTGGCAGTGGGTGTTGATGACTAGCTGCCTTCCTTCTAGTCTGTTAAATTAGGGACGACTAGCGCAGATAGCGCTCGTGTAGCTTTGCGCGAAATTCAAAAACAAAACAAACAAATATTATTGGTTAAGATATGTCGATAATGTTTTCTACGGCTGACGAAAGAAACAAAGGTTTTTTCACCAGATCAACGAGTTAGATTTCAATATTCATTTTACAACTGAAAATGAACAACATTTCTCATGATAGTTCTAAACGCTTCCATCATAAGAAAACAATTAGGAGCTAAGACTGAAATTCATAGAAAAGCAACAAACTCAGAACAATGCCTTAACTGCAAATTCACACACTCCGTGCAACGGAAACTGGGAACTTTGTAGTGTATTATGTATATAATATTTAATATATACTCTGGAAACAATATGGATACTGTAAAAAAATAATATTCTGTATTTAAATAATCTAATATTTGACCTAATCATCTTGATAGCTGTTTCACTCTTCGTGTAGGTAAATTATAATTTCAGGGTTTGAAAAACCAATTCAGAAGATGGAAGTTACATATTGCTCTTAGTGGACTGAATGCAGTACTTGGCCCTATTTATTGTCTATTATTCTGTTTCATTAAGAGTAATTATTTCCCTGCTTATAAACAGTGAATGGTAGTTTTAAATGCGGAACGTATATAGCTATTAATGTTTGTAATCTTTTATTCAATGTGACACGAAAAATTTCAATATCCATGGGGAGCACAGCACAGATAGCACACTGTGTAATAGTCTGTTTAATAACAAACAAAATTCACATATGAAGCTTGCGAATGGAGATTACATTTGACACATATGTACCCCTACTGCTGTACTGATTCTATTACACCAGCCACCTCTACCACTAAGTCTTCTTTTATCTCCTCGGACTTGTAGTTTGAACTTTTGTTTCAACTGTTTTATGTGCAACGCTCTTGGTCTTAGGTTATATCATATTTTAAAATACATGTCAACGCGGTTGTGAATACATTGGTCAAACAAACAGAAGTTGAAAAGTAAGAATAAAAACAATGAAAACGTTGCATATACTGAACGAACAAATGTTACTAATCATGTTAACTGGTAGGAGAAAAACTTTCTTTGATTCAGTCGAATAATATGACAGCTTGAAATATTAGAAAACTATAGAAATAATAAGACAGTAAAAGTAATTATATGTTAAATGAGGAAGAAAGATTGCAAAATTAGAAAATATATAGATAGCGTGATCTTTTTTTCAGTATGTAAGCTAAGCAATCAAATTACCATGACATTTTGTGTTTATTTGGTTTCACAGTATTTGTTTTTCACGCTCGTGAGGACAAATTGAATTGACGTCTAAACAAATACAGTGCTTTCTAAGATTGTGGATCGGTCTTAGGATAAAATCTTCAATTGTGTACTAAACAACGTTGATCGTTTGAGTATTTTAATATAATTTAAATATTTATACGAGTTATTCGAATGTTAGCCTCTTAATATTACGAAAGTATATTTTATAGCTCAAAGTTAATAAACAAAACCGTTACCTGCTGAATATCAGCCTTGTTAATCGAACAATGCTGGCAATAGGAATGCAACTATTGGTGACGAAGTACAGCTGCGCGAAGTTTCCATAGAGATCCTACTTTCATTTTGAAATAGAATCTTACATTGTGAAGATAAGTTTCAACAGAGGTTTCATTTACTTTCCGACATGGAGAATTGGAAGCTTCAACAGTTTGAAACGTTATTTTTAAACTCGAAGACAATGAACTTGAAAATATGTCATTGCACTGGAAAGTATCATCTGGAAAAAGTTCTTTTACTTAATTAAGTTTGTTCTTTATATAACTTACAGCAACTGTAATTCTGTGAAATGTCACATGCTTTATTGGCGAAAATATAATTATGAGGGGACATTTAATTTCAAAGAAACTAGAAAAAATAGCGAAGAGACTAAATACAGAGGAGCTTAAAAAAACTAAATTGTGAGAAAAACTAAATCTCGAAGAAATTTTAAAAAATTAAATAACAAAAGCGTGGCTAGGTGGTTAAGGCACTCGACTCGTAATCTGAGGGTCGCGGGTACGAATCTCCATCACACCAAACATGGGGGCGTTATAAAGTGATGATCAATCCAACTATTCGTTAGTAAAAGAGTAGCCCAAGAGTTGGCGTAGATAGTGATGACTACTCTAGTCTTACACTGCTATATTAGAGAAGGCTAACACAGACAGTTCTCGTGTAGCTTGGTGCGAAATACAAAAACAAACAAACAACACTATTCAGAATTTTATGGATTGTTTGTTTAATATATTTTCTTACTATATATATATATATATATATATAGTACTTCTCCTTTTTTCACAATATTCAGCGTTATCGTTCGTATCTCAAAACATTGTAATGTGCGTTTGTCATAGTTCTTTTCTAAAGTTCCAAGTCTTTTTTCGAGGAGTTTGTCCTATGGTTTTATTTTGTTTTTAATTTATTGGTAATACATTTTTCTTCTTTATTCGTAGGTATGACGCATCGTAGTCAACTAAACCTAACCTACGTGGGCAAAAGAAGCGATTTCTTCTTTAACGCTGGTGTAAAGATTCAACTCATCACAGTGTAGTTTAACTTCAAGGATTAAGAAACTATCGTTTTCGGCGGGAATTTTTGGAACGCTGGCTTTATCAGTTCCTATTTTAATCTCATTATTGCATGTTTATAAACAATAAAAAAGAAAATTTTCTGAAATTCTGTTTTGGTAATATTTTCACGCTTTAACTGACTTTAAAGTATTCATTTTGAAGGACATCTTGTGAAGAATTGGCTGCTTAAAGTTGTGATTTGTTTTTTTTTTTAAGCAAAACATACGGAAGATTTTTCTCCCTTTCTCAACAGAGAAATAGGAATCATTACGTGTTGGTTTTAAAAGCGATAAAAAGAAACAAAGATGGCTGCCAAAGCTGCGGAAAGATGTAAATCTCCGGAAGAGGCTCAGCTGCTAAGTCCGAAGCTAAAGGAGAATACCGAGCAGCTAACGATTGAAGTCACGTACGAGGGATCAAGAATCAGTTCTTCGAGCCGATTAAAGCCGAAAACAGCCGAAGTCCCCGAAGTGCTTGACGAAACTCGCACTCACTTAAATCAAGATCATCTAGGAGCTGTGACAACGGAAAAACAATTAGTAAAGAACATTGTAGTCTTGGGGATCGCTTTCGCATGTGTATTCAGTTCATTTTCGGCGTTACAAAGCCTTCAAAGCTCACTGTTTCAAGAAAGTGCGTTAGGCCTAAAAGCACTGTGTTGCATTTACGGCTTAACAGTAATTTCAACATTGTACGCCCCTGTTTTTGTGCACAAAGTGACTCCCAACTGGGTCATCACCCTCTCTTTCGTCATGGTGGCGCTGTTCACTTCGACTTTCTTTTATCCTCGTTTCTACACGCTGGTTCCCAGTGCTGTTCTAGTAGGACTGACTTTTGGACCTCTTTTCAGTGCCCAAACATCATTTATCATGCACCTGGTATCCAAGATCACGTGTTTGACGGAGGAAATCCGTGAAAAAGTCCAGCAACGTTTTTTGCGACTTTTTTACCTCTTGTATAACTTCAGTCGCATTATAGGGAACTTAATGACAGCTCTGGTTCTACGTTACTCAGATAACGTTTTCGTCTACATGACAAAGAAGCTTCACCATTACGACCACAGTCAATCAATGACAGTTAGCTACCAGATACATGATACTCAGATGTCTGTTTCCTTGTCAAGAGATGTCACGGGGCCATCTTTCTGCCGCAATGTCGAATGCCAAAATGACGAAATTCTAAGAAGTACACCAAACTTCATTTTTCTTCTACCGTCAAATACCAGTTTCGTGCTTGTTAGTATTTACTTAGGCTTAGTGCTTATGGGAGTTGCCCTGGTGGCGACCATGTTGGATAAGTTTGAAGTCTATGTTTATCAGGATCCTCTGGAGAGGTCATTGTGGTCAAGAGCTCTTAGAAACATGGCCGTATTGTTGTTGGACCCTAATCAACCTTTGCTGCTTCCACTGGTGTTCTTTATCGGAATGGAGCAAGGGTTCATATATGCTACTTTTACACAGGTAATTTTGTTTATGTACGACGTGACTTTTAATAAGGGGTCGTTGTTTAATTTGTTTTTTAAATGCTGATCGTTATTTTTTGTTTCCTACGAAATTAAAGTTCTTATTAATTTCGTAATTTTTTTTAATGTTTGTGTATATAATAATTATTCAAGCCTAAGTATGTAGTTTTTGTTTAGATAATTATGAATATTGTTTGGTTCGGTCACTTTATGGACACTGACTGTTTATCTATTGACGAATATTGTTCTTCTACATGGTAATGGATCATTCTTTATGTGTTTATCAAATAATACTGTTGTTCTATATGATAATGGATCATTCTTCATGTGTTTAGCAAATAATACTGTTGTTCTATATGATAATGGATCATTCTTCATGTGTTTAGCAAATAATATTCTTGTTCTGTATAATAATGGATCATTTTTCGTGTGTTTAGCAAATAATATTGCTGTTCTTTATGATAATGGATATTGCTTATTTCGGGTATTCATTAATACCATCGGTGTAGATTTTCAGTAACTTTTTTTGTACGTACTCATGAATATTGCTTGTCTAATTAATCATATTTTATTTGTTTAAAAAGACATTGCATAAATACACGCAAACTTAAATCAGTATAAGATAGGCTTAAGGTAGTCTCTCATTATCATCACTTGAAATAAATAAACAAACACAACCTTTCCACACAAATTTGTCAAGCGTGTGACTTGGTAAATACACACGTTGTTGAACCATACACATAATTATATTAGACATTTGTTTGTTTGTTTTGGAATTTCGCACAAAGCTACTCGAGGGCTATCTGTGCTAGCCGTCCCTACTTTAGCAGTGTAAGACTAGAGGGAAGGCAGCTTGTCATCACCACCCACCGCCAACTCTTGGGCTACTCTTTTACCAACGAATAGTGGGATTGACCGTCACATTATACGCCCCCACGGCTGGGAGGGCGAGCATGTTTAGCGCGACGCAGGCGCGAACCCGCGACCCTCGGATTAGGAGTCGCACGCCTTATGCGCTTGGCCATGCCAGGCCCATATTAGATATTTTATACCAAAACTAAGCACTGAAACAACCTGATTGAAATTGGAGTAAATGTTGATTAGTCATCAGAGAGTTTTAAGTTAGTTTTGTAATTAAGTTGGCTTAATTGTACATAACTTTAGGTACTTTTATGATGCCCCTGGTTTCAATATATATATATAAAGTTTAAGCTAGTTTCTTACTAGTCTCGTTTTGAAAATATTACAAGTTTTGTAGGTGATCCTGTGTGCTAACTACTTAACCTGAATTTAGGTTAGTTTCGTAATAACATTGTTCTGATTATGTATATTTTAGGTTAGTTTAACAATAACTTTGGTTTTATTACGTAGAAATAAAAGGCTTGTAATAAAGGCCAAACGAATGGTTTTAAAACGTAATGGGTTGGAATAATGTTGTTACTTAGTAATGTGCACTAGGTTGATTTTAATGGGTAATATGTATACACATATATATGTGTAAAACGCAAAGAGTGCAAGAACTATTAATGTGTCTATCTGTCTGATAATCGTCTGCCGTATTTTTCAATATAAAATTTTATGTTCACAGTGCGCTAATAGCTATTTTATAGTATGCTAATACTCGTGTTCATATAGTATGATGGTACTAATTACTCTCAAAGTGTGTTGATACTTATGTTTGTTGTTTGTTAATACTTATGTAATAATATACATATATTACACTAACAGGTATGCTCATCATGTGCTAATATTTGGTAACTATAATATGCTAATAGGTATGTTCATATTCTGCTGGCACATAGGTTCATAGTGTGCCAATAATTATGTCATACTGTGCAAATTCTTTTGCTCGTATAGTACACTAAAATACATGTTCATAATGTGCTGGCGCTTTTCATAGTATGCTCATATTTATGTGCGCTGTGCACATTTAAAGTGTGCTGGTGTTTGTGTTTTTCGTGTACTAATAGTTATGTTCATATAATGAACTGGTATTTATATTCATAATGTGATAATATTAATTTTCATATTATGTTCTTATGGTTATGCTCGATAGTGCTAATAATTGTGTTCAAAGTGTGCTGGTGTTTATATTTATAATGTGATAATAGTAATGCTCAAATAGTATATTTATGTTTGTGTTCATAACGTGATGTGTTTGATATTTGTCTTTTGGTAATTATAAGATGATGTCCTTATCACACGAACAACCAGGATTCTTGGCTTAGCTTATAAGGAAATGCTGAAGAATAAATATGTGTTATTGATTTGTCATGTAGCCAATACTCTAGGTCTCAGTATCCCTACAGGGACGACTCCCCATTGGTTTGTAAGGCATGTCTTCTTCATCCTATAGTAACAATGATTATATAAATACGCTCTCGTTTTTGCGACGAGAAAAGCGGTACATTTTCGTAAACTCACATTATCACAACCTAAGAGACTTTGAGAATATGATAGTATTATATTACTGAATCGTTTTTCGGGTTTACGTTACGGTCTTATAGATGTGTATGTTGAAATACTTCGTTTATGTCGTGAAAACTGGATTACTTTTATTTGATACTTTGGCTTGTCTCGCTGTGGAAAATCCATAGTATTACGTAGCATTAATTAAATATATAACTAGTTTCATATCATGAGTTCCACGTGAATCCTCATTTCGTAATAGATCCAGTTTATCTAAATGGATCAAAACTGTGAAGTTACTTTCGGGATCTAAATTGAATATCCGAAAACAATAAGGATTAGCTAAGCTCACCAAGTCAGGAGTTTATAAAAAATAAGGATTAGCTAAGCTTACCAAGTCGGGAGTTTATAAAAAAATAAGGATTAGCTAAGCTCACCAAGTCGGGAGTTTATAAAAAAATAAGGATTAGCTGAGCTCACCAAGTCGGGATTTATAAAAAAATAAGGATTAGCTAAGCTCACCACGTCGGGAGTTTATAAAAAATAAGGATTAGCTAAGCTCACCACGTCGGGAATTTATAAAAAATAAGGATTAGCTAAGCTCACCACGTCGGGAGTTTATAAAAAATAAGGATTAGCTAAGCTCACCACGTCGGGAGTTTATAAAAAATAAGGATTAGCTAAGCTCACCAAGTCGGGAGTTTATAAAAAATAAGGATTAGCTAAGCTCACCAAGTCGGGAGTTTATAGAAAATAAGGATTAGCTTAGCTCACCACGTCGGGAATTTATTTAATTTCATCTCATACTAAATAAATTTCGGGATACGTTATTTGGTAGTCTTGGTCCTATATTTAATAACTTTATTAAAATATTAATATTAAAATATTATGGATATTTTTAGTTTATCATAGATTAAGGGGAGTAAGCAGTTAAGAAAAGACCGTTCTTTGTTTTCATGATAGGAACTGGAATTATGAACGCTTTTACACAAAGTTTATATGTTGTTAAATATAACTGAATATATTAACCATTTACTTTTAAGATATTTATATTTTTGCTTTTTACTGTTATATTACATATTTTATTTCTTCATTTCTTATTCTTTATATATTTCTTATATTTTTAAAGAGCTACAATGACAAGCCTTACAGTCCATACTAATGCTTTATATAAATACTATACCACCATCACGTTGCTGAGCTGTCATCTGATATGAACGTCACGCCACAACATAAGTTACAACGTGCTACCCTAAACTCTTACCTTTCGCTGCGAAAATCGAAAACGTGTTCTGAACTGCGACAGTATCTGAAACGTATTCTCAAGACGGCTGGTATGGGTATTAGCACTTTAATTAAAATAAAGTACAGAACAACGTTTCGACCCTCTTAGGTCATTTTCAGGTTATCAAAGAGAAGCTAACCTTTGTTAATACTCATACCAGCCGTCTTGAGAATACATTTTTATTTCAAGTGGGTTTCTCGTCATCACGTATTTGAAACGTATGTACAAGCCTGTAGCTAGCGGTATGCATTGGCAGTTTTATCTAAGTTACGAAATATAAAATGCCTTAACTTAACAGAATGTTTATTTAAAACATTGTCAAGTAAAAAAAAAAGTTACATTCGTTTCAAAAGCTATTTTTATATTGCAGTGGCATTAAGGTGAACGATTATTCGTAAAATGCTTTGTGTCTACGACGTCCGTTTATCATATGTCATTATAACTTTCGCAACGAAATATCTTTCTAGAAAGCCTATGAGTTAGTTGGTTTTATCTTTTATAAATTGTTTGCAAATGAATTGTGTCATAGTTTTATATTTAACATAAGTTTGTACTGATATCAAACCAGTTAAATCTATAAATGGAAGTGCTACTTAACGGACAAAAACGAACACTCATAATATTGTTATCCAAAGTGTTTTCACAAATAAATCTCATAATTCTTCATTAAAGTGTATAAACTAAATTTTAATAGTTTGTTATTTTGAAGGATCCAACGACTTGTATTCAGAAAGTGTACAATTTTTGACTAAATTTCAAAATATTAATTTATTTTATTTATACGTAATGAAGCGTTTCTTAAAAGTACTATATTCTCAATGGCCCTTTTAGCCTGGCAAGGTCTGATGGTTAGGATGCGGTTTCGAATTCCCGTCGCACCGAACATATTCATCCTTCTTCAGCCGGAAGGTTACTCCAACTATTCATTGAAAAACGACAGTCTAAGAGTTGACGGTGGGTGATGCTGACTAACTGCCTTCCTTCTAGTTTAGACGGCTAGAGCAGATAGCTCTCGTGTAGCTTTGCGCGAAATTCAAAACAATCCAACCCAAATGGTCATTTTAGTTTTCTCCAGAGAAAACAGTTACTGTATTTTAGTAAAGCCGAACTTACAGATGACTTCCAAACCAATCTAACATAATGACTTACAGATGACTTCCAAACCAATCTAACATAATTACTTGACGAGAATCTGTGACTGGCAGGTGAGGTTATCATCAATGAGTTTCTCATATTTTGTGTCTCACAAAACTCCGTTGAAACAAACATGTTTTATTCCGTGTAAATGAGAAACTTAAATTGTGATAAACGTTTAAGAACCAAAAACTATTTTCATTTCAGACGATAAAACGTGACTCTGAGTTACGAACAGAGATTACAGACCTATTATCCATACTATAACTTACTATTGAGATTTCTGTATCTCAGGACGGCTGGCTATTTTTTTTTTTTTTTTGTTAACCTGAAGATGACCTAAGGTCGAAAGGTTATTCTCTGCTTTATTAATAAAAGTGTTAATACCCATTCCAGCCGTCCTCAAATAGATTTTTACTTCAAGTGAGGTTTTCGTCATCAAGAATCATGTACCGAGTTTTCTGTTTTTAGTACATTGTCAATTGTATAATTACTACCTCTAGTTTAACATAGTAGTCGATACGCTACACATCTTGATGTAGAAGTTTTATCAACGTTTTGTTATAAAGTGTTACAGTCTTGTCTTGATAAAATAATTTGTTTGCCATTGGCGGGCTTTTAGAAATAAATGAAGACAATGTGTAGTATTTAACATTCATCTTCCTTTATTGAATCATTCATTTTTTAACAAAATATACTTTATTAGAAATTCTGATTTTTTATCTGTAGAAAAGGCTTATAATGTTCACTACAAGCTTGCCAGATTTCAAGAAGATACATAAACCGTATCGGATGATGTATCGATAAAATCGTATGACAATACGATACGAGTGTCCTATCGTTACACCATTGTTGACAACATATTTAAAAGTATTGTTTGACAAAGCATATATAAGTATTTCGAGTCTAGGGAACATTGTTTTTTCTACGACGATTGAAATCAAATGTATAAATCCTTATTAATTTTTGTATCTTCAACATTGCCACTAGCATATTCTTAAATAAACACTATTTGTTTATTCAAATAAACATTTTAAAAAATTATTTATCCCATCATATATGAACATAAAAAAATACTTTTCAGGTTTAGAACTATTCTGCCACATAATTTATCGAATTGCTTACGATAGCAAAATGATATGAACATATTATCAGACAATTTCCTTTTGTTACATCTTAATAGCATGTCCATCAAACGGGTTATATGTTAACTAAAACAAGTAATTTATTGCTAGATTGGTTGGACTTTATGGTTTTTTTACTCGTGTTTTTAATCTCTTTTAACTAGCTGCTTTCTCTTTCCGTAAAACTAAAACAGCATTTATTGAATGAAATATACACATTTGTGTATTAAATGAGCTATAAATTTTTGTAAACACGAATCACAGCTTCCACAATTGGTCATGTGCCAACAAAACTCCTGCTAAATAGAAAAATCTAAAAGGAAAATATTATTCCTGGTTTTAACAATTATAGTGACATCATATACTGGTTCATGTAAAAACATTTTTGCTTTCTTCACCTATCCAAGTTACACTTTAAAAAAGCATATCTCAAGTTGTTAGTGTGGAGGGAATCTCAGTTGTTAATGTTGTAGTATATGGTTCATATTTCATAATCTGTTGGCCCGGCGTGGCCAAGCGTGTTAAGGCGTGCGACTCGTAATCTGAGGGTCGCGGGTTCGCATCTCGGTCGCGCCAAACATGCTCGCCCTTTCAGCTGTGGGGGCGTTATAATGTGACGGTCAATCTCACTATTCGTTGGTGAAAGAGTAGCCCAAGAGTTGGCGGTGGGTGGTGATGACTAGCTGTCTTCCCTCTAGTCTTACACTGCTAAATTAGGGACGGCTAGCACAGATAGCCCTCGAGTAGCTTTGTGCGAAAGTCCAAAACAAACAAACAAAATCATAATCTGTTAAAACATGTAATATTATTTTAACGTTGACCCTTCATTATATGATCATCCAACATCACACATTTATAAAATGGAAACTTATAACAGCTGTAATTTATTTTAGTACCCGTGAGTGTTCAGAATAATAGGTTAAAAATTGTGTAAATATATAACACTGAGATTACAGAAAAACAAACAAACGTAAGACCAGTCGATACTGAATGTGGAGTTAACCCAGATATTATTAGTTTACAAGGAAAGAGAAAACTCTGTAAAACTAGTCCTAGTTTCATCTGCAATTATTCGAGATAACACTAGTTCATATAAAACTAATTCACGTTTCTTTTTTTTATTTTTGAATTTCGCGCAAAGCTACTCGAGGGCGATCTGCGTTAGCCGTCCCTAATTTAGCAGTGTAAGACTAGAGGGAAGGCAGTTAGTCATCACCACCCATTGGCACCTCTTGGGCTACTCTTTTACCAACGAATAGTGGGATTGACCGTTACATTATAACGCGCCCACAACTGAAAGGACGAACATGTTTGGTGCGACGGGGATTCAAACCCGCGTGCCTCAGATTACGAGTCGAACGTCGTAACTCACCTGGCCATGCCGGGCCTAACGTTTCATTAGGAGTTAACTCAGTTCTCAACAATCCATAATAAAAGAAAAAAAAACACAGAGATAAATAAGTAGAAAACGTTTCATCTAGAGCCGATAAAGATGTTATGAGGATTGGTTAATTCCAATAGAAATGTTGACCAAGTTTTGCAGTATATTTTTCTATGGTCCCATATCATCCGTTTACATAATTTCTTCACTTAATTTATTAAATGGTTCAATACGGGTTTTCAGGAGGATACGTGTGTAATGTTAGCTTGAATACATTATACGTACACGCTGAACCAGACTTTGTGGTCGATGTTAGAACTCGCCTTATTACAAAATAATTTATTATGAGACATTTTACACATTACTAATATAAGTGATAAAACATTAAAAATGACCCGGAACCATAGTGACATTTCAGCACATTTTCTAAACTATTGATGGCCAGGCGTGGTCTAGTAGCTAGTGTACCCGGTTTATGAATTCACGGTTTCGCGGCTCACGCCCGGACGTCGCAAAACAAAATAGGTTATTTGTATTTTGGGGCGCTGAATATACTATATGCGTGACTATATGATTAAGGAAGAGTGATACAAAAGTTGGTGGTGAGAAAAGCTGACTAACGAACATCCACATTTATAAGTTAAAAATTCGACTACGTTTAATTTCGCGCAAAGCTACACGAGGGCTATCTGCGCTGGTCATCCATAATTTATAGCCATAGACTAAATAGAAGGCAGTTAGCTAACATTATCCACCACTAACTCTTAGACTACTCTTTACCAACGATTCACAGTCACATTATATTGTCCCCAATGTAAAGAATGAGCATATTCGTTGATGGGATTAAAATCCACGGTCCACAGAAGGCGAATAGAGTTCCTCCATCACTAGGCCATGACGGGCCATAAAAATTAAAGATAAGAAAGCAGCGTCCACAATATTTAATAATAGATTTTTGTTATGAAAAAATAACCGAAGCTTTAGAGCTAAATTACAATCTTATATTCACAAAAGACAGAAAGCTAGTTTCTGCTTAGTAATCATAAATTTCGCCCAATTACAAAATCGATTTTGATTTCGTGTTGGCTAACTACTATTTCTTCCCGCCGTGCCTCTTAGTTTGTTTTTTAAGTTCGCGTTAGCCGTCCCTAATTTAGCAGTATAAGACGAGAGGGAAGACATTTAGTTATCACAACCACCCACACTTGAGCTGCTCCTTTAGCTATGAATAGTGGCATTGCTCGTTATATGAACGCCCCGGGATTCGAACCCGCGAACTTCAGATTACGAGTCGAGTGCCTTAACCATTTAGCCATGACTGGCTTTTCAAAGATGTTAAATATTAAGCTTAAGTATGTGTGTCACGTGCTATTATTTCTTCTAAGGTCTTGAATAGTGGTTTAATAGCACTTCTCTCTTGAAAGAAAATGATAAAATTTGTCCCAGTAATCATAGGCTTATTAATCTTACACCAGTACTATAAAGAGTTTTGAAAAAAATTTGTTAAAAGTGTAGAATTTTGTTGGATAGTCGACACGGTTTTACTAGTGGAACATTTTGCTTTACAAATCTTTTGCCATTTTTGAGGAGGTAACTGAAGTGAGGGTACAGTTGTGGATTTGGTAGATTTGAATTTTAAGAAATTATTTGACAAAGTGCAATATAAATGGCTTGTGAAAAATTTATCTCTGTAGGTGTGATGAATGGTTTCTCTCATTCGATATAAAACTGGCTAAGTGAAAGAAACAGTCAAAATAAATTACTGTAGGATACTTCACGGTTCAGCGTTACGATCTTTACTCTTTATGAATTACGTCAAGGATACAGATAAAAGAACGATCAATAGATTATTTGAATTTTTGATGAAATTAAACTTTTCATTGTTGCTAGCGGTGAGGAATATACTAAAACCTTACAAAATGATGTAAATTAATTGACTAATGAGGCGAAAAATTGCAAGACGGTTTCTAATTATAATAAATGTAAGATAATACGTGTTAGTTGTTACAGTTTCATTTATGAGTATAATTTTGATGAGAATTATAAAAATATTACTATGGAATAAAAAGAAGATACCTTCTTCAACCAGTGTAAACATCATTATTGTTGTATGATACCTTCTTCCACCAGTGTAAACATCATTATTGTTGTATGATACCTTCTTCCGCTAGTGTTAACATCATTATTGTTGTATGATACCTTGTTTCACCAGTGTAAACATCATTATTGTTGTATGATACCTTCTTCCACTAGTGTAAACATCATTATTGTTGCATGATACCTTCTTCCACCAGTGTAAATATCATTATTGTTGTATGATACCTTCTTCCACCAGTGTAAACATCATTATTGTTCTATGATACCTTCTTCCACCAGTGTAAACGTCATTATTGTTGTATGATACCTTCTTCCGCTAGTGTTAACATCATTATTGTTGTATGATACCTTGTTTCACCAGTGTAAACATCATTATTGTTGTATGATACCTTCTTCCACTAGTGTAAACATCATTATTGTTGCATGATACCTTCTTCCACCAGTGTAAATATCATTATTGTTGTATGATACCTTCTTCCACCAGTGTAAACATCATTATTGTTGCATGATACCTTCTTCCACCAGTGTAAACATCATTATTGTTGTATGATACCTTCTTTTACCAATGTAAACATCATTATTGTTGTATGATACCTTCTTTCACCAGTGTAATCATCATTTTGTTTGTTTGGAATGAAGCACAAAACTACAGAAAGGGCTATCTGTGCTCTGCTCACCACAGGTATCGAAACCCTATTTCCAGCTATGTGAGTCCGCAGACATACAGCTGTAAACTTATATAATTTTGTCTGTAGTAGAATAAGCCTTAACTGTCAGAAGTAAACTGGTATGGTACTATTTAACATCTCACTTTCTCATCTTATGGAACGTTCACCACAGCAGGTCTGTTTTTGTATTGTGGGGGGCTGCTTACAGTAGTTTCTTGAGGAAAGAGAACACCAAAAAGAAAATGATAAATATAACTGTTTGCCAATATGAAAAATAACATATCATATAGTATGACACTTTTACCCAAGAAACACGTGTTTATATCAGCAACAGGGGTTTGATAACAGGAGTATTACTTGCGCTACTGGTCAATCAACTATATGTACATCTTTAAACTATTTTATGTAGTTACACAGTCAGCGCTACGGTTTGACAAGGAATTTATAAAGTCAAAGATACGTTACAGACGAATACTGATAAATATATCCAATAAACGTTCACGTCGATGTACACGCCTTGAAAATAGCGTCAAAGTAAAATATCTGAAAAGACGCATTCCTCATTTCATCAGGGCAATCGATGAAGCCATGCTGCTTCGACTGAGTCGGAAGGAAGGCGACAATTACGTTGGTAAATCTACTGTGATAACAGTCACATTTCGTTTGGTATCAATGTTTTCAATTTGGAAATACGTCCTTGTATTCTTTATAGTGTAGTTTTGTGGTTGTTCGTTAGGTGGAGTAGTTCAGTGTGCGGGAAGAAATTGTATATTTTTTAACAAGGATGTCTGCAAGCTAATTTCAGTAACAAACTACGTCACAACAAGCTCAGATGAATTCCTTGTAAACCTACTAAAAACAACAACAAACAAACATGGAAATTATTTAACACGTTTACACACAGATATGCGATTATTAACAGTTAACCTTTTTTTTTCTATACAGATGTACGTAAGCTGTGCTCTGGGACTTGAGGCAGTGGGTTATACCATGATGTGTATGGGGATTATGAACACACTTGGGTCCTTCACGGTCTACCAGTTCGCTAAACACATCAAAAGACCAATTATCATGGCGGCAGGATTCATCTTTCAGACTGGACTTCTTATGGTCCTGTGGCTGTGGAAACCTGTCAGAGACGACATAGCAGTTTTTTATGTCATTGCTGCAGGTTGGGGACTGTGCAACGCCATCTGGGAAACACTCACTTTGAGTACGTAATAATATAATTATTTGTGTATTACAAAATATTCAAAAAGAGTCAATAAAACTTTGATAAAAGTGAGTAAATTAAAAGTTAATAATAAAGCATCAAAACGTGTAATAGAGCTAAATCAAATACATATATTAAGAATTTCTTTATATAATAAATTTTAGTTTCCGAATTCTTTCTACATTCTTACAAATTATTACATTTACAGGTAACTTAAAGTCTAGATTTAGTTATGTCAAAATTTAATTTTTTATGGAACTTAGTCTTAAACTAGCATCTAGTTTTATTTTTGTGTTATTATGAGAAACAACAGCTAAAAACTGCCCTTTAAAGGACAATATTAAGATGACATATTTATAATTTTTAATGGGAAAAAACGTACAAACCTGTTTGTGGATTATTAAGAATGTTAACACCATTGCTTTAAATTTTCAGTAGCAGAAAAAAAGTATTCCAAGGTTCTTTCTTGGATATGGATAATTTTAATTTGGATAACATATTAAATACATGTATTTATCCCAAATCAACACATTTGGAGTGTTCGAACCATGTTGATAGCTTTACACCTTTCGAATGTAAGAATAATTTAATCAATGCTTTAATATATAAAATATAGCATAAAGAAAGTTCACTATTGTTCTCATAATTAATAATATATTCATTTACTAAATTTTAACATATCTGTTATCAACAGAATTATTAAGCAATTCTTGAATAAGTCGTACGTCCTGACAAAATATGATGTGTAGAAAATTAACTTTATTTTTTGAGTAAAGAGGGTTAAATACTGAGAAACTAAAACAGGCCAATTTTGAATTACCCAGAAATCTTTGTTTGGTTTGAATCCTGTGTTGAGAATTAACAGTTTTTATTTTCAGAGTAAAATATCGTATCGACAGATTAGAAGGTTCATTTCTGGTCTGTGTATTTTTCGTTCCTCTTTTAAAGAGGAACAACGGTATGTCTCAGGAATTATACTGCTAGAAACTGGGTTTCAGTACCGTGGTGGGCAGAGCACAGATAGCCCTTTGTGTAGCGTTTTGCGTAATAAAAACACTTAAACTCATTAAAGTTGGGACGTAATGATACCAAACAACAAATAGAGACTCTTCTGTTCTCGATATTCACGAAAGTATTTTTGAGCAAAGATTCGCCACACTGTTTTGTTTTTTTAAATAAAAAGACATTTACAGTCATGAAGCCTGTCTAATTATTAACAGCTTCCGATTTGATGTGAACCAAGTTCAAGCTCCTACGATACCAACGTAGTGAATGTGACGGAGACCTGCGTGAAAGGAGTTAGTGTGTTCTGTATTAGAAAACTGAAACCTAAACATAGTGCTAACTATTTGTCACTGAAAATTATGTTCATAATGCAAAACTAAAGTTTTACTTTAATTGTCCCTCACCAATAAAAAACTAAAACTATAACTTAATGTTTGAGATTGGATGCAGGAGTCTTAAATAAAGTTTGCTACAGTATAAAAGCCCAGCATGGCCATGTGGTTAGGGAGCTCGACTCGTAACCCGAGGATCACGGGTTCGAATCCCCGTCACACCAAATATGTTTGCCCTTTCAGCTGTGGAAGCGTTATAAAGTTACAGTCAATCCCACCATTTGTTAATAAAAGAGTAATCTAAGAATTGGCGGTGGGTGGTAATAACCAGGTGCATACCCTCTAGTCTTACACTATTAAAGTAGGGACGATTAGCACAGATAGCCCTAGTGTAGTTTTACGCAAAATTCAAAAACAAACAAACAGGCTTCGGTGCAAAATCAATGAAGGCCGCTAGATAATTTATCAGGTTGATTATCTGGAGTGACAATACTACATTACAATGACATAGGGCACGTAACCCTACAATTCGGTCTTTCTGGGATGTAGAGATTGTAGGTTGTTCTGCTTCTTCTTTTACGACAAACAGTTTTACGAACTTTAAAATGTTTACGTGTACACTAGATAGAGAGAAAACAAATCTATATCACCATCAGATACGGTACTGTTGTTGATACGCCATCTTATATAATATTTCAATTCTCTTGAGACGTCCCGTTATAAAGGAACATTTTCAAGTCACTGTATCCGTCTTTATCAGTTTCTGTTTTTGAAACTGATAATCCACTATACAAATAAATAAACATTCTATATTATTAAAAAACTAAGGAACGAGTTGTTAGTGATGTATAACAGCTTCTGTCTTGTGAGCTCTTTTAAATTAATTCGACTGGAAGCAGTGATAATCGGCGGGCTTGTTCATCGTATTTGTTGAACTCCTATAACACAGTGTTTCATCATTCGTGTAAGCATATTCATTTATGTCAATTTAAAATAAAACGTTTGTATTCCGTCACGTGAAGTATAAAATTAAATCGCGTGGTGTTATATGAAGCACGAGAAGAATCCGGGAACAACAGGATTAGGCAAAATGTCAAAAATGTCGAGATAGAGGTACCAAAAAATATAGAGACAAGACATTAAAAATAGAAGTTATTTATATCTCAAAGCTGTTTAAACTTGTTACATTTTAATACTATTGTATGTCAATCAAACTTGTTTCAGATTTTACTTAATGATCAGATTTCTACAAAAATTTTGTACAGATTAAAAAAAATTGTCCTGAAACGACGGGATTTTCAGTATTGAGACTTTTATAGAAATAACCACATATTATAAGCTTATAGAAATAGTCCCATGTCGTAAGTTTGGTTATTGCCACTTTCTTCCAGTGGAATTGAAATCTCTTCTTTACTAACATACGCAGGAGTTTGTTTGTTACGCAAGAACATTAGTACCAATTAACATGATGTGGTCAAAACATCTCCGCACAACTAGTTTGTGTTTTTTCTTATAGCAAAAGATAGTCACATCAGGCTGACTATCTGCCGTGTCCACCGAGTGGAATCGAATCCCTGATTTTAGCTTGTTCAATCCGTAGTCTTACCGCTGTCCCAGCGGAAAACAACTTCACAGATATAACCAGTATCACCCATAACCTACCTGATCTATCACATATAGGTTAGTTCTAGTATTCCTATTAATCTTCAGGAAACAGCTCTGACGTTTCACTAATGACCACATTTAATTACTAAGGATTTGTGGTTTGGGTTTAGGAAGAGCAGGAAATACTAATTACATTCTTACTATGTTCTTTCATTGATTAAAGCCTCGCGACAGAACCTGTAACCAGCGAATTGAGAAAACAAACCCTAAGCTCTATATTTTTGTTATTATTGTTATATTACTAGCTGAAGTATCACTCTGTTGAATGGATGAAATAAAAACACGTTTATAAGAAAGGATAGAAAACTGAGCTTCTATCGTTTGTTTGAAGATTATAACATTCAAAGTACAATCAAAATACATGAAGGTACCATTAATGAAAATAAATACATGCAATTTTCAATAATTATATGGATATTAAAATAGATGTGGGGTCCAAATCCTGTCTCATGTCACCCGGTATCACTGTGTCGAATTTGACGCTGATTAATCAAGAAATGTGGAAATGTATAATGAACAACAGATATGAAAGGATAGATATAAACCATTGGAATTTTTTTCCCCGTAAACTCACTTTACTTTCATAAACTTACAACTTGTTGACAGAAGTTATTGAGACTAAAGGAGTTTATTTTGATTTACTCTTTCAGTGCCGACTTATTATTTTTAACTAATGCTGATTGTCACATTCGTTTATCCTGTTAGAACCGAATAGGGTTGCATTACATAAAAACTTTATTACTTCACTGCAAATGAACATATAAACATGAAAATTTCAGGATTTGTTTGGAACGTACATAGTTGGGTAGCTAGTCCTGCTCAAACATCTCCATTTCTTCCAGAGTTTCCCACTGCCACTGGGCATTCTCTTCTGAACTGGTTGATAGTTCAGGTTCAGGTGGAGATGGGTACTGTATCTGGAATTTGTGAACTGCTTCCTCGATCCCTTCCCTGAATTGAGTTGTTCTCTCCCGAGATTTCGCTGGCCTTTCCTTGGTAATGGAACCGCGCCCTCTCGTGGTTTTAACTATCCCTATTCCCTTGGTTGCTTCCAAATTTGCTTTGTGTGTTTGTTCTACTTTCTTCACCACTGTCTTCCAAGTCTTCTTCTGAGCTTTCATACTCAAAATAGTCTCTACCCGAGTCTGAATCTTGCTGAATTATTTCCAAAACTTGAGCTGCAATGAATAATGAACGCCTGCACGAAGCCATCTTGGAAACTTTACTTACAAAATTCTTCCCTTTTTTCGCGTCCCGGAAACATTACTAATCACGTGATCAGGTCCATGAATATGTAAATAGTCCAAGATAAACATCTAAGGCTCGTGAATATTAAGTGGGAGTTTTGCATTTGCCCGTAAAAGTGCTGCTCTCTATTGAACAAAGAAGACACTATAAAAATTCAACTACAGTCGCAAATAACTCAAAATCGTAGGATCGACTACAGTCGAATTTGGTAGCGAAAGAGTAAAATACATAAAACAACAGAAAGATGTACTTGTTTCACATTTTTCTTTAAACATCCGACATTTCATATGAAACAGTCTGAAACTATATTACTAATCTATTTACTTCTGTTAGTGGGATTAATCGGGTAATGTTAATGTTGGATTGCACCTACACACATTAGGTAAACAGAGTGACAGCGTGTGTTTTATTGACAGTGTTGTGCTGTTGGTTTTCCTTTTAGCTAACAAAGCTTGTATTCTGCTTTTCTTTCCATTTCAATCAACCATTATAAGACTGTGCAGTCTAATAAAAGAAGTTAACGCTTGAATTTACAACACCAGCTGTATTATCATCTGCTGGTCAAACCAATGGAACGTTGTACTCATTGTGTTCTACATCATCCTTTATTACAACTCAGATTGCTAGAATCTCTTTCAACTAAGCTAAGAAAAACATCTGTTAACCAAAAGATAAGCGCACTATCAGTACATTTTCAATTATGAACATTTAAAAAAGTAAAACACGAGCTCCATTTGTGGAACACTTGTTTCTGTAAAAACTAAATTCTCATCGATGTAGCTTATGTAAGTACATGTTTAGACTAAACGTTTATGTCTGTTTCCTAGCTAAGCCTATAATTGGAGAAACAATGAGCAGTTAAATCTGTATTTCTGGTTGCATGCGTTTGTTTCATCACTGGTTTTATTCGCAAACAGGCAACTATTATAAAACGTTTAATGTGCACTAGATGTACTCTGTATGTTTTTGTTTTGTTTGTTGCTAAATATCAAACTACACAACAGGCCATCTGTGCTGTGCATCCAGCACAGACAATTGAAACACAATTTTTATCATTATTATTCTTCAGTCTTATCACTTAGCTATCGGGAATTTATTCCTGATGTATCTCATTTTATAAATTTCAGACTTGGCTGAAAAATGTTGAAATAAAAGACGAATATGAATCCACGTCTCTTGAGCAAATAAATGACACCAAAATGTAACCATGGAAGAGGCTATCGTTTTTATAGGAAAAGTGTATATAGATTAACTTATATAAAGTGCAAGATCAAATACACTTTCTGATAAATACTTCTTTCTTTTTTTTAAAGTTATTAGGCATACCATAAAGCTTTGTTTCAAAATTGCATAAAAATAATTTACATTTATATTTCTGTGTTTATCAGGTTTCGTTGCCACAACGTATCGTGAAGACTGGCATTCTCCATTTTCCCTTTACTCCCTCGCTCAGGCATTAGGCTTAACTCTTGCCTTTTGTGGAAGTCTTTATTTCTGCCCTGGAATTCAAATATACATTCTCGCTGGAACGTTGCTAGTCTCTGCTGCTCCCTATAGTTGTCTGGAGTTTCGCTTGCACCAGCAGAGAAAATTCCAAGAACGTTCTGCCATGTTGTGACGTAATAAGCTGCAGATCTTGATGGATGGCTGCTGCAGTGTTCGACGTGGTTATATGTTTGAGAACAAGTGTTTCATCAGTTATAATTTGTCACTGAAATAGGTGTATATATATATAGGATATTGATATGTATCTGTTATACCAAAATAAAAGTTGTGTAAGTTTACTCAGTATTAAAGCTTACTTATAACTACTTTTTAACATATATAATTTTATATTTGTACTTGTATAGCCCTACTGAGGACGGTAAAATACATTGAATTGGATAAATAGACACCTATATAGTTAACCAAAAGTGGTATCATTATCCCTTCTAAGGATGGAATACTTAAATAAAAACTATTTAGTAAATCAAAACAATGACAAATCTAGAAACCTTGATTTCGTTAAACTATGGAAGGTACCACCAGTAGGATTTATCCTGACTTGGTTGTACAGAACGAGGTTGGTTGTTTAGTGTTTTCTAGTTTTGTATGACATATTGTCAAAAACGTGTAAGATGTATTGTAGAGAAAACTTATCAATGTCAGTTAGAATGTATATTTTACAATACTGAGAATAACTGAACAACAATAAATGTTTGTAGTTGAGATATTTATTTTAATTTTGTATTTGTCACTGCAATTGTACTTCTATTCAAGTACGAGATGTCCAGGACCTTACAGTATTTAATTAATAAATTCTAAGTGATAACAATAACTTTCTAATTTGTTACTCATTTGTAACATTATACAGCGTAATTTGTAATTATATGTTTATATTAGCGTTACACGAGGTGTTTTAATTCTTACGACAAGTGCTTACTCATTTGATCTTTGTCTAATTATCTTCACAGCTTATGGTCAAGAGAGAGCATTCGGAGAAGTAGGTATTCGTGGAAATGTATATCAATAAAAAGAGTAGCACACTGTATTACGTACAATGGTATATTTGTTGTTAAGAACAGTTGTTAAAATGAATAAAACTCTGTAGTAATCGTAAAGATGTATTCGTTGTAAGAGCACTTAATAAAAATAGATAATAAGCTGCAGTAAGAGTAATGATTTATTAAAAATAAGTTAAAAATTAGTTACAATGTAGTAAGTACAATTAATAAAAACCTGTAGTAACCACAATAATGTATTTGTTGTTATCAACAATTAATAAAAACCTGTAGTAACCACAATAATGTATTTGTTGTTATCAACAATTAATAAAAACCTGTAGTAACCACAATAATGTATTTGTTGTTATCAACAATTAATAAAAACCTGTAGTAACCACAATAGTGTATTTGTTGTTATCAACAATTAATAAAAACCTGTAGTAACCACAATAATGTATTTGTTGTTATCAACAATTAATAAAAACCTGTAGTAACCACAATAATGTATTTGTTGTTATCAACAATTAATAAAACCTGTAGTAACCACAATAATGTATTTGTTGTTATCAACAATTAATAAAACCTGTAGTAACCACAATAATGTATTTGTTGTTATCAACAATTAATAAAACCTGTAGTAACCACAATAATGTATTTGTTGTTATCAACAATTAATAAAACCTGTAGTAACCACAATAATGTATTTGTTGTTATCAACAATTAATAAAAACCTGTAGTAACCACAATAATGTATTTGTTGTTATCAACAATTAATAAAAACCTGTAGTAACCACAATAATGTATTTGTTGTTATCAACAATTAATAAAAACCTGTAGTAACCACAATAATGTATTTGTTGTTATCAACAATTAATAAAAACCTGTAGTAACCACAATAGTGTATTCGTTGATATCAACAATTAATAAAACACCCGTAATTACCATAATAACGTATTCGTTGATATCAACAATTAATAAAACACCCGTAATAACCATAATAATGTATTCGTTGTTATCAACAGTTAATAAAACTAACCTATAGTAACCACAATAACGTATTCGTTGTTATCAACAGTTAATAAAAAAACCCATAGTAACCACAATAATGTATTCGTTGTTATCAACAATTAACAAAACACCCGTAATAACTATAATAACGTATTCGTTGTTATCAACAATTAATGAAACACCCGTAATAACCATAATAATGTATTCGTTGTTATCAACAATTAATGAAACACCCGTAATAACCATAATAATGTATTCATTGTTATCAACAATTAATGAAACACCCGTAATAACCATAATAATGTATTCGTTGTTATCAACAATTAATAAAAATAACCCATAGTAACCACAATAATGTATTCATTGTTATCAACAATTAATAAAACACCTGTAATAACCATAATAATGTATTCGTTGTTATCAACAGGTAATAAAAATAACCCATAGTAACCACAATAATGTATTCATTGTTACCAACAATTAATAAAACATCCGTAATAACCACTATATTCATAATAATAAATAACCATAATATCCGTAATAATAATCAATAATGTATTGATTGTTGTCAACAGTTTATAAAAAAAACCATAGTAACCACAATAATGTACTCTTTGTTATCAACAGTTAATAAAAAAACCCGTAGTACCCACAGTACCCACAATAATGCATTCGTTGTTATCAACAATTGATAAAAAACCCATAGTAACCACAATAATGTACTCTTTGTTATCAACAGTAAATAAAAAACCGTAGTAACCACAATAATGTGTTCGTTGTTATCAATAATTAATAAAAAGACAAAGATACTATAGTAACCGCAATGTTGTATTCGTTGTTAATTATAGTTAGTGAAAAAGTTAAAAGACGTGTGGTAATCATAATAACGTATTCATCGTTATGCACAACAAATCAATAATTAAAGAAATGTGTTCGAAGAGATAGACATACCTGGAACCACTTTGTGGTCACAGTCGTTATTATGATGGTATAAAAAGAAAGAGATACAACTGATATGATGATATATATATAGTGGGTGTTATAAGGAACTGAATCTCTGGTTAGTTTTGTCATGGTTATATACCTTCATGCAATGAAAATAAATCAGGTAATCAGTTACAATCATGTCTGATTATCATGTTCACTGCTACAATCATGTCTGATTTTCATGTTTACTGCTACAGTCATGTCTGATTATCATGTTTACTGCTACAATGACGTCTGATTATCATGTTCATTATTGCAATCATGTCTGATTATCATGTTCACTGCTACAACCACGTCTGATTATCCTGTTCACTGCTACAATCATGTCTGATTATCATGTTCACTGTTACAATTATGTCTGATTATCATGTTCACTGCTGCAATCATGTCTGATTATCATGTTCATTACTACAATCATGTCTGATTATCATGTTCATTGCTAAACTCGTGTCTGATTATCATGTTTACTACTAATAATGTCTCATTATCATGTTGACTGCTAGAAGAAAAGAGATGCAATAAAATATTTCACGTTTTGCAAAAAATAAAACACAAAATGTTGAAGACATCACAAGAAGAACGAAAATAATTCTACTTTGTAGCGGTTGTTCAGGAGTTGAATGAAACGAATGAATCCAATGTTTGTTATGTCGACGGAAACAAAAGAAACACCAGAAGAACTGGTGCATTTTTTGTTCCGATGTTGATGACAATAGTGAAGAGAAAATATGTTCGCTCCGTAATTTATAATCAAGAAGAAATAAAATAGGTTAAAACAATTATGAAAGTTGTTTCGAACGAGGAAAGTTAATGGTTTAAAGTGGGAAGAAGATTTGTATTTTACAAAGAATATTACACTGGAAGTCTTTAGTTAACTGTCCTTTTTATTCCGGTTTCATTAAAAATGTCGGCATTCTAATATCATGAGCTGTCAGTAAAATAACTTCATAAATGTATGTAAAGCGAGATGACTTAACGATATGCTACAGCCCATTCCACGTTCTGAAAATAGATGAACTTAACAACAGTTCGTCAAGGAAATGTTACATTAAACGTAAAACGTTTTTGCACAAAAAACGGTCATAATTAAACAGTATGGTAATTATACTTGAAGTTTTTTCAAACTGAACGAATCTAACTGGAACATTTCAACAGATAAACCGGATGAAATCTAAAAGAGGTGACTTTTTTTTTCTTGTTAAGAACTAATCAGTGCTTTTTACCTATGTTCACGATAAACCTATGTTTAGTTCCTAGCCTGGGTAAGTCATTAACAACGAGGCAATTAAAATTTGATCTATGAAGTATTATTAGTTTTATTTGACGAAATCAACGACGCATCTGTTTACGTTTTAATAGTGAATGATTGTATGTGTGTGTTTTCAAATAGCAAAGCCACATCGGGCTACAATGTATCTGCTGAGTCGATTCCCTGATTTTAGCGTTGTAAATCCGTAGACTTACGGCTGTACCAGCGGGGTACCTTGATTGATAGTAGAACTATACTTTGTGATCTGTTATCTCGACATGGTCGTATTGTGAAAAGGGACTAAAATGTGAAACGCTAAACAGAATGTGTTCTCTATGTTGTGACTTTGTTTTTTTTCATTTAATTCTGAAATGAAGTGTCACCAGGAAAAAAATTTCAAGTTAAAAAACTGTGTCATCGTTTGGTTCTATTTATATTAAAAGTTAAATTATGAAACACAGAACCTATTGGACTTGATTCCCCTACGATAACGTACTTTACTATCTCTAACTGAATTATACAGTCTGTTTATAAGATCCAGTTGTAAAATCTCTCGAACGAGTGTGGGGCTGCGGATCGAAAGTTCTAAGGCTGGTATTGCGAACTGTGAATGATTTATAAGAACAGCAGCTAATCCCATTGCTCAGACAGAAACTCTTATGGCAGTGGGTGCTGTATATAATCTACCTTCTCTCAGTAATTAAGAATGACTATATGTGAACCACATGTTTCTTTAATCTGACCGTTTAACTCAAGTAGGTACCACTACAATAACGAATAGAAATTGTTGATTTTCAACTCGTCTCCAATTTTGGTGGTGCATCTGTTGAAGAAGTTGAGATGAATATAAGAGTTAAAGTTTATACAGAAATCAACTCAGGACAACCAACATTTTACAATTACTGACCGTTAGCACGACGATAGATTACAATATCAGGAAGAAAATTAGTGTCTAGAAATACAACCAAACCATTTTTTTATCTTTCTCGTCTTTCTGATAAGACACATTTTGCTTAACAATTATAAAAAAAGCTCCAGTTTCACAAAACTAACCACTTGGTTTTAATGAGTTATATTGTCAGAACATATCACACATTTTGATGTAAGGAATTGCCTTAGTGAGGTGTTTGTTTAATTGTTGAACAACGTATGTTTAGAATTAAATGAAACTATACTATGATATAGAGGCCTAAGTTTCTCTTTTGAACATGAAAAAGTATTCGACTCAATCCCTCAACACAGAGGGATAGAGAAGATCATTTTGGATGAGATGAATCGTCTAGTGTAATGGTGGATAAATCATTTGTAATTAAGTAGAAGAACAATTGTCCGCTGAATGCTAGAGTTAGCAAAAGACATAGAAAATAAGTTGCTTGAACATCTAAAAGACTGGTTGTATTTTTCTTTAGCACTAGATGAGTCAACAGATGTTAGTGACACTGTACAGTTGATATTTTGGGTTCGATATGTAACTTCAGATCTTCATGTGAGGGAAAAAACGTTTGGCCTTTGTGGATTACGAGATCGAACATGTAAAAAAACATTTTTGAAAACAATTCTTGAAATGTCAAAAAAATTCAATCTGGATTTTGAAAAACTGGTTTCTGTCACAACAGACGGTGATCCCGCGATGACTGGGGCGAAATGAGGATTTGTTTTTCTTTTGAAGCAGCATTTAATTGAAAATAATGTAAAATTCACACTGCCATCTTTTTATTGAATTTGGCATCAAGAAAATGTATCTTCTCAGATGTCTAAAAGTGATGAACTGAAAAATTTGATGGACATTGTTGTAAAAATTGTGAATTATATTAGAAGTAGAAGCTCTCTCATCCGTCGACAGATTGTTAAGTCTTTGAAGAAAAGCAGTGACTGTACTTTTGATGATCTTACTGATTTTGCAAATGTAAGATGGTTAAGTAGAGGAAAGTCTTGGAACGATTTACTTCTTCATTACCTCAAATAAAAGAGTATCTTGTTGAAAAAGGTAAGATTGAAAATTGTCGTGAAATTTAAACTTTGTCATGGCAGAGTGATTTCCACTTTCTGTGGGATATGATGGCTAATTTGAATAATTTGAATATGAAGCTTCAGGGAAGAGATAAAATAATGACCGAGCAATTACAATCTATTAATGAATTTCAATTGAAGGTAAACCTTCTTACACAACAATTACAAAAGAATGATTTGACACATTTTGCAACGTTGAATAGTTTTCTAGAAAATAATAAGGACTATGATTTCTCTGATGCTAAAGATGATCTCTGTGTAAACTGGATCTTTGTTTTATCTATCTCGAAAATTTGAATCACGTTTCTTCGAATTTAAAAAATTGAAATTGATATTTGAATTTTTGTATGATCTATTTTAATTTGGTTTAGAAAATTTCAGTGAGGAAATTACATCTTTTTTGTCTTTGGAAAAGTGTGGATTTGAAGACGAGATGTTTACCCTGCAACGCGTAGAACATGAAAAGTAAACAAAAATGTTCTATCAGAGAGCTGTGGTTCACTATTCTGATAAATGAGTCTTCTAAATTTAAAGATAACAATTTTAAAATTATTTTCCATGTTTCGATCCACATGGGTGTGTGAGTCAACATTTTCTAAGCTAGATTTTCTCAAGACTAGATACAGATCTCGGATTACTGACATAAATTTAGAGGCAGAGCTAAGATGCTCAACGAGCATAGATATCAAGCCAAATTTCACGAAACTTGTTGATGAAAAGCCCCATCAATTTTCACACTGAAGGCTAGTTGATATGCAATTATTTTAATTAAACTAACACATTTCAATTTTTTTTCTGAATAGTGTGGCCAAAGTTGTTTTCATTTGCCACAATTATGGCCTCTATGAAAAATAAGTTGCCCACCCCTGGTCTAGTGAATAACAAATAAAAAGATATTAAAGACCCAGACGTATTTTCTTGATAATTTACGAAGCATTTTATAAAATATTAATCAGAATGTTAAACACTTTACGATTATAGTTATTGTGATATAAAATAAATACTCGTAGAAATGTTTGTTTTTTGCTTAAGAGTCTAAGCTATCCAACAACATTGTTTTAGGTTTCTTATTCGTAGTGTGAGACGTTAGTTGGTTTTTCTTACTTCCTTTGAGTGTTTCAACATGGCAATCAAAACACGGATTACTAAACTGATGACCCCGCAAACTAACGTTTCCGTGTAAAGATGGATTTTATTATTTTAGTTTGGAAACTGACTATACCAAGAAAACGAACTAAGTACATCGCCTGTTATTACAAATGTTAGTAAGCGCTTTATCCAAAGCTACAGCTTCACAGAAGATTGTGGAAAATATTATTTCTCATAGAAATGGAAAATATTATTTCTCATAGAAATGGAAAATATTATTTCTCATAAAAATGGAAAATATTTAGTATCTACAATTTGGTTACATTATAAATAATTAATGAAGTTAATATTTTGGGATTATTATGTGGTTGTCTTATTAGGAGTGTCTGAATACTGTAATTATACGGTATTGTATAATAGTACAATAGTATAATATTGTACAATAGTGTATTGTATTTGTACACAAAAGATCTCGTTAAAATAACTATCTTATGCTGTACTGTTTTGTTTATTAAACAAATCTTTGTTCATTTAAACAAGAAGAAATCTTCAGCGGCTATAGAACCTAACATTTTCAGGCAGGTTTAAAGTATTATTATATGAGACCATGGACGTGGTCAAATAAAACAATCGAAAGGGTTTAGCCTCTTGAGTCCGAAACTGTAATTAGATTTCAAATCGGTTAAGAGATGACGAAGCTATAAGATAAAAGTTTGCACTTGAAACAAAAAACAACAACTCAGAGCTGTTCTATGAGCCACTAAGCCACAGTTAAAAATTTTATATTAAAATTCTGTGTGAGTTTAAAATGAACCGAGTTTATGTCAGCTTTGTTTACGTGTCATTCAATCCATAACTATTAACTAAAAAATCTAGCACATCACATCTTATGTCCGATCAGGGTTTCCAACCCTTAGGTCACGTTTCTATATCTACTTCACTCCCTGTCAGGCTAGGTAAATAACCAAGTTAACTGCTGGTTCTCAGTTTCTCCAAATATGGGCCTTTAGCCTCCAGAGCCCAGAATCAGTACTTCAATATGTTGTGTCCAGATCAGTTTCAATTACATAAAACATTGACAAAGAATGACGCTTCGAGTAATGGAATTCTAACTGATTCTATGCCTCAGAAAACAGATAGGTATTTCAGTCTACTAATTAGGTTATTCCTGAAAGAAAAGCAATAAGTATATATTCCAATTTACTAAGTTAGAGAATCTACTGGGAAGAAAAACTGAGGTGCGCATTCTTCTTAACTGGTTGGTAAATTCTGACCTCTGTTGGGATAGGTGAGAGAGAAAGATCGAAGTGTGTACTCTACTGAAATAGTTAATTAACTCGAGAATCTGTTCAAATAGGTAAGGGAAAGGTTGAATGGTATATAATACTTACCTAATTACTAAGTACGAAAAATGTGCTGATATTGTCAAAAATAAAAACAAACGTGTTTTCTGTTCTTAACTGTCTGCTATAGAAGAAAATCTGGTGGAATCACTACAAAGAATGTTTGTTTTTGAATTTCGTATAAAGCTACAGGAGGGTTATCTGTGCTAGCCGTTTCTAATTTAGCAGTGTAAGACTAGAAGGAAGGCACTAGTCATCACCGCCCACCGCCAACTCTTGTACTACTCTTTTACCAACGAATAGTGGAATTGACTGTCACATTATAACGCCTCCACGGCTGAAAGGGCGAGCATGTTTGGCGCGATGGGGATGCGAACCCGTGACCCTTAAATTACGAGTTGCACGCCTAACAAAGCGTTAAAGTAAAACAAATGTAAGATAACCGATATAAGGGTTAAAATTTCAACTGGTTGACAGTTAAACGAGGAAAGAACTATGTAATGGACTGTTAGTGATGTCATATATGGGAGTTAAAACTTCAACAGGCTGAAATCTATACCTCGAGAGAACTATTTAAATAACTGTTAATGATGTCATATACGAGAGCTAAAACTCTGATTGCCATCTAAACGCAGAATGAAACAATAAGCTCGCTATTAATGTCAAGAAAGCTAACAACGCACGCTCCATATAGCTGACTTCTATACGTTCGTCTGAATTTTGTAGGATGGCCGAAAGGAAAAAGTTAGATGTAGACATAGCGTCACAAAATTTATTTTTAACAAGACAAACATGTGACCGTTACCTTGACGACAGAGTTCTGGTTGCGAAGGGATGGATATTTGTTCTTATGAGAAACGTTAAAAAAGACAATCTTTCATATTACATAAACTCCGACCTTTAACATTGCACTTAAAGAGGCAACTTTATGACGTAACTCTGTTTACTTCACTCAGCAAGATACGACACACTCAATAGTTTGTTTGTTTTATATATATATACGTATATATTTATTGATGAAATTGGTAGGTGTGGACAATGATGGTTTTATATAAGACGCAAATATTATTCAATCCAGGTTGACGTCAACTGAATCAAATTTCATAATCGTAAATTTTAGATAAGACGAAAATATTGTTTCTCCCTGGTTGAAACAGAAGAAATAGCAAATTTATTAAAACTGTATAAAAATTAGCAGGTCAGCAAAACGACAACATTAATTTAACACAATTCAAGCCCACAAATAAGTTGACTGAAGTTTACAATGCTAATACATAATAAGATGGCCTGCTTATAACTAAACATTTATCTTATGAGGGAGAGCAGATACAATTTATTATATAAAACAACTTAGGTAAAGATTTTATAAATTTGAGCCTTTTAAACACATATCATACGTTTTCACGTGCTCTAAAAGCCGATAGTAAGAGCAATACATAGTTACATGATAACTAATATTATGGTTATAGGACAGAATAACGAATACCGTCATATAGTGTAATAAACAGTAGCAAGGCTCCAGTAAAAATAGCATAATGATTTCATGATAAAACGTATCATGCTTATGTTATAAGTATCACCATGGCAATAGGATAACTCTATAGGAACTGAGTAGTTTGAATAACGCACAGTTCTGACCATGGGTTTAAGTACCATATGAGGAACGTTGTTTAGAAAAGAAACAGCCCAATGGAATTTTGTTAACTGACTTATCTCGCATAGGTTGATTCGAACAATGACATATCTAAACATAGAAACAATTAAAAATAAGTTTATTCAAACACTATAGTTCCTAGATAAAAAAATAACAAATTGATTCAGGTAATAACAGATCTATAAATCTTATATAATCACAACAAACTAAGTTGAATCAACCTACGACAGGTCTATAATTTTACTAAAGTTACGAGATAAAAACAATATAAAATAAATATATTACACAGCTACAGCAGAAATAAATTGGTTCAAGCGGTGATAGCTAATACTTTGTTTTTCTGTAATTTTAATTATCTTTGCAGATTACGTGAACCCTTTTTTCAAAGTCTTTCTTTTTGAAATATTAATAACAAGAAAAAATAATTTTTGAAAAATAAGTCACTTATATAATATGCGTAATAATTTCATTTTCTGTATTGTACTGTAACAATTTTATTGTTAATACTTAAAATATTCCACTATTGATTTTAACTTAAAATTTCGTTTTAATTACGTTTAGACTTTATATCAATAGTAATGAGATATTTTATTTTTTACCTTGGGTTTAGAAAAGTCAAATTAAAATTTGATTTGAAAAATAAAACTTATATATTCCACAATTTATATTTATTTAAACTAGGAATCCAAACAAGTTTATATATTTTCTGTTTTTTTTTAGTTTTTGTACTGAATATTAGTCTCTATTGACATCAAACTAGTCTAGTAAAGTTTTATTAAATATATTCATGTAGAAGTGAAATCGTGAGCTGGAGTTCATATTATCCGTTACAACAAGATTATTTTCCTCTCATTACGTATGGCTGCAGAAATTAAGAAAATATTTTCAATGTCTCTTAGTTAAGAGTATTTAGGAAATTTTAATACTTATTAGAAAATCTTTTTTAACTTACTTATCGTCAATGTTTGAAATTAATTTTAAAAACTGTTACAAAAACTGGAAATAGATACATAAGTCCAACAGAAAGTCATTTCAGAGAGAAATGTGTCTCTGGAAAAAATTTATTCGTGTTTTGCTCTCCTGTAATAAATTTCTTAAAGTAGATAATTATGAAAATAATATACATGAGAAAGGAGAATAAATCTTGGAAATAAATAATAAATAATAATAATAAATAATAAATAATAATAATAATAAATAATAAATAATAATAATAATAAATAATAATAATAATAAATAATAAATAATAATAATAAATAATAAATAATAAATAATAATAATAATAAATAATAAATAACAATAATAATAATAATAATAATAAATAATAATAATAATAAATAATAATAATAATAAATAATAATAATAAATAATAAATAATAATAATAAATAATAAATAATAATAATCACTTAGAATCACCATCGAGCCCTCTTACATATTATATTTTACTTAGTGAATTTCTACTGGTAGAAGAAAAAATATTATTATAAAACATTTGTAGTTAGAAACAGTGAAAGTAACAACTGATGTACTATAAGTTAATGTTAACAACAACTGAATTAGGTAGAAATTGATTTTAAGGTTATTAAACACTTTACGTAGTTTTCTCAAAGCGAATAACGCTTTAGTGTGACTAAAGATTGAAAGAAACTGTGCCAAGAAGAATAGATGGAACCAGAAAAATTAGCTGAAAAATAAACTTGTTATTTAAAACAGCAAGAATAAGAAACATAACATCTGGAAAGAGCGAAAACAATACAATCTAAACACAAGGATAATGGAAATTAACATGGAATCGTTAGTTTCGAACTCCCCACAGAAAGTTTGAAAATTGTTCTTCATGAAAAAGGAGAAAATAAAACGTATCGAATACATCGTTCCCACTTTTCGGATAGAAATTGATAATAGAAATATTTTATTTAACATTCATAAGCAGAAATTAAATTAGAACACAAGAATCTAGAATAGGCACTGTAAACAAAATAAGCATAGCTTTTGGAAGTTATACAAACTAGTAAGTTTGCGGTTGACAGGGGTTTACATTAATGTCAAATTACACTTTTAAATCGTGGAATTACTTCCACACTGAATGATATTCCTAAATGTATTCAAATTAAAGATATTCGTTATAAGCGGAAGGGAATCAGTTCCAATTTAGATTTAATTTGTGATTAAATAAGAACCATGTCGTGCTTCCTATAAACAATAAATTATAATGTTTCTAAGAGAGAAAGAAAGGTATTTAAACCTATTCAAAATTAAGAAGAGATGATTGGTTTGAATTTCGTACAAAACCTACTCGAGGGCCATCTGCGCTAGCCGTTCCTAATTTAGCAGTGTAAGACTAGACGCAAGGCAGCTACTCATCACCACCCACCGCCAACTTTTACCAACGAATAGTGGTATTGACCGGCACATTATAACGCCCCCACACCTGAAAGGGCGAGCATATTTGGTGTGACAGGGAGCATATTTGAATATTTCACATTATTTTGCATTTAATGCAAATAAATATTATTTTGATAATTACATTCTTTGTACTAATAAGGTGTTTAAAAATAAGGACATTAGTTTGAAATATCTAGATTAATTTGTATTATAATTACTTTCTTCTTTTAGAAGATTACCTATGCAATTATTTTAAAGATAATGTAGAAGAGATTTTTGAATGGCTGTTTTATGCTTTGGGCCAATAGATTTGATATTGTAATTTTTTACGGGGTTTTAAACGAATTACGTAAAACAATCGTATTTACATACTAGTATAGTGAAAATAGCATACCGTTCTTTGATGTTCTTGTAGTGATTAAAAGAAATCAAAGTTTGACTGATATCAGTCATATTTAACCAATTCACATCAGTACTTAGATATTTTAGCAAACATTCTAAATTGGTAAAACAGGGTAACTATCCCTGCTATACTGGCACATAATGTATATACATTAAAATATAATCTGAGGCCTGGTACGGCCAGATAATTAGGGCGCTTGACTCGTAATCTGAGGGTCATGGGCTGATATCCCCATCACACGAAACATGCTCGCTCTTTCAGCCGTGAGTGCGTTATAATGTGCAGTCAATCCCGCTATTTGTTGGTAAAAGACTAGCCCGAGAGTTGACGGTGAGTGGTCATGACTAGCTGTCTTCCTTTTAGTTTTACACAACTAAATTAGGGACGGCTAGCGCAGAAAGCCCTCGTGTAGCGTTACGCGCTAGATTCAAAAGATACAAACAAACAATATTTAATCTGAAGGTGAAAATTTTCAGATTCAAATAATTAAAGAATTTTTATAAACTTTCATTATCCAGAATCCATTATTGATGGATTTTTTTATATTATGAAAAGATCAACAGAAAAAAAATCATTAAAATGTAAATATAATAATGAAAATACTTTACCACTATCTATAAACCATTGTCCAGATATATCAACTAATGTTAACTTAATTCCAAAGAGAAAATTGATCAAGTGGTAGCAGATAAAAAGGAAAAGTATTTTCAAAAACTGTGAATAATTTGGGCTAAATAAGAACTTCCAATTTTATAAATTATTATTTAAAAATTTCTAATGTAAAGTATGTAAAACGTATTGCACCATAAAATAGAAAACAATATTTAATGTATACAAACGAATATCTTAAACAAGAAAACTTAATTCTTGGATATATAAAGCAGTGGTTATTTAAGACGAATGATTGTTTTCATTGTAATGCTGGAAAAACAGCTGATGTTTAAATGTTTTACTTATGGAAAAGTGTATGTTAGGGTTAGTTTGAAATTAAAGACAAAGCTACACTATATGTTATGTGTAATGTGTAATCTACTCACCTGATAGCGTTTATAGCGTTGTTAAGTCCGCAATATATCACTAGGGAAATTGGTATGGAAATTAATATCTTAAGAGTAAAGTTAATTTACATAGATATCATGCTAGAAATCCATATAATTGCACCTTGTTATTTTAATTATTTTAACGGAATGTTTTTATTTTTGAAATTGTAAAGAAAAGAAAAATGAGAAATGTTTTTTTTATTGTTTCATTCTTATCTAAATTTTAATTGAAAGCCGTTAGGAGGTGAAATGTTTAATGAATATGAACCGAGAAGTTTTGGCACATGTGCTATGTTTACCTTATATGCACTGTGCGTATATCTCAAGAAAATTACTGTTATTAAGCAATAACTAAGCCTATACAAAAGTAATATCTGTAACCTACGGAATTTGCATATTGTAGTGCAGTGACCTTACCTTAAAATTAGAAACGTTTTAACCCTTTTGTGCTTTAGGTCATTCAGTGGTTTTTATTTAACTACTTACTCAAGTATGTACGAGTGTTGTTGAAAGAGAGTGGTTTGTTTTTGTTTCAATTTCGCGCAAAGCTACACGAGGGGTATCTGAAGTAGCCATCCCTAATTTAGCAGTGTAAGACTAGTGGAAAGGCACCTAGTCATCAACACTCATCGCCAACTCTTAGGCTACTCTTTTACCAACGAATAGCGGAATTGACTGACATACTATAACGCACTCACGGCTGAAAGGACGAGCATGTTTGGTGCGACGGGGATTCGAACACATGACCCTCAGATTACGAGTCTAACGTCTTAACCACGTGACCATGCCGGACCGAAAAAGAGTGGAGTACAAAGATATTAACAGTTAAATTTCTTGAGTATTATATATGATTCCCAAACATGTGATTGTTATTCAAACATCTGAGAAGCATATTATCTGTAAGTTACTTCTCTATTTACTTGTCGAACAATTAGTGCAAGAAGTATAAAAACATAAATAATTAATATAACATTTGCTGTACTTATTTTAGGTTTACCTTTTCTCCTGAATGAAAATAGCTTATGCTGTAAAGATGAACAGTTTTATAAGCGCGAATTAAGAAACGAAGAACAAACAGAAATTTGCAACACTAGTTTTGACGTACCACGTACGTCATTTGCGAGAGCATACTGTGTGTATTTGTACAGCGACATCTTGTGAGTGTTGTTTTATCAGTCTGATTTATTCATGCATGTTCTCTTGAGACATTATTTCCATAACGGATTAATTTGGAAGTCCATATCATTGTTTTCGAGTTTGTCTGCAGCTCTATATACTTGAATGGCTCCTCTAATATTTCTTTGGTGAAAATATTTAGGTTCTGCAGTAAGTTTTACTTCTGTGAACATGGTTATGTGATCAGTTGGTACATGTGAGTGAAGACGGCTGATTGTTATATTTCAAAATGGCGACAATAATCTTATTGTTCTTTTATTTATACATTTAAATATTGGATCGAATATAATCCCTGTTTCTGGACACTGTTGAGTAGGTTTTTCTCTTTATTTAGTTCATTTGAAAGTTTTCCAGTGGGTTTAAAAGGTGATTTGGTTTGATTGATGTTCAATAGTGTAGCTATTTTATTTAAGACATCCGGGTAATAAAGTAAACATAGAGTTCCGGGTAATAAGGTACACATAGAGTTCCGGGTAATAAGGTAAGCATAGAGTTCCGGGTAATAAGGCAAACATAGAGTTCCGGGTAATAAGGCAAACATAGAGTTCCGGGTAATGAGATAAATATAGAGTTCCGGGTAATAAAGTAAACATAGAGTGCCGGGTAATAAGGTAAACATATAATTTATATTTTCCATACTATTTTCTTGGCTTTATTTATAAAAGCTCTTTTTTATTTAGTGGAACAAATTGTTGATTAAACTGCTATACAAAGTGTTTGAAGAGTCTGTAGCTGTAGGTTATTTGTACCTTTTCTTGATTTAAGATACGTGACTGATTATGGCATTGCGAAAGCATGAGGACCCAACATGGCCAGGTGGTTAGGACGCTTGACTCACAATCTGAAGGTCGCAAGATCGAATACCCGTCACGCCAAACATGCTCAACCTTTCAGCCGTGAGAGCGTTATAATGTGACGGTCAATCCCACTATTCATCGGCAAAAGAGTAGTCCAAGAATTGGCGGTGGATGATAATGACTAGCTGCTTTCCCTCCAGCTTTACATTACTAAATTAGGGACGGCGAGTGCAGAAAGCCCTCGTGTAGCTTTGCGCGAAATTTAAAAAAGACATCAACAACAAAAAAATGACTTCCTACTTCCAGAGTTTATTTTAAATAAGTCTGTTGGAATAGTATATCTTCTGTCTTTAGATCCAGCTGATCGGATGATATTGTTATTGACACTTTTTTATGGTTTTGTTGAGGGGACGTATACTCGTTGTAAATGTTATAAGAAGTGTTTGCGATCTTTTTTTAACAAGCTGTGTTTCTGTCAGGTCGGATATATTTGTCTAGTAATATATTTAATTATTCGTGGTTTTATGTACCATATCTAAAGAAATATTTAACATGTATATGCGTGGTTCTTTCACTTAGCTAGCGCTATCTTTAACAAGCTGTGTTTCTGTTAGGTCGGATATATTTATCTAGTGCTTCTCTCCTTTAGAATAGTTTCTATCAGTTCCAATAGTTAGCCAGCACTATTTTTAACTAGTTATATTTTTATCAGCTTCGACAGTCACTTAGCACTATTTTTAACTAGCTATATTTCTATCAGTCTCGATAGTTACTTAGTACAATCTTTATCAAGGTTTGTTTCTGTCAGTTTGTATAGTTAATTACTAATATCCTTAACAACTATGCTTCTTTTAAACGAAAAAAATATTATCTTTATCTGAAATATATGTCTACTTTTTCATGCTTGAATAATTATTTACGTTTTACAGTTAACCCTGTTGTTCTTATTTTTATACTGTATCTTTACAAACTGCTTCATAAAAATAACTGTCTCTAACCTTGAACTGATAGGAAATGCAACTTGTTAATAACACGCTGTACCAGCTATTTGACCAAATTTTAAGTTGTGTGACGTTATATTACAAGGAGGTTCATAATAATATTTTTTACCAAATCTTTCTTTACTGTCCTTTAACGGCTTTACATTGAAAAAACAACAAGAAAATACAACAGCATTCAGTTTTGTTGCTGACAAAACCCTTCCATTCAGAATTTGTCAGGTTGGCTGGACATGTAACACAAGTCCTTGGATAAAACGCCGTCGACATTAGTAAGTTATGAATTATTGTGGTATATAAATTCTTACTGATCAATGTGTCTGTGTTTTCGGAAACTTTACACGAGGATTATATTAACTTTAACTTACCCTATATTTTTTCCAAAAAATTTACATAATAGTATTCTTGATGGCATACCCTATATACTTCATGCAGCTGCCGATACGTACACACTAAACACACGTATACACGCACACTTAGATTCAACACTATTTGTTGTCTAATTTACGTATAACACCAGGAAGAAAATCCATTAAGTTGCATAAAAACTACAACTCCCGTAACTATTTACAGGGGCCCTAAAAGCTGTAGAAAATAGGATTCGCTTCGATGCGTGGCTGAAAGCTTTAGAAAACTATAAAAGACAACCATGATCCATTCATTTTATGCAGGGTAAAAAAATCCACTTGCTTACCAAAGAAGTCTCAAGTTGAATCCGAGAAGGCCCAGTTGCTGAGTTAGCATTGTTTCTATTTTTACATTGTATTTAGAAATTAGCGTGTAAGTGAAAACATTAGAAGATATCAAAATAATTACTTAATGCATTAGTGGACTATCTAAGAAATATAATTCTAAAAATAAATTCAGCCAGCATTATGAAAAAGATTCGTAGTATGTACGTAAACACCAAACAGCGTAACGAAACCTCACGATCCATTACGTCTGGTCAGAGATAAAAAATGGACTTTGATTTAAGATGTCAAAAAACGTTTTTCTCCAAAAATGATTTTGACTCACAACTGAAAATATAAACTGAAACTGTTTTAAACAAAAATTCAGAAACTTTCAAGTTTAAGATACGTGCCTTTTGTACGAACATTTACTAAGAATTTTGTAAGTTATATTTATAACTTTTAAACTTTTATAACACGCAAACTTTAAGTGAATTATCTTATTACGTGGGTCTGTAACTATTCTATATTCTGTCTATAGAAACGATCCTTTAACACGAAACTAGTGATATGAAGATACAACGAACGGAAATGTGTGTGCAAATATAGAAACTAGAAACTAAAGTATTGTTTTATAGAAGTATGGAAGTTTAATTTCATATAAAATCTGGAAACTAACACATAGTTATGTAGAAGACAAGAAACTAGCGTATACGTTCATAGAAGTATGGAAGTTTAGTTTCATATAAAACCTGGAAACTAACACATAGTTATGTAGAAGACAAGAAACTAGCGTTTTCGTTCATAGAAGCAGGAGAATGGTGCCTATAAATAAAACAAATTATATTTTGAGAGAAAACAAAATTACCTTTGAAAACTATTGTAACAATTTATTAACTTGGTGACGTTCGAGTAGACAATCATTTTTTTAAAGAAACCTGAAACCGGTTTCTGAAACAACTAGTCATAGTCGAATACATCAGTCAGTATGATGTCTTACAAAGTTGGTGATCCCTCTATTCATTTATTGGTCATTCCAGTGTCTATTAGTACTGAAAATACGCAATTGAGGAACCGGTACATTTCAATACTTTTAGGCTGTAGTTTGATGTCATATTAATTCATGAAATTATACAAGTTTTATTATTTTCTCTACAGAACCAGTTTCACTGACGTTTAAGTTACACTCTAGTGTGAACTTACGTAGTTAACTTTTTATTAGTAGTTCTATAGACAATGCGTGTTAACTTGTATTTAGACACGTAGACAGAATTCATCAATGTTGTTATTATTTTTATTCAAAGGTTTGTTAGGAAGGAAGACAGAAAATTTAGTTACATAGTTTGTTAACCTGAATATGACCCAAGAAGGTCGAAACTAGTGTTCTCTACTTTATTTCAATAAAAGTGTTAATATCCATACCAGCTGTCTTGAGACACATTTCTATTTACATAGTTTGTTAACCTGAATATGACCTAAGAAGGTCGAAACTACTGTTCTCTACTTTATTTCAATAAAAGTGTTAATATCAATACCAGCTGTCTTGAGACACATTTCTATTTACATAGTTTGTTAACCTGAATATGACCTAAGAAGGTCGAAACTAGTGTTCTCTACTTTATTTCAATAAAAGTTTTAATATCCATACCAGCTGTCTTGAGACACATTTCTATTTACATAGTTTGTTAACCTGAATATGACCTAAGAAGGTCGAAACTAGTGTTCTCTACTTTATTTCAATAAAAGTTTTAATATCCATACCAGCTGTCTTGAGACACATTTCTATTTACATAGAGTTCCTTCCCTATTTGTTTTACACATAGTAAAAGAAATCCACAGCCACGTCATGATGCAAAACTTTGAATTTTCAATTGAAAACCAAACATTTAAGCTTATATTTAAGATGGTAAGCTTAAAAATTCCTAACTCGGTATAAAAACATTTTTGTTTTCTGGCTTGAAGACATTTATACGAAGTTTCCCCATCTGCAACTTACGTCCATTAGTAGTTCCTCCAACGTACATTGTCTTCAGTTGAGAAGACCAGTAAATACGATTTGGTTTGACGGCTGTTCAGTTAAACCCATGACTTCCGTATTACTTAACTTTGAGTGCTGGGCCAACGTTGCACCGTTATTCTTTCAACGATAATTCGTTTATTACGTTTCCCCTGTGTATTCGAGATGTTTATCTTTTGTTCGAGTTTTATTCTGTAATAACATAAAAACGTCTTCAAAAAGATGGCAGTACGTACTTTTTTATCGTCTCTCTTTTACTGTTATTGTTCTCTCGATGCCAGCCGGTCACAAAGAAGAAAGAGACAAGGAAAGATATTTACGTTGTGGCATCAGTTCTGAAATACTTTACAACGTATTTTATATGATAAAACAAAATTTTTAACAATGTAGTTTAAAACATTAAAAATTAAACACCTTTTTATCAACTTGCTACATAAATACTAATGAAGAATTAGTAGCGATAACCAGCCAAGCGTGTAACAATTAAAAATCATGTAATTGCTTCTACAATTTGTATTTCTTACAAAAATCAATATCAGTGATATATATATATAAATCATTCATTTGCTTGCGACTATCAGTCACGTTATTTAGAAATGTGCAAAATAACTGTTTTCATATTTAAATTCAAACACCTAGTATATGATTTTTAAATTGTACCTTAAATTAGGTCATTTCTTTTTCTGTTTTTAATATTGTTAAGCATTGTTTTCAATATTTTCACTCCTGTATAACATATGATATATGTAAATTTGTGTTAATATTGTTTCATAACTTTGAATTTCTTTGTTAGTTTAGAGCAAGTTTAAAAATCTAGGTTTATTGATTAAGTTTTCATATCATACATACTATACCCAACAAATATGTATTTATTTTATATACTAATTTTATCAAACAGCCGACGAACAGGATCTGGATAATTTACAAGATAAATAAAAATTGGTAATTTAAAAATTTGGAAATAGGGATCGTAAAAATTAACGAAACAAAGCTGAAGATACTGTAGACATTATTTACCCAAACTACAAACCTCTATTATAGTTCCTAGTTACTACCTAAAATTACATTGATGGAGTCACAATAGGGATTTGTATTTTGAGTAAATACTATAGTAATTTCAGCCTTGTTTCCTTAATTTTTATGCGATCCCTATCTACATATTTTTAAATTCCCAGTTTTGTATTTATCTTGTTTACTGTATTTTGTGCTTAACTGTGGGCAAAAGATTTATTGATGTGGTAGTAACTAGCTAATACGGTTCCTGATGATTTACTGTAGCTATTGACTATTTGATCGAATAATTTGAAAAGTAAAATATTAATCTGCAACTGGAGATTGTCATGGAGATTTATTTGAAAATATAGTGAGAATTTATAGTGTCTATGAATCTAAATTCTCTATATATCATGCATAGGAATGGGCAAGTATATGTCTATATTAAAACATAACCCAACACTAAGCACGTATAAAAATTTTACCAGGAGAAAAGTACCCTTTTCAAATGAAACATATACGTTTACAAATATCGCTTTAGATAAATCTCTGTGTCTTCATTTCGTACATAATATAGGGGTTCGCTCCATAAAGATACTTATAGTATGGTGTACAAAGCACTAACCATCTACATGCTATAGTCATCTAATTCGTGATGACGAGAAACCCACTTGAAGTAAAATTGTACTCTCAAGACGGCTGGTATGGATATTAAACTTTAATTATGGTAGAGTGCAGAACAGTGTTTCAACCCTTTTAAGTTATCTTCAGGTTAACTGAAGACGACCTAAGAAACTTGAGAATACAGTCATCAAATGCTTATCTACTATTGGCTGGAAAACTAACTTCAAGGGTTAATGAGAACATCATTTTTATACGTGTACAGCATTAGTAAAGGTTTTATAATATTGTTTGAACTGAATCTTTACTCTTAAAAATCTTTCAAGGAATGTTGATTTGACTATTAAACATTTGTTTAAGGATAGTTAATGTGGCTGTTAGACATCTTCCAAGGATATTTTATTTGACTGTAGGTCAATTTTTCCAAGATAAAACATTTGAAAGCTTATAGAATTTCATCTCTTTCGGTGAAGTACAGAGTGATCATGAAGTTCATATCGGTTTGAAATCGAACAAGCACAAATGACTTGGTATTTTGGAAGTGGACTTGTGAGGTGTACGCAGTTTTAGAAAATTATAATGGTAATGAAATACATGCTATTTTAAAAGAGTCCATTCGTGAAGTATATGGTGTTTTGAAATGGTGGGCTCGTAAATTACATGATGTTTTGGAAGGATGCTCACAGAATATATGAAGGTTTTAAAAAGATGCTCAAGAAATAAACGATGTTTTGAAATGTCGCTTTGAAGTACACGACGATGTTTTTCAGATGCAACAAGACTATTGATTAACAACAAAGCCACTTTGTTCTATAAACTAATAACATTCTGATTAAGAATACATTGACGGGACTAACTGATATCTGTACAAGTAGTTTTCATTGTGTAGCAACAGAAACGGTACGGGAATCACAGGTTTTGAGTAGGAGTTGCGTCAGCTTCCTTCACAACATCTTAATAATCTAATTAAATATATTAACAACACAAAAGCAACAATATATATAACTGGTTACTTGATATGGAATTTTATGTGTGTGCAACTCATATAAGAACGTAATTTACTATAGACACGGATAGTTTACTCGTACGTATTATAGGCTTAGTTTCAAAATACGCTTTTTATTGGATGTTTTCTAATAATTCGAATAGGATTATCTCCTCTGTCACATTCACTGATCTTTGAGCATCACGTTTACGCGAAAACTGTTCTTTTTATTTAATACTTTCTGTCTCCTTCTGCGGCCATAGAGTGCAGCCTCATGAGTGTGTAAGTATCCATGGATTAGGAATAAAAGTGCATTAAGCTGGCGAACCTTAGAAAGAAAGAAATCGATGGATAAGGTAAGTTAAGGAAAACTGGAAACGAAATAATACTGTGAAGTTTGATTACCATGTAACCAGCATTAATGTGACCATTTGTTATCATTACAGTCTATCAGAAAGGTAACTGTGGTGGCCACAGCAGTAAGTAACAGGATAAAAAGCGAAAAAAATTACTGAACTATATTTTAAAAGCGGGAGAGCAAGTGACCAAAAATGAAATTTTTTTTACTGTTGGAAGGGGAACATAAAATTATAAAAAATTATACGTCAGCTTATAAAACGTTATATTTGTCCTATGTGACAGAAATCAAGTTGAAAGAAAAACCTTTTTGTATAAAGTTTGTGGACATCTATTTACCAAAAACTGATTGAAGAGTGTTAATTGCAGAAAATCTACAAATTACGAAACGTTTTTATGTTGTTCATTACAAATTTTTATGTTGTATTTATAGAAATTATAAGCTTTTCCCATAATTGTGATGAAAAGATACGGTAATATATATTTTCAACAACAGTTCATTGGTACTTTTCACAAAGAAAATATTTTCTATTTTCAAACTTAGCCGCGAAAACGTATTGTTTTGTTAAGTTGTACAATAATTTGAAATATAATTATTTCATAAACTGGAAAGAGACACCGAAATAAATAGAAAGAAACAATTTTTAAGTAAAAATACTTGTAAAAGTTTTCAAACTATTATTTTTGCTTGAGCCCTGAAGGGCGTATGCGCAAATCTCATGTGCAAGGAAAATAATTAAACCAAAGGAGTTTAATTTTTATAAGATTAATATTTTCTAAAGGAATATTATTGCTTTCAGTGGTAACACTTGCGTCATATATTAATATTTAAATACCAAGACTGACTAAAAAACTAAACAGTTCAAAACAATACATACTCTGTTTGACATCTCCTAGAACGACTGAAATAGTACTGATAAAACAATCTAATGTTTATTTATCTAATATTAACGAATTGATTAAATAACAAAATCCTGTACTACATATAATAAACACAATAATTAAAATCCTGTACTACATATAGTAAACACAATAATTAAAATCCTGTACTACATATAGTAAACACAATAACTAAAATCCTGTACTACATATAGTAAACACAATAATTAAAATCCTGTACTACATATAGTAAACACAATAATTAAAATCCTGTACTACATATAGTAAACACAATAACTAAAATCCTGTACTACATATAGTAAACACAATAATTAAAATCCTGTACTACATATAGTAAACACAATAATTAAAATCCTGTACTACATATAGTAAACACAATAACTAAAATCCTGTACTACATATAGTAAACACAATAATTAAAATCCTGTACTACATATAGTAAACACAATAATTAATAAATGAAATTTAGTATTATATAACTTTTTAATGTTATTAGAAAATATGCTTAAAAAAGCTCTTCCTTCTCCCCTAGTGTGAGAGTTGTAATATTTGTCCTCTAATTCTTCCCTCTTCTCTAACTTACCATCTCTCTGAAAAGTACAAAATTTAACGTAAATTTCTTATATTTATATCATAATTACTAAGGCAAAGCATAATGTTTGTAGTCATGAACTGGAAAATTAGACCCACTTGCCACATCTACCTGTCATATTCGTTCTTTCACAAACAGCCAATAGTTTTCTCTGATGTTTTATAATGTACTATTATATTATAGTTTACACTATATATAAACTATCGAATGATGTAGTATATCACACTGTTTTCTGTACAGAGAACTGTCTATTTCATCTTCAGTTTGAAAGTTTTTCTCGCAGGGTTCATATTAACAAATTTAAATAAATTTTTAAAGGATTCTCTTATAATATTCTATGTTTTTGCGTGCATTATTTAAGTCAGTAGCAAAACAAAAAACAAAATCAAGAGAAAACAAGTGAGCACAATATTTCTTGTTTTTGTCTGTATTATTTATTTATTATTGTCAAAGTAACTAGACTGTAAACATCAGAAACGTATTAGATTAGCTAAGTATACATTAGGGAAAATACTTAATCAATAACTAGATGTGACATTAGATAAATTCATTGAGTGGTAAATTGAATATCCAGTTTTCTCTTGGTAAAAGCTTGACAGATCTGATTAAAGTCTTCAAGTGAAAGTTACCTTTCAGCCCATAATGAACTTTCTTCTTAAAGCTGTGTAAGACATTTTAAAAGTCTTACCTTAAAAGTTTTACAGGTTGCTTTAAGGAGGCTACATTCCTCCGTCTTTTCTTTAAAATGCTGAAAGTTTCTAAAAATAAGCAAAATTTCTGCGAGCATTTTTAGTAGTATCCATTATCCAGAAAAATATAAGACATTCAAATATTTATCGTCAAGATTACATTATAAGATTTTTTAAATTTTTTATAATTCCATAGCTACATCAACATTAATTCATCAATTTTTGTAGGTAATGAATGATCAGTATGAGAAGAAAATACTATTAAGAGCAAAAATGTTTTATTGTGCGAACAATTTTTTCGTAAAAAAAGAGAATGGTTGAAATAATATTTTGAGGAGAGGAACATGAACGAAAAATCTCACATTTATAAATAAAGGAAATGTTTGAGTATATATTTGTTGCTGTTCAGTCCATATATATTTATACATTTTATTTGTGTCGGATAAATTGAATTAAATGTTTCCTCTTAGAAACCTCTTATGGAAATTATAAGTGTGAAAAAACATTACTTTTGTAGCTGTATTTTTCTTACACTCAGTTAAATAACAAGGAGTAGCGGCATCCAGCGGTAAAACTTTCCGTGGCTTCTAAGATCACTTGAGTGCTCTATTGCGTTGGATACACTCATTGCATCGAAATCCAAACATTTTTGCCAACGATACAATTCAGTGAGTCTTCTTTGCTTAAAACAGAAACCGAGTGCAAAGTACTTTATTGAAATAACACACGAAATCACAAATCACGGCTGCACACGGTTCACTAAAAACCATATTCCTTCTACGGATTGACTGCATATTCTATATGTATTCATCACTATTTCAGGAACATTTACCGTTGAAACAATTCAACGGACATCTTCTTGCATTATATAACGTAGCTAGCAATAAGAAAGAGTAAGACTGACATACAACGGTTCCTATATTAAAGTTGTTTGTTATTATCGTAGGAAAAAGTTAAGAAATTAAAGTGTAGACGTGATAGGGTTTTATAAGGTTAGTGTAATTTGCAAAACTATTAATCTAATAAGCGGTTGCAGTGAGTTTTCTTCAACAATGAAATATATCTGGAATCCAAAATACGGTTGCAGTGAGTTTTCTTCAACAATGAAATATATCTGGAGTCAAAAATACGGTTGCAGAGAGTTTTCTTCAACAATGAAATATATCTGGAGTCAAAAAATACGGTTGCAGAGAGTTTTCTTCAACAATTAAATATATCTGGAGTCAAAAAATACGGTTGCAGTGAGTTTTCTTCAACAATGAAATATATCTGGAGTCAAAAAATACGGTTGCAGAGAGTTTTCTTCAACAATTAAATATATCTGGAGTCAAAAAATACGGTTGCAGAGAGTTTTTTTCAACAATGAAATATATCTGGAGTCAAAAAATGCGGTTGCAGAGAGTTTTCTTCAACAATGAAATATATCTGGAGTCAAAAAATACGGTTGCAGAGATCGGGCTTAGGAGCTCTATCCACGCAATCGTATGATGTTGGAAAAAATAGCTAATAACGTTTGTGATCCAAAGGTTAGCTTTTAACCTTACGACGCTCATACTTAGGGTCTGATTCCCCGCTGTAAACAAGGTATAAATAGATTAATATATGGCTTTACGCTGCAATAACAAATACTCTGAGCAGTAAAATATGTGGCATACTTACTTAAGTAGCTGTATTATGAAATGTTTAAAATCAAAATTAAAAGGTCCATTTTATTGAATTTATTTAACTTTAATGTTTGAGTAATGATTGTATTCATTTGTGGTTCGCCACGTACTGTGCTTCTTTTGTAGTTTATCAAGTAGTGTACTTTGTTAGTAGTTCATCAAGTAATGTGCTTTGTTAGTAGTTCATCAAGTAATGTGTTTTGTTTGTAATTCATCGAGTAACGTGCTTTGTTAGTATTTCATCAAGTAATGTGCTTTGTTTGTAATTCATCGAGTAACGTGCTTTGTTAGTAGTTCATCAAGTAATGTGCTTTGTCAGTAGTTTATCAAGCAATGTGCTTTGTTAGTAGTTCATCAAGTAATGTGCTTTGTTAGTAGTTCATCAAGTAATGTGCTTTGTCAGTAGTTCATCAAGTAATGTACTTTGTCAGTAGTTCATCAAGTAATGTGCTTTGTTAGTAGTTCATCAAGTAATGTGCTTTGTCAGTAGTTCATCAAGTAATGTACTTTGTCAGTAGTTCATCAAGTAATGTGCTTTGTTAGTAGTTCATCAAGTAATGTGCTTTGTCAGTAGTTTATCAAGCAATGTGCTTTGTTAGTAGTTCATCAAGTAATGTGCTTTGTTAGTAGTTCATCAAGTAATGTGCTTTGTTAGTAGTTTATCAAGTAATGTGCTTTGTCAGTAGTTTATCAAGCAATGTGCTTTGTTAGTAGTTCATCAAGTAATGTGCTTTGTCAGTAGTTCATCAAGTAATGTACTTTGTCAGTAGCTCATCAAGTAATGTGCTTTGTTAGTAGTTCATCAAGTAATGTGCTTTGTTAGTTGTTCATCAAGTATTATACTTTGTCTTAACCTCCATTTGAAAAACGTATTAGAACTGTGTGTTGTTTGTTTAAAATGATTACGTTAGGTTCTTTTTAGAAATAAACGTAATAGTTTTAAGGTTTTAGTTTAAAACAAGTATTTTATGTTTTAACCATTGTAAAGATCTAGTTTCTGATCAAATCAGATAATTACGGTATCGACTTCTGTTCAGGCTGAGTTTCTTTTAATTTTTCGATAAAAAAGTTTCCTACATGGAGATTTTACAATAATTTTGAAAAAGTTAGAAACACTAGTGTACCTGTTTTTTTCTGTCAACTAAAGTTAGAAATCTAAAAGCAAACCAAAATTTACTATTATGTAAATATCACGTATTCAAAAAGTAACAATATTTGTAAAATCGTAATACCTATGAAAAACTAAAGTTTTAATTTTTACCAGTACGTACACAAGTGATACGAGAGATGAAACGAAACAAAAGTTGATCGTGCGATTGAATCAGAATGTTGGGAATTCTACCATGTGGTTTGTTATTTTCTGTAATCACATTCTCCTTAATTTGAATGTATAATTACACTAACAAGTGAACGCTTATGTAATTTGTGATATTCATGAATACGAGTTTGACAAAGCCACGCATATTCAGATGGAAAATAAATATATGTAAATAATGTTAAGAAGGTATAAGCCTGCATAGGTTCATTACACGAAATAATTAACTATAGAATTCTCAAGAAAATTTAACCCGTTTATTTATGCAGTTGAGTAATGTAAGAAGTAGAAGCTTTCTTTTTTACAGTCTAATTGATTGACTTTGAAAACAAACTTTTTTTTACCCAGAAGTGATTATTTTAAGTCTAATCACAACTCTAAAGAGAACATACCTAACTCGAATGCTTTTCCAAAGTGTACATTTCTTTCACTGAGATAAATTTAGGAATTTAAAAAAATTGTTTTCTCGAACTGTAATTTATCAGATGTATTTTTACTTGAATTTTAAATGTGTTCATTAGTTTTACAGACACGGGCAAGTGAGTATATCGGCCAGAACTAGAATTAGTTGCCGTCTCGTGTCAAATTTTGGAATATAATAAACATTTTCAATTACAAGTAGAATACTTGATATAGAGATCGAAAGTGTTTTTACGAAACACCAACTTTTTACCTCTTGTTCCGTAGATGTCCAAATACTTTTATCTTACTTGATATTTAAGTATATAATCGTTTTTTTGTCGGTCTAGATTTTTCAGTTTCACTCTAAATTTATTCCACCAAATAAATAGCTCCTTGACTAATAAATATTTTATCTAAAGTAAAGACAAATTAAAAACTATGTTTTAAAATAAATCTCAGTTATACTTTTTAAATTATAGTATTCAGAGAAAGTGCTTCAAAATTGTCAAGTAATACCCTACTTTCTGTGATTTAGGCCTAGTTGTTAGCATATAATTCTGGGAATACAAAGGTTTCGCATTTCCTATACGGTGTTACAAAAAAGCGTTTCACACTTTCAGTTGGGAGTGTTATAGGAATGTCAGTCAGTCTCGTTATTTGGATAAATATATTCAGCCAAGCGGCGGGTGATGTCGACTAGTTGACTTTTTTCTGGTCTACATTTCAAAATTAGGACGGGTATTTCCGAACCTCAGATGTTTCTGACCAGTTCGTAGAGCTAGACCATGGTATACCTGAACCTCAGGCAGTAAAGCCAGCCCATAAACAGTGGTTAAAGTAAATCACTGATCTGCTATACGATCGCTTGAACTTACAGCAAGAAGCTATCAATTTTAAATATCTGGGTTCAATCATTAGTCAGTGTCGTTCGACTATAATAACATAATAAAGATGTATTTTACAGACGGCTGGTATGGGTATTAAAACTTTTATTGAAACTGTATTTTAATAATAGTTTCAAAATTCATGTCAATTGTCTTTAGAATATATTTTTACTTCAAGTGGGTTTCTTGTCATCACGAATATAATAAAGCAATAGAAACACATATATATGACATTCGTCAAGAACAGAAGCATACAACATATCTACTACAAACACTAGGCTAGTGTTGAGTGTTTCTATTGAAATTATATACCAAGATATTTAAAACTAAGTATGCGAGTTTACAATGTATTTTACACGATGGATGAATAGTATGGTTTTAAAGAATTAACATAAATACTTGAAGAAAATACATCTTAGTGCAAATGGATCTTATGAAACGACAAAACTAAAGCACAGTTAACAAAATCTCTTCAATATTTAAGTTGTATATATATATACATGTATTAATGAGACGAGCCCGTTGTTCTTAAAAGATGTAATAAAAACTGTTTATGGAACAAGAGAATAAAGAGAATCAAAATAAGTCGTATGTTAAGACCAATATTTAAACTTTGTTATCTGGGTCGTTCTTCATTACCAGTAAATAAAGGAGTTCTATATGAGGGTCGCGTTCTTGTTTTATGTAAATGAAGCTAATTCCATGATATTTCCTGGTGATTTTGCATATATTAAGGAGGAAATTTTTATATAGTTACGTCGAGTAATGTGTTAGACTTGCTTCCCGTGTTGTTCTGCGCGGTGTTACATTTACATCTGAAAACAAAAGCCCAATATCAGAACTCCTACAAACGATGTCATAAATCAGTACTGCTCCAAACGATATCATAAGTCAATAATTTTATAGACGATATCATAAGTCAATAATCCTACAAACGATGCCATGTCATAAGTCAGTACTCCTACAGACGATGTCATAAGTCAAAATCCTACAAACGATGTCATAAGTCAATAATTCTACAAACGATGTCATAAATCAATAATTCTACAGACGATGTCATAAGTCAGTACTCCTACAGACGAAGTCATAAGTCAATAATCCTACAAACGATGTCATAAATCAGTACTGCTACAAACGATCTCATAAATCAGTACTGTTACAAACGATATCATAAGTCAATAATTTTATAGACGATATCATAAGTCAATAATCCTACAAACGATGTCATGTTATAAGTCAGTACTCCTACAGACGATGTCATAAGTCAATAATCCTGCAAACGATGTCATGCCATAAGTCAGTACTCCTACAGACGATGTCGATGTCGATGTCATAAGTCATGTAAATCAGTACTACAGACGATGTCATAAGTCGATGTCAAAATCCTAACAAACGATGTCAAAAATCCTACAAACGATGTCATGTCATAAGTCAATACTCCTACAGATGATGTCATGAGTCAAAAATTCTACAAACGATGTCATAAGTCAATAATTCTACAAACGATGTCATAAATCAATAATTCTACAGACTATGTCATAAATCAGTTCTCCTACAGACGATGTCATAAATCAGTACTCCTGCAGACGATGTCATAATTAAGTACTCCTACAGACGACGTCATAAGTGAGTACTCCTACAGGCTATGTCATAAGTCAATAATCCTACAAATGATGTCATAAGTCAGTATTCCTACACACAATGTGGTAAGTCAGTACTCCTACAAACCATGTCACAGATCAATAATCTTACAAACAATGTGATAAGTCGGTACTCCTGCAGACGATGTCATAAATCAGTATTTTTACAAACGATGTTTAACACTGTACAACTTGATCATGTTTTGAACGTTTTACAGTCATTGATTTTTCCTTTAGGTTTTATACACTTTTTGTTTCGTTTTTAATTTGTTTTTTTCTTTTAAATTATGTTACTTTTGTTTTGATAGCGGACGTTTTGTGCAGATAGTCATGTAGCTCCGTGTCAATGAAAGCCAACAAACTGTTACAAAATGTTTACATTACGATAAACGAATGGTAAAACACGTATTTGATTTTACTCGGTGAGCTCTTATGGTGGAACAGGATTTAATAAACACAGACGTAACGTGTGTTCATTTGTCAACAAATTGCTCATATTGAGTTCACACCGAACCATTAAATTTCAGGAATCATATTAATTATCCACTTGGAAATTAATTATATCCTAATGGCTGTCCAAAATCTTGTTAATTACCCATTTTTTGAAATTAATAATTTTATGGTGATTTAGTGGGTTTTCATACACTGTTAATTATTCACTTATTTTAATAAATAATTTTATAGTGACTAAGTTGGTTCTCATATCCTGTTAATTATCCACTCATTTTAATTAATAATTTTATAGTGACTTAGTGGGTTCTCTTATCCTGTTAATTATTCAGTGATTTTAACCACTGAACCCAATAATGACTTGATGTGATCTCAAGAACCTCGGGTTAAATTAATTAAATCATGTTTTGCCACTCGCTGGGACAGAGGTAAGTCTTCGGATTTAGAACGCTAAAATCAGAGGTTCTATTCCCTCGGTGGACACAGCAAATAGTCTGAGGTGGCTTTGCTATAAGGAAACAGACACATAGATATATCATATTTTAAAAAATATTACAATTGGTTACTATTTGCTTTGTTTCATGTGAAATAGCTGTTAGAAACTGATTTTATGAAAAGGTATATCTGAGAACTTTACACAGACATTTAAACCACTTTAAAATAGCATCGTTAGCTGGTGCCACATCTGAAACGTTTAAAACTGATATAAAATATTTTATTTGTATGTAATTATTTTGAAACATCCATTTGTATCATGATTGGTTTATTAGTTTTGCAACATTTCTAAGTAATTACCGGACTTTGGCCACTATTTTTGTTCTTTGAACCATACAATGGCCAATATTAATTCACCGAATTTTCTATAAGTAACCGATATTTAATTTAACTTTCATGACGTTAATTTGCAAAAACTTTGGTAAGCTTACATCACTGGGAAGTTGAACAATCTTGCATACAATGAATCTTCTGTTCGTTGTCTTAGTGCCGAATAGCGAATAAACAGAAGCTAGTAAAATAGGTTCATTGAGTCTATCCATGAACAAAGAAGCAAGATGTTTAATCAGAACAATGGGAACAAACCAGTTTGTTATTTCCAACTTATACTTCCAGTCTTGAAACATGTTTTTTCCAGGCGCTCCATATTGTAAACGTTCCACATTTTGTATCCTGGTTAATTCTAAGTGTCTAATTAACTTACTCTAATTAATAACCATAAACTATTTTAAAATTAAACTTCTCAGATAACATATCGAGTTATAACTATTTGTAGGCATTATTGACTGATTGGATGAATTAAAATATAATGTATATCTACTAAAATTCAGGAATCTCGTACAATATTTTTGGAATTATGGTCAATAGTGTCGATAATAAATAGGTTACTCAATACAATCTGATTACTATGTAATTTCATTCCTGTTATTTATATGCACACACAGAAGCTCATATATGTATATGTATATATGTATAAATATTATACATATTGTTGTGATTTTTCCATTGACTTAAGTATTCATGTTATATTTTAAATAAATTAAACTTCAAAAAATGTTTAGAATAAAAACTAAACAGTTTTACTTGTAAAAAACTATTATACCATACTTGTGGAATTAGGGTCATAAATATTCGTTGAAAGGTAAAAAAATACAAAGATTCTAAATACTCATGTTCAATGTGAAGCACGGCGGAAAATACTGATAAAGATATGGTTGGATTTATTACATAAACATGATTAAAGTAACTGGAAGAATTAAAACTGGATTTAGAAATATAAACACGAAAAATAAAACATAATTTCACAACAAATAAATTAATATCAATCCAGAGAACTAATTATGACAAGGAGAAGACTATCCCCAAGGTAAGATTTAGAAAAAGGGAGTAAACGGTAAGTTAAACGTGTGTAAAGAAAAGGCTTAAAGAAATATATTAGAGAATAGGTTAACAGTGTTGTTTTAATAATTACATGAAAGTAAATGTTTCTTTAATATCATAAGGGAACTTGGTTTTCAATTAGAAGATAAGATGGTGTTCGAGGCTTTCTCGTTTTAACCAGCTACGTGGTTCATATATCACGATTAAAACTAACATATCGGAACATAACATGTCTAGGAACTGGGAGGTCAGTGTATCCTTCTCTTACAGATCTGAGGTGTTCATGAAAACGATCACCTAGATTGTGGTCTGTTTCTACAATATATAGTTAGTGACACTTACTAGCCTAGATGCAGTAAACGACACATATTAACATGCAAGTGTAATATCCTCTGGTTTGGTTTGTTTGGCTACTCTTTTACCAAGGAATAATGAGATTGACCGTCACATTATAACGTCCCCACGGCTGAAAGAGCAAGCGTGTTTAGTGTGATAGGAATTCGAACCCGTGACCTTCAGATTACGAGTCTAGTGCCTTAACTACCCGGCCATACCGGGCCATAATATCCCCTGATGTATAATGTGTAACCACGATAAACTATTGTGGTTTTCTTTAAAATTTATGGAAAGGTATAAGACGTTTTTTTTTTGTTTTTTTTACAACAATGAGTTTCAACAATGGGATGATTATTTTCCTGTAACTTCGATTTCACCAAGTAATCCTTTAGGTTGGGATTACATTTACCAGAAAATAGGGGAAGCGTGCTAAATATTTCAGCCATGCTGGAGTCAGCCATTAGTGATTTTAAAAGTTTACATATGATATTTGCTGCTAACTCGTTGAGGAGGTAATATGTTAAAAGCAAGTGGATCCTATTTCATTGACTATTGTCTTTAGACTGAATGTTATTGGCACTTGAAATGGTGAGTGTATGATTGTGAACTTTTTTGATGACGTCGACTAAGTAGTTACGTCGTTGGAAAAATTCTGCTACCTCAGCGGTTTTGTTCTTCAGAATATAAACGTCGCAGCCTGGTGAACTTACTTTTATGAATAGCAGCCTTGGTTTCGTAGGAGCGTAAAGAACGATAACCTGTGTAAATGTGACTGTCAGTGTCTTTTTAGTCCACAGAGGCTTAAGAGTAGGACGAAACGTGGATATTAATATAGAGACTTGCTTTGCTTTGTTTTGAATTTCGCGCAAAGCTACACGAGGGCTATCTGCGCTAGCCGTCCCTAATTTAGCAGTGTAAGACCAGATGAAAGGTAGCTAGTCATTCCTATCCACCGCCAACTCTTGTGCTATTATTTAACCAACGAATAGTGGAATTGACCGTCACATTATAACACCCCCACGTCTGATTGCAAGTCGTATACCTTAACTACCTCTACATGCTGGGCCCTAATATGGAGAAACTGCTATTTTGGTTTGTGTGAGATAACATTATGTACATCTATTGGTTCTTGTATTTAAAAGATGGTTTGTGACTGTACTATAGTCCTGTATGATTACGTTTATAACTGTTTTAGGACCATTTTATTAATGTTACTGTAATGTTATTTATTGGATCTTTGTTTTTTAAAGGACTGGCATGGCCAGGTGGGTTAAGGCGTTCTACTCGTAATCTGAGGGTCGCGGGCTCGAAATCCCTTCGCACCAAACATGCTCGCCCTTTCAGCAGTGGGGGCGTTATAATGTGATTGTCAATCCCACTATTCGTTGGTAAAAGAGTAGCCCAAGAGTTGGCGGTGGGTAATGATGACTAGCTGCCTTCTTTCTAGTCTTAAACTGCTAAATTAGGGACGGGTAGCCTAGATAGCCCTCTAGTAGCTTTGCGCGAAGTTCAAAAACAAACAAACAATCGTTTTGTGAAACAAAATATTTTTAGCTTTAATTTATCTTCGGACTAACGGAAACAATTATAAGGACGTAAACAAACTTTTATCGAAGTTGTTTTTAACCGTTATGTAAGAGTTTAACAATTATAGTCTGTCTGCGCATTCCACTAAATTCTCACGGTTATGTATCCTACAAAAGATTTGGTTATATATCCCACTAAATATTTAAGAATTATGTATGGTGTTAAAAGTTTTATGAATATACATTCTGATAAAGGTTTGGTTATGTATTACGTCAGCATAGTTTAAATTAAAAGACGTCAGAGACAAATAAAACTCGTTTTCAATAAAACATTTTAGTTAATTTTTAAATCTGTTTCCTTTCACTTACTTCTGAAAATAATTCGACGAAATAACAGTCTAAATGATTAATACAGTTAATTTGTTGGCATCGGGTTAGAAATAATTATTCAACGTTGCCTAAGTGACAACAAGTATTATGTAGGCTTAACGTGGTAGTGGAAAATTGAAAAACCAGAATGAATACTTTATCAGTGACACATTCAACCGTTTACTTTTATTTTACTATGATGTCATTTTTGTACAAAACACATCCATCAAACTGCTGCCTGTATGTATCGTTCCCAAAGGAAAAGAACTAAAAACAATTTTTGTCTATTTTTAAACGTTAAATCTAATCTCAAAACGAGGTATTATAAAACGAAGCGATAAACAAAACTGGTTATCTCTGACGAAAACAGGAAGTTACAGCTTTCTGGTGGCGAGACAAAAATGATGCGATGTGAGTATTGCCTTGAGTTGTTATATTTTGTTGTGTTTATAATTTATTGTGTAAGCTAAAGCACGATTTTGGTCTGTTTCACTTTATCGGTGTTTTTCGGATGAATTTCCTGTATTTTTTACATACTACATCAACCCAAGACACACTATAATCAGTAATGATTAACTTTAGAGGAAAGCAACTCATTCAAGGTAATAATATATAGATCATGATATTGCTAATACTGCACACATTAACAAGTAACTTACATAGGATTGGAAAGTGTGTTGTTACCTTAAAGGATTGTACCACGTTGAAAAGCGGTATGTATACGGATTTACAACGCTGCAAACAGGGCTTCAATACCCGTGGTGGGCAAAGCACAGATAACCCATTGTGTTGCTTTATGCTTAATTTTAAACAAATAAAAAATAACGCTAAAATTAGTGGTTCGATTCCCCTCGGTGGACACAGCAGATAGCTCGATGTGGCTTTGCTGTAAGAAAACGTACCCAAACTCTCTCGTTGTGAGATGAGCTTCACTTAGTGAACCTTGGGAACGAGAGTGCCCAGATAAAGGTATGACTGTCTTTTTTTTACATATTTTTAATCTTTCTCATTCACCGCTAATGCGACATCTTTGAAGAATAAATATTTATTGACAACCAAAAACAATAATAAGCAAATAATTCAGCTAAGTAAACAGATATAAAATAAATACATTGCTTCATATTGCTATCACTAGGATTAGAATACACAGTAAAATTTGATGAGGTAAAGTAAGAAATCCGGTGACTCTTGTCACTAGGTGCTCGCATATAATACTTAATAGTGGAAATCATGATGAAATAAAACGGCTACTATAAAATCTCTCTTTGAGAACCACATTTAAAACGTGTCAATATTAACCACGAATATTTGACAATATTGACTGATCAAAACTAAAGTTGATTGTACTTATAAAGCTGTCTAAATCGCAATATACTTATTTAATGGGTGAATCAAAATTTTACTATTTCAACAAATTCAATCTAAGTAAGTGAGTAAGTAACTTTACCAGTTATTATACGAGTACAGAAAATATGACGAACTTTATCGCCATAATTCTTGCACAGAGCTCTTCCGTTTAGGGTTCAACTAATTTCGTTCTTGTTCCAGAAGGGATATTAGTATGAATATGTGTATAGAATAGATTGATGGGTATTAAAATCGAATCGGGTATACGCGGGTTTCATGCTTGGTATTGCTGGCACATGAAAATATAGCTAATTAAAAATGAAAAGAACAAGTAGGATAACATTTAAATTACACAAAGACAAGTTACGTCACGTAGCTAGCTATAGTAACAAAGAAAGTTTTAATGCTACAATAAGCATTGAAAAAGAAATTCTAAAACTACAAACACTGAGTTATTTAAAATAAAAAAAATATCCCAACTTTGGTAGATCACTGTAATTATGTTAGTCTGAACGAAAGTGGGGATGCATATATACATTTATATATGTATAAATTTTAACTAATTTAGTTTTTGTAGTTTTGACTTTCCTATTTCAATACTTTTTGTGGCGCCCCCCAGTGGTATGGCGGCATGTTTGCAGACTTACAAAGCTCGAAACTGTGTTTCCATATTCATGATAACCAGAGCACAAAAAGCCCATTGTATGGCTTTGCACTTAAATACAAAGAAATAAACTTTTTGTGGCATGAAAACTTTCTGTATTACTATGGTTAGGTTATACATATATATGTCTATCAATCTTTACTTGTCTGTATAAAGTTTAATTGTTTGTTGCACTTGTTCATATAGTACAAATGATGTTTGTGTCTTCTTATAGCAAAGCTATTTCGGGCTATCTGCTGAACCCACTGAGGAGAATCGAACCCCTGATGTTAGCGTTGTAAATCCGTAGACTTACCGCTGTATTAGCGGGTGGCACGAATGATGGTGACTTTAACATGCACAAAATGAGATTTTGAAACTTACACTTTATCCTTGATATTTGTGGTGATTTATTGAAATTGATTTCTAATTCAGTTTTTATGGCACTAGATTTATTCCTTAAGTAACAGTCCTAAAACTTAATGACAAAGTTCAGTAGTGAAATATATATTTTTTAACCTGACCAGTATAAGTCAATAAAAGAAAGATAAAATCACATCAATCAATGACTTAACGGAAATGATCCTTGAAATATGATCCGTAATAACAACTTATCGGTGTCATATATTATAGAAATAACATAAAGCTATTGCGTTGGATATAAAAGAAAGTATAATAAAAACACGTGTAATGCGCGTACCTCTCGAGCTTATTAATTCCTATCAAAACATTTTTACTTTTTATGGTTATTGAAGTCTGCAGTGCTTACAGCTGTGATTTCACAAGGCATTCTTCATTTCTGTGTGTTTATGTCTGCAGTGCTTACAGCTGTGATTTCACAAGGCATTCTTCATTTCTGTGAATGTTTATGTCTGCAGTGCTTACAGCTGTGATTTCACAAGGCATTCTTCATTTCTGTGTTTATGTCTGCAGTGCTTACAGCTGTGATTTCACAAGGCATTCTTCATTTCTGTGAATGTTTATGTCTGCAGTGCTTACAGCTGTGATTTCACAAGGCATTCTTCATTTCTGTGTTTATGTCTGCAGTGCTTACAGCTGTGATTTCACAAGACATTCTTCATTTCTGTGAATGTTTATGTCTGCAGTGCTTACAGCTGTGATTTCACAAGACATTCTTCATTTCTGTGAATGTTTATGTCTGCAGTGCTTACAGCTGTGATTTCACAAGGCATTCTTCATTTCTGTGAATGTTTATGTCTGCAGTGCTTACAGCTGTGATTTCACAAGGCATTCTTCATTTCTGTGAATGTTTATGTCTGCAGTGCTTACAGCTGTGATTTCATAAGGAGTTCTTCATTTCTGTGTTTATGTCTGCAGTGCTTACAGCTGTGATTTCACAAGACATTCTTCATTTCTGTGAATGTTTATGTCTGCAGTGCTTACAGCTGTGATTTCACAAGGCATTCTTCATTTCTGTGAATGTTTATGTCTGCAGTGCTTACAGCTGTGATTGCACAAGGCATTCTTCATTTCTGTGTTTATGTCTGCAGTGCTTACAGCTGTGATTTCACAAGGCATTCTTCATTTCTGTGAGTGTTTATGTCTGCAGTGCTTACAGCTGTGATTGCACAAGGCATTCTTCATTTCTGTGTTTATGTCTGCAGTGCTTACAGCTGTGATTTCACAAGGCATTCTTCATTTCTGTGAATGTTTATGTCTGCAGTGCTTACAGCTGTGATTTCACAAGGCATTCTTCATTTCTGTGAATGTTTATGTCTGCAGTGCTTATAAATTTGGTTTCACAAAGCACTTTGCTACTTCTATGACAATTTATATTTCCAGTGTATACAGCTATGGTTTTACAAGGCACATTGCTGCTCTCTGTGATTCTTTATGTCTACAGTAGTTACATCTATGATTTTACGAGGCACATTGCTGCTATCTATGATTGTTTGTGTCTACAGTGGTTACAGCTATGGGCTTACAAGGAACATTGCTGCCTTCTGTGGTTGTTTATGTCTGCAGTGCTTACAGCTATGATTTCATAAAGCACAGCGTTGCTTTTTGTGATTGTTAGTATTGTAAATGTTAGTGTTGTGATTGGGTCGAATAAAAGTAGAAGAGCGACTTATACAAACAATGGTTTATTGATGAATAATGCATTTCTTTACCCGGTGACTGCCGTCTAGCGACTTACGAGATGTAAATCTAGAAAGGAAGGAATAATATCTAGAGTGCCAATAAACTGCTGAACTCTGGCCACAACAACAATGGATTTGTCTGCACGGTTTTAGAGCTCTGTAAGGATCTGTTGACTCGTGTTTTTGCTACGAAGTTCAATAGAGGCGTTCTGTTTTGTATTTTTTATTCTAACGTTTCTACGCCTTTGAGCTGTGACGTCGGTCAACCAGAAACTCTAGAAACGAGACAGTACTTGAACGTGATTCAATGAGTGTCTCCTGTTTTTTTAACTCTTCATCCGAAAGGAAATGTCCAGGAAACTCGAGATCAGCAGATACCCAATTCTGTTTGACATTTTTGCGCGATTCATTAACTGTACTGTTCGTGAGGTTAAACTAAAAATACTTCAATACTTGAATCAATGTTGAAGTTAAAAATCAGCACCAATTATAAAGCAGTGCTACCTGCAAGGTTTACTACAACACAAAGGATAACTACACGGGAAATATTCCGTAATATGTCAAAAAACATTAAACACAAATGAAACATCCATCAGTATATATCGACTGATGCCAAATACAGGTTTTAATCTATTTATTCAGAGTTGCTAATCAAATATAAGTTAACTGTATGAACTGGAAATAGAATATTTCAGAACACCATATAAGTCATAACACAGAGATCATTACGTAAACAGTTCAAAGCTAGATGATGAATTATCTATGCTGTATTCACAGCGGATATCAGGCTCCGAATTTTCGCGTTGTCAGTTCTCAAGCTTACCGATGAGCCACAAGGGACATTTCAAAATAACATACATTGGTGAAGACAAGCTGGAATAACAGAGTGAGTGAAATATTTAATGTTACACTATATACAAGAAACAACAAGATTCTGTAATCATTAGAGTTCAGAGAACCACATGGATATCTTGCTTTTTAGCAACGTTTTCGACCATAATCCCAGTAATATTTCAAGATGTTCGGCTGGCTTAGGAATACTGAATTAGTATATGCTTTCAAATTAAATCAATAATAAATCTTAATTTTCTTACTTGTTGCTATAATTAAAACAATATTAAAATATTATAACTAATATTTAAAACACTATTCAAACAATATTAAAAACATTATAATCAATAAGAGTTAAAGAAACTAACTGGAGAGGAAGTATAATTTTTGTGTCTTTGTTTGCCAAGCACAAAAACTACTTAACCCAGATTCTAACAGTTACAGATACCTCCAAATAATTTGTTGAGAATCACACCCTTGGCATACAATGAAAAAGATGTCCCCATACATTATGTACACCTATAACAAAATTAGCCACTATCTTTAATGAGGGACTCTACATCAGCCGTTACTGTGAATATTTCTCACTGTTTTTGGTACACTTTATGTAAAACTGCATTGTGCGAAGTGCTTATTATAGCAACGGAATGGAAACCATGAATCCTTGGACAAAGAGGTGGCTACGAACGTTAAGTATAATTACATTGTAGTTTTAGTCAAGTAGACAGTTTTTTAAGTAAGTAGTTTATTAGGCAAGTAGTTTGCCAAGTGGATAGTTTTGGTCAAATAGTTAATTTGCCAAATGAACAGTTTTCGTGAAGTAGGTAGTTTGTCATATGGGCATTATTTGTCAAAGGAGTAATTTTGGTCAAGTTGATAATTCTGGTTAGTAAGAACTTTATCAAATGCACGTTTTTGGTCAAGCAGACCAAGCTAAGACGTAATTTGGATTATTTAGAGTTTGAAACTCTCAAATATTTCTTAAAGATCTCAGACAACATTCACAGGTAATGGTGTTTAACAGCTAAACATAAATTAAGTGTATTTGTATGTTTACTAAAATCTTAAATTTTGATTTTAAATGTATTGCATCGTTGTTAAAGAAGCCGAACGTGCCTAGAATGTGTAAACATTGGCCACTTACACCGCAAGATGATGAAAATTAGTGAATAATGTTAGCGCACGTAGTTGTTAATATTTAGTACAACAGATAGAAAATATAGTTTGAAAATGCTTTCAGCAATAAGTCCAAGACGAATAAAAATATTTCAACCCATCCTTCTATGTCGATCAATCCACCAAAATGTTTGTTGTATAGAATTCTTTTAATTTTCATTAAGAAATGCAAAAAGAAACAATTAAAGCAACATTTTCTTAACAAAAAGATTGAATATGGAACATTATTAGAACATTAAAACATTTCATACGAAAACATGTTACGATTTCAGATAACAGAATAAACAACAGTGTGACTGAGTTGCAAGATTGTGTTTCTTGTGGCCAAACAACACACTGTGTTTAGCGATATGCTCTATTCTGTATATCGGACTCTGTTAATCAACACTATGACATAATTTCAGTGGACATATCTTACTGGATTCTTACTTCATATACCGAATTTCAAGGCAATCCATTCAAAATTACCTGAGATATTAAATATCCAATTATGATTGATTTTTTTATTTTTCTTACTGTAAGTATGGAACATTTATGTGATAGAAAAACGTACTTAACCTTTATGGATGTCTTATAACTATTTGGTACACAGGTAGATTCTTACAACCTACAATTGGTTGTCAAATATAGTTTAAATATAAGACACGTGTGCATAATTACACAATAAAAACTGATCAAAGTTGACCAGAATTTTTCCAAACGCCTACGCGAGGCCAAGAAAACTAAATTAGCAGTTTGTAGTTCAAGTTTTCAAAAGAATCGTACGGAAGAACAGTTATTATTGACTATTTACTGCCAAATTTTCAGCACAGATTTACACAATTTTATGAAGTTATCCCATGTTTACCGTCACATGGTAAATAGCTCAAGTAATTAGCGTAAATAATGATGCCTGATACGGCTGTACCAAGTGCAAGATAACAAGACACTGTTGTAATGGCTTTAATAATATACTTACCCCCCTGTGGCTCAGCGGTATGTCTGCGGACGTACAACGCTAAAATCCAGGTTTCGATACCCTTTGTGTTACTTTGTGCTTAATTAAAAAACAACAACTAATATACGTTTTATACCGATGTTTGTATTTGTTATAGATATACAGAAATATGTAACTTATACTATTTGATGCGTATTGAGAAATTATTGGCTATTCATTAACAATCCTCATGCCCTAAGTTGAGCAACAACAACAACAAAACTCAGCCTGGATAACTAATGATAGAATAGTTGGTGTAAAAGTCTGTTCAGTGTTATAAGTGTAGCTACCAGTATGGCCGCCTAATTTAATTTCATTCATTTTTGCACACTCAATTATTTTGTGGCTACACCTTAGGTGTTTTTTATTAGATACAATCTATCATCAAACACTACAACTCTTTCAGGAAAAAGCTTCTCAACGTCATTCTGGTAAGTTTTCAGGTTTGTTTGCTTTCAATTTCGCACAAAGCTATACGAGGGCTATCTGCACTAGCCGTTCCTAATAAAAGATGGAAGGCAGCTAGTCATCACCACCCACTGCCAACTCTTGGGCTACTCTTTTACCAAATAATAGTGGGATTGACCGTCACATTATAACGCCCCCACGGCTGAAAGAGCGAACATGTTTGATGCGACGGGGATTCGAGACCGCGACCCTCGGATTACAAGTCGAGTGCCTTAACCACCTGGTGATGCCGGGCTTTCAGGTTTATAACGCTAAAAATGTACGTTTCGATATTTGTGATGGGCACCGAACAGGTAGCCCATTGTGTAGCTTTATGTTTATTTGCTTTTTGAATTTCGTACACAGTTACACGAGAAATATCTTCGCTAGTCGTCCCTAATTTAACAAAGTTTTAACTAGACTTTATATAATATATAAAAAGACAAAATACTTACGAGTACAAAGACTACATTTATTTTGCAACAAGACGATTTGTAGTTAAGGGTGCGTGCTTAAGAACAAAAATATCAACACATTTTTAGGGAAAAATAAATTGCGTGAAACTAAAACAGTAAACACGCCACCAATGGTATTTCTTCATTTGGCGTTCAAAGACCTGCAGAAACTAGATTAACTTTTGCGTGAACAGAGTTTCCCAAACATTAGATTGTGCGTTTGTATATCTTATGTTCGTCTCTTTTTTTTCTTTTGCTTTTCTTGTGAAATGTTTTCAACTCACCACTCGTCCCATGTCAAAGTATAACAAAATGACTACGGTTTGGAGCATGTTTTCTCATTAACCACCAGTTTCACGGTTACTCACTGAGTCGGTCCCAGCCTTTATTGGTATCTGAATACTAACTACTTTTTATCTCCCAGCTCAGCCATATCTTGACCTATTTAAAATCTAATTATAGCTTGAGACTCAGAACGTCAAACTCTTTCGATTGATTTATTTTACCAACCCCAAAGTCTCATAGATTTATGCACCCTAATACTGCCTAAAATTAGATTTATTTGTTTGTTTTTTTGGAATTTCGCATAAAGCTACTCGAGGGCTATCTGTGCTAGCCGTTCCTAATTTAGTAGTGTAAGACTAGAGGGAAGGCAGCTAGTCATCACCACCCACCGCCAATTCTTGGGCTACTCTTTTACCAACGAATAGCGGGATTGACCATCACATTATAATGCCCCCACGGCTGGGAGGGCGAGCATGTTTGGCGCGACGCGGGCACGAACCCGCGACCCTCGGATTACGAGTGGCACGCCTTACGCGCTTGGCCATGCCAGGCCCTGCCTAAAATAATTTCAATCTGAGGGTAGGCTTGTAAATATCCTAACGAGTAATGAAATCGAATCGAGGATAAGCGCGCCATCTGGGATTGCTGGCGCACAAAAATACAGCCAAATATAAGTGAAAATAAATCTCTCGTAGATTAATTTACTTTAATCTTATTTTAAAAAAATTCAAGTGCCGCGGATCCCGTTTTGTTACAATATATAAAAATATACAACAGATTTATGACAACAAAAATTGCATTTATTGTACAAAGACGACTATACGTAGATTATGTAAGCAGCGAAATAAATTACAACTACGAAGACTTCGTTATCCTTCAACCACTTCTAGAATATATAAAAAGACAAAATACTTACGATTACAAAGACTACACTTATCTTTCTATATAAACAGACAACGAACTTACAACTACAAGGACTAAATTATCCTTGAAGTCGATGATTTGTGAAGTAAAGAAAAAACAAAACGTACAACAAACTTAGAATTACAAAGATTAAATTGCGATGGACAACAAAACAACTTGCTACTGAAAAAACTGAAGTGATTTGGGGTAATTTGATGGCGCTGATTTCAAAATTGAAGAGAGAATTTGTTCATCACCTCTAAATTTCGAGTTATTGTAATTTCGTTTATTTGTAGCTAAGGGTGTGTGCATTTTTATTATAGCAAAGCCACTTTGACCTAACTGCTGTATCCATCGAGAGGAATCGAACCCTTGATCTTAGCGTTGTAAATCCATAAACTTTCTACTGTCTCAGAAGGGTAATTGTAGTTCAGCATGAAGCTATACAATGGGCTATCTATGCTCTTTTTATCTTGGGTATCGAAATCCGGTTTCTAGCGTTGTAATCCTCAGACATCGCGCTATGCCACTGGTAGACAATATAGTTTGTAACTAGACTAAACTTACAAGACCAAAAATACTTCTGTGTGTTGACAAACCTTCTACAGACAATGTTTCTATAATGTAAAAATATATCACTTCCGAAATTACAACAGACTGGTCACTTAGCACAATGATAAAGACCATGATATCAGTTACTGTGAGAATACAACATTAGAGGACTCTAGTAAACCTAATTCTTATTAAAAATAGAAGAGGATTAGTATATAATATATATTCAGGATAAATTATCACACTTTGAAATGTTCGACCTTTTTTCTAATAATTAGTTTGTTTTGAAATTCGCACAAAGCTACACGAGGGCTATCTGTGCTAGCCGTCCTTAATTTAGCAGTGTAAGACTAGAGGGAAGGCAGCTAGTCATCACCACCCACCGTCAACTCTTGGGCTAATCTTTTACCAACGAATAATTGGATTGACCTCAACATTATAACGCTCCCGCGGCTGAAAGGGCGAGCATGTTTGGTGTGACAGGGATTCGAATCCACGACCCTCGGATTACGAGTTGAGTGTCTTATCCACCTGGCCATGTGTGGCCCTTTTTTCTAAGACTTGGGTTCTTATAATTAAATTCTCAGAATAACTTTTGCATGTAAAAAAAATTGCATCTGCTTAAAATAATCCTTTATTATGAATTTATACAAAAATATTTTAATAAACAATCAGTGAACTATTAAATAACACTGTAATCGCTGTATTAACACTATTAGTGTCAAAGGTAATATCCAGCATTGAAGATGGTGGGAATGTTATATAAATATTTCACTTAGTAATTCAACGAAATCGTAACTGGTCACGTTTTGAAAGCTCAGACGCGATTATATTTTACAATCCACCTACTTCCTTCTCAAAAATTCTTAGTGGAAATGAAATACATCCTAGATTTAATACAGAAGTACTTTTCCAAGTACTACGTTGAAGTTCTAAAAATTTAATATTTTATAAAGGTTTGTTTGTTTTTTTAATTTCGCGGAAAGATACATGAGGGTTATCTGCGCCATCCCTAAATTAGTAGTGTAAAACTAGAAAGAAGGCAGCTAATCATCACCATTCACCGCTAATTCTTGGGCTAGGCTACTCTTTTACCAACGAATAGTGGGATTGATCGTAGCATTATAACGCCCCCATGGCTGAAAGGATAAGCATGTTCGGGGTTCGGGGGATTCTCAGATTACAAGCCGCGCGCCCCCTGCACCTGGCCATGCTGGATCTATTTTATAAAGGAAACCATATTTACCCATAAATAAGGGGAATTGTCATATACCTAGTCTCGTCACGTATACGTTTGAAATACGAATGATTAACTAATGTTAACTATCTTGGTGTGGATTAGAAACGTTTCCAGTTTGTTAGGCTGATGAATGTGGTATCGATGTTTCTTAATGAGATGATTCGAATACATGTTCACAATCTATCCGTGAATAGTGTAACTAAGCATAATCGTTCCTTAATATAATACTCAATTCAAATTTAAGTGGCAAATAAAAACAGATGCCTTTTACAAATATATTAAAATTGTCACCCAAAACAAGAGCAGTTTAATGTATCACTTTTTATTTGGAGGATAAATTTCCGTAGTTATAGAATAGAGATTTTTAATTGAAAATGTTCTTAATATTTAACATTATAATTTCACTGTGATTACCTTTTTGACCCAGCCATCCAACCAGTATCACGACAATCCTTGTGATCATAACGAGATATAGTATACCTTTAATTACAACCCACGTTCCTTGTATGCAGATTGATTTTCGTTTCATCTAGGTACAATTTAAACGGATTACGAAATTCAGGCATTATAACATTTGTCCTCAACTGTTAATGCATTTGGTCTGTTAACAAGTTAACAAGATATATTTATACTGATAACTACGTTTTAACAGAAATGAGGATCAGAAAGATGAGGAACGGAACTTTATCAAGGAAGTCATTGTGATAGTTATGGAAATGGATAATTGAGCGAACATAATTACAACAGTACTTTATTCTGTATTAATTATCATGTTAATTATGAATTAAAACATTGTATATTTCCATGTTTTTTTTAGACATGAAGACGAACATGAACTAATCTGCACAAGACGAGTGAAGAAAGATTACAAGCAGAATTGTTCTAGTCTTCTTTGTAGCTAACATTAATGTCCCTCTGTGAACGCAGCAGACAGTCAGTTGAGGCTTTGCTCTAAAACAAACAAACCTAACATTCGAGGGTCCTCGGTTGTTGTGTATCTGTTTGTCAAAAAGAATCCTTGTAATTGAATCAATTGTAACCAAACTTTCCTGCGAAACATTAACACACAAAGCATGACATAATCTTTATTTTATGTCATAAGATAGCGCCTCTCAAACTGGTTTCACTGGGGCATTAGTGCATAAAATATCATTTTATGAACTTCACTGACAGCGGAAAAAAAGCGATATTTTGACTGAAAGTTTCAGTTATTGCAGTAAATATGACGACATAAAGTGGCTTACTCTTATAGCGTTTCTTTATAGTATAGACACCAATGAAAGTAAGACATCTGAGAACGATTATTAATTGAAATGTATGTTAAACCATTATGGGAGTGTTTTCATTCAAGGTGTCAAAACTCTTGGGAGGTCTTAAGCTAAAATGTTATCAGAGATGTTTCTATAAATTATTTCTTTTATTCAGAAGTTTAATACAAATTGAATAAGATATTTCTCTTTTAGCAAACGGTACAAGAGAAAATTTTATTGTTATAACTGAGTTGAAACATTTGTTGTTCGAATAAAGATTAGAGAATAAAAGTCAGAGCTTGTTTAGTTGGGGTTCAGCTGTTAGAGTTAACTGAACTTAACATAGTAAATAACATGCCATTTTACAAACGTACAAGGGTAGTCGAAATATATTCAGCCTTTATTCATTTCAATAAAAGATAAGGTTTGTAGTCGCTTAAACAAAGAATAAAATGGAGTGCTAGTTACATTTGTAAAAAAATTTACTGTAGCTGATATTTCAATAAAGAAAGAAGTATTAAAAATAAACAAAAACACCAAGAAGAGACAAAAAATTCTGTAATTCAAACTACTATTTCGGAATTTATAAATGACGTCATCAGTGAGTCTTATAAAACGGAAACAATTTAAAAGTTTGGTATCAAATGTTTTAACATGTTCAATACTTTTAAAGAATAAGAAAGTGATATCTCTTCTGTATAAATCTGGTTCGTGTTCCGTTTCAAAAGAATAAGAAAGTGATACTGATGTCTCTTCTGAATAAAACTGGTTCGTGTTCCGTTTTGAAAGAGTAAGAAAGTGATACTGATATCTCTTCTGTATAAATGTGGTTCGTGTTCCGTTTCAAAAGAATAAGAAAGTGATACTGATATCTCTTCTGTATAAATTTGGTTCGTGTTCCATTTCAAAAGAATAAGAAAGTGATATAGATATTTCTTCTGAATAAAACTGGTTCGTGTTCCGTTTTGAAAGAGTAAGAAAGTGATACTGATATCTCTTCTGTATAAATTTGGTTCGTGTTCCATTTCAAAAGAATAAGAAAGTGATATAGATATTTCTTCTGAATAAAACTGGTTCGTGTTCCGTTTTGAAAGAGTAAGAAAGTGATACTGATATTTCCTCTGTATAAAACTGGTTCGTGTTCCGTTTCGAAAGAGTAAGAAAGTGATTGCTTTGCATTCCGTAGAACATTTGTCTAACAAGAGATGCTCAAAGAGACACAGAAATGTACAAGACACTTGCAAGTGTCGTCCATAAAGATGGTCTCATCAGCCAGGGGATTGGGTGTTAACCCCCCTATAGACCCAGACTTTTTAGACAAGTTCAGTTGCCACCTGTGAAGTTTCATAAAGATCTGTGAATGCATGGCAGATAATTTCACACACAACAAATGGTCGATTCCAAATTTCTGATTGAACACTCTTTTAATACAACAAGTTTTGTCAGAAATAGAGAAATACAATCGAATATCTATGAAAGGCTTAAACGCCTGTTCGTTCTTACCAGGACATCTACAACACAGTTTGGTTCAACTTTAATATCACGGTGAATGTATAATGAGGACTACTTTGTTGGGCCTGATAACTTTAAGTTGTATATTATATATATATATAGGTCTATATATTTATTTATGATTAAAAATATAAGACAAACACCTCAATGTGCCATTCTGAAATTTGCCATAAAGGTGGTCTCAGAATGCATAATTCAGGCTTTTCTTTTATGTTTTTATTAAAAAACTTCCCGGGGAGGCATGCCCCCGGATTTTCCTAGCATGGCTTCGCGCCTGTGGCGCTTGCATCAAGCACTCAAACAAACCCCCCCCCCGCAATGGCCATTTCTGGCTACTCCGCTGGACCTATATTTCTCTTTAAATTTTGCTTTTGTAACCTGGGAGCGTATAACGAAAACATGATGGGAGACTATATTTGGGGCTGATACGTGAAAGTGATTTACATTACAGTTGCAAATATCGAAAAACTACTCACTTCTAAACATTTTTGTATAACTTCAGTATAAATACATGTAAATCTTGATTCATATGTTGTTTTATTCAGACCTTATGCAAATGAAAATGTGCAAAGTTGCCCGTTTTTACATAGAAACTAGGTTAATTTCTAAATTTCTTTATCCAGTCACAAATGCAAAGTTTGAAGGGAATAATGGCCATTTTCTGTACTTTTACAACATAAGCAATTAAGAAATAACACATATTATCCAGGAACAAAATTTGTGTTACATAGTATTATCACTAGTGTATGGTATTATTACCAGTGTGTGGTGCGTTTCAATGCAGTAATACACTGTTTACAATAACTAGAATTGTGTCTTCAAGTGGGTTATTCAGAATATCGATTCATTGCCAAGTTTTATTATTACCAGTACTATAAATCTCTGAAATATCTTGGGCAAGAGATAAATTACATAAACTATACAACGAAATAAAGGTTTCAAAACTTATACAACGTCTCTGAACTCTGCTATTGGTAAAATATTCTTTTTACTGTTAAACGTAACATCTTTGAATGAGAGAAACGTAAAATGACATAGATTTAGTCAGGAAATATAACCACACGTATGACGCATAATGTCTCGGTAGAGTAGTACAACCACGCGTATCACAAAAGTCACTCGGCTGATTTCTATCATGGGAAATGTGTTCTTTGCATGATGTCTAAGAAACGGGTATGTTTGGTCCCGGGAGAAAGCTAATCCAACTTCTACTTTTTGTAAAGGAAACTTGATGTCGTTGATATAAAATGTATGATTCTACACGCTATGCGAGATACGTGCACTAATGGCTTTACGGTTTCACTTATTCCGCGGAGAAATTCTCGCTGCTAAACCTTTTCCCTTCAGATGATAATGAAGATTAACACACATTTACAGTAAAAACGACTTACTTGCCAGTAAGGAACTGGCGCTGATCAAATTATCCAGCTAAATGTCGGATCTTTTGTTTCAGCCTTACTTTAATAACCAAATTAGCAGATGACTCGATTAAAAGAACGCAAGGCCTTATTGATTAAACTATATTTGAGAAATACATTTATCTTTCGGATTAAAACCAGAAATTTTTAGGGTACGATATGAAAATTGATGTGTTGATAATGAATATTTTATAATATGTTTGTTTAATATCGAGAAAGAACAGTTTGTTTGAAGTTGAACGCAAAGCTACACAATGGGCTATCTGTGCTCTGCTCACGTCCACAACAGATATCGAAACCCGGTTTCTGGGAAGGAGGGCAGAAAGAGAAGCTTACCCATCACGTTTCTGTTAAAATTATTCCCCAGTTCAGACAAGCTACGTTGTGGAACACCTGATTCACAGTTTATTTTCGTAGATTTCAATACAGTTTAGTTAGTAGTGTTTTAACATTTTTGTGTTGTGTTTGGGTTATTTAGAAATAATTTTAAAACAAAAGTATATTTTACTGTGTCTTATTATGTGACCTCCCATCCCCACCCAGATGAATCTGGCGATCCATATTTTGTTGCTCTGTTTATTTTATTTTTAGCTATTTACATATAACTATTCAATTGCTAGTTGTCTACGCTAGTTGACCTTAAGCTTGAACTAAAAACGAGACATTGAGCGAACAGTAGACACACTGACTCATAGTCGGGAAATATGGTCACTTGGCACGTTCGAGTCTCACAGCTTGAGAAAGATAAAGAAACTCAATAAGAGAATAGAAATTTAAATCTTTGTCACATTATTACTGGAGAAAGAAAAAAATTATATAACTGTGTATGTATATATATATATATAAATGTCTGTGTGTGTGTGTGTGTGTGTGTGTGTGTGTGTGTGTCGTTTCTTTTTCACCAAAGTTAAAACTGAAACTAGTACTTATGGTATAGAGACCAAACGCATTATTTGTTTGGCTGCATTGTCTGCCGTGAACTCAAAACACAAACAAAAAACCCCCTAAAAGTTAAGTAACGTTATCTGTCCTACTTCACTTCCTCTATCTGTTAACGCAGATCTATATTGGTTAAGTAACGTTATCTGTCCTACTTCACTTCCTCTATCTGTTAACGCTGATCTAGATTGGTAAAGTAACGTTATCTGTCCTACTTCACTTCCTCTATCTGTTGACGCTGATCTAGATTGGTTACGTAACGTTATCTGTCCTACTTCACTTCCTCTATCTGTTGACGCTGATCTAGATTGGTAAAGTAACGTTATCTGTCCTACTTCACTTCCTCTATCTGTTAACGCTGATCTAGATTGGTTAAGTAGCGTTATCTGTCCTACCTCACTTCCTCTATCTGTTAACGCTGATCTAGGTTGGTAAAGTAACATTATCTGTCCTACTTCCCTTCCTCTATCGTTAACGCTGATCTAGCTAAGTTAAGTAACGTTATCTGTACTGCTTCACTTCCTCTCTATATTAAGACATATCTAGTTGATGAATTTAAGCAATGCCCATAATCAGATTATTGGAGTGGTTAAAGTGTGGAAAACTTAAGGCTCCCATCTTCTTGTATTTGACGATCCGAAATCCCATAATACCTCAAATGAACGATAACTTTCTCAGCCTTGCTTCCTTGGTTTAACAAGTTTACTTGTTGTTTGAAAACTACTCAGCACAGTTTGCTTCCATGTGGATTTGTTGATATAATACTTAGATAGTTCTGTTAGTGTAGCTTAATGAACATCTGTAATGCATACAAGAAAATAATATAACTTGTCTTAATTAAAGTGCTAGAGAGGCGTAGCTAGATATTGGCACACGGGGCTTGAGCTCCGATTTTACCTGACATTGCTCCGATTCTACCTGACATTGCCCCGAATCCCCTGGTGGCATCTTTGACTAACAGATTATAAAAACATGAACGATATACTACTGAAACACTGAAAATTCCCACACCTATAGAGCCGAGCCTGAATTTGTTAGACTCCTAGCAACGCCTCTGAAGGATTATATTAGTCTAGTTTACGTCATGGTTTTGTTTGTTTTTTTTTATTTCGCGCAAAGCTACACAAGGGCTATCTGCGCTAGTCGTTCCTAATTTAGTAGTGTAAGATTAGAAGGAAGGCAGCTAGTCATCATTACTCACCGCCATCTCTTGGGCTACTCTTTTTACCAACGAATAATGGGGTTGACCGTCACATTATAACGCCCCTACGGCTGAAAGGGCGAGCATGTTTGATGCAACAGAATTCGAACACGAGACAATCAGATTACGAATCGAACGCCTTAACCCACCTAGCCATGTCGGGCTTTTACGTAATGGACATTAATACTGTAAGTAATAAAACAGTATAGCTTGGGTTTGTAACGTAATAATTAAAGGATTGTATTGGTCAAAGTTACTTAATGGGTGTCAACAATGTATACAAGAAAACGATATAAGTAAATTTTGTAACGTAATGGTCAGAAAACAGTATCGGTCTAGTTTCACTTGAGACACGTCAGAACATTTTAAAAAGAATACCTACGGACATTTTATGGTGTACTAAATTCTGAAAGTCTGTTTTTCGCTGCAATTGTTCCCTTATTTTATACTCTGTTACAAATAATGCATTAAAAGGCACGTTCATTACAAGAACACAAAATCCTTCTGTAATCTTGTTCCTATAATTTAGATAAATATTGCAACGCATTCACTGTTGTACATTTCTTTTCATATCTACGTTTGTTTCAGTCTAACGCATGTATGTTGTTAAATGTGTATTGCGCAAGTTTCGTCTGTTCTCTGAATTTCTAGAAGATTCTCGAGCGTAAGAATTAACAATGTACAATGTGTGTATTTAAAGCACTAGTGATAACCAGTATTGTTGCAAATCAAACTTTTTTAGAACCTCGCCTAATGTTTATGAAAGGCAGCCATCACAAGATTTAGAAATACTTCACACATTAATATTTTTACGAGAAAATTAGATATTGTCATCGGGAAAAACTCACGTCTGAAGAATAAAGCTAGCTAGCATTCACATCAAGTGAAGTGCATCTGTATAATACCTCCGAATTAATTCGCTCATCATGGACCCGGACCGTCGATAAAGTATTCAGTTTCAGACCAGATAAAACACTAAATATTGTTTGTGAGTTCTAAAAAATTTTGAATATAAATAGTTATTTGCAATAACCATCATTATAAATTGTATTGTTATTTGTATATTAAAGTATATTTGTATTAAGAAATAAAACTGTATTAATCCTGTTGGAAAATATGATAAATTTAATACATTATGACATTCAATTAACTTCTAAATTAAAATTGAAATTTTCCTGTTATTTGAAATCTTAATATGTAACGTACGCAACATAATGAATCGGATTTTTATCCGTGATAAATTATAATACGTAGCAATGTATATTTTGTTCTATATTATAGATAAAATGGTTTAATAATGCAATATGGTTTCGTTAAAGACTTTTGTAGCGATGTTGATTTGCGAAGCCTTTTCATCTTTGAAACCTGTTTCCTTCAGGACTGTTTTTCGTGTGGCTGATGATGTTTCTGCACATGTGATTTATATATTGATAGTATTAGTCTATATACTGAGATATATAGAATTTCCTATAACTTTGTGAGTTTTTCCAATACACTTGTTTCTGCCGGAGCTTTTCCTTTACCCAGAAAAGAGCATTTAGAGCGATTACCACTACAAATACAATTCCTTAGAAATGATCAGATCTAATTGTCCTTTATCTTTGTTGTTCATAACATTGAAAACTAGAAAAATCATTTTTTTTTATTTTCATTGATTCAAAGGAGATTCTTTTGCAGACATAAAAAAATTTCTTATCATCACTTAATAACTAAATTTTTTTTCAAAGATAGTTTAAACCGTATCAGTGACTTATGTCTCTTTAAGTTAACTAAAACATTTGTGTCACAAAAAACAGTTTGAGAAGTTGATAGAGAGATAAATGTTTTAGAGCTTTTTCTATCAATTTTAAGTGAAGTAATTACACTGCACTCAGCTTAATTAAGAAATTGGCGAAATGAATTTTAAACGTGTAAAATCCATAATAATTATACTAGCAGACACATTCAATTAATTGTTTTATTATAATTTTGGAAAATATTGAATGTTGTCAAAAGTCTCCAATATTTTTTATTACTATAATTACTGTAGAGAACTTTGTAAAAGATTAATTGATACATTTTATACAAACGATTAATAAATCTCGGAAACAAAACTGTACAACGGTTTTCTTATGTCTGCCCCCTAGTGGCACAACGGCATAACTCTGCCTACTCAACCGCTAGAAACCGGGATTCGATACCCGTTGTGAGCAAAGCATAGATAGTCCATTGTGTAGCTTTGTGATTAATTCCAAATAAACAACTCGTAACGTTTGTTTTTTTTTTACTTGTGAAGATATATTTATGTAATACTATATTTTGTTGTCATTCGAAATTTGGGGCCCGGCATGGCCAAGCGTGTTAAGGCGTGCGACTCGTAACCCGAGGGTCGCGGGTTCGCATCCCAGTCGCGCTAATCATGCTCGCCCTTTCAGCCGTGGGGGCGTTATAATGTGACGGTCAATCCCACTATTCGTTGGTAAAAGAGTAGCCCAAAAATTGGCGGTGAGTGGTGATGACTAGCTGCCTTTCCTCTATTCTTACACTGCTAAATTAGGGACCGCTAGCACAGATAGCCCTCGAGTAGCTTTGTGCGAAATTCAAAAAACAAAAAACAAACAATCATTCAAAATTTAGGTTATACACAATAGTTTTCACTTTTTAATAACTTTTTATAATAATCAAAAAAAACTGTCATTCTTATTGGATCTCAAATTTTACGAATTAAACAAACTTGTTTAATCTTACATTACGCAACTAAGCACTCCTCCCAGTTTGATGAAATTGTTGGTCAGGCACGAAAGGACAAAATTGAACATTTAAAACATCTATTGAAAAGCAACAAGGTGTTTTACCACTTTCAAGAAAATTCAGAACTGGTGACAAAACTGAGTTTTGAGCTTTGTGAATGTATGGCAGAAAAGGGAAAGCCTTTCAGTGATGGAGAATTTATTAAAATTGTTTAACAATATTCACAGAATATGCATGTCCAGAGAAAAAATATTTGGTGGAGCAAACTAGCCTTTCCCGCTTTACTGTCTCACGCAGGACAAAAGATCTTTCAGAGGACATCAAAGAAACTTTGAAGGAGAGATTGAATTCGTGTGAAGCTTTCAGTCTGGCTTTTGATGAAAGCACTGATATCAATGACACATCCCAACTTGTCATTTTCATCAGAGCTGTTACTGCAGGCTTTGATGTTTTCGAAGAGTTTTAGATATGGCAAGCCTTTCCTCCACAACCACAGGACAGGATATTTGTGAACAAGTGCTTAAGGTTGTAGAAAAGTTTGAACTGAATCCTTATAAATTATGTGGTGTTACAACAGATGGTGCTCCTTCCATGACAGGTAGGACAAATGGATTCACCAAGAAATTTCTAACTGCAATTGGAGCACAAGACGTAGTTGTAAGCCATTGCATTATTCACCAAGAGAGCTTGTGCACCAAAGTTCTGGATTTTGCAGAAGTCATGAAAATGTCGTCCAATGCGTAAATTATATTCGAACACGAGGATTAAATCATCGACAATTTAAAACTTTTTAGATGAGCTGGACAGTGAGTATTCAGATGTTTTGTACTTCTCTGCTGTACTTTGGCTTAGTAGAGCTGCTACTTTGAAGAGATTCTGGAATCTGCGAGAGGAGATTAAGTTCTTCATGGAGAGCAAACGTCAGAATGTGGACTTCTTGAGCAATGAGAACTGGCTGAATGACTTAGCATTCCTCACAGACATTACACAGCATTATACTCTATAATATTAAGTGCCCATAGCCATTGTGTGGTGTCTTGTTTGAACGTACGAAAGCAACCTGATAGATAATTTGGCACGTTCGATTAGAATATGTGAAATATGCAGAATCTATTTTAATAAAGACCCTTTCAATGTTACGTTTCTTCGACTGTCACAGCTGCATCTCTTGATAGTGCAGTACAGGAACGTTTGTTTTTGTTTGTTTTGAATTTTTCGCGCAAAGCTACACGAGGGCTATCTGCGCTAGCGGTTCCTAATTTAGCAATATAAGGCTAGAAGGAAGGTTGCTAATCAACACTACCCACCTCAAACTCTTGGGCTAGTCTTTCACCAATGATTGACCGTCACATTATAACGTACCCAGGACTGAAAAGGCGAGCATATTTGGTGCGACGGGGATTCGAACCCGCGACTCTTCATATTACGAGTTGAGCGCCCTAACCATCTGGTCATGCTGGGCCTGTACAGTGACGTATAGTATAATATACGTATATATAGGATATATATAGTATATAGTATATATAGTATTGTATAGTATGATTTAAAGAGGTTTGTTTGAAGCCTCACTGGTTAAATGTAAGTAAGTTCTTAGATTTCACAGATAACATATATCTACGTTAAAGAAACGTGACTTATTTTTATTTGGAGTATTGTTTCAGTTAGTGTTGTTTTCATCTCACCCTGTTTAACTTACAAGGGTGGGGGCCTACAGGCTCTGACAAGTGTTCTATTTAGAGTAGAAATAAAATAAAAATTACAAATATTTCATTTATTGTTTTTCACATTGAAATATCATTCTGAGTTGTAGCTTACAAAGTGTGTAATTCTTCTCGTGGTTCATAGCATGTGTACGTTTTACTGACGGACGACAGTTCAAATTACAACGTTAAGCGTCCCCAGTGTAACGCCATTTTAGTATCTACTGATTGACTAACTGATAACACAGTTTAAACAGATGACCTCTCCAGGCGGTCTTGGGCCCTCTTTTGGGGGAATTACGTAACTAGAAACTGGGTGTGATATAATAGTTAAAGTGTCCGAACTATGTAAGCATCCTAGGATTCATGACTGTTGTTTAAAAGACCTTAGCACTTTTGAACCGATTTCAATGCTTACCTGGGTAAAAGCTATAAGAATGAAAAGTCACTACAATGTTATATTGGTAGTAACCAAAGTCGTCGACTGGGGAAGAAACATTGAAACAAAAGTTATATTTCGTGAAAGGAGATGTCAGGAAGTTAGTGGATGTAAGAAATAAATACTGGACATGATGTTTATTTATTCTTTGATTATTTATGTATCTGTTAATTTATTTTTATTTATTAACTAGATCTGCATCTTGAGAGAAAAACTTAGATATGTAGTTCAGAGGAATGTTTAGAAAACTAACAAATAAACACTGATATAACAATTACCGATTCGTATGAAAATATCTCTTAATATGAATAATTCTTTTCTCAATCTTATCTATACTATAATAAATAAACTACGTTAATACTCAGTGAACAAAAGGTATAAATACTATAAACTCCCCCACATTAGGCACCCTCAGAATTTTTGTGAATAGCCTAAAGTAAAATTAATCTTTGATAATCTATAAACATTAGAAGAGTGTGTTTGTGTGTGTTTTTCATTTAACAAAGCCACAAAGGGCTATCTGCTCAGCCCACCGAGGGGAATCGAACCCCTGATTTTAGCGTTGTAAATCCGGAGACATACCGCTGTACTAGCGGGGGGCTGCATTAGAAGAAATGAGATCAAGTTTTATTAGAGTTATGCATGGTGTAAGTAGGAACATTATTTTTAATAGTGATTTTCCTAAACACAACTTTAAACAGTATCCGAGGGTTTCATTAGATCTATCTTCAGAAATGGAGAGAATGTTTAGTTCTTATGTACTAAAATCATTCTATGTGGCCTTGATATTGTTGTTCGTTTTTCAGTTTTAGACGTTTGTATTATTATTAACCAATAATAGTTTTGTCATCACGTAGAGAATGAGACTTGATGACTAGAACATTCCGGCAAGTTATTGAAGGAGTGCACCCTTGATTGCTGTTGTAACCCTGACGTTTTGTGCAAACCATCACAGTCAGTTACCTGTGATCTTCGATCGCGAGAAATCAACAAACTTCTTGTTGCCTTGTATTTTGTTTGTTTATTTTTACATTTCTCGCAAAGCTACACGAGGGCTATCTGCGCTAGCCACCCGTAATTTAGCAGTGTAACACTAGAGGGAAGGTGGCTAGTCATTACTACCCACCGCCTACTCTTTTACCAACAAAATAGTGGGACTGAACGTAACATTATAACTCCTCCAAGGCTGAAAAGACAAGCATGTGTCGTGTGAAAAGGATTCGAACCCGTTACCTTCAGGTTACGAGTCTAGCGCCCTAACCACCTGGTTACGTTGTGAGAGAATTGTTTGTTGTTCAGATGTATGTTTTCGTGCTTCTGTTATTGTCAAGTAGTTAGTTGATTAGATTAGTGGATACTGAAGGTATGTTACTAATACATGCTAGAGCTTAGAGAAATAACTTATGTATGAAAAATAACCAAGTAAGTGAAACTGTTATGCTAGTATATACAGTTACTTATGACTGTTAGTAAACCTTAGGAAGATAACTTGTAGTAAGTGAAACTGTTATGCTAGTATATACAGTTACTTATGACTGTTAGTAAACCTTAGGAAGATAACTTGTAGTAAGTGAAACTGTTATGCTAGCATATACAGTTACTTATGACTGTTAGTAAACCTTAGGAAGATAACTTGTAGTAAGTGAAACTGTTATGCTAGCATATACAGTTACTTATGACTGTTAGTAAACCTTAGGAAGATAACTTGTAGTAAGTGAAACTGTTATGCTAGCATATACAGTTACTTATGACTGTTAGTGAACCTTAGGAAGATAACTTGTAGTAAGTGAAACTGTTATGCTAGTATATACAGTTACTTATGACTGTTAGTAAACCTTAGGAAGATAACTTGTAGTAAGTGAAACTGTTATGCTAGCATATACAGTTACTTATGACTGTTAGTGAACCTTAGGAAGATAACTTGTAGTAAGTGAAACTGTTATGCTAGTATATACAGTTACTTATGACTGTTAGTGAACCTTAGGAAGATAACTTGTAGTAAGTGAAACTGTTATGCTAGTATATACAGTTACTTATGACTGTTAGTAAACCTTAGGAAGATAACTTGTAGTAAGTGAAACTGTTATGCTAGTATATACAGTTACTTATGACTGTTAGTAAACTTTAGGAAGATAACTTGTAGTAAGTGAAACTGTTATGCTAGCATATACAGTTACTTATGACTGTTAGTGAACCTTAGGAAGATAACTTGTAGTAAGTGAAACTGTTATGCTAGTATATACAGTTACTTATGACTGTTAGTAAACTTTAGGAAGATAACTTGTAGAACTTGACAAAAATAAAATGTTTCTGTTGTAATTAAATACATTGGATAAGTATTCCTTTTTTTGTCGTAATTAATCCAAACGAACCATATCAACAATAAAAACCATTAAAACAACGGTGTCAAAAGTAGGGTTATTTTGATACAAATAAAATCAATGGAGACTCAACTTCGAGATGACGACACGAGCTTGAAATTAGATCGAAACTTTGTTGTAAATGATGAAATAATGGAAATATGACGGAGTGAGAGATAAGAAACTAAAACCGAGTAAAAATACAGAAAATTAAACTGAAATCAAGAAGAAAAAGGAATGAATTTAAGCATGAAAATATAATGATTATAATAAGTATAATAAGTATAATTATTATAATAAGTATAATAAGTATAATTATTATAATGATTATAATAAATATAATGATTATAATAAATACAATAATTATAATAAGTATAATAATTATAATGATTATAATAATAATAATAAGTATAATAATTATAATGATTATAATAATAATAAGTATAATAATTATAATAATTATAATGATTATAATAATAATAATAAGTATAATAATTATAATAATAATTATAATGATTATAATAATAATAATAATTATAATAATTATAATAAGTATAATGATTATAATAATAATAAGTATAATAATTATAATAATTATAATGATTATAATAATAATAATAAGTATAATAATTATAATAAGTATAATGATTATAATAATTATAATAATTATAATGATTATAATAATAATAATAAGTATAATAATTATAATAAGTATAATGATTATAATAATTATAATAAGTATAATAATTATAATAATTAGAAATAAAATACTCTTAAAAATTAGGAACATAAATGTTTGTTCAAATACAATATCAATGGTTTAAAATGTTTTTGAATTTCGAGTAAAGCTACACGAGCGCTATCTCTCTTAGCTGTTCCTTATTTTGCAGTGTAATACTAGAGGGAAGGCAGCTAGTCATCACCACCCACCACCAACTTTTGGGCTACTCTTTTACAACCGAATAGTGGAATTGACCGTCACATTATAACGCTCCCATAGCTGAAAGACAGAGTATGTTTGGTGCGACGGGGATTCGAATCCACGACCCTTGGATTACGAGTCGAGCGCCTTAACCCACCTGGCCATGCCGGGCCCAATATTATGAGAGCCATAATAAATCTACAAAAGAAAGCAATGAAGTGAAAAGGGAAATACAAATTATATCAGCCAAGTGAAAAGTAATTTTAATAAAGTAAATAATATATGTTAACAAAACACCGAAGTATAAAATAATATAAAAAAAGATATCAATAAAGATATCACTCACACTAAATGATTATAACACTAAGCTTATAAAGAAGCCGTAAATAACTTTAAAAAAATACACCAATTATGTGAGAAAATATGTTGTAAATGAATTGCAAAATGCAAAAAGTAAATCAGTCAGAGTTCTCTTTGCATCTGCTCAGTTACTTCCAAACCTCAAATATCATTATTAGGTATGCTATATAGAATAAAGGAACCCATCAGCAGAACCTTCCAGGACTAATACAAGTACAAGATTAGTTTAAACAGCATTAAGCAATTCGAACAGAAAGCTTTGATACTTATCATGCGTTGCTTCTGCGTTCTCAAATAAATTTAAAATATCACATTTAAAGGAAGTCTTTTTTTTTTAAGTTTAGGAGAAAAAGAAGGAAGAAGGGTGAAAACTATGGCTTAACTTACTCAAGATGAGGATGGGATTCTCCTATTATCTTATCCTGATAACCCACATGAAATGCTGAATTTATTGACTTTTGGCCTGTTCCGAGATGCCATTATGGTTGAGAATATGAAAATAAGATGTATGTCTTTAAAAGAAGTTTTCCAGTTGGTGATGAAACTTGAATCAATCACACTTGTAGATAATGAACTGAAAGAATCATCCAATTAGTATGGAATCATCAGATCAAATAATGTGGAGACATCTGATGGAATTTCGAAAAAAAAAGTCAAATTATTTTTAGAGAAGTGTTTCAACTTCAACTTACAAACTGACTGCTATAACTTGAAGAACACAGAAACGACTATGCAATAAAGATTAATAAATAGTTGATGATAAAAAAATAACTTGAAAATAAGTAGAGAGCCAAAACAGATAAATAGGAACTATAAAAAACCAGCTAGATAATGTATAACAGGAATTAACAAGAATTCAAAGGCTGAATACTAACTTGGAATATTCACAATTGAGATAATACGGAGTTCATTATTAAAAGAATACTTGCAACATATCGATTAATATTGGTTCTACAGTTGTAACTGTTTGATATGATTTGGTAACAACATGAAGGAAATTGGATCCTAAAATGAAACATAACGATGAGCCAAACTGAAGAGATTTATAATATTCCAACAAAAGGAAAGCTGGAACCGAGTTCTTACTATGAGATGTTTCTCTACAAAACATGACCTATGGGTAACTGACATTGTGGAAGAGTACATATTTGGCATAGGCTTTGTGTGAAAACAAGAATGTGGCGTTAGGCTTGCTTCAAATTCAAACATAATTGCAACGACTGAGGTTTACTGCCCAATGAAAACAAATATAACATTTTTAACAACCAAGAAGACAAATACCAGGTCTAATTAGGAACAGCTTTACATATAGTGACTAAAAGATGGTAGAAACAAACACTCAGGCTTGTTATACTTGTCTTTGAATTTCGCCCAAAGCGAAGTAACAAAATCGATGTTTGCGATTCGCTGCTGCAAAATTCTTTTCAGACTTTAGAACTGCGAGTCTCTCCAGACTTTGGAAGACTTGCGATCGAATCCCATTGTTCAGGCACACAAGTTAACTTAAACATCGGTTTTTCCTCTAGTTTATTCAGAATTAGTAATTTTTGTACATAGACATCTCTTTGTGTAGCTTTGCGCGAAAACTCTGAAAACTAAACAAAAACAAAACTCTTGTTTTACTTTGTCTTCATGTGAATAGGAAAACGTTTGAAAGTTGTGTCAGAGCAACACTGATGAGTTTATAATACCTACAAAAACATATTACTACAAGATTGCATTTTGTCATGCCTCGGTCATTTGACGAGATCTTAAAGTTTTGTGTCAGAGTATTTTTTATACTTCTGAAACTTATTCTAGAATATAATTAATTTAAAATGTATAAAAAATACAGCAAATCTACTCCAGTATTTCACATTTTGTCTCATTAAACCGTATTTGTGTTCCCATCAACAGACTCTTTATTGAAAGTTACTTACACAGTCACGGAAAATATGATACACAACCTAGAACACTACGAACCAGTAATGCAATGTCTGAGAATGCAAATAATGCAAATTTGGTGTAAATATATTGGGTAAATTAGGTAAATTACCTTCAACTAGAAGGTAAAAGTTGTACACAATATTAATTGATTCTTAATGTTATTATAGTATCGTAATATTAGTAAGACGTTAAAATAAAAAATAAAAATAATTCAATATTTTTTGCAATATGAATTTACTCCGTAATCAGGGTCAACAATAACCTTCTGGACCTAAAACACTTTAGATGAATCTTGACAACATCACACTGAAGTGCATACAAGTTTAAATTCAAAGGAGAGTTTGCACTTCGTACTTAGTTTGTTAATGGAAATGGGTAAAGAACATTTGATACGAGGTATTGAATTTACATAAAAAAGAAGTGTACGTGTTTTTTCTGTTGAACTTTGACAATACAAAAAACAACTTTAACAGCTTACATTCTGAGAAACCGAGTTTTTTACCAATCTATCTAACATGATTTCCCGATAGCAATACATAAACACAGCACATATAGAAATAACAAAAAAATGATCAAATAATCAACTAATAATTTTTCTTTGACTAATAGAAAAAAAAAACACTGCCAAATAGAGCACATTGCTTTAATGATGTTTGTTTTAAATGATGTTTTAAAATTCGGGTAAAGCTACACGAGGGCTATCTGCGCTGGCCGTCCCTAATTTAACAGTGTAAGACTAGAGGAAAAGCAACTAGTCATCACCACCAACTCTTAAGCTACTCTTTTACCAACGAATAGTAGGATTAACCATGACTTCATAACTTCCCCACGGCTATTTGATGCGATGGGGATTCGAACCAATGACCCTCAGATTACGAGGAAAGTAACTTAATTACCTGGCCAGCCGTGCCCACTTTAATAACCTACTAAACGCAATAAACAAATGTCTCGTTAAATACGTTTCCTGATAAACTTCAAAAGCCTAATTTTCGTACGATTCAATAATTATGAAATATTTTATGTATTGCAGTATATTCATTAATTAGAAACATGTTTGTGCGGGTTATGTAGTGATCAACATTAACAGGTTACATTTACTTCAATTCATGGAATTTTATTTTCAGTATTATTTATTTGAATTGTGGTATATATTAAATAACGAAATATTTAACAAGAAAAACACCAAATTAATCAGTTAAAGTTGTACTATCATGCAACATTAGGTTTACCTAGCAAGGTTACAAGTCAGACCCTAATCGTGCACTTTCGTTTAGAGAAATAAAAAAATAAAACTACAAACATTTAATGAGATAATCAAGAACAGGACTGCTTTTCAAAAAGTGTAAATAATATAAACTAATATTCTTATAATACTGACGTCAATACATGTTAGTTCTCTCTTCTGTGTTTAAGAAAGGCTTATTCGGCTGTCTCAAAGTACAACGAAGTGCTGACCATATGTTTATATTATTATTAGTACTAGTAATACTATTGAAGATTACCATTATATATTTAAAGATTCAAAAACACATTGGTAAACTATGCCTAATTTTATATTCAGTTGCGGCGCCAGGATATTTTCGTTTGGGGGGGACTGAGGGTGGCTGAGGTAAACTGTGGAGGGGCTTCCCAAAATGCTATCAATATGAAGTATAGATGGTAAATTATAATAATGTAAATACCAAGGTACATTTCAGAAAGGTGTGTTATTTTGAACTGCGTTTTCAATGCAGTTTTCATTGGAAACTCATACTCTGATTAATAATTCATTATTACAAATTAGAAATAATCTGTTTATGAAAATATGCGTATACGTAAAAGAGAAAGCTCACCTAAATTCCACCCAAGGTAATACATAGTAATAAAGAAAATTAAGATTAGCTTAGATTGAACATTTAATATACCATTAAGAGTAAAGCTACAAATCAAAAGAAATATAACATAAAGACATAGTTTACATAGCAGAAACGAATTATCCCATGTGAAGTTAATACACTATGAGGAAAAGTAAGGTCACTATCAGGCTAACTATCTTTCATCATGTTGTGTTTGTAGTCAATATTACTTCAGAACAATGCACCTGTTCTGGTGATTGGCAGCAAATGTGTCTATAACAGTATCAATATTGAGTTGTTTTGCTATCCACATGAATAAGGAACAAATAACAACCTAACATAGTTCAACATTACGAACAACTGCTCTGCGGCATTGGAATCACCAAATTATATTAATAGCACATGAAAATCCAGAACATATCCATGAAATACTGTTAGAGAAAGTGTTTATCTTTAACCATATAGCACAAGTACTTAATTAGAGGGTATTGATAATGTAAAATTACAGAGCTAATTACGGAACACAAACACACCTTTGATAGGGGATGTTGTAAAACTGTGGGCAGCCAATGGGAGTGAGCGGAGGGTGTGTGGCGTGCGGCTGGCATCTGGATCTCGATCGGGCTGAGCCGATCGTTAGCCGTATACAGAGCGTACACCATGGTCAGCGGCTCGGTGATCATATGCTTAAGGCGTTTGTACAGTTGAAAGAGTTGAAATGTTTTGTTGGAACGTTCACACTATGGTTTCTACTTCCTGACCTAGACTACAGTAAAAAGGCTTAAATAATGATATTTAAATCTCTTTCATAGTGCACACATACTTTTGTTTACGATAACAATTCACTTTTGTGCATAGTTTTTACTAAAAATATGGTGATTAAAGAATTACCCCGAGACTGGTGAAATAATTAAAGAGTAGGTACATTTTAGAGTTACAGACAAATTCATTTTAGTTTAATTTATATTTGTTGTAACTTATTCAATAATGGTTTACCATAATTTTTTGACAAGCTTTTAAACTAGTAAAAATACTATTTTTGTTGCTGAAGTACTTACATTTTTATCAGCTGTATTGGAGTGTGTGTTTTATTATCGTTAACCTAATGTTTATGTAAAAAATAATATCAAGTATTGAACAACTAGGACTGATATCTTAATAAACTATTTAATTAAATGATAACATGTATGTTATAGATATATAAACTTATATACCTTTGTTTTATAATACTTTGTACTTCTACATTATTTATTTAATCTTTTTTTTTTATAATTTTCCTTTGTTCTCTCTATCAATTCGTCTCTCAGTGGCTAAGCAGTAAATTTATGGACTTTCTTTGTTTAAATCCGAAGTTCAATTTCCTGTGGTGAATGGAGCGCAGAGCCTTTTTTGTAGCTCTTTACTAAAATAAATTCTCTGTTATTCTGTTTTCAGCTCCCCCAGTGGACAGCACAGGTAGCTCATTGTGCAGCTTCGTACTTAACTATAACTGAATAGATGTTTCACTTTAAATACATTACTCTACCTAAACTTCAAGCCTAGCTTGTTCTTTCTCTGTTAATAAAGCTTGTATTCTACGATTTATTTCTGGTATTTCTTGTTCGAAAATAGAAAAGTGGTTGATAACACCATCTTCTTCAAGGCCATAGTTTTTATCGAACGACTTATAACTTTTTCAACAATTCGGTTTTCTTTTTTTGTCTAAGTATTTTTTATGTTTACTTTTTTTAGTTTTGTCGCACACATACATTTTATAACATTGGATTTTTTCCATCTCAGCGATAACAAAAGGCTTCTTAGAATTTTAATAAAAAATGTACTTCCATATGTTACTAATTATCTCAATTCTCTAGTTGCCACTGTGTTTAAAGGTAGCATGTTTTCAATGTTCATACTTCTAGTTATTTCTCCGAATTAATGGAATCATAGTTGTTTTGCAAACTCGTGCTCTATTATTTTGTTTCATTCCGTGAAAAATGAACTAAAATATCCTTATAATTTGTACTAAAGGGAAAACTCATGTTTCCATTATGAAACATGTCTGACTGTCGTATTTTGTATTTGAATGCATAAACTTAATAAATTTTAAAACAACGTTATTTATTTAAAGTAAATGTAACAGTTAAGTGACTGACCTGCTTAGACTAATTACCAATGAGACTAGATACGTTGAGTTTTAAATTAATTTGGTAGCCGTGTAGGACGCCTCCGTGACTGCGAGGTTAAATCTAAATGCTTTAAATCTATCTCACAACATGTGAACCCAAGAAGTGCCTGTAATACAAAAAACACTTGAGCCGAATGCTCTGATAAAAAAATGAAAAATTGATTGACTAATACGAAACACCAGATATAGAGACGCTTTCAAAACCTGGGTGCGGCAGGCAAATATTGAAACTCAATTGGTTGATGGCACTCTGAGGGTCCATCAACAAATGGAGAATCTCACTCACGAAACCTTCATAAACACGGCTGTATGAGATGACAAACATTTTTTTCCTTTACAATCCATTTTACTATCCGTATCCACCCCTCCCTTACACATATGGTGACGTCATCCGTAATTTCCTAATTATAATTTCATTTGTGCATAATTTATATTGAATTTAAAAAATTTCCATATACATACAAAGGCCATTTCTTTAATTATGTATATGTGGTTATTATTTATATAGATGGGTGTGTTGAGGGTTTCATTAAAACCATTTTAATTTTTAACTATTTCATATTCTGGAATATATAGTATGACATGTATTTAAATTATTTAAACACAGACTTAGACAGGTTTTTTAAAAGTAACCATGTTATGATCGAAACCTAAAGAATTTATCCAAATACACACCCTCGATTTAACGTCTAGAGTATTGGTGTTTTCGTCACGAGTGAGAATGTATTAAAGCATTATTATTAACTGTTATCGTTACAAGATTCTTTACTGGCCAACTTTAATAACCCTAATTTAACTCCAACAAGTAACGTAAAAAAAACATTTGTTCCTCTCTTTCTTTCGAATTTCGCGCAAAGCTTCACGAGGACTATTCTGCGCTAGCCATCCCTAATTTAATAGTGTAAGACGAAAGGGAAGGTAGCTAGTCATCATTACCGACCGCTAATTTTGGGTTATTTTTTAATCAACGAATAGTGGGATTAACTGTCATTTTATAATGCTCCCACGGCTGAAAGTGCGAGTATATTAGATAACGGGATTCGAACCCGCAACCCTCAGATTACGAGTTGAGCGCCCTAAGATTAAATGATTATTTCTGTAGGGCCAGTTACTGCCCATGTATTTTGAATCAGCGTTGTTGTTTGTTTTTTTAAAACGAGTGTTAAAATAACTATATTCGACACTGTAGTGCCGAATACATTGATCGCTAAAACCTATGAAAATCTTAAGCCAATGCTCCAGAATGGGTACACCACAGATAACTCTTTGTGTACATTTACGATCAACAACAAAAAAGTAAGTTATTTTTTTATAGGGTGATAAAATTTCGTCATACTTTTTATTATTTACTCAATTTATTTATAATCCCTCGAAAATAAACCGTAATTTAACTTTCTTTCATTAATTTATTAAATTCGTCTTAAAACTTAAACCTGAGACGATCGTTGAGCTTCATTCTTCTTTGTTTGGTATTAAATACAAAGCTGTACAATGGGCTAACTATGCTGCGCCCAAAACGGGTATCGAAACCTAATGTATAGCCCCTCAGACTTTCTGCTAAGTCACCGGAGAGCTGGTGTTCATTTAATCACATTTTCGAAAAGGTTATTAAGTGAAAAAAAAAAGTTAGAAAACTAAAGCACTCAGCGTACGATGAAAAATACCAAAATGAGTTCATGAATAGAAGTCGGTGTTACTTCTTACAGAGACACTTCATCGGTCCTTTTCTGTGATATATGATGTATTTTATCCCTAGTAATTTCTGAAGGTTTCGGCTTGTCTCTAAAGGAGAATGCTCATAGCGACAGGGTACAAAAAAAAAGACACTTCAATCAAGGGAAAGTATCATCCATTTTGAAATATTTCATCTGATGCTGACCTAGTGCTGAAAGCTGTTGGAAATTTTTCTTTTGTGTTCGGACTGTTATTAAGAGTTCTGCATGTGATTGTTTAGAAATATATGTGTGGGTGTGGGTGTGTGTGGGGGGTGTGTGTGTGTGGGTGGTGTGTGTGTGTGTGGGTGGGTGTGGGTGTGTGGGTGTGGGTGGTGTGGGTGTGTGTGTGTGGTGTGTGGTGGGTGTGGGTGTGTGTGTGTGTGGTGTGTGTGTGTGTGGTGGGTGGGTGGGTGTGGGGTGGGTGGGTGGGTGTGGGTGGGTGTTTATAAACGTGCATTGCTCTTTTTTCTCTTCTTAACCCAAAACAAACATAATAATGTACATATATATTATTGTCCACGAACCGCAGATTTTAGTGTTGTAAGAGGTAAAATCATCGCTGATCTACTGGGGAAAACATACGCATATGTATGAAAAAATTAACCTTTTAGTATGAGTCGTATAGTATTAGTTTCGTATGTTTATCTACCAACTTCTGTACGTAATTATATGTGTATCTTTTACTGTGTAACTAAGAATGTAAAAATACATGGGATGGGAAACTAATAAAATGTGGATATATATATATATATATATATACAAACTTAACACCACGAACCACTATTATGTGTATATATATACAAACTTAGCACCATGAACCACTATTATGTGTATATATATATACAAACTTAACACCACGAACCACGATAATGTATATATATATATATATATATACACTGCTGGCCAAAATCTTAAGGCCAATGAACATAAAGAAAAAACTATGCATTTTGCGTCGTTAGACTCAACCACTTATTTGAGTAGAGCTTCGAAAGATAGAAATAAGAAAAGGGAAAATAAAGATACAAACTTTTTTCGCATCTAATAGGGAAAATGTGAAGACTACGAAGTTAGCCTAAATACTAGCTGGTCAAAAGTTTAAGACAATACTAAACGAAGTGTTAATCGGTAAACACGTAACGAAATTTAGTCATTTGTGTTCAAGCATAAGTGTTGTCAACATCTCCCACTGACATCTTCTGTGTTACATTGGGTAAAAACATGGCAAAGGCTAAAATGTTGACAGAGTTTGAACGTGGCAGAATTGTTGAGCTGCAAAAGCAAGGTCTCTCTCAACGTGCCATCGTTGGTGAGATTGGACGAAGTAAAACTGTTGTTGCAAATTTCTTAAAAGGCCCAGATTAAGGCCCTTACGGTCGCAGAATGCAGTTCAAGAACAATAAGACGGCATCTACGAGAGAAAGACTTTAAAAACCGTAAACGTCTTCAAAGGCCACGCCTCCTTCCACACCACGAAAGAGCTTGGTTAAATTTGCTGAGAAGCACCAAACATGGGACGTAGAAAAGTGGACGAAGGTTTTGTTCTCTGATGAGAAAAAATTTAACCTGGATGGTCCAGATGGCTTCCAACGTTACTGGCACAATAAGAATATCCCACCGGAGACATTTTCTACACGACACAGTGGAGGAAGTTCCATCATGATCTGGTGTGCTTTCTCCTTCCATGGAACAATGAAGCTTTAGGTTATACAGCAGCGTCAAACAGCAACTGGCTACATTGGCATGCTGGAGAGAGCATCCTTATTGACTGAAGGCCCTTGCTTGTGTGGAAATGACTGGATCTTTCAGCAGGACAATGGTGCCACAATGCCCGCAGAACAAAGGACTTTTCATGACGAATAACGTGATTGTTTTGGACCATCCAACGTGTTCGCCCGAACTGAACCCCACTGAAAATGTTTGGGGGTGGATGGCAAGAGAAGTCTATAGAAATGGACGTCAATTCCAAACAGTGCATGGTCTTCGTGAAGTTATCTTCACCTCGTGGAATAACATTCCAGCCAGCCTTCTGCAAACGCTTATAACGACCATGCCGAAGCGAATGTTTGAAGTTATTCGCAATGACGGCTGTGCAACTCACTACCGAGACTTCTTGATGGGCATTTCCTACCCTGTTTAGGACTTCTTTTTGGTATGATCGTAAAATTTTGACCAGCTAGTATTTAGGCTAATTTCATAGCGTTCACATTTTTCCTATTAAATGATAAAAAGGTTTTTATTTTTATTTTCATCTTTCGAAGTTCTGCTCAAATAAATGGTTGAGTCTAACAACGCAAAATACATATTTTTTGTTTATGTTCATTGGCCTTAAGATTTTGGCCAGCAGGGTATATATACAAACTTAACACCACGATCCACTGTTATGTATAAGTATATATATATATATACACATACAAACTTGACACAACGAACCACTATTATGTACAAATAAATACAAATTTAACATCACGAACCACTATTATGTATAGATATACATATATACAAACTTGACACAACGAACCACTATTACGTCTATATATATATATATATATATACAAATTTAATACAACAGACAACTACTCTAACACTGCTCTGGTGTTTACGTAATGAACAGTTATTAACAAAATCTGAGGTTATGTTGATGAATTAAAGTAGAAACTCTCACAAATGTAGGTATCTGTTTGTGTAAATATGAGAATGTAATGTAACAATGAAACTAAGAATGCTCTGTGTGTTTTTGTTTTGTAAATTTTGAAATGTTGTCATGTTCCTTAGCCTCTCTGTTGCTTTCTAACTGGCCCCTTTTTTATTTCTTAATTTAGTTACGAAACGTACATAATTATATAGGAGGCGTAATTGAGAGTCACGCTCTGCCCGTCTTCGAAATCATTGTATTTCATTATCAGTTTGTTTGGTACAGCTTCACGAATTTCGCACACTGTTTATGAGGTAAAGAACCAGGCTATGTGGGATAAAACTGAAAAACGAGTGATCTACATTACAATGATCTACATTACAATGATCTACATTACAGTGATCTACATTACAATGATCTACATTACAAGATTATTAGACAAAGACCTGGCTGACAATTAGCGTTTCATTTATACTTGGGCTTGTCGCTTTGTAGAAAATTAACGAAGCAACCTAGGGAGTTCCTAATGAAGTAGACATTAATTAGAAAGCTTAGAGTTGATAATTACACCACGCTTTATACGTATTTAAGAAAAACAAATTAATTAGAATATTATAATTTATAGTTTACTTAAAGTAGCTAAACCTTAAATGAAAAGAATGTGCTAAAATATGCAACAGAATTCATTTATGCAAACAACGTAACATGTTTATGTACACGGTGGCCCGTAAGTCCCTACCCATCCATATATCGTATGTATCCAATGTATATGTGTGTTGACCCTCATTCTCGCTGCATAATATGTATCCACGTACTTGTCACAATACGTTCTTCAAGTGTAAATGGACTTACATCGGCCATATTTCTCTGAAAAAAAAAGAAACAACTTTATAATGCATGCGTAATTGAATATAACATAATAACATATGGATAAGTAGGGACTTACGGGCCACCCTGTACATAAATAACGTAACATGTTTATGTAGATAGGAATAAAATATTAACTGTTTGTTTATTTACCAGAACAACACATTATACGTACCAGAGGTCAAGCTTGTGGGTCAGATACCGTACTGGTTCATACATAACCGTGTATTTACTTTTGAATACGGATTAGATTAATCAAATATGAACTGTCAGTAAAACCTGTCCCCTGAAGCTACCTAATTACTAGACTTTTAAAACTAACATAACTTTAAGGTATTTTGAAAACACAATAGGATATTTATGTAAATGGTCTCAACCTAACTAGAAATATAAGCAAAATGCTAGAATGCCACTGGAACTGTTTGTGAAGTACAGAACCATATATCAAAGAAACCAAGCGATAGTGTGTTTTATGCATCTAATGTTACATTAATTACATATATGGACATGACCTTGAAAGGGATCAGAGCAAGTGTGTGTGATTAGCTCTGATTATTATACAGTAAATAAAATAACTTTACTCAGAAACCATGTGTAAGAGAAAGGAAGAGGTCGAATGGACATGACCATACCGGGTCTTCAACGACCAAATCCCGACGCGGAGAGAGCACGTGCAACTGAAAGTGGGAAGCTCATTTTGAGCGCCATCTATCAACCATCGGATCTCCATCCGATATGCTAGCCTTAAGGCTACAATGGTACTTACTATCATAAAATAAACTGTTCTTCATGCCCCCATATGGATATAATTATTTAAGAACAAATATTACCTAATATAGCCTGACAAACCCTATTGACCCCTGCCGGCACAAACCTTTTGTCTATAAATATATTTTTTTCATAACCAACTAAGTGAAAAACAGAATTAAACTTCTTGAAACCCACTGGTAAGTTCAGGGTAAAATATTAGTGTTTTACTTTGTTGTTGTTTAATATTCTTTTTTTTTAAATCTGAGGAGAAAAATCTAGTGTTATGTGTTTAATAATAGTCATTTTAAACATAAATATCATAAACTGTATTACACTATTCTTAAAGAAATGTGATCATTATGGGATGCTAAAGTCGGAAGCACATTTTACACACCACTTCCAGTGGTCCAGTTGTTGTAAGTTATTTAATATTATTTGTTTTATTAGAAGCATATAGGTACCCACAACTGGCTGATTTGTTTGTTTTTCAGCATAAAGCTAAACACTGGGCTATCTGTGCTGTGCCCACCACTGTTATAGAAACCAGGTAAGCGCAGAGTGTAAATGTTATAGTTTTAGATGTAGGAAATTGTGGTCCCGTCTTCAATAATCTGATGTTGACGTTTTCATTTTTTATTAGACATGTGAGACTGGCAAATAACCGTTAAACGTACTTACATACGATGTATCCCCATCGTTTTTTGGGCCCTTCTTCGTCAGATATATACACATATATACATGTCTTCTACCAAGGCACTTCTAAGAATATAGTTTGCTATTTAGTTTTATTTGTCTGTATTTTATGTATGATACTGTTTGGTCATAATCTGAATAGTTGTTTTATGTATGTACATCAGTTTAATATATCCATAGTGGATTGCAAAGGATATGAACTAGATTCTGTGGATCCATTTGAATATTTCTCTTAAAACAGTTAAATACTATAAACATTTCTCCACTCTATTCCAAGCCACTAAAAGTGGTTCTTTTAAACAACTAATACCTGTTAAAGGATAGAACATTTCTGACACACTTTAAAGCAATATCGTTATTCCAAAAGCAAATGTAATGTACGTTCCTGACATGTGATAACATCCGACTGTGTAAAGCTTGTGTAAACTTTCCTATACGTGTGTATATATTGTGCTCGAACGACGTGATCACGTTAGTACGAGACCATGCATTAGATAATACAATGTATGTTGGCTTAGACAGCTGCATTTCCAAACACTGCAGGTGCACATAATACCTTAACACTCGATGATAAATTTCTTTCATTCTATTCTTTTTTTTTTCCCACAAGCCCTGAAGTTGTTTGTTTTATGTCTCCAGGGAACTGATGCATCTTTAAACAGTCCACATAAGTTTTAGACAACTTGGTGATGAGAATTCGAGCCAGATACATAGACAGTGATCTCTTCCCGTGTTTCATTCTGTAAGCTTACTTAGATTGTCTGGGTATTTGAAACGACTAAATCCATGTGGAATTGCTTTAGTTAAATGTATTTTCTATCTTGTCGCATTTCGAATTGTTTAAGGTTTTGTAGCTTAGGCACATAAGAATCCCAGGGATCAAAGGAAGGGATTGGTATCAAAGGATAAGGTTCACAGAATACTCTTGAAAGTTCTCGTGCAAATCTAAAGTACGAAGACAACACAGGAAGCAGCAGTAACTATCCAATGATAAACGACTGAAACTGGAGTTAAATAAAACAGAGGACGAACTGTTTTCCGTCTTACGTGAAATGTTAATGTATCAAACAATACGTGAGCATAACACGTTTTATTTCCGTTGAATCTCATATCGAAAAAAGTAAACGAAACTTTAACTACACTAACTTTTATGTGTTGTACAAGAACGTGGTGTGGAAAGTGTATTTTGTTCGTTTGTTTTCTTAATATCGCGTTAGCCGTCCCTAGTTTAGTAGTGTAAGACTAGAGGGAAGACAGCTAGCCATCACCACTCACCGCCAACTCTTGGGCTACTCTTTTACCAACAAATAACGGAATTGGAAGGGTGAGAATATTTGGTGGGACGAATCAGATTGTGAGTCGAGCGTTCTGATAACCTGGCTATGTCAAGCCCAGGAGTGAGCGAACAATTAACGTGACGAATCAAATTGCGATTCGAGCGTTCTGATAACCTGGCTATGTCAAGCCCAGGAGTGAGCTAACAATTAACGTGACGAATCAGATTGCGAGTCGAGCGTTCTGATAACCTGGCTATGTCAAGCCCAGGAGTGAGCGAACAATTAACGTGACGAATCAAATTGCGAGTCGAGCGTTCTGATAACCTGGCTATGTCAAGCCCAGGAGTGAGTGAACAATTAACGTGACAGTTTTCAAATGACGATAGTTTCGTAATAATTTAGTCATTCGTCAGCTAACTAGAATAAATTTGTGAGGATTATGCTATTAATATTTTAAACATAATTATAGAAATCAGTGACAACAAGAAAACTCACTTGTAGAGAAAAAATATATATGTAAAAACGGCTGGTATGGGTTGAGAAAATTTTTTTACGTAGAGGAGCGAACAACGTTTCGACCTTCTTTCTTTGTAAACCTGACGATGACCGAAGTAGATCGAAACGTTGTTCGCTCCTCTACGTAAAAAAAAATTTCTCAACTCAAACAAACCGTTTTTACATTTATATAATTATAGAAACAGCACAAATTGCCGGACATATTGTGGAAAATGTTAATATAAAGTGTTTTTCTCATTACAATTATTGGAACTTTTCTAACTAATTCAGCAAAAACACACATAATGCTATTACTTGTAAAAACGTGTATTATCGGTTGAATATTCAAATAAAATGGCGACATTAGCTCGCTACTGTTAACTGGGAGATAAAACAACACCCATACAACTTTTTTTTTACTTAAGTCATTCTGCTTATTGTTTACTTGCAACATTTCACCTGAAACCACATACAAGGACTACCTGTGCATAGCTCTCCATAATTTTGATATAATTAATTAGAATATTCTTATAGCGCAACCAATTCAGTGCTGGTGTATTAACTAACAAGGGTGTGGCCCCCTTGTGTCATACTACATCTTTCTTACTAATATCGATCAAACCACCAATAGGGAACTTGTTTATTTTAGAGCAAATCCACATTTACTGTCTGTTGTAACAATTGTAACAATTCCTGATATCTTGCCAATATCTTCAGATTAGCAAACTGTCCTCCAGCGAGTGAGGAATAAGTTTATGATTCATAACGTTAAGATATAGGGTTTGTTACCCGCGATAAACAGAGCACAGATAACCCATTTTTCCGCTTTCCATTCGAACAATATTACCAAGCTGTGATATATGCCAACGTGTCACACACTTATATTATTTTTCTGTATAAAACACTTAAAATACCACTGCTATATTTACAGAATTTCCTCTACTAACCACAAGCATAATTTTGAGCGAACTTTAAACAGTTCTATAAAGTAATTATATTGACATTAGCAAGTGCATAAAAGTTAGTCTAAGCAGATGAAAATAACTAATATAAAAAATAATAGGATTATTTTATGTCTGGAAACAATGCTTTATCTGAAGAATGTTCTTATTTCATGTGTCATCACTCTAATTTTTAACATGTGTTTTGTGTCTATGAAATTCTAAAAAGTTTGCTCAATAATTCATAAAAAGTGCGCGTATTAGTCACTACTATGGGCCTTAAAACTACAACGCTAGAGCCCGGGGTTCAGATACCCGTGGTGAGCAAAATCACAGAGATGCTGTTGTATGTAGCTTTGTGCTTACTTACAAACTACCATCCAACCTAAATCAACATTGCCATCTAGTGACAAATATATATAAAACAGCTTTATTCTACTTTCATTACATCAAACAGCCCCCAAGTGTCTCAGCCACAACACTGAGTTACCCTACTCGCAGTGGAAACAGCTTTAGATTGCAGTTAGAGTTGTGTGCTTACCTACCAATGAAATAACCAACTGCCCTTGAATCAAACATTGCCATCTAGTGACAATTATATAAAAGAGCTTTTTTCCGCCTTCTTTACATGAAATAGTTCCTATGTGGTTCAGTGATAAATCTGAATTACACTACCTGTGGTGGACACAACATAAATACATGTAGCTTATTATGTAAATTTGCGCTTAATAACAAACAAACAAGCAAACTATGAAACTAGGTGTACTTCTGCGGAGTCTTCGAAAGTGTTCTGTTTCAAGACTAAATAAAACTAAAATTAAGAAAAAAAATTTTGTTTTTGATTTCGAAATTCCTATGTCATGCTGTGTTGTAGTCTGCACAATGAACAATTATTCTCGTGGTTCATAGCATGCGCACGTTTTACAGTAGAAATTACAAACTTAAGCATCCTATATGTGACGTCGTTTTAGTGTCTACTGACTGACTGACAAACAACATACTAATGTATCACGTGCAAGTGGTTAAAACAAATGACTCCTCCAGGCGGCCTTCGGCCACTTTCTGGTAACTTAATAATTGTTTGTTTGTATTTTTCATTTCGAGCATAGCTACACGACAGCTATCTGCGCTAGCCGCTCCTAATTTAGCAGTGTAAGACTAAAAGGAAACCAGCTAGTCATCACCACCACCCCCAACTCTTGGACTACTCTTTTATCAACGAATAGTTGGATTGACCGTAACACTATAATGCCCTCACAACTGAAAGGGCAAGCATGTGTGGTGTGAGAAAGATTCAAACCCGCGGCCCTCACATTACGAGTCGAGTACCTTAACCGTCTGGCCATGCCGGGCCGCAACTTAATAATTAATTAGATAAATTTCCACCACTCGCATTATATTTTTTCTAAAAATTAAAAAGTAAATTCAAAACAAAACAATATCTAATAACCATTACTTTAAAAGTAACAGATTTCTTATGGATGAATTTCTTACTTTTATCAAAGCGAGATAATAACACGAGAGGAGCCTTAAAAATACAAGTATACCATTAGTTTTGATATTGTTGATATGGGTCAGCAGTATGTTTTCGAATTTTCATTGTTAAAACATGGGTTTGATTCCCTCCAGTAGATGTGGCAGATAACCTGATGTGACTTTGCTCTAAAATAAACACGTGTATTTTTCGGTTATTTTTTGTCACCAGTGTTATCAGTAGACGTGTCAGTTTTGAATTAAAAGTTCAAGTTTAGTACACCAGTTGTTATTATTAATTTCCTTTGTAGTTCAAATATTTTAATCGTTATATAAGACTAAACGTAATGCAGAGCGTACGATAAATTCCAGAACATATACATGTCTATATCTTATGGCTGATGTGTATTTAGGCGTGTACTTACGTCTGTTTAATGTGTGTGTATATGTATTGCTGTAATAGTACGTCTGTATGTTATTGGTACATGATATTATTTCGTTATGAAATATAGCGTTTTATCTCTAACGAAGCTCATAACTTCTTAAAAATCACTGAAACTGTATTCTTATAAGCTTCCCTTATTCTTTACTGTTGTATTTGAATAGGATGAATAGGGTTTGTGGTTTTTGTTGGGTTTTTTTTAAAGCAAAGCCAGACTGGGCTAATTTCTGTATCCACCGCGGAGATCGGGCCTCGAAGTTTAGCGTTTCAAGTCCGTAAACTTACCATTGTCCCACGGAGAAGGGGGTACATTTTGAGACCAAGGGTTCTTGTTTCAGCCCAATCTTTCAACTTATAGCTTATCGCAGACATGAACAGGTTACCAAACTTCCTGACTATCTATTGTAATGAAATTATGAATTATCTCTGGAGACTGTCTTCCGGTAAGTTCTTTTATTTAAAACGTTAAAATCAAGGGTTCAATTCCTCCCGGTAAACACAGCAAATAGCCCGATATGACTTTGCTGTAAGAATATAGGCATGCTGCAAAATATTAAGTAAAACATTTTATCTATTTAGAGAAAAACTTTAAAAATATCACAACTAAACAAAAACATACTAACTTCAGCAATAAAAATAAATTTAAAATAAACTTCTTTGAAAACTTTAAAATCGTGAGTTAAAATGAATACTCTTACCCTAAAATCAAGAAATGTAAAGAAATCTTCAACTTTTTATCTACACTATGAAGAAACAATAAATTTTACTCGTGTAAAATCATCGTGCTATACAACGTTTGTATGGACACATTTCACTTCAGACTAACGTTATTTAGGTTACCCTGATTCGACCTTCACATAATACAACATATCAGGATAAAAATCAGCTTCCTATATCCAAAATTTGATTTTCCACACCTACTTCACAATCACAGAAAGACTTTTGACTCACTTAACATAGAAGATTATAAAGTAAAACGTTGTTGTTAACTAATACTAGATGGCAGCACAATGTTAACATATCAGCGTTAATGTCTGTTCATATATTTCTAAAAGGGATAAAACACATGCAAGTCTTCCGTATTTAAACAACATTAACAACTTCTAAACAATGCTTTAACGAAGTATAAGAAATAAGAGAAAAAAATTAGAAATTCAACATAAATAAACAAATTTAAAAGAGAAAACAAGAATAAAATAATACTTCAAACAAAAGTTCGTACAGAAAATAACACACACCCATGTATGCATATACATAGTGTGTTTTTATATCAAACTTTATTTGTAACTAATTAGAACAAAAGTGTAATTTCTAGAAACCCCATGATAAAAATACAGGGTCACAAAGTAAATATACCTAAATTTTCCTTTAGCATGACGTCCAAGATTCATGAACATTAAAATAAAAACTTAATTATAGAAAATATACTGATTAATAATGACGAATCAGCAACAATATTTTGAAGTTAAAAGCACAGCATACGTTAAAACTTGAATTGATCCTAACTTATAAGTGCTATATAATATTTTTAACAGGGAAGACGCATCGTTTCCATGGGATGAAGATAGAAATGTTCCGAAAAAAAATGTACGAAGTTCATTAGTATGTGATAAAAGTCATGAAAAACTCTTGCTATTACAGAAAGACCTTCAAATAACATATTCCCTGTAAGCAGTAAAATGTATACTGAATCCGACAACTTATTAAAATGCCAATTCACAAATACACGGTAAAATATTAAAAAAAAATATAATATTGTTTTCAAGATTTACCAAAAGATGTTGATAAATATTACTAAATGGCACTATAATCTTTGTCTTCACATTATTGAGTTTGTTTTAATTGAAAATAAACCTACATAATGGGTTATCTGCGTTCTGCCCGCCATGGGTATCGAAAGACAGCTTCAGGTTTCTTGTGTAAATATGGGGTGTTCTAAGATTGATGTCTGTGTATAGAAGTGTAAAACTGTGAAACACATAAGCCTGGTTTTTCTTCCTCCGTCTTTATATCGAATTAACAGTTGGGAAGTAATGTTCCGATGTTGGTTATGGTTGATTTGTAAGGTATTTGGTGCTGTTATGGGCTGTGAATGATTGGAGATATTAGTCGATTAAATTATGTGTGCAAGATGTTAAAATACGTCTTTAACAAGAAATGAAGCTTTTAAAAAAACTACACTTGCTGGAAAGCATAAATACTCTTTTATTTAAAAACTAGTTTAAAAGTCCGTCAGAAATAACGAGAAACCATTGTTGAATGATTACTGGTTTTGAATTTCATTAAACCGAATTTACCTGTACCTCTAAAATACTCGTATTTTGCACTTATTTAAACAATTCCAGAGTAATTCTTTACTCACTGTATTTTTAGAAAAAAAAAATGAAATCTTGTCGTGAACAAAAAAAATACTTGTGTGTTTTGAAGGATACTTACACAGCACTCGTGAACCTTTTCACTGTATGTCAGGTCAGGAAGTAAGAAACACAGGGCAGACGTTCTGACATAGATTTTCAATTTTTTAGATTGTACAAATGATAAAAGATATTTGGTCGTAATAAACGTATATTTCTGTAGTTACTGTTGTTTTAAGACTAAGTAGGTAATATATGTGTTATATATATGTGTGTTAAAATACCAAAAGAATATTTATTAATTATCATTTATTTACCAATTAAAACTTTTTAAACGTTGACCTTATAAGGTTATTATAAGACCTACATGTAGTTAATTTAATACGTAAACATGACGTGAAACTTAGATAAAACACTGCCTGATAAATTTTAATTTTAATATTGTTGAGCGTTACCAAATAAAGAAGGGTGAAACTGCTTTCAAGACAACAGTGACAAAGAGAATAAGTCTATCACAGTTCGTGATAGTTTGTCTTTTATGACCAAATAAATAAATACTTGTTTTTTTGTAGTAAGTGCTGCTGGTCTTGGTTTTAGCGTTAGGCATGTATGTGTGTCTCTTCTACGTGTTTTTGAATGTTAACCAGAGAATGCTATCTTCAGACCTATCATATGAATACAGTGTCATCAAACATCCCACAAGACAAATGCAACCGTTATTTTGATCTGAAAACAGAAGCCCTTTGTAATACTGTTACTTTACCGCTCTCATTTTGAAATTCTGTAATTTATTGGTAAGTTTCTGCAGTCTTAAGTAAGAAGGTTGGAACCCATCTTTACTTTCCTTCACTACCTAAATTATCAACTAAAACTAAAAGGTTTTCAAAACTGCTTATCCATACGATTAAACATTACAAAAAAAATCACATTGTTTTCAAATACAATGATCTTTACTACGAAGGGTTTTTTTTTAATATTTAGCAAGGAAAGTGTTTTTCGTTCGTTGTTGTTGTTTTTACGTAGCAAATTCACATTGTGCAATTGCTGTATCCACCGCCAGGAGTCGGATCACGGATATTATCTTGTGTAAGTCTTTAAATTTTCATGTTCTTACTTTGATTTTTTTGGAAACCAAGTAGGAAACGTTTCAAACACTAAATAACTTTAAAAATAAATTAAGTGTTATTTTTCTCTGCATAGTAATTCAATACCAAACCTGAGTAGAAACGAAGCTTAACATTGTGAGAAAAAACAATAGTCATTGAAAATAAATTAAATTCTTCGAAGAAAGATGAGTTAAACAAATTATAAAACATTCTAGCTGTGTTTACGTTTTATCAAAACAACCTTTCGATTTTCTTTGTCTAAATGAAATTCAACATCTTGGGAAACAGACCCGTAAAGTCCTCATATAAAAACGATATCCTGCACTTTGTTTTTTCTTGTATAAAGTCTAATCACGTGGTTTTGTTTCACAGAAATGAGAAATTGCCGGCAGCTGAGCGCGTCTTTGATAAACATAATTGGTTAGTAATTGATTGAGTCGATCTGAAAACGAGCGTCACTTGTGCAATGTGAGAAAGCCACATTCACGTGTTCGGAAGGAATCGATTTATTGGGTTTAGCTGCGGTACTTATACATTCTCAGATACAAGATGGATGGAACTTACTATTACTGTAGTTTTACAAAGGTGAAACTAGCTATGTGATGAATGACCTGTTCAAAAAATCTCGTTCACTGTTTTAACTCTAATTACAAAAACCAATGAAGACTATTGTCCGGTTAAAATACACGTGCTCGAATTGGCGGAAAGATCACTGCATCAACATTGCTTGTTTGAAAAGGGGTAAATACACGCTTTGTTCTTGTACCACTGGTTATATAGAAATATCTAAGCTATATAAACTATAAAAAGTCTGTGTGTCGCGTCACGTCACGCTTGATTTTTCGAAATAGCTTGAATCATAAAAGTTAAAACGCATTTATCCAGATAGAAAAGGTCTATTAATGTTTGCCCCTTACGATTTTAGTGACGGGAATGCAAGAGGGACGTAAGGGGTGTCTGCCGTGAAACCCTATAAGTGTAATGAGTGTTAGGATCACTTAGTCTCGAGCCAAGCGCTTAAAATTTATCATGACAATAAAAACATGGATTCTGTTTTAAACTTTAAATCTTTTATGAATTAAGTTATTTTGTGTTATATCACCAACGTTTTTAATAAGAAAAAAGCAAACCTCATTAATCGAGGGGCACTCTAAACTAAGAAATCAACATGTTTTTTTTTTTCAGTTTTGTTGTCCAAATGTTTCATTTTATACCCTCAGCACGTAGACTAACAACAATATTAGGTTATTCTTTGTTGCTAAGCAACATCAAATTATTTTTTTTGTTTTTGTAATTTCGCGCAAACCAACACGAGGGCTATCTGCGCTAGCCGTCCCTAATTCAGCAGTGTAAGACTAGAGGGAAAGCAGCTAGTCATCACCATCCACCGCCAACTCTTGGGCTACTCTTTTACCAACGAATAGTGGAATTCACCACACATTATAATGCCTCCACGGCTGAAAGAGCGAGCATGTTTGGTGCGACCGGGATTCGAACCCGTGACCCTAGAATTACGAGTCGAACGCCTTAACCTACCTAGCCATGCAAAATGACATAAAAACCAATGTTGGAACGTGGTGTTACCAAAACGCAGTGACTTTTGTATAAAAAATAAATAAATATATCATAAGTTGTTAATTCAACTGATTTTTATCAGTAATTATTCTAACGCCACAAACTGATTTCATGAATGATTTTAATTTTTATTTGCTCACGAAAGAACTTACCAACGTTTCACTGCCTCGACTGCTCTTTTCTGCTTCTTTACTGCTCAGTTTTGATTTTGCAAAGTTTATTTAATTTCAATTAGTTGTGAAATATGGGGTTAGGGTATACTGTTGCCCTGTTATTTTTGACAGACTATACCCTAGTGTAGCAATAGAATTTAGCGGATGGATATGTAACTAGATCTAAGAACGTGTAAAAAATAATTGCAACCAGAAGTTTCGGTTCTTATATGTAGGGGGAATACTTCCATTGATTTATATATATTTTCACGGATAGAGAAGTATATTAGTTTGTTGTTGTTGTTTTTTGCGAGGTGTAAACTTGCAGATTTTCGCTATCTTCACACCATCGGTAGTTTTGGACAGTTAGATTGCATTTGTATTAAACTAATATCTAATTTATTTTAGCTTTCTTTCACGTTCAGTGATGATAAACCCATAACTGAGACTGTATAGTACACGGACCTGTAGTTCAAGTTTCTTGTTTTTAGGGTTGGTGTTTTGTTTCATATTCGTATGTCTATGACTTTTATGGTTTTCTTTACAAATTCGTATCGCGGCCACGTGTTGGTATTGATGTCTTTGTTCGAACAAAGCCATATTGAATTATCTGCCGTGTCTACAGTCGGGATTTGAACCCTGGATTTTCGCATTATAATTTCTAAAACTTACATCTGTCCCATCGGGCAAATCCAGGTAAGGTAGGAAAGTAATGACTAATTATAAATGGCTTAGTCTCTTTGTTATTACGTCGAGAACGTTTTCACGCGTTTTTTTTTTGTTTTTTTTTGGTAATGCTTAACAGTATATATCGAAGCTTAACGTCACAACTGTCAAGTGATTGTTCTCACGCCAACTATGGTGTTTGTGTTGAATGTTCAACATTCACCTTAAAATGTTAGAAAACATTGTTTTTTATCCTTTATTTTTTATAACTTTGCTGATATAACTGCAACATTGTTGAATAGCTGTCCTCCTTCTAAACTATCAGCTAAAAATTATGGGCAGATATGGAAATAGCCCTTCTGCAGCTTACGCGAAAATCCGAAATAAATAATGAAATCTAATTACTGTGATTTCAGGTAAGAAGAGCAAACATCTATATATTGTTAGTACCGTGTATCTAGCTACAATGACCATCAATAAATTTTGATTACGCTTACAAGAAGGCGTCACGTTTCACAAAAAGTCCAAAATTTCTATCCTAACCAAAACATCGTTAATTTGAAGATATAAATGTTTACAGTTACAATATTCTGTTTATAATAAACAATAACATAAAATAAATAAAATGTAGGAATGATTCAATAAACATTGTTGAACAGCTCAGGAACAGGGAAGGCAGCTAGTCATCATCACCCACCGCCAACTCTTGGGCTACTCTTTTACCAACGAATAGTGTAATTGATCATAACGTTATGACGCCCTCACGGATGAAAGGGGGAGCACGTTTAATATGACAGAGATTTGCCCCTCAGATTACGAGTCGAGCGCCCTAACCACCTGGCTATGCCGGGCCAAGTAGGAAGAGGGTTCTGTAAGTCACTAAAACCGCCAAAGATTCAAACTGCTTAATGTAGAAAGCACTTAACGTGACTTAGTATGTGAGAATTTAAATCTTTCGCAAACAACATTTCCACAATTCAACGTAGGCACATCCTGATACCTTTTAAAAGAAACTGGATAATTTCAGCAAAAAAAACAATAAACAAATTATGTTAAGCAACTCATATATAATATCCCAAAGTTAATGCAAAAAAACATTTAACATGTCTTATTATTATTATTATGCCTCTCGATTCCATGAAGGAACATAGGGCCGCAATCACTTACGGATTCATTACCAGGCTGGTTTTTTAAGTGAGTAGATTGTTAGCCTACCGCACAACCCCCAACCAGGAGGAGAAACCTTAGCCGTCCCTAATTTAGCAGTTTAAGACTATATGGAAGGCAGCTAGTCATCACCACCCATCGCCAACTCTTGGGCTACTCTTTTACCAACGAACAGTGGTATTGACCGTCACATTATAATGCCCCCACGGCTGAAAGGGCGAGCTGTTTAGCGCGACTGGGATGCGAACCCGCGACCCTCGGATTACGAGTCGCACGCCTAACGCGCTCGGCCATGCCTGGCACTTAACATGTCTTAATATACATTAATACAAACATTGGTACTCTTATTGTTAGAAATCTCCCACATATTACATTGCGATACGTCCAGTTTTGTCATGCACTTTAATTGAATGTTAGTCAAGAGGCTGTAAAGCGAAACTTTGGGCATCCAATTCATGGTCGTCTCTGGAAATAATTAGTGGGGGAGTGGCGCTTAGCATGTGAAAAGTAATGTCAAGGTGAATTTTGTTTTCACAGCAGTTTCTGTGAAGTCACTATTATGACCGACTGAGCTAAGGATATGAATATACACATGACTGTAGCTGATCCTTTAATAGTGTTTGTGACCAGTTCATGAGTAAAAACCTTAATCAAAACATGTTAAATTATGTCACACAAGAAATAGACACGTCAAAACAACGTGAAAAGATGATGAATTAGTTTTACTAGCTGTGGAACCAATGCATTAGATCCGCATGTGAGAATGAAGAAAAATATAGCTCTCCCTGACGGGAAACGGGAAAATTGAGATCCCTATAGCAAATTTACATGCACACAGGATAAAAATTTTCTGAGTTGGAGGTTACACATCGCGTGATAAAAATGTCTTTCCAGTATCATATAAACAAGAGTTCCATTATAGTATGATGATTACTTTATTAAGCCAAAACTAAACGAATCAGTAAATACATTACAGTTACAACAAAATGTTAACGGTGTTTTTGTAGTTAAAAAACACACACACAACGAAATCATATATACGTAATAATAAAACTTGCAAATAAGTTTTGTGGTATAAGTATTTGACATCAGTTATTTTCCTTTATCCTGTATAAAATGCTGTACAGATTTGCAATATTGAAGTGCGTAAAACATTTCGCGTGAGTCGAATGAAACCCTGAAAATGGCCTTTTATCTTGTTAACCCATCAGTTAATCAGATTATGTTTTTATTTTCACTTTGTATTTGTTATTCATGTTTAACTTTCTCTCAAGACACGAACTTGTGTATTTGGTTCTACTTCTTCGACTTATACCATTTCTGGCTGACGTCACCACTAAGTGTCAAGAAGCGCATGCGCTAAATATATATATATATGATTTGAATAAAACACAACAATGTTTTGTCGACGCATGTAATACATATTAAAATCTTTTGTTATACAATTCTTATCGTAATGTGCTTTTTTTCACACACAAAAATATACAAATATTTAAATTTCTGCCACGATTTTTTTTAGGTGGGGTCATTGAAGCAAAGCGATGCTAAATGATGTCTCATTTAAGATGTTTGACCTTTTCTTGTTCTGTACACATCAGGCTAAGACTCGACTATCTTTTATGCAACATTGTAGTTCTTTAGTAAGATGCTAGTTTTTTAATGCATAAAATGAACATTCATATCTTGTAACAAGGATTATCGATATTAACTTAAGTAATTTCCAGATATTAGGAGAGCTGACTGGATTCACGAAGTTCCCAATTTTAGTAAATGAAAGAGCTGTGGCTGAACATCTAATAATGAGTTATATCTGCCTTTAGAAGGATCTTATCTATAGAAAGAGCACCACTATACGTCATCAGTAACAGAAGTTGGGTTCAATACTTACACGCCTCGTAGTAAGTCATTAGTTTCATCATACATCTTAATCATTACAATACGTCTTAATCATTAAAATATACATCTCAACCATTAAAATACATCTTAATCATTAAAATATACATCTCAATCATTAAAATATACATCTCAACCATTAAAATATTCATCTCAACCATTAAAATACATCTTAGCCATTAAAATACGTCTTAATCATTACAATACGTCTTAATCATTAAAATATACATCTCAACCATTAAAATATACATCTCAACCATTAAAATACGTCTTAATCATTAAAATATACATCTCAACCATTGAAATATACATCTCAACCATTAAAATACATCTTAGCCATTAAAATACGTCTTAATCATAATCATTGAAATATACATCTCAACCATTAAAATACATCTTAGCCATTAAAATACGTCTTAATCATAATCATTGAAATATACATCTCAACCATTAAAATACATCTCAATCATTAAAATATTAATCTCAACCATCAAAATACATCTTAATCATTAAAATATGCATCTCAATCATTAAAATATACATCTCAACCACTAAAATATACATCTCAACCATTAAAATATATCTCAATCATTAAAATATATCTCAATCATTAAAATATTCATCTCAACCAGTAAAATACATCTCAATCATTAAAATATACACCTCAATCATTAAAATACATCTCAATCATTAAAATACTTTTTGGTTCTCTTCTTGCTTCATCACGTTTCTCTATAGCTTCTCTGTGTGAACTAACCCTCATAGCCCTCTTCTCTTAATTTTTTTATTAATTGGATGTTCCAAAGAGCTACTACAGAAGTTACACAAATCTGCCAAAAATCAGCCCATGATGTTTCTGGTCTCTTGCGACTGAAGGCATGCAGAACGTTATTTACAAGCTATATAGAATTTGTAAGGTCCAGTTCAGGTTTTTGCGATAGATCACTGGATATTTTACTGACACCCAGAAGAGAGTCAAATGCAAACACACTGACAACAAAACGAAACGTCAAAATTTGCTGTCCCTCAGTTTCTACGTAGTTGTTACTGATCCATTCTCCTATTTCCTTCAATCACTTTGTTATACATTGAAGCCTTTCCTTAACCGCAGAAGCCACCTTCGAAGGACAAGACTATATTGTTGCTGAAATGTGCGGAAGTTTTCTACCTTTTCGACTTTGTGTATATTAAGAACTATAAGTAAATCAGAAGGTTTCTACAAATAATAGATAGGCCTAAATAATAATGTGTCATGCGGCCAAAACAACTAGGAGTTATTATTGGGAGTAACAGTTTATGTGCTCTACTAGAAGCTTACTTCACATAACAAATTCCAAGGAAATCCGTTAAGAAATATCCGAGATATAACACCTCCAGTTTTTATAGAATTTCTTCCAAATTGATTTCTTTGCACTAAGAATTTGTTTGTTTGTTTGTTTTTGAATTTCGCGCAAAGCTACACGAGGGCTATCCGCACAAGCCGTCCCTAATTTAGCAGTGTAAGACTAAAGGGAAGACAGCTAGTCATCACCATCCACCGCCAACTCATGGGCTATTCTTTTACCAAACAATAGTGGGATTGACCGTCGCATTATAATGCCCCCACCACTGAAATGGCGAGGATGTTTGGTGTGTCGGGAATGCACTAACAGTACGGAAACCTTATACAAAAAACATACTCAAGTTTATGGATTTTTATTTTTATATTTGATACACTGATACAACTTTTCAACCTACAATTAAGATTTACATTTGACGTTAATATAAGTCACGTGCTGCTATTCAACAAAAAACACTCAAATTTGATGAAAATGTTTGCACACGCCTATGGTAAAAGTCCAGTGAGCTGTCACTCTAACATTTTTACTAGAGCTTCATCTAAAAGTAAAAGCGCTAATGTTTCTAGGTTTTGTCATTCAAAGTAAGGAACTTAGAGCAGCAAAATGATTGGTTAGTCTAAGCAAACAAGATTAGCTGTTTTCTGCTCGAGGTTTTTAAGTGGGTGGATGGTTATTATTTATTGGCAACTTTTCAACACAAATTTTCTAAATTTTATGACATTTTCCTAATTAAAGAACTTTAGCATCACATGATATCAATTTAAGCAATTATGATAAATGATCACGCTTGATACGGCTTTACTGGTTACATGGAATGATGATGAAAAACTGTCAATCTAAGTTTCATAGCATTAATATAAAAGAATGTTACTGACAGAAAGTGTGTGTGTGTTTTCTTATAGCAAATCCACATTGGGCTATCTGCTGAGCCCACCGAGGGGAATCGAACCCTTGATTTTAGCATTGTAAATCCATAGACTTACCGCCGCTGTTCTAGAGGGGAGTTAGAGAGAAAGAAACTACTACCACAGCAAACAAACACTCATAAATTTGTTATTTGTACACTTGAACATGAATTTGAGTAAATGTTTTCAATACAATGAAAACGCATATGAGAAAACGTGATTTTTTTCCCTCACAGTTGTTGTTAACGAGTCCAGAACTAAAGATGACTGCGTGCGAAAACGGATAACGGTTGTTCTACTTGGGATGAAGCAGAAATAAGGGATCAGTTACTGCGCATGAAGTTTGTATGGATCAGTTACTGTGCATGAAGTTTGTATGGATCAGTTACTGTACATAAAGTTTGTATGGATCAGTTACTGTGCATGTAGTTTGTTAGAATACGAGACAGACGGAGTTTCATATATCAATGTGAAACAGAACATACACAGCTCACCCTAAATTACAAACGTAATTAAAAACAGGCGACTTGGTAATCAATTTTGTGGTGTATAATGCCAATGCCCATGTATCTTTAGGTTACGACAGTGTTGTAGACGTCGACAAATGAAGCCTTTCAAAGTAACGTAAAGTTGCCTGACAGTGATATTAATTTCCTGCTATTCATACAATGAAATTTAAAATTAAAGTAGCTTCATATACGATTGCAGCCCTTCGTGAATTTATTAGTAATATCCACATGTCCAGTTCTGCTATGTAATGATAATGTTACAACAAAGAGTGCTTAATGTTAATTACCAACGATTGTGATTTCAATAGAAACACTATGGTAATTAACTCGGTTTTGAAATGTCGTCTCATTTTCGATACATTAGTAGAACAATCAATATACGTAAATAAAGCCTCTACAAATGTCAGGTTTAACAATTATCTAAACCTATGTATGACTAGTGCCTTTGCATCTTTTGCACACGTGAACTAGGTACTGTAAAAGACACTAAAAACACGTGTTTCTACATTATTCTAAAATATAATATAACGCATAGGTTCTTATTTCGATGCGATCGTGTGTAATTGGTATAAAAATCCAAATATTTAAGAATTTCTATAAGATTAACAACTAGTTATAACGCAATAGAAATACATTAGTTAATATATTGCAACGTATTTGGTTTGTCCTGACGCTTTCAGCAAAAAACAACAACACAAAAACATAGTTTAACCAACGTAATAAAGTTTCCAGCCAGAAAACTATATCATACTCAACGCAGTGCTGCTCTGGATATAGTGAACTATATTGTATACTCAACGTAATATTGTTTTGCTGTGTATCATGAACCACGATATTAGTTTCTCAAGAAATTGTACAGAATTCTAATAATACGTTAGGGCAAAATGTACCTTAAACAGTAAATATTCAGTTTAAACAATGCTTCAAACCTTTAATATTGAAGGTTAAGGCTGTACGTATATAAAGCTGTACAAGATAAGCTGTACGTTAGACTTACAAGGGAAGTTACTCAAAACGATCCGTTTGTAATTTCTTCTTTTCCTTGTTATTATCTTGTCAACTTACAGCAAAAACGGTTCAGTGTATTTCACCTAAACCTTTCGTAGAATACTGAATAAAATATTGCGAAGGTCCCAGTGATATTGAAAAGTAGATTTCTTTCTTTTTTATCTTACTAACGCTAAAAACATCATAATTCCAGTGTGTTTTCATTACCCTTTGAAGTTAGCTTTCTTACATGTATCTGACGTTCCTTTAAAAAAGCTTGAGTACATGGTGAAACAAGAAAATCCAGCCAATAATAGATAAACATTAGATGACTGTAACATGTACATATTCAATACTTTGTACACCACACTATGAGTGTCTTTATAAAGCAAACTCCTATATTATGTACGAAGTAAAGACACAACGGTTTATTTAAAACGATGTTTTTAAACGTATATATTTTATTTCAAAAGTCTACATTTTTACTGGTAAAACCTTATACGTGCTTAGTGAGGGTTGTGGCTTAGTGTAGGAACATATTTGCCCATTCTTATGCATTATATACAGAGAATTTAAACTACAGACACTATAACCACTCACTATATTTTCAAACAAATCTCCATGACAATTCCAAGTTGCAGCTTAATATTTTACAGCTCGAACTAATGTGATCAAATAGTCAATAGCTACAGTAAATCATCATGAACCGTATCATCTAGTTACTAACTATGCTTATTATAAATACAATGAATAAAATTAGCTACCATATCAAGTAATCCTTTACCCATAGTTTAGCATAAAAATTAGAGTAAACAAGACAAATAAAAAAATAAAAATTTAGTACTACAAATGAGGATCGTACAAAAGGAAAGAAAAAGGCTGGAGATACTGTACACATTATTTAATCAAATTAAAAATGCTATTTTGACTCCACCAAATATAATTTTAGGTAACAACTGAGTAAATAATGTATACAGTATTTTCACTCTTGTTTTCTTACTTTTTATAGTCTTTAATTGGAAATTTAAAAATTTTATGAATACTCTCATAATTAGCTATAGTTCTTTAAGCTGCTTCTTTTCACAGCTCGGCGTGACCAAGGCGTTCGACTCGTAATCCGAGGGTCGCGGGTTCGAGTCCCTGTCGCACCGAACATGCTCACCCTTTCAGCCGTGGAGGCGTTATAATGTGACGGTCAATCCCACTATTCATGGATTGTGATGACTAGCTGCTTTCCCTCTAGTATTACACTACTAAATTAGGGACAGCTAGCGTAAAAAGTCCTCGAGTAGCTTTGCGCGAAATTCTAAAACAAACAAACAAAGCTTTCTTTTCTACTGAAACGAAAAATTACTACATAAATACGTGCATACAGACATTCATTAAAATACACACTATAGAAATACCATTCCAAGAACTGCTATGACCCATTAGAAAAGTAAGCTGTTATTACAAATATCAAAATATATTAGTTACTTGCTATATTTATCATTACAATATGTATAGTTAGCTACCATACGAAGTAATTTTTTGCCCTTAGTTGGGCATCAAAAATCAGCAAACAAGATAAATAAAAAATTCGGAATTTAAAAGCCTGAAAACTGTTTATTGTATTCAACGTAATATTGTTCTCCAGCTAGAGAACAGTATGTTTTTCTTAACGTAATATTGTTTTGCATATATATATATAACTACATGTAAATATTATACCCAACCTAATACTGTCTTGCATCTGGATAGTGGGAGCAGGTTTAAAACTGCTTCCAGCATGAAAGATGGCTTGAACAAATTCCGCGTCAAGCCATTTTGTATGAGAGTTTTGAGAGGAAGACGAAGTTTACAATGAAGGAATTACAATGAAAGAAATGTCTGGTCAAAAGAAAATCTTTGGCTTAGTTGTATTTTGAAGCCCGTAGATGAGAAACTGAGGATGGTATTTTAGTGGATAAATAAACCCGTCTTAAAATTGAAATACATGACGTTTCACTCATTAAAACAATTTCTTTGTCACACTAGATGGAAAGATGGCGTCTCTACAGATCCTGCTAAAATACGCATGCTTGTGGGTCATATTACAGATAATTTGTGGTCATATTCTTCAAGAAAATAGCACTACTGTCTGCTAACACAAACGTCAGGATACATTTTGAATGGACTTAAGGATGTGACCAAGTATGCCAACCTGTAGTGCTTGTTTTAGTAGATATTTCAGTACTAGCCTATCTCTAACAAAACAGTGAGTTCTTGTTAAATCCCAATGCTAGCGACGACAGAATCTGAATACTATTATCACAGTTGTAGGACAGAATACAACATCTAAGATAATTCTCACGGCTCCCAAACTCTGGTGTTGTACAATGAAGAAAGAGTTGAATGTAACTCTGGTTGGCATGAAACAATATTTCCATTATTTGTATTTTTAAAAGTTCATTATCAGGGTGGATCATGCTTTGCTGTGGTAAATTTGATAACAGGTCTTCTGACCTCATTCAAGTTGAGAAGCAACAGAAAAAGAATTGGTCTACCAAGGTGAACAGAAGAAGGTCCTAGATATTACTGGTCTACTTCCAGAGACTAAGATATGTCATTGATACATATTTGTTATTTTCGACTTTTTCATAAAATGGGCTAATGCTTATTCACTAGTCACTGCATCAACATATTCCATCGCTGATTATGTTGCTGGAGAACTGGATAGCAAAGTTTGGATCCAGGAGTTAGAACTAATTTCAACATCCAACTGTTTATTGAGTTACGTAACATGTTAGGTGTGGTGGTGAAAGGCACTTCACCTTATCACCCCGTTCTCAATCTTTGGTAAAATAATTGGTACAGACTACCAATTAGATGTTTGCAAAGTTTATCAGTCCTATCAGAACTTATTAGTATAATTATCTGTCATACGATGTGACACGACAAAGAGCTAGAAAACAGGGAGTAACAAGATGTTGGCTAAACGTATCATATTTAGGCAAGAATACTATTATCTGCTGACTTTATGTGCGATATTTCCTAGAAGATACCCAACAATTCTCACAGAAACATACAGAATGGAAGCGGTCTTCCCTACAAGATACCCAACAATGCCCACAAAAACATACAGAATGGGTGTGGTCTTACCTACAAGATAACCAGCAATGCCCACAGAAACATACAGAACGGAAGTGGTCTTCCCTACAAGATATCCAACAATGCCCACAAAAACATACAGAATGGGTGTGGTCTTACCTACAAGATACCCAACAATTCTCACAGAAACATACAGAATGGGTGTGGTCTTATCTACAAGATACCCAACAATTCTCACAGAAACATACAGAATGGGTGTGGTCTTACCTACAAGATAACCAACAATGCCCACAGAAACATACAGAATGGAAGTGGTCTTCCCTACAAGATATCCAACAATGCCCACAAAAACATACAGAATGGAAGTGGTCTTCCCTACAAGATATCCAACAATGCCCACAAAAACATACAGAATGGGTGTGGTCTTCCCTACAAGATACCCAACAATGCCCACAGAAACATACAGAATGGGTGTGGTCTTCCCTACAAGATACCCAACAATTCTCACAGAAACATACAGAATGGAAGTAGTCTTCCGTACAAGATACTCAACAATGTCCACAGAAACATACAGAATGGGTGTGGTCTTCCCTACAACATACACAACAATGCCCACAAAAACACACAAAATGGATGCTTTATACCAAGAGTTCACTTGACAACAACTAAAAAAGGCTGTTCGATGTCAGAAGTATTTTGATCAAATGGTAAAAGAACAGATGTAGCAAAATCATGTTTATCACACACACCTAAGTGTACAAGTTAACAGTATGAATAGAGTATACCAAAATCATATCTGTCACAATCTACACTTGCACTCTTTTAGTTTATAATAAGCATGGTTAATTGTGTGTATTATTCATTATTTTGGTACACATTACACATACCGTTAACCAGTAGTGTTAAATGTGGGTGACAGACATGATTTTGGTTTGCAACTTTCTTTCCTAGTCTTAGTCGCACAGTTATGTTTAATATTGATACTGTAGGTTCAAATCATATCCTGCAATTTTATAAATGTTTACACTGCTTATTGCATGCATAGTTTATCTCAAGGCTTAAAGCACGGTCGTCTTAGCGAATTCGTACATTACCTTACAAATGGTGGAAAACATAAAACCTTACTTCAGTATCGCTAATGTAATATTTCTGCCAAATAGGCCATGACAATCAGTATATCATGGTCAATCGAGCGTATCGGACAGCGACATCACACTTATCTAGATGGAAACACTTGTCAAACTATGCAACGTACATACTATTTTACCCTTTCAAACAGGTACTAAAGATGTTTTCTTCAAGTTTCACGTTTACCTCTGATATCAATGATAAACCCTGATTGTTAAGAGTCTGTAAGGCGTACACGATCCAAAATATCGCATACTTTTACTTTCCATACCAAGAGAAGAGTGCACATTACCCACAAGCCATTGAGCACGTGTGAAACGATCCGAAAAGACACGACTCCCTTATTGATTTAGATGTTTTAATTATGGTGGAGATTAACGGCATCCGAGACATGGGATACTGTTTAATGGTGCAATAACTTTTGTCATTCGTACGTAACGATACTACGATATTCATACTCGGCGTGAGAGGAATGGCGCAGCTTTCTGTGTGTTAATAACTCTCGAACTTCAGTTCTTTTTATCTCAGCTGGAACTCCTATTCTCGTAAATCACATTCGTTCCACCTTATTTCACTACTTAATAGAAGTGAGTTTTTGGAGAGAAGTGTGAAGGGGCCGAAATTGCGCTCTTTGAGAAAATGATCAATTGATAAATAGCCGTTATACAGTGAGATTCAAATCTTTGGAGAATTTGGTTAGGGAAGTAGAACCGAATAAATAAATATGTTTGGTGGAAATTGACATAATTTCCTTTTGAAATTTTAGTGAATAAAATCCATCACTTTATAAAAGAACTAGTAAGCAGGCCCCTGCGCAGAGCAGTATCAAATTGATAGTTACAAGCAATGAACTTTAGGCTAAAACTATCACTTTAAAAGCCTCAAAACACTATATCTAATATTATCCGCTCTCAAAGTGGCAAACATTCCAGCTCATACAGGAAGAGAAGCGACCAGCTTATACATCATGGATTTCTTAAAACTGTGCATTATAGAAAATGACTTCCATAAAATGCACTGGAATGATTAACACAAAAAACAACGTGCCAAGCGCACTTAACGCAACCTATTATAGATTGGATTATTCGAAGCCAAGGAATTACTGTAAACGCTGATCTCAGGAAGGTTTATATTAGGAGTGCTTTATAAGTTCACGTATTAATGGGACGTGAATGTAATAACTTTAGGCAATCTACACAAGTAGTCTTAACGTCTCAGTTTGCAAACTGTGATTGACCTCAACTACCACATTGTATACAGAACGGTTGATGTGCACCAGAAAGATGTGTTTCTAGAACGGTCGACGACAATTCAAATAAACTAGGTCAGTGAGAAATCGAGAATTTTTGTAAGTGGAATTTTATGCAAAACTACTCGAGGGCTATCTGCGCTAGTAGTCTCTAATAGATAAGTGGTAGTTTAAAGGGAATGCAGCTTGCGAATATTGCTCACCGACAACTGTTGGGCTATTCTTTTACAAACGAAACATGGAATTGGTCGACACATTATAACACTACATGGTTGAAAGGATAAGTATGTTCGGTGACGGGATTCGAAGTGGTGACCCCTCAAATTGTAAGTTGGACGCCCAAATCGCAAAATCACTCATGGAATATGATTTGCTTTGCTTCTCAGAGCAAACCTAATTGTATATAATCACATATTTAAATATATTTACTAACTCTTTATTTGGAAGATGTTTTATAAACATTTATATTTTACGTGTTTACCCGTATATGCAAACTGATATATATCACATTTATATATAACTTCAGAGAACGTGGTCTTGTTATGAATTAATTAATGAAATAACAAAGCGTCATTATAAAGTCCACAGCAAAAGAATAGTTTGTCTGAAGTTAAGCAGAAAGTTAAATAATGGGCTATATGTGCTCTGCCCACCACAGGTATGGAAATCCGGTTTCTAGCGTTGTAAATCCGCTGGCATATCGTTGTGAGGCACAAAAAACAAAAAATGTTAAATATATTTCTATATATACATGTATATTACATCGTTTTATTATCAAAAGTAAATATTTGTGACATAAAGGCCTAACGCTTTCGTCGATTGGCTATACCCCATTACGCATCCATTGTCCAAAGTGCGGAGTTCGATTTTATTTTACGGTAACAGACGACAGCCACAAATCTCGACGTCTACAATCTAGCATACTAACCACATAGCAGTATTCGACTGGTGATAATTATTGATTAAGCAATGGAAGCTGCGATTTAGTCTTCAGGAAACAAACAAAAACCCTAAGCAACAATTTGATAAAACTTCAGTGAAAAATAAGTTTAACTCACAATCATATTTTTCACTAGTAATAAGTTTTACGTTCTGAGATTTATTTCGGAAAAGTCTCCGATTTATTGTGCTTCTTATTACGATGTCAAATAGTTTGAACTTTTAACTTATAAATTAATTATAATTAATACTAATTATAGTATCAGTAAGATTTAGAGAAGAATTATTCATACCAAGAAATACTGTCATACGAATTAGTAATTATTATATCAGTGTTCATTTATTTGTGTTTTTCTAAATATTCCTCTCAACTACATATCTAAGTTTTTCTCTCAATAATCCATATCTAGTTAATAAAAATAAATTGATAGATACACAAATAATCAAAGAATAAATAAATGCCACGTCCAGTTTTTTTATGTCTCACACCCACGAAATACCCTTTCAGTGTTTCGAAGAAACATAAAATTGAAGGAGTCTTTATTAAAATAAGTGTATTCTGCATATTTCACTTATTCTAAACGAACGTGCCACGTTATATACCAGACTGCTTTCGTACGTTCAAACAAGAAGTTACACGATGTGTACTGCAGTGATCGCATCCCGATTCTTAATATTATGGAGCATTAAGTTTCGTTTGTTTTGAATTTCGCACAAAGCTACTCGAGAGCTATCTGCGCTAGCTGTCCCTAATATAGCAATGTAAGGCGAGAGGAAAGGCAGCTAGTCATCACAAATTGTGGGATGGACCGTCACATTATAACGCCCTCATGGCTGAAAGGGCGAGCATGCTTGGTGTCACGCGGGTTCGAACCCGCGACCCTCAGATTACGAATCAAGTGCCTTGCCCACCTGGCTAAAAACCTTAAGATTAAACGCGTATGTTTAATTTGTAAAATTTGAGATCCAGACTTTCTTTGCGTTGCAATAAGAATGACAGCCCCCCGCTAGTACAGCGGTAAGCCTACGGATTTACAACGCTAAAATCAGGGGTTCGATTCCCTTCGGTGGGCTCAGCAGATAGCCCGATGTGGCTTTGCTATAAGAAAACACACACAAACACACACAAGAATGACAGTTTGTTTTTATATTATTATAAAAAGTTATTAAAAGGTGAAAACTATTGTGTATAACCTGAATTTTGAATGACAACAAAATATAGTATTACATAAATATATCTTCACAAATAGAAAAAAACGTTACGAGTTGTTTGTTTGGAATTAGTAACAAAGCTACACAATGGGCTATCTGTGCTTTGCCCACAATGGATATCGAATCCCGGTTTCTAGCGGTGTGAGTACGCAGAGTTATGCCGCTGTACCACAAGGTGAAGACATTGGGAAACTGTTGTACAGTTTTGTTTACGAGAATCATTGTTCGTTTCTAAAAAATATACCAATTAATCTTTTACAAAGTTTTCTAGAATAAATCTGGTAATAATAAAAAATATTGGAGATTTTTGACAACATTCAATATTTTCCAAAATTGTAATAAAACAATTAATTGAATGTGTCTGCTAATCGGATTATTTGTATATTACACGTTTAAATTTCATTTTGCCAATTTCTTAATTAAGCTGAGAGCAAACCCTTCTTGTTAACCTAAAATAAGAAGGTCGTTTCTTTACTTTACTACTCATACCAACTGTCTTTAGAATACATTTTTACTTCAAGTGGGTTTCTTGTCATCATGAATTACTCTAAATCTCAGCAGGTTACCATTGATTGTTTCTTTGTTTTGAATTTCGCGCAAAGCTGCACGAGGGCTATCGGTGCTAACCGTCCCTAATTTTGCAGTGTAAAAATAAAGGGAATGCAACTAGTCATCACCACCCGACGCCAACTCTTTTGCTACTTTTTTTACCAACGAATAGTGGGATTGATCGTCACATTATAACGCCCCCATGGCTGAAAGGGCGAGCATATTTGGTATGACGGGGATTCATACCCGCGACCCTCAGAGTACGAGTCGAGTATCTTAACCACCTGGCCATGCCGGACCGATTACCATTGTACCAACATGGTATAAAAGTATCACCTTTGGTAGCATTGATTTCTCTTTCACGTTAACCTTTATGTTTTCATAAATATAAATATGAAAATAAAATCCTTTCATTACCACCGTATCAGCTAAACCGGTTACTATTGGTCAGGATGAAATTTAAAAAAAATCGTACTCAGCTGAGTCAAATAGGTCTTAAAAATAAGTTCTGGTACTCGATATTTGTATAATTTCACTTCTGCTACTAATGCTAGTTTTGGTAAACGAACTGACTGTTCTCTAAACATATATATATAAAATAATAGTTTCACTGCTACTTGTAATAAATTTATTCTGTAAAAAGTAAGCTTGTCTCTAAGTTTTAACGATGAGGTAGAATAAACACATTTAATGACTTATTTATAATTCCTATTCGTATTACTCAATTTACCAGTTCATTTTCAAGTAACTGTAAACGTTGTAGTCTTACTTTTAGTTTTAGGTTCGAATCCAAACGTATTTTCAACTTCAAAATAATTAACTATATCATAAGTCATAATTCCTTATTGAAGTCAGTTTTACGAAACTTGAAAAATCTTTTTTATAAAATGCCCAAGACAAAGATATTATTGCAAAATAAATAAACGATTTATTTTTGCAAGCAAAGTGGAAATTTACATAATATTATTAGTAATACAAGCATGTTTAGTATTAAACCTAATGTTCAACTTGAAGTTTGATGACAAGGTCTGATATAAGGTTAAAGCTTACAGGGGCTAGAAAACTTTAGGTTTAGAAATCACTCTCACCAAAGAAAACAGAGAGTAAATCGCTGGTTAGAGAGTATGTCGGTAGGATGAGTTACCGCACGGAAACTTAGTTGTCTTGTCATCTGTATGATAGCTCATTAGGAAGCTTTGTGGTTAACTCATTGGGAAGCTTTGTGGTTAACTCATTGGGAAGTTTTGTGGTTAGTTTCAAACAACCAGAAATCATCTGTATTAGCAAAGATGGCTGTGAACATTGTGAGTTTGGTGTGGTATTAGGGAAACTGATCAGTGAGGACATCAGGTAATTCTGTGAACATTCGGAGTTTGGTGTGGTATTAGGGAAACTGATCAGTGAGGACATCAGGTAATTCTGTGAACATTCTGAGTTTGGTGTGGTATTAGGGAAACTGATCAGTGAGGACATCAGGTAATTCTGTGAACATTCTGAGTTTGGTGTGGTATTAGGGAAACTGATCAGTGACGATATCAGGTAATTCATTAAGCTTACCTAATTATTAGACAACTATTTTCTCAAAAATATATCTTTAATAGAATTTTTGAAATTAAGGCAATCATCCAGACAATATATATCGTTCAATTATTTATCAGTTGTGAAGAAATTACGAAAAGGTTGCAACTAGTAATTTATTTTGCCACTAGAGGAAAGTGTGCAGTGGTTTATTTTCAAAACATTTTGAGTGTAATAGCAAACTGTCACAGGCCAACTCTTTACTAAGTAATTTGACCTTGCTATTGAAACTAAGTTTGTTTTATAAATACAGTTTAGGTATCTAAAACAAAACTGTACCATAATTCTTACTTCATCCATTCCCCCATAAATTGAAAGTTCTCTAGAACTTATCAGGAAAATTTTTCAATGAAAACTGGGGTTCGTACTGTTATTTACTGTTTGTAATTGTTGGTAATCATAGGAAAGGGTATCTCTCATAAGCTATTAATAGCTTTCACAGCCATTACTGAAAAATAGGTGGACTTTATCCATAAGAAATTTCACAGTTTTTTTATGTTTAGCTGAACAATTATTTTTCATACCATATATTTTATATGTCAAATATATCTCATTAGACAATAGCATCTACAACCTGCTCTGACGAAGTTTTCAGCAGTTTATTTTAGTTGTTCTTTGTAATTAAACACAAAGCGACACAATAAGCTATCTGTGCTCCCCACCATGGGTATCGATTTATTCATTGATTTATCACATGGGTAATGGATAACGTCGCTGTCATTTGTGTTGCCAGCTATAATATCAATAATTTCTTACATGGTTCGGGCAGCTTAGGATATTCCGCTTAGACTTAAATCAATATACGAAACTCACCAGTCAAAATAATCCTCATTATACAAAAATAATAATTTATAATTAAAATAGATATACTATTTTGTATTCTATTTGTAATTATGACAAACCTACTAACGCTATTTTCTACCGTTTATACTTTTGAACCACTGACCAGAGGGAGTGCAGCCAATCAGCAGTATCTTACTTCCCACTATCCACGACAAAGAACTGACTGCCAATCTTATATAGCTTTTAAAGTCCATGGAATATTTTGTGTTATCTCACTAGCACGGACTCAGTTCACCAGCTACAAAATCCAAGCTGTACCGCAGACCCAATCTATTATATGTTAGATATTATGAACAATGAAATGCTGTTAACGTAAATAACGTTTAACAACTTTACACATAATAAGCTTGTTATAAAGTATTTATGACATATTCAGGCCTATTTACACTTCATTTATAAGACGTATAGTCTGTAAACGTTCTAAAAATGTAGTATTTTCGGCTGGTCAATCCAAGATTTTACAAACAGTTATGAATATCAAATATTATTACTGTCGGCCAATAACATTGTGGATGTTTGATATTAAACCAATTTAGGTACTTTATTTTCTTTGTTTCTTGAATTTCGCGCAAAGCTACACGAGAACTATCTACGCTAGTCGTTCCTAACTTAGCAGTGTAAGACTATAGGGAAGGCAGCTAGTCATCACCACCCACCGCCGGCTCTTGGGCTACTCTTTTACCAACGAATAGTGGGATTGACCGTCACTTTATAATTCCCCCACAACATGTTTAGTGTAATGGGATTTCTAACCCACGCCCTTCAGATTGCGAGTCGAGTACCCTATCCATTTGACCTCAGGTCATTTATCCTTTGAAATTTTGGGATGCCTGTAAAAGTAAAAACTACAGTTTTGTGTATTATTTTATATATGTAAGTTTCGTAAATATAAAGAATCATTTGGGATGGGAGTGATCTTACCACTGTTATGGAAAAACAAAATCTTGGAGTTAAAGTTGATCAGTTGATCATATAGTGTGATGCCTAGTTGTAGGGCAAATACAGTTTTTGGTTATATTTATAGAAACACTGAATATAAGTCTAAAGATAAAGCATTTATTAAACGTTTCGGAATCCTCAAAGTTTTGTCATCAGTAATCTTAAGGAACGAAACAATATTTGTAATTATGACAGAAGTATAATACACATAAGGAGTAAACTATTTGAATAAACAAGTTTAAGAAAAGAAAATTATCTTATTGGCCAAACACGTTAATAAACTTCTTATAAAAGAAACATTATACATAAAAACTCTTCCTTGTCTCCCTAAATGTCCCTAGTGACACAGCGGTATATCTGCAGACTCATACCGTTAGAAACCGGGTTTCGATACCCGTCGTGGGCAGAACACAGATATCCCATTGTGTAGGTATGTGAGTAATTTCAAAACAAATTAACCGTCCCATAATAATACACGCTCATTGGGTAGGTGTGTGAGTAATTCCAGAACAAATTAACCATCCCATAATAATACACGGTCTTTAATAGATCTAAACTTATTTTAATTTAATTATTTTATCTGTGTATATTTTTATTTTCTTAGATTACATTTCTATATTCGACTTGTTTACTCCTTATGTAACTGTTTTTGTTGTAAGTTACAAATATTGTTTGTTTGTTTTGTGCATCTTTATTATTAAATGTCATGATTCTGAAACGTTTTACAAATGATTCCTACTATCATGTTCGTGTTTTGTTTTATCATTAAGTTACATTTTCCGAAAAATGAGTCGGTGACAAGTCTAAAGAGGTTATAATTTTATTGTATATGTCAGTGGTTAGGCGTCATGTAGAGTATTCGGTTTTGGGTTTCTTAGTTTAAGAAGGGCACTGAATTGTTAAACAAATTTTTAGAAGGGATACTGGATATGATTGTTGTTAAAGTGGGTGAGACAATTTTGACGGACCAACAGACCATTTCGTAATGATGAGAAACACATTTGAAGTAAAAATGTATTCTCAAGACCGCTGGTATTGATATTAAAATGTTAATTAAAACAAAGTACAGAACAAGTTTCGACCTTCTTAGGTCATCTTCAGGTTAACCAACACTCTTGAGAATACAACAGACCCTTTATTGTACTTTAGTTATGATATGTTAAAAACGAACTTTCACATTAACAAACCAAATGGTGTTTCCTCGTTGCTAAAATCGAATTTTGTCTTCATCCCTTAAAATATTTGAACGTTTTTACTGCCATGTTTATTGATACATAACTCTATAAGAATCAGGTTTAGTGTTAGACACACAGAAGAAGCAAAAGGACACGAATAGTTAATTACTGAACTGAAAGTTTAAACTGATGAGCTTTGGAAAGTGCAAATTGGAATACCTTTTCTTCGTGGTGGTGCAAACTGAGCCCAAGAAGGAGTCATAACTATGCCTATGGGAGCAAAAAGAGTTAAACATACGTGTTTGACTTAAATAAAGCTCTTAACACTCCTACGAAAAGTGGGGCCTAATAGGCCCCAGAGCAACTTGAAAGGTTATTAATATTATGCTAATAATTTTGTATTTAAATGAAATTGCCATTTAAATCAATTAATGAATGGATTAACGAGATTCCCACTGTCCCTATCTACTATCTAGCGAAACCACAGCTAGGGGAACGGGCTTGGAGAAATCAGGACTAGAAACGTCTTTTCGTAGGAGTGTTAAACTTTCTTATTTATAGTGCCATCTATGGACTGAAACATAATATATTATGGGCCATTTTATGGTTCTTGAAGAAATATTACTTAATGGACACTAGTACACGTTAATTCAACCAGTCTTCAGGTTTGGATGGTAAGCTTGCGTTTCTAATGGTGAACGCAGCCTAAATTTGTTTGTACAAACAATGATTTATGTTTTTATGTTGTCAATGTAAAATATCGTTGTTTTAAGTTTTAAAAATCATTTTGTTGCTAACGGAAGCAGCATCGGGCGACACCGAGTTTGTTTTGCAGTTTTTACAAATCAGTTAATTTGTCAAGACTTGTGTAAGTAGTTTCAATGAATATGCTAATGTTGAAACTTTTGAAGCTATCCAATTTAGGATTTTCTCCCATGTTGCTATATTTTAATACAAAAATTCGTTTTGACGAAATTTTACGACTTAGTTGTGTTTGTCAAAATATATGAGGCCTAAACTTTTAATTCCAATGTCAGTTTATCATTATTATTATATTATAAGAAACTTATCACAACAAGAAAAAAAAACTTTTGTAGGGCGAGACTAAGGTAATTTAAAAACAACTCATACAGGTAGTTAAACCTAACTCCTTATAATAGTTGTATTGAAGTGTTATTTTCATATTTTGATGATTCCGTTTTACCTTATTTTTCAATTTTTAAAATCATTTTAATATTACATATTTTATAAAGTAGCTATTTGTTTTCTCCACTTTTTAATTGTAATTTATCTGATAAAAAAATTGTGTGTCCAATGACATTCACTTGTTCTAGAAGCGCTTATGTCGCGTAACGAGTGCCTCGCGCATTTGCTTGTTCTCGCCTATCTCCGACCTTTCTTCAGTCCGTATGGTGATTAGGAGATACAAAGTGTTGTAGCTTGGAAACTATTGATCTGTGTAACAAAGGCATGTTTTGTTTTATTTTGCTTCTTATAACACGGTATGCATATTAATTAGAAAATATTGATTTCTTTCGTATTTGTAATTTTCATGTAATAGTCTCAAGATCTGGACAGATAGTTTTAACTATAATGATGATGTATTAAAAAAATATGGGAACAAAGAAAGACATATTTGAGGCAGTCGACGTCATTTCACGTGAGTTATAAGACATCTTATCTTGAAATGAATATTACTTTAGCTGAAACAAAGAAACGTCCACCCATACTGAGTAGATATTTTTTGTCAGAACCGTGTATTTGTGTGTTAAAATATTTAAACATAAACTAAACTAAATTGAAAGGCTAAATATTTTTTAAAATTATCGGAGTTTGACAAAAGTCGCAAAACAAAGTCGTGTTGGAACATTTACTTTCATTTATATACAGATTAACACCAGTTTTAACAAATATTCCAGGTTGTAGTGAGGCCCGGCATGGTCAGGTGGTTAAGGCACTCGTTCCGTAATCTGAGGATCGAGGGTTCGAATCCCGCATAACAAACATGCTCGCCCTTTCAGCCGTGAGAACGTGACGACCAATTCCACTATTCCTTGATAAAAGGGTGGCCCAAGAGTTGGCGGTGGATGGTGATGACAAGCTGCCTTCCCTATAGTATTTCGCTGCTCATTTAGGGATGGCTAACGCAGACAGCCCTGATGAAGATTTCCTCGAAATTCAAAACAAACTAAACCAGCGTATGGTTGTTTTAGCAGAGTTCATCACATCGTTTGTATGGTGTATGTATTTCCTCTAATTTTGTTTACTTCGAAGACTAGTGACAGTCATGCAGTTTGTAAACACTTTTTTACATACGACATTCAAATTTGACTAAAATGCTGACATTATTAATACAATGTAGTTATATACATAGACTGTGTGTATATATGTTAGAATAGTCGAAAACTGACTTGTGTCCTCCACAACTAGTGAGACCTCTGTCCCAACATCATTTGTGATGTTACCAGCAAAAATGAGAGATTCGAACAACCTGGAATCGAACTATACCTAATTACTTAGGCGCCTACTTGAACTGTGACTGCCCCAGACTTGATCTCGCACAATATTACTGAGGTCGATATTGTAGTAACATCATCTAACGTGCTTAAGTGTTAAAATAATAGTCATTCAACACCATACATCCGGGTTCTTTGCACTTGTTTGTTTTTTCAAAAATACGTGCAAATATGTACTTACGCACGTGTGCACAAGATCATTCTATGTGACGTGTTGCTGTGCGCGTGTACATGTTATATTCAGTGTGATACCTTAATTTTAGGACGATGCGCCTACTACAAAAGATGAGAGACCATTGTCATCTATATTTGAATACGATAACCCGATTTTAAACACTGGTGAAGAGAGTCTAGATCTCCAACGGAATATCATCCTTCTGTGTTGGTTCGTGAGGATGTGTGACAACCTCTTCTTTTTAACGTTTTTTTTTTTCTTTTTTGGAATTTCGCACAAAGCTACACGAGGGCTATCTGTGCTAGCAGTCCCTAATTTTGCAGTGTAAGACTAGAGGAAAGGCAGCTAGTCATCACCACCCACCGCCAACTCTTGGGCTACTCTTTTACGAACAAATAGTGGGATTGACCGTCACATTATACACCCCCTCAGCTGGGAGGGCGAGCATGTTTAGCGCGACGCAGGCGCGAACCCGCGACCCTCGGATTACGAGTCGCACGCCTTACGCGCTTGGCCACTTCTTTTAAACAAACACACTCACACATTACGTACGCCTTAAGGTTTTGGCTGTTGTTCTGGGTGTGTTAATACAACAATATTGAACTTAAATGAAAGTCATTATTAGCTTAAGATTATGGATTAGTAGTGAAGGACGACAAAACATCTGGCCACGTGTGTGAAATGAAAACTTACAATGAAAATTAAAACTCGTTCTATACAACGGAAGTAAGATCACTTGCTCCAACTTTGGGTCTATGTATCGAATAAAACGTTTGTTGTCAAATTTATCTTGTAAGAAATGCCATACATTTTAGAAAGTGATGTTTTACATGGACGTGTAAGTAATAAAGTCTAAGTAACAGACTAGCATATATTCTCTACCAAGTACTGATTGTAAACTGTAATATTTTCATCTGAGGTAACACGCATAAGGGTATTCATTCTTTCAAGTATTGAGTGGAAGCTATCTGTTATGTTACCTTTTGAGATAACAACCAACCCACACACATGTATATATTATTTCAAGTGTTGAGTGGAAACTGGTTGTCAAATAATCTTGCGAGATGACAAACCAGAGTATATACACTTACAGTATTCAGTGGAAGCTATCATATTTCCTTGTTAGATAGCAGAATAATGTATACACCATTACAAGTATTGAGCGGAAAATGCTTTATTTACTTGTGAGGTAACAGGGTTATATATATATACTCTTCCAAGTGAGATAACAGACCACTATATACAGTTTTCCAAGAACTGAGCGGAAGCTGTCATATTTCACTTGAAATGTAAGAAACCAGTGTATACATTCTTCTATTATTGAGTTGAAGGTGCTGTATTTCATTGGAAGGTAAGAGACCAGTACGTACACTGTTCTGACTATTAAGTGGTAGTTGCTGTGTTTCCTTGAAAGGTAAAGTATCAGTGTGTATGCTTTCTAATTATTGTGTGTAAATTGTCATACTTCTGTGTTAGAAAACAGATGGGTATATACATATACTCTTTTACGTATTAAGTAAATACTACTTTATTACCTTATGACATAACACGTCAGCACGCATATTCTTCCAAGTATTGAGTGGCAATTACCATATTTCATTCATGGGTAACATACCAGTGCACACACTTTCCAAGTACTGAATGGAAACTGTCATATTTTTTTGAGAAAATACACTGCTGGCCAAAATATTAATGCCAATAAACATAAACAAAAAATATGCATTTTGTGCTGTTAGACTCAAACACTTATTTGAGTAGAGCTTCGAATGATGAAAATAAGAAAAGGGAAAATAAAAATAAACAACTTTTCAGCATTTAATAGGGAAAATATGAACATTATGAAAATAACCTAAATACTAGCTGGTCAAAAGTTAAAGACCATACCATAAAGAAGTCCTAAACAGGGTAGGAAATGCCCAACAAGAGGTCTCAGTAGTGAGTTGCACGGCCGTCATTGCGAATAACTTCAAACATTCGCTTTCGCATGGTCGATATAAGCGTTTGCAGAAGACTAGCTGGAATGTTATTCCAAGTGGTAAAGATGGCCTCACGAAGATCATGCACTGTTTGGAAATGACGTCAATTTCTATAGACTTTCCTTGCCATCCGCCCCAAAACATTTTCATTGGGATTCAGTTCGGGTGAACACGTTGGATGGTCCAAAAGAATCATGTTATTCGCCATGAAAAAATCCTTTGTCCTGCGGCCATTGTAAATTGCAGCGTTGTCCTGCTGAAAGATCCAGTCATTTCCACACAAGCAAGGGCCTTCAGTCAATAAGGATGATCTCTCCAACATGCCAATGTAGCCAGCTGCTGTTTGACGCCCCTGTATAACCTGAAACTCCATTGTTCCATAGAAGAAGATAGCACCCCAAATTATGATGGAACCTCCTCCACTCTTTCTCTCGTAGATGCCGTCTTATTGTTTTTGAGCTGAATTCTGCGTCCGTAAAGGTCTTAACCTGGTTTGGCGATCGGCTGGTGTCTTGCTGGACAACCCGTCGAATCCTCCTGCTCATCGCCGGCGAAATTTTCTTGGGCCGAACATTTGAAATTCTCGTTCCGTATTTCTCAGGATCCTTTAAGAAATTTGCAACAGCAGTTTTACTACCCCCAATCTCACCAGCGATGGCACGTTGAGAGAGACCTTGCTTTTGCAGCTCGACAATTCTGCCACGTTCAAACTCTGTCTGCATTTTAGCCTTTGCCATGTTTTTACCCAATGTAACACAGGAGATGTCAGTGAGAAATGTTGACAACGCTAATGCTTGAACACAAATGACTAAATTTCATTACGTGTTTACCGATTAATGCTTCGTTACAGTATGGTCTTAAACTTTTGACTAGCTAGTATTTAGGCTAATTTCATAGTGTTCACATTTTCCCTATTAAATGCTAAAATAGTTTTTTCTTATTTTTATCTTTCGAAGCTCTACTAAAATAAGTGGTTGAGTCTAACAATGCATATTTTTCTTTTATGTTCACTGGCCTTAAGATTTTGGCCAGCGGTGTAACAGAGCTGGACATCAAGTTTAGAAAGCTTTTAACATTTTGTGTTCACTAAAACATATACTGTTTTCCCTTGAATGTAGAAAACTTTATCTGACTCATGATTTACTGAAAGAAGAGAGCGATTATTATAACAAAAAATTTGGAATACATAGATTGAACAAGTCAATCATAATGCATTGTTGCTACTTATTATATTCAGTTGTAGCAAAACCATATCAAATAATTCAAACTTTAGAAGATTAACATCACAATATGATATATGTCAGACCTTATAACATGCTTTATATGTGAATATTACTTATAAAGTGAAATTGTATGATAAAATATATAGGGAATTAAATAAGCATCCTTTTCAAGATAATAAAAGTATGTAAAGTAAATTATTCATTATAATAACAACTTCCTTTAGATTATGGATAATATAAACTGATATGTTATAATAGTTATCTCATTGACTATGATAGCGAAACAACAGGTGTGTGAAGATCCTACAGTATTATTGAAACATTGTCTACCTAAAGTAACACTATCCTTAGTAATACCTTGTAATGATAACATCTTTGGCCAATACAAACACTGTAAGTGAAAAATTTCATAGGATAGGTGTATGAAATGACGTATTTTGTCAAGAACAATAAAAGTCAATTATGTAACTGATATTTATAATCAACTAAATCATAAAGCCTCAATGGCCAGTTTCGATGTAATCTCCCTCTTCACAGAAGTCCCAACAAATGAAGCCTGAAAGACAGTCTTAGAACTTTATATCCAAGATCCCAATCCATTGATACAAATCCCAAGCAACCAATTATCAACTCTTATAGTATTCACTACCACCAAAAATAACTTTATGTTCAATAACCAAAACTACCTACAAATAAATGGTCTAAGTATGGGGAATCCTGTGTCACCAGTTCTAGCCAACATTTTTATGATAAAGATTGAGCCTCAAGCGATTAATTCAGCCTTACACCTACCACTATACTGGTACAGGTATATTAATGATACAATTGCTGGATTCACATCTACAGAACACATACTTAGATTTTTCAGCCATGTTAACTCAATACAGCCCAACATTAAGTTCACCTGTGAACAGGAAAAACTAACCAAATAGCATTTCTTAGCCTCAAGATCACTAGAACCGATACACAATTCAAAACAGAAATCCACAGTAAAATCACCCATACTGAATTATATATTCCCTGAGACTCAGCACATGAAAAAAAAAAACTCAACATATTAATAAATCAAATAAACACAACCACAAAACTATGTTCACCTGATGAAATTAACGATGAAATCAACAAAATAAAACAACAATTCATCAACATCAACAAATTTTCTCAAAAAACAGTGGAAAAATTATACGCACACACCTAGACCAACAACAAATAAAATAACAATAAATCCTAAGATGCAACAAACTACAAAACCTTATACTTCTGCATGCCATATGTGCATACATCAGCAAAAAAATAACCAACATTTGGAAAACTTATAACAAAACTCAACATTCCAGTAAACACCAAACTTATTCAAAAACCGGGTACAAAACTGAAGTCTATACTGTGTAAAAAACTACACTGACAAACACTACACCAACATAATTTATAAAATACAATGCAGCAACTGCCACGACTTCTATATTGGAGAAGCAAACAGAAAAGTGGAAAGTAGATTCAAAGAACACAAAAAAGCACCTTCACACGTTTCTCAAACTGCAAGTCAAATAAACACAACATAACCATAGAAAAAACTCAAATACTAAGTAGGGAAACAAATATAAACAAACGCAAAATCAAAGAAGCCCTAAAACCAAAATTAAACCAATATAAAGGAACACCTTTATACCTGTAGTAATTAATAACCTAATATACAACTGCAACGCCCTCTACAATCCTATACTCGTTTATACTCTCGTCCCTAAGCCATATGTCCGGCAAACTCTCTCTTTCTTAACCTGAAGATGACCTGGGAAGGTCAAAACGTTGCTCACTCCGTATCAGTGAAAATGGTTCATATCCATACCAGCCGTTCTGAGATACAAACCTTTCGGTGTAGCCCTCAGAGATGTAAGTACACCGTGGTATGGTCCGATCCTATTAACAACAACACCTGGAAGTTTAGTGAATACTATGTTTGAACAAGTTACCAAAATGATGTAAAAAAAAACAACACAAAAAACAAACATGTATTCATAAGTATACCTAACTCGGATCTGTAGCTATTTAAAAAATGCGTTACGTTTTGTATCGTATGATGCCAGGAGAGTTAGTTGTATAGCATTTAGTTTTAATCTGATTGTTTTTGAAAACCCGAAGACTTTTTTTAATAGCATGTTAAATAACACCCATTTGTTAAACACATAACAGAAAATGAGATAAAATCATTTTATTAATACGTTATATTTAAAATACAAAATTATGTAGATAAATGTAACGTGCCTTACGATACTTGTGTGGTGAGAATTCAAGGAGGCTTGATAATTATCTCACTGTAACATTAATTTGTATAACTATTTTTGATTTAGGGATGTTTTAGATGTTCATTTGATATTTTAAACCTGATATGCGTAATCAGAATTAATATATTCATTTCGTAATTAAATATTTAACTACCCCTTCCCATGCAAAGGATTTTAAAGTTTGATATTTCACTGAAAGAAAAATTCTGTAACACATTGTTTGATTTAGCGCAAACCTAAACAATAGACTATGTTCTTTCCATCGTTAGTAAACACCCTAAGCCTATCGTTGGCCTAGAAAGAGAACGTAGCTTTCGTTAACTTAGTTAAAACAACGTCTTTTGATGACTGGTTTGCAATTACTATAATAGTTAATTAGAACTCTTATGTTTGGCAATTGTGATTTTAGATCGACACAAAATTTGGAACGGCAGGTAATCATCAGACGTTTCCGGGAACGTAGTGCTATAAACGGAGAGTGCTCGAGTTTTGGTTTTGTTTTTATTGCAGAGAATCTTTTAATATTCCGATTTTATTGACCCGTTTTCCTAAAAACTGTTATAGTTACAGTTCCTTCATAATTAATATTCAGACGTCGAAAAAAAATAATTCTGGTGAATCTCTTTGCTTCCTATTTTCAAGGCCATTTCCGGTGATGAACAACTGATATTAAGTCCAGGTTTTAGTTTCTAAAAACAGAGAATCTCGTTAAATCTACGTTAGTATTTTATCATTTTTACAGAGTACACTGTAATAAATTATTATCCACGTGATTTTCCATCACACAAACGGTAAAATTTGAAGGATTACAAAGACTTGGCCGTAAATTTTCTTTTATTCTGGTACGAAAGTAACTATAATCTTTGATCACACATAATCTCGCTGACAACGAGAACAGACAAAGCAACATTCCAAAACGAACGCTGTAATTTATTTACTGGTACGATCTTTCAGTCTCAAAACAAAACAAGAGCTATTAATTCCCAATAGAGGTTTAAAACAAAGTTTTTGGTAATTCAAAATAGTTCTGATTTTGCTTTTCAACATTTAACCCTCTTTAACAATATATAGTAATCCAACAACAACAATAAAAACACGATAATTTTGACACATATTTTCTACATTCGAAAGCGTACACATTATTCAAAAGTGTATTAATAACGTGGTACTGAAAACATTTTAATTAAAAAATAATTTAATATTCTCAATTTATACAACAATTAATAATCATTAGCAACGCCCATATCTCCATGAATTATAATACCGATTAAATTATTTTTATATTTGATGATAAACACAAAGTTGCTCAATGGAAAATTTCTTCTATGCTCACTTGCGTGTATCAAAAATCAGACTTGTCACTGTAAAACTATCAATACAGGTAAATAACCCTAAATACATTGATATTTATATCACCCCTATTATTTATAAGAGAAAGTTTTGAATCTTTATTATTCTACACTGTAAATTTAAAGCTATGGTACTAGTTCTTAAATTTAAACAAACAAACAGTTTTATATGTCTTTCTGTCGGAAAATAACAAAGTTGTCATTTTTATGTTTATAATACATTAAAGGTTTACAGTTTTGGGAATAATTTTTAAATCGTGTTTCTGAAGATAACACAAAAGTAATTTATCTATACTAGGTATCATATTCAACTCAGAAACTTAACTCTTGTTTACATAGTTTCAAATTTCATTACTTCAATAAATACAGATTTTGTGGAACTTTAAACAAATTCATTCTCTACATACTAAATTCTAATTAAATGAACCACTTCATGTACTAGTAAAGAAATATACTATATTGATAGTAGCCCAGTCATAAAATCCTAAGTTATCGAAAACTTAAAACTTTTTATTACAGGAAATTCGTTCTTAATAAATAACTTCAAAAAGATCCTCAAATACTTAGCTAATCTATAACTGAATGATTCAGTTTTAAAATCTTTGTGTTTCTGAGGCAGGGGCGTAGATCCTGGGGGGATGGGTGGGATACATCTCCCCTTCATTTTAGGTGGGGGTATGGTGCATAAATCATCCCCCCCTACAGTTTGGTCTGTTGAATTGTTTTATTGCATCACAGGCCTACAAATTGTGTGTTTGTTCTTGTGATTTTGTGTTCTTACCAATCGAATTACATAATTAGGCCTAGATGTAGGCTTTTTCAGTAGCCGAAATGTACATCTTTAATATAGGCGTGCTTCTAAGCTTTTCGATCTAAGCGATAGTCCGTAAGTATCAGTCAGTAGGCCTAAGTATACATGCAAGGCTTGCAAGCACTATCACAGAATCTACCTACGTCTTGTATGTAGTGTAAGATTAAGTAGAATTTTCGTCACAACAGATTGAACAGAGCATGAAATTCGAAAATATTACTCCAAAGCGTAAACTCCTGTGATCTAGATCTGGCAGGCCATTTGTAGCTTGTAGCTGCTTCAATCTTATGTGTATATTGTGCGGTTTTCCTACGCCATTTGTTCTTATACATGTCTAGCCAATTTTATTGTCGAACGCTTTACTCTCCTTAGCTGCCGAAGTCGCTAACCATAGTGTACGTTTAGTGTACAGTTAACGACAGGTTCGGGCCGCTCGGATCCAGACGTGCCCTACATCACCCCCCTCCGCTCCCTTTAGTCTGAGCCTCGATTTTACAACAGGGCTCATTAGACCTGTGTTTGTGGCCCTCATTAATATATGAAATTTCAGATTATTACCGCCCTCTAATAAAGTGCTGGTGCTTTATGGTAAAAGAACAATATATTCTCTTATCATAGATAGTAAAAATATTGTATTTTCTTGTATAATTAGAACACAAAAGGAGCGATTTCAACGGCCTGAAGCCTCTATTCGAATTGTATTTCTAGTTTTTGTTTAGGTGTTTTTATTTAATAGACGTACTTATAGACATTATATCACAACGTATTTGCCTTTTGATGAGCTTTAACAGGAATATAATATATTTGTGATTGTTTAAGTATTTTTCGAGAAACTTGCAATTACTTGTGTTGTAACTAGCACACATTATTGTCCCAGCGATGCCCAGGAAGTCAGTCGGCTCGGTAGTCACTGTGAGGTTCGCTCGTTCGAGTTAAATACCTTGTACAGTTCAGTCGTACTTCCATTCTGTTCTATCTTCGTTCGTTGTACGTTAGAGTTTTTCAATAAAGACTGTATTTTAGCCTGGTGAGTTATCTGGGAAACAGATTCCAATTATGACAAGCAAGCGTCTGAAACTTTCCGATATTAGACAGTTCTTCAAGCCAGTTACTAGTACTACAAGTGACAATGCAGATGCAGATAATCCAATAACCTCAAACAAAGAATAGAAACTTGTCATACAGAGGAAATACCATGTTCATCAGAGGACGAGTCTGAAAATGTTTGTGCAACTATTGCACATCATATCATGAACCACCAGATAGTTGTGAAACAAGTTTGTGCAGTAATGAAAAATCTGACACTCCACAGATAGAGTGTGGAAAGTCATATCATCCAGACGCACAACTAATACCACGACAGGAAGCAAAATCTCAAAATATCAACTTCTAGGGCAAATGGTTTGATGAGTTCCCATGGCTGCACTTCGACAATCAGACTCAAAAAGTCATATGCTTTCATTGTGCCAAGGCAGAAAATAGAGGCCTTTTTTACAGAGAAATTGGAGAGGCCAGTGGAGTATACCTTCATATCCACCGGTTTTTGCAACTGGAAAGAGGCAAAACAGAAATTCAACGAACACCAATCCTCCTCTCAGCACAGATTCGCTATATCTCCAGAAGGTTCACTTGATGTAACTCCAGTGACTGTCCAGATACATGATAGAAAAAAGAAGCAGCAGGAAGAATGCAAAAGAAGTCTAGCCAAAATATTTAGAGGTTTACGTTTCTTACTGTGTCAAGGTTTAGCATTACGTGGACATATTGATATGGAGGGGAACTTCCTGCAGTTAATGAAGCTACTGGAAGAGAAAGATCTTGAGTTGACGGCCTACTTGTCAAAGAAAGCCACATTCACATCACCCCAGGCTAAGAATGAAATAATGGAGATGTTCAGCCGTCACATACTTAGGAACATAGCATACGAAGTGCAGCAAAATAAAATATTTTCATTAATGGTTGATGGCACTCAAGATATTACAGGTGCCGAATAGGAAGCAATATGTGTACGATACGTAGATGAGAACCTTGATGTTCATGAGACATTTCTTGGTGTGTACAGTGTTTCCAATACAACTGGTGAAACAATATCCTCGACTGTACTTGATGTACTGACTAGACTCAATTTACCACTGTCAAGATTAAGAGCACAAACTTATGATGGAGCCGCTAAGATGAGTGGTGCGTACAGTTGATGCCAGGCAAAAATAAAAGAGAAGCAACCGTCAGCTTTGTTTTTTTCACTGCGGAGCACACAAGGCTAATTTAATAATGCAACACGCAGTTGAAGCTTGTGAATGTGTTCGAGATTTTATCCAGTGGATACATGAACTTGGTGTCTTGCTTCAGAGGTCAGGTAAATGCAAGACAATCTTTAAAAATATTGTATCGTCAGACAGCCACAATAGTCCAGTTAAATACATCCGCCCACTGTGCCCAACACACTGGTTGTGCCGCCTATCTGCAATTACATGTACTAATGATCACTACAGTGACATTGTTGATTCTTTGTCTGAATTAGCAAATGAAAAATCAGATGTAGCAGTGAAAGCACGAGGTCTGCTGAACAGATTTGACAAAGGAAAGACAGTTTTAGGATTGTTGATGGCTCAGTATCCATTAGCTGCATTAGAGGAACTAAACCGTGCATTACAAGCAAAATCAGCGACAGTATCTGGCATGATTGAAGCATCTGCGATGACAGTTGAGCAATTGCGGGTATAGCGAACAGAGGAAAATTACAACAAGATATTTGATGAAGCTGAGAAAAAGGTAACTTCCCTAGATCTGGTGCCTATTGAACTACCACACATTCGCAGACCCCCCAGAAGTATCACAGGTGATGGCTCAGCACACCATTCTGCAACAGCTAGAGATTACTACAGAAGCCAATATTTTGAATTTGTGGACATAGTCATAGAACATCTGACTACTAGATTCAATGCAGACAACAAATACTTGAGGCAATATCTGGCACTACAGAACATGATCACATCTGGCAAGATTGACAACTCGGTTATAAACTTCTATCCAGAAATCTCTGCACAACAGCTCGAGTTTCAGTTGCCCATGTTCAAAGGAAGAACAAAAGCAGTATCTCTGAATGGTTCGAAGGGTGCTTACTGTAAAATGCATGAAACAAGCCAGCAGATGTTTAGTGAAATGTTTCTTCTCATGAAAATTTTGCTTGTATGTTCAGTATCCAGTTGCGAATGTGAACGCAGCTTTTCTGCATTAAGACGGTTGAAGACGTGGTTAAGGTCAACTATGTCTCAATGCCGCCTCAACCATGTGGCATTTTGTCACACCCACAAAGATGAGGTCGACAAGATTAATACAGAAGAGCTTATGAAAGAATTCATAAACAGATTATCACAAAGAAGGTCTACGCTTGAGAACATGTAAACTAGAGGACTAAATTAATCTTACTTCAATGAAAAGTATAAATAATTATGTGCTACATTGTATTGATGTGTAATTTTCAAGAGTTCGCAAAGACATTTTAATTATTTTTATCAAACAAGATGAACAGTTTTTCAGTAGATATAAACGTATCAAGGGCATTACTAATTTTATTAATATTTGAAAACGCAATTCATGTAATGAAAGTTATTAGTAACCTTGTCATGTATAATGGCCATCTTTTATACTGTGCAGTGTGCAGGAATAAATTCATGTGGCAGTTAATTTGTGATACATTTGTCTTTATTCTATTAACATTTTGAAAACTGTTCACAACACCTCACTTATACAAACCTACATGGAAACCTTGAAGTATCGTGGCAACAAGATTACTCTGTGACTGCATGTTTACAGCTTTCAGGATCACGTAATCAAAGATTACAAATTTGCAAATTAAACAGTCCACACAAGTGGTTGGAAAATTCATGCCACCCCATCGGGTGTAAAAAATCTACGCCACTGCTATGAGGACATATAGTCATACTTAGGCATTTATGGTAAACCAAATAATATTCCACAATTAAAACCTTCTGGTTGAGTTTGTTTATATCAATACTAATATCGTCTTAATTCAAGTTCAATGAGCATTTTTTTAGTTAGCCTTTTCTGTTTCTTCTTTAGTTGGGTCTGAATTTAATTCGCAAAATTTAGTTGTATCTGCTAATACTTATGATGATTTATTTTTGTAATCATTTCTGTTTAAAATCAACATTTAATTGTCTTTGTTAGGTCTAATACAAATCACTCCATTATCTTTATCTAATGTAATAAAAAATCACAAAATAACTAATTCACTGTTTTAGTGTAGTTTAATAAAAATATCAAAATAATCACTCCGCTACATTTATGTCGCTTCAGAAAATCACAAAATAACCGTTCTCTATTACCTATATCTGGTTTAATAAAACCACAAAAAACAACCTTTAATTATCTTTATTTGGTTTAATAAAACCACAAAATGACCGTTTCAAATTCTTTATTTGGTTCAATAAAACCACATAATAACCACTATGTTGCTTTTATCTAGTATAATGAAAACTACAAAATAATCACGCCCTTAACTTCATTTGTGTTACCAAAATCACAAAATACCATTCCATTACCTTTATCTGGTTTAAAAAAAAAACACCAAATGGCCGCTATATTACCTTTATCTGGTTTAATAAAACCACAAAATAATCACTCCTTTACCTTGTTTGTATTTGAATTTTGCACAAAGCTACTCGAGGGCTATCTGTGCTAGCCGTCCCTAATTTAGCAGTGAAAGACTAGAGGGAAGGCAGCTAGTCATCACCACCAGCTCTTGGACTACTCTTTTACCAACGAATAGTGGGATTAACCGTAACATTATAACGCACCCACGGCTGAAAGGACGAGCATGTTTGGCGCGACGGGGATGCGAACCCGCAACCCTCAGATTACGAGTCCAACGCCTTAACGTGCTTGGCTATGCCGGGCTTACCTTTATCTGATTTAATAAAATCACAAAGTAATCGCTCCATCATTATTTGGTTTAAATAAACCACCAAATGACTGCTTCATTATCTTTATGTGGATTAATAAAACCATAAATAACCACAAAGTTACTTTTATCTGGGGTTACCTATTATAATTTATCTCGGACGAGCCCCCAGTATATTATGTTACGTACATTATGTAATGATATTTGAAGTAGCTAGAAATTTGTATTTTAATTTGGAAGTTAATTAAAAGTTAACATGAACCAAATTTATAATATATGCCAATATGATTGATACAATTTTTTCTTAACACGAACATAGTTTAGTATACAAGTAACAATACAATTTATAATAATGGTTATTACAAATAATGGTTTATATACAAGAGTTTTATAGAAACAATACTGATTTTTGTACCTGGTTGGTAACTGAATCTTTTACCACGGAGAGCGAATTAATTTTTTGTTGATATACCTATACATTTCTCTTGAAGGCTAACTTGTTTGAAGTGCTGGTAAGCTTCCACCGACCACAATATCCTAGAAATACTAACGTCCGCAGTTAATTCACTGAAGTTAATCGGTTTGTAATGTTCGAAATATATAAACGTTCCTGGTCAAATTCTGTACTTTTCCGATTAATAAGAGTTTATTAAAATTACAGCTTCCGAAGCTTGTAGTATACTGACTGTAGCAACGAACAATATTGTATTACTGTCTCTTGGCGTCTTGTGATAGCTTGCTGTTATGTACTCAGTAGGCAAGATTCTCGAAAGTTCAACGATGTTCGAAGATACGCTAGCATTTTTGTAAAACATATATCGTTGATTCTTACTCTCGAGAATTTTCTACATATTTAGAGAACAAGCAGAACTTACGCAATACACATCCAACAATGTCACATGCATCAAACTGAAACAAACGCAGGTATTAAAATAAATGTATATCTGTTACACTGGTTTAATAAAATCACAAAATGATCGCTTCGTTACCTTCACCTGGTTTAATAAAACCACAAAATAATCGCTTCATTATTTTGATCTAGTTTTGTGAAAAAAAATATTTATTTCTGTTTACTTTACTTTCAAGTTCTTCAATTTATTAATTCGGTGTGTCCAAATTTACCTTTATATACAAATAATATTAAAGCTAAGCCTGATATTTATTTTATATTATTATTATATATTAGAATTGCTTTTAACTTTTTTAATATTCCTTCCGTCCTGATAAAGACGTCATAATAATTTATTTTGCTAGGTGTAAACTGGGAGCTTCACACTTACTTCTGTATGATTATAGTTTGAAAATTTGAGTATTTCTGTGTCCGTACGTTCTACATACACCTTACGATACTTATTTCTGTTCTTTAAATATATATAAGGAGACAAAGAAAGTTATATATTAAAAATTACAATAAGAAAGAATTTATGTGTGAATTATCCAAAACTGTATGTTTTGTTTTTAAATCTGTATTGAGAATTAATAATTGTTTTTTTTCTTTTCTGATTTTAATAAAATTACACGTGATCAGTGATTTGCCATTTTTGTTCTCAAACAGTCGATAGTTTACAGTCAAGGCTAATCCCTTAACAAAAACTTGAAAATTAAGTCATTATCTACACGAAAAACAAATGAACAACTAAGAAGCTTGAATTTCATGTTTATTCCATATTGCTCGAGATTCTAATGAACGATGCTGTTTTATATAATTCATACGCAAGTGTTCCTTCATTTTATCCATACAGTGGGAAGATAAAAATAATTTTTAAAGCTTTGACTCCTTAAGAGTAGTTCAACGTAGCAGATTTTTCAAAAATTTGGCGTTACAGAAGAGATAACGTCAAAAATGTCTTACGTTGTAATTATACCGATATCTTCCTTAGGTTTTTCATATTGTGTACGTTTAGCATACTCTAAGGCCTCGAGAATAAAATGAACGTTTATTCACAAAAACGTAAATAAGTACTTTTTTTAATATTTGACGTAAGCCTTTCGAAACTTATCAATATCTTCAAAATAATATTAGAAATATTTCAAGTAATTGTAATTATATATGTGTATACTAGTTACATTAAAACCAATGAAGACACTTACTTTTGTTATGCAATCTTTTTACACTAATCTGCCACAGACTTTGTGATTATTGTATAGCAATATTATAAGGGTGTAACTTTTGTACAGTGATAAGCTGTATACAGTATGCCCCAAATAAAATCTAATGTTTATGTTTTTACTTATAGTTTTATGAATGTTGCGTTTTCAGATGTACTCAGTAACCTACAGGTACGAAAAAATACCGTAATAACAGGTATAATATTATATCGTAATAAAAGGTATACTATTATACCGTAATAACAGGTATAATATTATACTGAGTCAAAACTATTTTGGGGAACTAAATGGGTCGAAAAAAAAGATTGAACACAATACGGACAATGTGCAAACTGACACATTGTTTCTTTTGTTTTAAAGTTCTGCAATTTATCAGTTCTGTACCAATGCGATTCATAAAAGGCATAGAAGCATAATATTAAAAGCAATCGTATCCGTCCCCAATGAAGGAAAGAGTTTAAGTTGATCTATAAATTTAAAGTATGTCATGAGCTCAAAAAAAATGTTTCAATTAGAACCACATCTCTTAGCTACTTGTACCCCCCACAGTGTAAAGTAATTGTTGAACGTTCCAGTCATGCTAAGATCCACTCAACAATAGCACAGTATATCTATATTTCTACTATTTAAGTTACGTCACAGTTTGAAACATGAATAATGGTGCGATTGATTACTAACTTGAATTATATTTTCAATATATATTTATAACACGACAGAAGCCTAGAACTTCACACATACAACAAGATTTTATAATACAATAATACTCAGTTAAAACAATGAGGAAACCTAACACGATACGATAATACAACAATCGCCAGTTACCAACAATTTAACTACGTGATGTATGATTCTTGCACAGTTTCCTAAACAAACACGTGATAAACTACCCTCTTATAAAAATATTTTAACACTTATGCCATACTTAAAACTGAAACAGTTGTGTGTATCTAACACGTCTTCCATCACTAATAAAAGAACCAATGTCTATGTATTTTCCTAAGAAAACCAGATTTACATGACTTCCCTAACTAACAATAAAACCAGTGTTCACGTATCTCCCTCAACTGATCCTAAACATTCAGGTTGACATGTCTTCCCTCACTAATAGGAGAACCAATGTTTAGACACCTATTTCAACTAGTATCAGGTTGACATGCCTTCCCTCACTAATAGGAGAACCAGTGTTTAGACACCTATCTCAACTAGTATCAGGTTTACATGCCTCCCCTCATTAATAGGAGAACCAGTGTTTATGAATCTTTCTCAATTAATCCTACAAAAACCGGGTTTACATGCTTTCTACTACTAACAAGAGAACCAATTCGTATGTATCTCTCTCAAGTGATCCTAAAAGAATCAAGTTTGCACAACTCCTATCGCTAAGAAGAGTACCCATCCTTATATATCTCTCCCAACTAGTGCTAAATAAATCAGGTTTACAGCCCTTCACTTATTACAAAACAACTTATCTTTATGTGTATTCTTCAATTGTGTCTAATAAAATTGGGTTTATATGTCTCTCCTTACTACTAACAGAACCAGTTCTTACGTACCTCTCTCAACTGATTATAAGAAAACCAGGTTTTTATGCCTCCCGCCACTAAGAAGAGAAACACTCATTATGTGTCTCCCCTAAAAAATGCCAAGAAAACTCTATTTATATATTACCAATCCTTAACAAAATAACTGGTCTTCATGTATCTTCCTCAAGTGGTTCTAATAAAACCAGATTTACATGTTTCCTCTTATTAATAAGAGAACCAGTCTTTACGTACCTCTCTCAACTGGTCCTAAGAAAACCAAGTTTTCCTGTTTCCTCTCACTAATAAGAGAACCAATTTTTACATGTCTTCCCGTAATTAGTCCTATGAAAATCAGGTTTACGTGCCTCAAATCAATATGAAGAGAACTGGTCTTTATGTATCTACCTTCAACTGATCCTGAGAAAACCAGGTTTAAACGCTTCACCTCACTAATTTGATAACCAGTATTCATCCATCCCCCTTATTTGATTCTAAGAAAAACAGACTGACATGCTTCCCACCACTAATAAAATATCCAATCTTTACGCATTTCCTTTCAAGTGGTCCTAATAAACCCAGGTTTACATGTCTACACTCTCTAATAAGAGAATCGTTCTTTAGTATCTCTCTGAATTGCTCTTAAGAAAACCAGATTTGCATGCCACCCAATACTAATAGTATAACTAGTCTTTAGTTTTTTCCCCTCAGGTAGTCCTAATGAAATCTAGTTTACATGCTACCCATTGCTAATAATATAACTAGTCTTTACGTGGTTCCTCTCAAGTGGTCCTAATGAAATCAGATTTACATGCAACCCAACACTAATAATATATCTAGTCTTTACGTGATTCCTCTCAAGTGGTCCTAATGAAACCAGATTTACATGCTACCCAACACTAATAATATAACTAGTCTTTACGTGGTTCCTCTCAAGTGGTCCTAATGAAACCAGATTTACATGCAACCCAACACTAATAATATAACTAGTCTTTATGTGTTTCCCCTCAAGTGGTCCTAATGAAACCAGATTTACATGCTACCCAACACTAATAATATAAATAGTCTTTACGTGGTTCCTCTCAAGTGGTCCTAATGAAACCAGATTTACATGCAACCCAACACTAATAATATAACTAGTCTTTACGTGATTCCTCTCAAGTGGTCCTAATGAAACCAGATTTACATGCTACCCAACACTAATAATATAAATAGTCTTTACGTGGTTCCTCTCAAGTGGTCCTAATGAAACCAGATTTACATGCAACCCAACACTAATAATATAACTAGTCTTTATGTGTTTCCCCTCAAGTGGTCCTAATGAAACCAGATTTACATGCAACCCAACACTAATAATATAACTAGTATTTATGTGTTTCCCCTCAAGTGATCCTAATGAAAACAAGTTTGCATGTCACTCATCACTAATAATATAACCAGTCTTTACGTTTTTCCCTGAAATGCTTCTAATAAAAACTAGGCTTACATGTCTCCCTGAACTGATCCTAAGAAAACCGTGTTTACATGCTTCTCATTACTGACAAGAAAACCAGTGTTTACATATCTCCTTCAACTGGTCCTGGTAAAACCAGTGTTTACATATCTCCTTCAACTGGTCCTGGTAAAACCAGTGTTTACATATCTCCTTCAACTGGTCCTGGTAAAACCAGGGTTACATGTCTCCTTCAACTGGTCCTGGTAAAACCAGGGTTACATATCTCCTTCAACTGGTCCTGGTAAAACCAGGGTTACATGTCTCACCTCATTAATAAGACAATCGGTTTTTACATATGTGTCTCACTAAGAAGAGAACCAATTTTCAGGTATTTCCCTCAACTAATACCAGAAAAGCCAGGGAAACACGTTTACATACATTACAGAAGTGACACCAAGGTAGGATTTACACACTGTAAATAATTACCACCAGAAAAACATTGCTTTCTCTCTCACTCTCTGTACTATCTGAATCATGGAATAATGTACTACTTATTTACCGAATTTAAATAATTCATTAGGTAAACTAAAGCATAACTGATATCAAAAAGTTAAATGGCTTAGAAGATTTAATCAGAATTTTGTAAGAAGTTTAAACAAGGACAAAGTATTATCTAGAGGCCTTATTCAGGTTCAAATTAATTATATTACGTCATCTTTAACGTACTGTTTTGAACCTACCTAATTACCTACAGTAACCATTTTTCAAACCAACATTGTTTTACTGTATATCCACGAACTGTTCTTCAGACACTCAGCTACCAATCTAATAAGCACACAGCATAACGTGATGATATGTGAGCACACCACGCCATAAACATATTTTATCGAGGTGATACCATTGTTACACATGTTCAAAATATTGGTTCTTACACGAGAAATTTACACACCTGCTACCCTTTCGTATTGTTTGAAAGGCTTAACATACAAGAGTGTATGTGAATAAAGTAAAACACTCAGATTAATCAAATAACTACAGATGTTTTAAAATGAACACAAAATATTGTATTTGTTCTGTTTTAGGTTGATAATATAATAGATACGAAGGTAACATCATCAAATAGAATGTTGGATAGAACTCGATTAATCTCTTGTCAACGTATTTAAAAGATACCCTATTTGCATTTTAATATACAAAGAACTTTATTCCAAGGCCAAAGTCAGTGAACATTTCAGAGAAACAGATGTTTACACAATAGTATCAAACAAACAAGTAGATGTAAAGGATTGGATTGTATATTGTATAGGTCTCTTTCATATTTAAATATACAATCAAAACTGCCACCAAAGTTACTTGCGTTAATCCTACCTGAAAATATTCAAGGCTTCATTTAGCCCTAAAATGTATTTAAGGTTTAGTCTTTTGTGAAACATTGCATATATCAACAAGTTTAATTGTTATTTATTTATTTTAAAACGTTGTTCATTTCTCTATCAAAGTAAAATATTTGGTGATAACGTTTCACGTATTTCTTTTACGGGTTAGACATTTAACCATCATTGCTGAAGTTGGACAGAGCGAGTAACTTGAGATATAATAAACTCAATGACAACGAAACATTTTTACTGAATGATTGGAAGCTTTTAACACATCTTGTCTCAGAACAAAATACAGTTCTATGCAAAAGTGTTTGGACAACGTCAAAATTTAAACTTCAGGCTACTTTCAGAGAAACATCGAAGGTAAATCACAGTCGAAATATCAAAATTTTATTAATTTCATATTTAGTACAAAAGAAACTTAGTGGAAGTGTTTTAGTTCATCAGACAGTTGATATCTCATGTGACCCCCTTTTGCTTTAATAACTGCAGACAGTCTTAAACATTGTTGCAACATGTTTAATCAAAGTGCCCTTTGGTATTTTGCTCGAAATGTCTCGAAGATATTCCCATAAAGTTTCTTTGGAAGTCACTTTTGATCTGTGAAGTCCCAGATCTGCTCAATCAGGTTGATATCATGGCTCTGTGGTGTCATTGTATTATTTGAAGGACTCCAGCAGCTTCTTTCTTAGGTAAATAATTTCAGCATGGATTGAATGAGTGTTTGTAGTCATTATCTTCTTGTTAGTAGAATTCTTTACCAATAATCCACAAACCACTGGGTATACCATGACGGATCAATACCTGGTGATATTTGTGTTGGTCCATTATTCCATCTATTTTGCAAATACCTCCTGTGGCCTCAACAGAAAAACACCACCAAACCATCGCACTGCCTTCCTCATGCTTCATGATAAGTGCTATGTATTAAGGTATCTTTCACCATTCTTCTGCCAGACGTACAACCTACACTTTGAACCAAATATTTCAAACTTAACTTGGACTCATTCGTCCATAACACCCTATTCCAATCGCCAACAATCCAGTTTTGTACTTTCTAACAAATTTCAGTCTCTTGACAATATTTCTAAGTTTTTAAGTTCTAGAAATCAAATATTCCATTCTGGTTAAAACTTCTTAACATTGTAGATCTGGACACTTTACTGTTATTTGGTACATTGTCGTTTATCTCATGCTTGAGATCAGTAGCTGTCTTTATTGTGTTTTGAAGGCTGCATAAACAAAGATACGTAACACCAGTATCATTGAATTTAGGTTTTCCGCCACCTATTTTCAAATTTACCTATTTCGGGGTTTATCTGACATTGTTTAGGGACCATTCCAAGTCTGTTTCAATGTATCTGAGAATCCAACAGGCATCACGTAAAGCTTTTACGCAAACTCTCTGCTCTATTGGCAATTCCCTACCCTTTTTGTGACGTTGCACGACAACAAAACGTAACATAGAGCATTAAACACTGTTTCTAGCGAGGTTTATTTGTGGAGTGCTATTAAATAGATTTCTTCTAGCATATACCGGTACTATGTGCTAGCTCCTTGTTAGTTTCTTTCTATATATCCTATAAATGATAGTTAAGACACTACAGAGGTACCACGACAGTTATTTAAGATCCTAAGTTTGATCAGGACACTCATTGAAGAAGAACCCTTATAATATACTCTCGGCACACGTATATGGGAATTCTAAAGAATGACAAATATTCTCACCCTGACTCATTTAATTGTTAACAGGGATTAGCGAAGCATTAACACAGTGTTAAAATTTACATTCTGTAATGGGGTGGAAGAATTAGCCACATAAAGCAGAACGAACAATGAAATATTCTCTACACGTCGTCCACTACACTTGTGTCTCCACAACAGGCAATTGCCGTTCATTCTACAAGGCCCGGCATGGTCAAGCGTGTTAAGGCGTGCGACTCGTAATCGGAGGCTCGCGGATTCGCATCCCCGTCGCGCCAAACATGCTCGCCCTTTAGCCATGGGGGCGTTATAATGTTACGGTGAATCCCACTATTCGTTGGTAAAAGAGTAGCCCAAGAGTTGGCGGTGGGTGGTGATGACTAGCTGCCTTCCCTCTAGTCTTACACTGCTAAATTAGGGACGGCTAGCACAGATAGCCCTCGAGCAGCTTTGTGCGAATTTCAAAAACAAACAAACGAGTTTCATCATGAATACTCTGCCAAAACAACCTATCAAATAAATATTATCTTGTTCTACCACTTTTGCACAGTGTTGTATGGTAACAGAATTACCAAGGCAAATATTATAATTTTGACACCCAAGTTTATATTTCGTTTAGCCAGTAAAGACAAAGAGTTGTGTGTTATTACCATTTTTAATTTTTTGGAATAAGCTAGAAATAAGTATTGTTGATTTCGTGCGAAGTAACTCTAGGACTATCTGCACTAGCTGTTCTTAATGATAGGTTAGAGGTAACGCAGCTGGTCAACCCACTGCCAACTGTAGAGCTACACTTTACTCTCGAATAGTGGGACTGGCCTTCACATCGTGATGTTCACACGGCTGAGAGGTTGAGTATGTAGTGATGGGATTCGAAACCTCGACATGCAGATTACGAGGCGAGTACCCTAACCATCAAGTCATTCAAGGAAATAAGATATGTTTAGAATATAGTTTTCACAAGAAGTGGACACTCAGGTTTTACTCCTGACCTTCTTATCACTCCTCTTGTAGTCACTTGGATTCTATTTGAAACAATTATGTACAGTCTTGTGATTGTAACTGATGCAATGCTCAGTTCCAGGGTTCGATTCCACACGGTGGACTGTGTGCAGATAGCCCATTGTGTAGCCTTACCCTAAAACAACAAAAACAATTAACGAAACATTAAATATGAGTAAAATATGGTTCTTTTTACGTGTAAGCATATTCGTTGAAACGTTCATTTCATTTCAAAATGTATTAGTCTTTATTAGAAATATTTCTACATGCAAGCATACTGGTTGAACGAATAATTTCGTTTTGAAGTGTCTTAGTCTTTCTGGAGATCCTTTGTTATTATAACAAATATTGTGCATAGAGTATGCTGTATTTTTATTACCTTCATATTACTTAACTAGTAGATTATTTACAATGTCAAATGCAGTCTTGTAAAAATAGGTAGGGTCATAGAACATTAATCACCCACTGGGTGATAATACGTTATGGTATTTTACGGATTATTTTACTAGGAATCGAATTCATTTCGAAAACAGCTATGGATCAGTTTAATTGTTATTGTCCAACCGGCCTTATGATGGCGTTGATACCAATACATAATCTAAAATGTATTTTAAAGTTGTAAAGGTTTGGTTTTCAATTTCGCACAAGGCTACGCAGGAGCTATTTCATTAAGACGTCCCTAATTTAGGAGTCTAAGACCAGAGGGAAAGCAGCGAGTTATCACCACCCACCGCCAACTACTGGGCTACTCTTACCAACGAATAGTGGGATTGAGCAACACATTATAAAGACCCCACGGCTAAAAGGGTGAACATTTTGGGTATGACGGATATTCGAACTAACGACCTTCAAAGTAGGAGTCGAGTGTCTTCACCACTAGGCCATGGCGGACCTAAGGTTATGAAGAATCAGGCAAAATTTATTGAACGGACGTAGAAAGTCAGATGTTTATTATATTACAGAAAGCTATTTGCACCCTCTAGAAAGAGTTTGTCACATTCCATTCCAGAAATTATTATGGGTGAGAAGGCGTTGCTTAACATGACTACCTGGATTTAGTGAGATGTTTGTGACATCGCCCTGCGTTTTCTATCGTAAAATCCCTGAATATGAGATGTCACACCTGTTGATATAGTCACCTTGCAGTAGCTTTGCGAGGAAGACAACGCCTAATCATGTTTCTGGAAACGAGAATAAACGTTCGACGAACCCTTGTTCTTGCAAATGTTGCTTGTTTTTAGTTCGTAACATAAACTTTAGGTGTTGAAGATTATTACTGGTAATTATGTGCAGTCTTAAGTTGTTTTAATTCCTTGTTGAATTGTATACATAAATATGGAAATTTAATCCGCCTATTGGTTTGATTTCTGTTCTAAATGTATATAGCTCAGTATAGAATACATATAGCATATAAATTTAGTTGTTTCATTAAAAATTGCAGGTTTCATTAACACGACTTTTCCAAATTTACTTTAATATGCTAAAAATGCCTCACCTAGATCTCCGAATAGTTTTCGTTTTTTTCAGGGGTTTATTGTTTTTACCAAGTTCTGACTACAAGTTAATTCTGTTACTGGTTATGTCTGAACCGAATCAAGGTTTCTGTGAAGCCATCCATCCGTACGCCATGTCGGATTGACGGTATGCTCGCATAAATACAAATAAAGAGATTAGGAAGTAAATCATTTAAGGTGTAGTGATTTTTATATATTTAGTATAATTGTGCTTTCCGATCATTTAGATTTTAGAGCCACTGATGTCACAGTACATAAGAGATTATATCGTTAAATATCGCCTTTCAATTCGGGGGTGAGAAGAGAACAGGCCTTTGGGTAACTTTTTACTCAACCACAAACAAACCGTCACTTATATTTGAAACATATGTCTAAAACGAATTTACCTTTTAAAATATAGTTGGTCAACTAACTACGAATGAGATAATTGCATCTAAAAATGTTAAAATACGTGTTGTTAGTAGGTCATAAATAGACGTTGATTCTATGACGTAATATTCTGTTTTAATGATGAAGCACAGGACGACGGAAGCAACGACGAATACTTGATACGTGTATGTTCAGTAACAAACATTTAATTCGTGGACGTTTCGGAATATACATATTCCATCTTCAGCAAGCTAAATTGAACATGGTAAATTATTTATTTAAACACTATATAAAGGTAACTAAAATACAATATAAAGTATGAAATAAACTAAGAAACAATCAAATAAGCAGACGATAGAGCAATGCAACAGTATTGTGCAGGCATAGAAACAAGCTTAATCGTAATGAAGTTGTGTTATAAATTAAATTTCGGAATTCAGTTAAAGTAGAAAAACTTTCTTTGTTGAGATTATGAGATATTAACTTTTAAAAACCACAACAGATGGCGCCAACTATAACTATATGCGTGAGCTAACGTATGCGTTTTTAGTTGTTGATCTTTGAAAAGATGAATAAATATGATATATATTTAAAATTGAAAACAACAGGCAACGTTACCACTTGAGCAGTCTTAGAATAATGGATCTGTAGAAAAGTATAACAGAACTGCATGGACATAGAACTTGCATTAGAATCAAACAAAGCTGAGCAAGAATAAATGAAGATCTACACGACCGCGGTGGTTTGTTTGACGTGTTACTTGTTTTTTTTTTTTATAGTTTTCATCAAGGAATCAATAACGAATGAAGCGGACAGATGCTTTATAGATTTTAGCTTGCTGACGAAGATCGCTAATGATGACTTCAGTTTTATGTGTTGGAGTATACCACTCGTCTCGTGACGAGTAGGGTTGTCTTTTTATCGCATTTAGCAAAAGGAATCGATTTCATTATTGTATTACACAGTATGGTGATGCATGTCAAACTTTTATTTTTATTCTCATAAAGTCATTAGTGCCGGTTTTTCTTAAAATTAATATACTGAGTTGAGTATTTGAAACATTTCAGATTTCTAGGGTGTGTTTGTTTTTTAAGCGGACTCATACAGATTTGTTCTACAGTGCAACAGTGCAATGAAGGTTAACTTTACAGAAGTTTTATGATAATTAAGATGATAACATTGAGTGGTTCGTACAGATTCTTGGAAAAATAAAATAAAAGAGAGAAAAGTCACGTGACTAAGAATACTGCACTATAATTTAAGAACATCTAAACGTCTGTATGTCAGCTATTTCTGTATAGTTACTTCTTTTAATTATCTCAGTATATATCGCACTATTTACACCCCTGAACACCTGTCTTTCATAGATCGATTTGTCAATGTATTTCCATATACGTATCCATATTTAATACTTTACTTATATACGCCGCGCCATGTCAATAGTTAGGCCAGAAAACTTAGAAGGTAAAAAAAAAGTTGATTGGTAGGAAAAAATATATCACTTAAAGCATCATTAGGAACCTTACTTAATAAGGGACGTTTTTCAGTTATTATTTTCTTTATTCGAGAAAGCAGGTCGGATTCTTCATTATTTTTATTTTGCAGTTTACGCCAAAGAAACTTGATACTAACCCTAATTGCTCTATCGGTTCATAGTAATATATTAAAGTGAGGAAAAGAACTGAGTTTAATTTTTAAATAAATGCTTTAAATAAGACTCTTTGAAAAATGGAGAAACGTCAAATGAAGGAGCCACGTTAATTAAAGCTAGTCAATCTCATTGGCGTAACTCTATATATTCAATCGCTGATCATTTTCATTGACGTAACTTTATACATTCAATCGCTAGTCATTTTCATTGACGTAACTCTATACATTCAATCACTGGTCATTTTCATTGACGTAACTCTATACATTCAATCGCTGGTCATATTCATTGACGTAACTCTTTTCATTTAATTGCTGGTCATATTCATTGACGTAACTATACATTCAATCGCTTGTCATATTCATTGTGGTAACTCTATGCATTCAATCACTGGTCACCCTCATCGACATAACTATATACATTCAATCGCTAGTCAATCTCATTGATACAATTCTATACATTCAATCGCTGGTCATTCTCATTGATATAACTCTATACATTCAATCGATGGTCATATTCATTGACGTAACTATTTTCATTTAATCGCTGGTCATATTCATTGACGTAACTATACATTCAATCGCTTGTCATATTCATTGACGTGACTCTATACATTCAATCGCTAGTCATTCTCATTGACGTAACTCTAAACATTCAATCACTGGTCATTTTCATTGACGTAACTCTATACATTCAATCACTGGTCATTTTCATTGACGTAACTCTATACATTCAATCGCTGGTCATATTCATTGACGTAACTCTTTTCATTTAATTGCTGGTCATATTCATTGACGTAACTATACATTCAATCGCTTGTCATATTCATTGTGGTAACTCTATGCATTCAATCACTGGTCACCCTCATCGACATAACTATATACATTCAATCGCTAGTCATTGTCATTGTCATAGCATGCATGGATAAACAAAAGTCAACAACAACAAAAAGGTTTTCCTTCTTAAAACGTTGTGTGTGTGTGTTTTTCGGAATTTTAAACTTTTCAAGAAAACAGTTAAAACATTACTTGTGTTGTTTTAGTGAAAAGATGATAAACGGTGCGTGACTACTGCTGTTATCACTATTTGTAATTTTGTTTTACCTCTGCATTTTGGTGGGTCGTGGCTCACTTTGATCATTCATGTTTAATTATTATAAGATAATCAAATTACAATAAATAATTATTTTGTTTAACTTAGACCTTACATAAGAAACGCTGTAAAGTGTTTGCTTTTATTTTTTAATTTGAAAGTAACATATTAACGGCAGGTTGATGTACATAAGTCTTTGAAACTTAAATGTTGAAAGTATTAGAAACTAATAGGTCTGAAACCTGTGATAAAGAGTACATAAACCGCAAATAATTTCACTTTCGCTTTAATTTTTCCATTTTAGGAAACTCAGTTAGAGGCACATAAAATAGAATATCAGATCTATCTTTTATTTTAATTAGTTACTGGGCAAAGAGGTTTTATGTTGAATACCAGGACTAATCAGTTGAGCTGGAGTAAGAGAGACAAAAAGATTCTCTATTAATATCTGTAATATAATATCTGTATTATAATATCTTAAGAGCTGAATTATCTAATGCATATGACTTTTGGAAGAGAAAAGATGGGTCTGAAATTCTATTTTTAGATACTTTAGATTTTGAATCCGAAATCAAATTAAAAAGAAAGTGACCTGTAGTCGTTATCTCCGTCACAGATTTTAGGCCTATTGATGTACATGAGTGTTTGGTTGTGTAAAATTGTGATTAGTAAATAAACAAATTTTGAAATAAACCTTTGGAAAGTGAGGTTTCTTAGAACAATAATAATTAAATGTTGTAAAGACGAGCCATCAAAAGAACCCGGAATGAAATATGTAGCTGCCATGACACAATACTGAAACGTTTCATTATTCAACTGAAGCACATAAGACTAATGCGAATACATTAGTAGTATTAACTTGTAAATCAATAACTTAAATAATTGGAAACTGCAGTTGCCTATACGATCGCCTAAGCCTTTTTTTTTTTTTTTTCTGCTAGTTTCCGTCGTACGTGAATGTTTGTATGCTGGATTAAAGTTTGAATATCTGTGCATATCCTGATAACATAAAATATTTGATGTATTATACACCTTATGATACAGACCAACGTCATTCTTTGTGTTGAGTTACTTTATATGATGTTATTTCATCCAGGAAAGGAATGCTAATTAAACGACAAAATTTTTCGTCTTACCCCATAGTGAATACACTTCCTCACTAGAAATACAGCTTACAATGACAGCCTACCAGAAGAAAAGAATGAAGAATAGGAATTATAATATAGTCACCAGTCCAGAAAACCATGAATTGTCAACTTCTCTACCACCATAACAGAAGAAAAAAAAACTGCTCTCATAAACTTTAAAAGGAAAACACCACAGACATTACACCAACAGTAAAAGGTTAAAAGGTAATGTCACAGTAATATGGGCTAAGTGGGATACATCATTACGTTCCGAACTCTAAATGAAGACAGCTACAAGAAAAAAATCAAGTTTAACATAATAGTTAACTTAGTGAAAAAGATTTATCATCTACTCAAAAGTATCAGAAAGAACTTACACTAAAAGCAACAACTTACAGATCACTACAACATCGCGTATGGTTTACCCGAAATTATTATGCGAAGTCCCGTATGAATTCATCTTGCCAACTTTCAGATGGATAACTTGTATACCTAATACCGCCATTAATACATATAATATTCTCATGTGTTAAGAACTACTTCAGCTTTGTGGAGACTGTACAAGTAATCACAATAATTTCATAGCACACAGTGGTCCAATTCCACATATCTATCATCTTTATTAAGGTAATTTTTCTTAAATGTGGTTTCACGAACTAAAAGGACACAGTCTTAGGGTGACTCGAGCACGTGTAAATATATTCTCTTTATACATTTATATAAAGTAAAGATAATGTTAAAATACAAATTACACTTAGGTGATCAATTTGACTAATAATCAGACAACGAATGATACTTGGTCACCACAACCTTACCGTAAATAATCAAAGGTGTAGCTCTTAGTTAGGACTATGGATCGTAATGGAGTGCATTATGTTGGCCATTATTTGTCTGCGTTTTATTGGATAAACCATATTAATTGTACAATTCGCTAAAGCAGATAATACGGAGAAGAAACGTTAAGTTTAATTCTATAATTTATGTATGATTAACCAAAATATGAAATGATGAAAATTTGTTTAAAATGACCAGTTATTATTTCGAAATTGTTTGCTGATTTTTTAATTTCGCGCTAAGCTATTCAAGGGCTATCTGCGCTAGTCGTCCCTAAATTAGCAGTGTAAGACAAAGAAACAAGCAGTCCTACAACCTCTAAGGTAAATGATACTACAAAGACAGCGCCCTCCAGCTGTCGATACAGTATTAAACAGCTTTTTTTTTTTCTGTCAGATAATCTTTTTGTTTTGTTTTGAATTTCGCACAAAGCTACTCAAGGGCTATCTGCGCTATCCGTCCCTAATTTAGCGGTGTAAGACTGGAAGGAAGGCAGCTAGTCATCCCCACCCACCGCCAACTCTTGGGCTACTCTTTTACCAACGAAAAGTGGGATTGACCGTTGCATTATAACGCCCCGACGGCTGAAAGGGCGAGCATGTTTGGTGTGATGGGGATTCGAACCCGCGACTTTCAGATTACGAGTCGAACGCCTTAACGCACCTGGCCATACCGGGCCTTATTTCGAAATGCTATACGTTTTGTTTCAAACACGCCATTTTGAAATGTTAACAACATATGTGAAGCATTTCTATGTATTTTGAATTTTAACCTACGCGGAAGTTCATTTTTTTACTGTTGATGTTTTCTTTTCAGAAGACACTAGCGAATGGATATAACATTTGGTAATATTTACACGTACTTGATAGAGACCAAATGCTGATATATGAGAGAGAGATTTTGAAAAGTATAAAAGCTTCGACAGAGGTAACTGTTCTTAAAGTTGGAAAGCAAAGTGAATATTTGTGTATAATTGTAAGCCTATACCATTATCAGACACATCAACCTCATGTGGTTTATATGGTCACTCTACATGTAAAGCAGGATAAATATCTCTTATGGACCTAATTACTACGCTAGTTTTATGTGTGTATAGAGGGCTTCAACCAAATAAGTTCAATACAGTCATCTAGATTAAAGAAAAACAATATTAAGTCTTAGTTTTTGTTTGTTTTTGCTTCTATAATTTACATATATTAACTCTTATATTAAGGTTTTGGTTTAGTTTGTTTTGAATTTCGCGCAAAGCTACACGACGGCTATCTTCGTTGGCCGTCCCTAATTTTGCAGTGTAAAACTAGAGGGAAGGTAGGTAGTCATCACCACCCACCACCAACTCTTTGGTTACTCTTTTACTAACGAATAGTGAGATTGATCGTAACATTATAACGTACCCACGGTTGAAAGGGCGAGCATGTTTGGTGCGATGAGGATCCGAGTCCGCGATCCTCAGATTACGAGTCGCGTGCCCTAACCATCTGGTCATGCCGGGCCTTTCCATTAAGGTTAGATAACGCTTGTTCCAATACTGAGGACTTACTGTTGATAAGACAAGGCTTACGCCAACACTTGTAAAATTCAGTTGAAGGTGAGTGGAAAAGTAACTAACCATCTTGGGCACAGTGTATTTTATCTTCTAAAACACATTGCAGAATTTGTGTTTCGCCATCATTGTTTTCACTAAATTAAACACTTGAGGAATTTTATTAAAATACTATCTCAGTAAAATTGTCAGTTATCTATTTAATATTCAATACAAGAAAACAAATAATTAATTCTTAAGAGTTAAGGTTATTCAAGAAGATGAGATATCTCAATAAAAAAACATCTCATGGTCAGTGTAAACATTTTTAAGACACCTCGAAATACATGAAAGTTGTTTTTTACGAAGTTTTGTTTTGATTTTATATACAGCTAACTAGTTTGAGTATGTTATTAGTAATTCATTATTTTTATTTTATTTCAAGCGACTTTTCCCTAAATGACAGTGAAAACCGAGAAAATCAAGCCTGGGGAATGAAAAACAAAAATAACGGATCTTATAATCTTACCTTCTTTGGTAATTGAAGTGTATAGAGAAGGTTCATCGCAACATTCAAAAATGGAAATAACAAGTGAAAAGTGAGGTAACGTGTAAAAAAGGATTTAAGGAAGCAGAGTTAACCTGAAACCTGGAAAGAACTATATTTAGAACCGAGAGAATGAGTGAAAGGACAAACTGGTTTTTATGAGTAATGAAAGGAAGAATCAATATTTATTCGAGGTCTCATAGTGTGAATCATTTTTGTGACGTAAATATACATATTTGTGGACTTTATCTGTTAGAATAGATCTAGATGTTGTTCGCCGGTGATTAGAGAAAAGGAGACTAAAGTAGTAGTGACCAGTAACACAAACATAACCTTTTCATAAGAAGAGAAACTGAGAATAGGTTATTCTATTATTTCTCATGTTCTGTTGTATATAGCGTGAAATGGCATGAACTGCTTTGAAGAAACCTTAGTTTGTAATTTATATTGTTGTTAAGGCCAACAAAGTGGACTCAGAGAAACCGTTCTGGTGTTACGAACTACGTGAATCAGAGAGGTTTTCAATTATGATTTACCTGAAATCCAAATGTAATGAATCGAACGAAAAAATCAAATAGCGCAGTACGTTACGGTAAAAGTTTAAAGCAAAACACTTTTATTTCCTCTCTCACTTACAGTAAGTAATATGTTTTACCTTCAGTATGTGACACTACAAAGAAGTTGTAGTGTTATAACTCTTGGAATGAACTGGAATATTTGCATTGGTCACGTAAAATTACACATTGTAAAAGTGAAAAAAAACCACAAAAAACGACAGCTTATCACTTAAACAGGTTCTTACCCCTTATAATTACACTGATGTCGGTCGATTCCCTTTTGTAATTATTAAACAGTTCGTGACAGGGAAAAAAAATGAGAAAACCGTAAACCGAGTACATTCCATTTGGAGTACTTGCACATGGAAAACAATACTCACATTTTGAAATTATTCTGTTGAATACGTGAGAAGCACATACAAGATAAAGACGAATTTTGTCGTCGTCTGTTAATGAAAGGTTTTACCTTTGTTTATTTATCGCTTCTCTCTTTCTTTTCTTTGAAAGATATTTATTTCCATGTGCGTTCACATTAACGTCAAGAGAATGATTTATTTTATTAAACAAATGGACTCGTACATTTGCCACTGTGCAGAAGCAAGTTTATCGTATTTAGTCAAAGTGAACGGGAAACATTTTTTCAAGGATTAAAAATAACCAATATTATTCAATTCTTTATTCTTCAGAAAGAGGCTTAAATTAAAGTATGTGCAATTAACAAAAAAGAAGCGATAATAAAAGGTCGAGAGAAGTTCATATACGATTTTAGCTTAGGCCTGTATTGTTATTAAAGCCACCCAACTGCACATACTAGCCTTTTAACATTGTATAGCATACACGGTCAATAAGCCTAGTTAGTACAAACATACATAAAAGCCAGTGTGTATCACCTCACGTCACGCTTGATTTTTCTAAATAGGAGGAGTCATAAAAGCCAAAATACATTTATCCAGAAAGATTACTTTAATTACTGCCTGTCCATTACGATTTTAGTGACGGGAGAAAGGGGTGGTGGGTGGGTCAAAGGGTACAGTGAAACCTTATAAGTGTTGGTATAATAAACTTAAAGTGAAGACACAGCGTGGGATCACGTAGTCTAGAGCCAAGTAAATAAAATTGGGAGTAAAAAGTATATATTAAATGTTAAACTTGAATTGTTTCTGAATTAAATTATTTTATGTTACATCAGCAACGTTTTTAATATAAAAAAAACCTCTTCATTCAACGGAGACTCTAAATTAAGAAATCAACTTTGTACCACTTTTATGATTTATATTTTTTCATTTTATACTTTCAGTTCACACACTGACAACAATATTAGGTTATACTTTTGTTGCTAAGCAGCATGACATAAAACCATTATTGGAACGTGATATTATCAAAATGTACCAGCTTTTCTATATATTACATCTAACTGATTCTTTCCTATAGTTGTTCTATAAATACGCAACGATTTTATTTCATGAATGATCTTAATTTTGATTGGCTCACAATGGAACTTACTGAAGCTTCACTGTCTCGACTGCAGTTTTCTGACTCTTTATTGGTCAAGCTTGATTTCTCAAAATTTATTTGTTTCAGTTATTTATGAAATATAAGGTTAGGGTATACTATTTCCCGTCATTCTTGACGGGCTATATGATAATTTTAAAGATACGAGTATTAATGTTAAGCCTTACTTATATTGCAGTTATTTCAACTTAGTATAAGCAAGTTCAACTTCGGGAAGCATCAATACTGAATTTTTTACTTTAAACGTTTTGATTAATGGAACTGATTTTGTTGGAATCCAAAAATTTCGCCTGTGAAGCTAACAGCACTGAACTCAATCAATTACTTTCGTAAGTTTCATAGGCCTAGCATTAGGCCCAATGTTCACCTGAAATGTTAAGTGATCTCTTATAGTGTTCGTAATACTGATTACCTGCATAACAGTTGGGGTAAGGTGGTAAAATTTGAAATAATTATTTGGTTTTTATAAGGTAGTCATTTAACTTACGAATAATGTGATGCCTCACTGTTAGTAACAGACTTGCACCCCAGTGCAATCTGGTTTCGATACCCGTGGTGGGTATAGCACAGATATTCTATTGTGTAACTTTTTGCTTAATTACAAACAAACAAACAATAAACATTGGGTGTCATCGGTAACGTTCTTCAGTGGGTCGCGGTGAGTTTACGCACTCACAACGCTAAAATTTAGGGCTCAATTCTTCGTGATGAAGAAAGCGCAGATAGCTCCTTGTGTAGCTTGTCATAAAATAGATCAAAGCCATTTGTCACGACTTATAGCTTTTACTGTCGTAATACATCTCTTGATATCTTTAAAAAAAAGGAAAATATTTATATCAGAAATGCAATTTCTCATTTATTCTCAATCAGAAGTCACATACACACGTAGGAACGATACAGTGCATACGTCACTGTAAAGTAGAATACAAGAAATTATTTTTTAACGTGAGTCTTATATTCTATATTTTAAACAAATTCCCAAGTAATAAAAATATTACTCAGGCAGAATTTTAGTAAAAACAATAAAATCGGAAGTAATTATGGTTTTGGAAGGGGATAAGGAATAGCAGCGCCATCTACACTACAACACTGTGAAATATCTAAGTAGTAAGTGCCAGGAATTGAAAATTACTCTAGCAAAATCCGCTAGGATGATTATTAAAGTTGTGTTAGACAAATGGCGCTGGCTAGGTGGTTAAGGCACTTGACTCGTAATCTCAGGATCGCGGGCCGGAATACCCACCACACCAAACATACATTGTAAAGCCTGCAGTGAAACATTAATGTTACGTGAAATTTATGGGCATTTCAAAGAAAATTCAGGCTTGCCATGTTTACTTGTAACATTTTTTATTTTCTTGCTTGTGAAAGTTCGTTAATAAGTATAACCCAACCATGCAGCAAATAACTCTCAGAACATGAGTATTGTCTTATGTACATAAGATCTTTACATGGTAATAAAATAATGTAGAACAAAAAAGCATTCAAAAGTAAAAACACGCTTCTATAATAAAAAATATATATTAATTTGTAACGTTTCGGGCAAAAACCTTTTTCCTTTTAAAACGATGTGAAACTGCCTGACGAAGGGCTTTTGTCCTGAACGTTGCAAATCTGGCTAGGCCTATTTAGTTTATAACATGGTGTAAAACTGCCTGTCGAAGAGATTTTGCACGAAACATTGGAAATGAATATGATGTTTTTGTCACAGACACGTGTTTTTACTTATTTTGAACACGTTTTTTTTTTCATTATGATTCTACGCCTTACGGTCTTTTCTACTGTGTTTTTGACTTTATGATTTATGGGATATTTATATGATAATTGTCATGTGTTTTTTGTCATGAAATAGCCGAACCAATTTTGGTGAACTCTGACAGGTGGATAGTAGGTGGACCACAAAAGCAACAATATCAATTTTATCGCTTTAATACCGCAAGTGAGAGTTCAAAACGTTAGGGAAGGTAAGTTTTCATTCTTATGTGTAGTACAGATATCTTTAGATCAGATTAATGGTTTGCTAGCTACATCACAACACAGTGAAGAAGAGCCCATTCCTTTATGTATAGCGTTGTGTTTTATGTTGGGAATTGTCGGGTTCTTTAACTAGTGTATTGCTTCAACTTTGCATCTATTTACACACAGAAAATAAAGCATGGACTTTCTCTGATACCAGGGGAAAAACTCAAGGAATGACTAGCTTGTTGTTAAAGAAACAGGTAAATCTACTAAATATATCGTTAATAAGTTAATTACTATTTGAAAACAGGGTGCTTTATTTTAAATATATTAAGATGTGTTTTCTCTAGGAATCATTTAGTTTTCTACTATACTGTGTGTCCTGCCGATATAATAATCTATAGTTGACTTAGGTCAGTGTAATTGACTTTTACAAAAGTAATATAATAAATAGGCACCCTATAGATTATTCAAGTAGAAGGAGACATGATTAGTGGTACGTTCAATGTAACGTGAAATAAATTTAATTGTGTTAACTGTGTAACTCTCGATATTCAAAATAGTATGTTCGAAAATTATGTTTAAAATGTATTGACACTTCTGTTAAGAACGCGTCGGGTTCTCATGTTATCCAATACATGCTGCAGGGTATCGCCATTGGTTTGATTTGTTTTGAATTTTGCGCAAAGCTACACGAGGGTTATCTGCGCTAGCCGTCCCTAATTTAGCAGTGTAAGAATAAAGAAAAGGCAGCGAGTTATCACCACCCATTTCCAACTCCTGGGCTATTCTTTTACCAACGAATAGTGGGATTGATCATAACATTATAACGCCTCCACGGCTGAAAAAGCGAGCATGTTTGATGTAACGGGGATTCGAACCCGCGACCGTCGGATTACGAGTTGAGTGCTTCAACCACCTGGTCATGCCAGGCCTGGAAATTCGTATAGACCTCTTGCATTTATATGGACAACTGCTGACTATGTTTCAGGGTTGGAGTTGAGATATTTTTCTTGATTTCAGAATTTTAGCACGAAGCTACACATAGGGTTATCTGAAAATTCCTGACACTTTCTGAACGATGGAATAGCTACCTTTATTATGGACGGCCCCGAAGAGCAGCACTCGTGTTTGTAGATTCGCAGTCCGGGCACGCTATTGGCGATTGGTGACGCCTGGCCCAGCACAGGTTTTCACTCTTTTAAAAACGTCGACCATGCGTTCTGAAACAATTGTTGATAATAAATTGCTTTTATTGTCGTTTCAAGTGGTATTTTCACGTATATATGTGTTTAGACTACTTAGGAACGATTTCGGAACCCATACCTTGAAACTAATTTGAAAACAGAGTTCGCTTACCTTAATAAAAAAAAATGCTTGTTCTTGAATGAAATACGAAACAAACGGTACATCTGCTTTATAATGGAACGCTAAACGTAATATGAATTCCTATAAGAATGTGGTGCTAACATTAGGTTTAGAATGAATTAATAACTTTTAGTTTGAACTTTGCACAAAGTGAAACGAGCTATCCGTCTCCAATTTACCAGTAAAAGAATAGAGGGAAGGCAGCTAGACCACAAACCAGCCCCTTTTGCGCCACTCTTTTACCAAAGAACAGTGGATTGAGCATCATATCATAATACTGCCATGTAGAGCGTGTAGGGTGGTGGATTTGAGTCGAGGGATCAAACCATCTAATCATGCCGAAGATAATAACTTTTAAAATACATTAACTTGCACAGTCTATGATCTAGAAGACTATAACTTACACAGTCTGTGATATAGAAGACTATATCTTATACAGTCTATGATATATAAGACTATAACTTATACAGTCTGTAATATAGAAGATTATAACTTATACAGCCTCTAACGTTTAGTCTCAATAAAAATAATGCCTCCGTATATTTTGTCTGTCTCTTAACATACTTTCGAAAATGTCTTTGGTTTTTGGTTTCCTTAATCATCGATAGAACAGAATTCATTGGCTGAATCTTGTAATCAGATTTAACACTCATGTTCGCGATGTTTGTTAAATATGTCTTTGATATTCCAAACCAGGAGTTACTTTCATTGTTACCTGGGAATGTGAGGTTTGATGTAATAGAAGCGGGTAGGATTACAACTCTTTTATGAAAGTTTCTGTCTAAGAGTATTTCAGTTTTCGTAATAATTATGTAAAACAAAGAGCAAGGTAAGTGATTAGTTGCCAGGATTGTGGTTAGAAATGTTCGACCTTTTGTTTTTCTTCATGTGACCAGTAATGATTTAAAACTAACAAGACTTGTTCTTTATGTACTGTTTTTAATTTTAAAATGCACATCTTGTCGGAAAAAACGACTAATAATTTGATTTATTAGAAAGCGCTGAAAAAACAACAACAAAAAAACACGTTTAGGTGACGAGAGTGTGGGCTCGTGCATGACTGTAGAATTCTGGACCACCACGTTGTTGGAAAATTAAAATAAGCGTGGAATGTTCCACCTCTGCGTGCGGCGAGCAGGTCCGGGTTCCATAAAGTAACGTTGTGGATTACTGTTAATATTTACTCCCATCAATCTAAAAAAAATTCTCTAAAGATCTGCGAATTTAGTAGTGAAGTCGTTTACGTAGCTACATTTCCATGTGAGCATGCGAATTAAAACCGATACTCAGGGTGGCAAGACAAGCACCGCCGTAATGCGTATTTGTTAAACAAACTACACGCTCTTAGCGTTTCTTTTAAATTTTTCGCATATTCTTAGATTGTACGTTTTCATGTACACACATGGTTCGTGGATGTCCATGCAGCAGTACAATTACGGGTTTATGTGGCTTTAACTTTGTTCAGTGCATGAGAACAGCTGGCGTCAGATGTACGTTGGTTCCGTATTTTAGTTTGTGCCAGACTGAAAGAATGATAAACTGCTTTGACATGGGCCGACAAGGTCAGGTCGTGTCCCACATAAATCTGACTATAGGAGGGAAATTAGTGTTGTTGTTCCTACTATCGATTCAACGGCATCTGTGACGATATATAACTGAAAGTTGAATAACGTTTCTAGTCCGTTGTACACTAGCTTTGAGCTCTAAAATAACTTTCATGTGGGCAATTAAAATGCTGACATCAGCAAAGAAACCTGGTCATCTACCACTGGCAAACCCTTCCTTTAAGTAAATACTAAATCGAACAATAGAAATATCTATAATTTTTTTGTAAAATACGATCATTGTGAAAATACCAACTTAGAAATGTTGAAACATATACTAAGTTAGCACTTGTAAGTTGAAGCTACTCTCACGCTAACCGAAAGGTTATTTACGTTTTCCATTAATTATTCCCATGTGCACAGCGTCTTTAATTCATTTTCGCACTGTGTAAGCACGCGATATTTCATGAATGTTTTCGAAAATGATTTACAGTTACGCAGGTGATGTATTAGAGTTATAAGGAGGTTTAAAGGTCACATAAGAGCAAAGGTTAGTAGTTCTGTCCTATTCACTTAATATACTGAAATTTCAATGGTAAGTCTAATTCTACACCACTGACAAATTTGGCTTACCTAAACTTGGTGTAAGTATCCTGACAGCACTCGTTGTTAATGAAATTATCATAAACATTATGTGTATGCTTTTATATCTATACGTAATTGTCTTTCAAGAACAGTTTACCTAGTCCTTACCTTTCAAGAACAGTTTACCTAGTCCTTACCTTTCAAGAAAAGTTTACCTAGTCCTTATCTTTCAAGAAAAGTTTACCTAGTCCTTATCTTTCAAGAACAGTTTACTTAGTCCTTGGGAACATATTATACCATTTTTGTAGTATTTTTAATTTTTTAAAAGGGGTCAACTTCAGACGAGTGATAATTACAGGCATTGTTTAAATCAGCTAAGTAGTGTTGAGGAACTAGTTTGGTAGGGTTCAGGAACTAGTTAGGTAGGGTTCATGGACTTGTTAGATAGGGTCAGTAACTAGTTAGGTAGGGTTCATGGACTTGTTAGATAGGGTCAGTAACTAGTCAGGTAGGGTGCAAGAAATAGTTTGGTGGTGTTCAGGGACTAGTTAGGTAGGGTTCAAGAAGTAGTTAGATGGAGTTCAGGGACTAGTTAGGGTTCAGGAACTAGTTACCTAGAGTTCAGCTACTAGTTAGATACGGCTTAGAAACTAGTTTGGTAGAGTTCAGGAAGTTGTTTATTGAGACGATAAAAAGACGCACATGTTCACTGAGATAATTTTGCTTAACGTTTGAAATTCAATCCAGTCTCTTCAAACCGCGAGGTTTTTGTCTTTGACCTAAAATTGTCTGAGCCAATCAATTTCTTTAAAAACTTATTGTTCTTACAGGATTAACATTTAAACCTGATTTAATTAATTCCTCTCGTGTTCTTTCACCACGTGACGAGGTGTTTATTTTGTTTAAATTTTGAAGGTAGGCACAAAGTTACACAATGGGTTATCTGCGCTCTGTCCACCACGGAGGCTCAGCACGGCCATGTGATTAGGGCGCTCGACTCGCAATCTAAGGGTCACGGGTTAGAATCCCCGTCCCACCAAACATCTCATCCTTTCAGCCGTGGGGGCGTTATAATATAACGATCAATTTCACTATTCTTTGGTAAAAGAGTAATCCAAAAGTTGACGGTCGTTGGTGATGACTAGCTGCCTTTCCTCTGGGCTTTCACTTCTAACATAGGAGCGGCTAACGCAGGTAGCCCTCTTGTAGTTTTGCTCAAAATTCAAACTAAACAAACCAAACTGTTCACCACGGGTATCGAAACACGGTTTCTAGCGTTGTATATCGCTATGCCAGTGGGGAGAGTCACGAGAGATGGAAGAGGTTGATTAAAATTTTGGTATTACTTAAAATAATTTGATGCTAAATATGGTATACTGTAAATTTTTAATATGGTGTTTTAAATTTAATGTAAAACAACATAACATATTTACAATGCTATCTGTGATCTTTGAATGATTATGAAATTATGTGCAAGAGATCAAAATATTTCTTCGTTAGAACACTGTTTTTTTTTAAGTAGAATAAAATTAATTTGTGTGTTTGTTGGAATCATTTTGACATGTACATTTTTTGTGAATTTTACAGAAGGTATGAGATTAGAAACAATCATGTCAACGTGTCTCGAGCTCATAGATGTAAGGTTTTTGGACATCTGAAACAAATGAGGGATCGATTAGCGAAATTGAAAAATATTTATACAAAACTACCTAAGCCTAATGAATGTATTTTGTATTAGTCTCCCAATGTTTAGCCTTAAAGGAGGTTATTTTCGGGGCTTATACTTTTTAGCTATGAAGCGATATGATACTTAGGGCTAATACTATTTAAATCAAAAGAGATGTGATACTTGGGACAAATACTAATTAACTGAAGTGGGGTGATACTTAGGGCTAATACTATTTAACTCTAAAGGGATGTGATACTTGGAGCTAATACTATTTAACTCTGAAGTGATATGATACTTAGGCCTACTGCTATTTAATTCTGAAGCAATATGGTATTTAGGACTAATACTATTTAACTCTGAAGTGATGTGATACTTAGGGTTAATACTATTTAACCCTAAAGGGATGTGATAGTAACGGTTAATACTATTTTACCCTAAAGGGATGTGTTAGTAAAGGGTTAATACTATTTAACTCTAAAGGGATGTTATAGTAACGGTTAATACTATTTAACTCTGAATTGTATTAATTAGGTCGAGCTATTTCTTATATTACAATGGTTTGCGTTAGGTAATGCCCATGTTCTTCACAATACGTATATGACACCATGTTTCCATTTATGCGAAGAAAGATTTTTCACGAAACTGTAATTCATTATTCAGATTAATGTCAAATCATGTATCTTAACGTTGTTTCTCCATTAAGTAGAATAATACGGAAATCCTTTTTTTCTTTTCTTTTTTAGTTGCACATTTAGGAGTTTATTATTAGATTAAAAAAACAAAGCTGTGTTTATATACATAAGATATAACGATGGTAAGTTGGTGCTACTGTTTGTGTGCTCAATTAGATCGCAAACAAGATTCATTACGATTCGTAAGATTTTGATTGAGTGGAATACGGTTCTAGATGGGAATATCATTCATTTAATTACACGACAAGTGTTTGTATTCGAATGATAGAAAAGTGTATATTCGAGTTGGTGATTTTTTTTTTTTCTGATTAAGTAAAGAAACAAAATTTAAATTAACCGTGCAGAGGACAGATATGTTAAGTATAGTTAGATTGAATTTCGGTTGCCAGTAAGCAGGGAATATATGTTAACTATAGTGAGAAAAAATTTCGGTAGCCAGTGAGTATGCGTTTTCCGTCTCATGAGATCTAGTTTTTGCAAAATCTGTTAAAGACTGATCTGTTTGACTTAATTACACTATGAAACAAAATTTTTATCTTTTCTTGTTCTTGGACAGAAATCGTTATTTCCCAATTGTTTATGCCTAAAGTAAATGGAAAAGACCTATTTTTTTATTCAAACTTTGCTTTTGTGACATGGGAGCATATAACGAAAACATGATGGGAGACTATATTTGGGGCTGATACGTGAAAGTGCTTTACAATACAGTTGCAAATCTCGAAAACTACTCATTTCTAAACATTTTTGTATAACTTTAGTAATAAATACATGTAAATCTTGATTCATATGTTGTTTTATTTAGACCTTATTTAAATGAAAATGTGCAAATTTGCCCGTTTTTACATAGAAACTAGGTTAATTTCTAAATTTCTTTATCCAGGTCACAAAAGCAAAGTTTGAAAGGAATAATTGGCCATTTTCTGTACTTTTACAACATAAGCAATTAAGAAATAACACATACTGTCCAGGAACAAAATTTGTGTTACACTGTGTTATTGACTCTTTTTGCAATGAAGCAAAAAGTAAGATTGCAAGCGTGAGTCAAACGTTTAATTTTCCTCGTTAGGACAGAAAATAGCTCAAAGTTGTGTTTAGCATTACCACGATTCTCGGAGGTCGTCCAGATGCTTCTGTTTGTGTGAGCAGCCACTCGTGTCGTCTACTGGATGTCAAATTGATTTTGATACAGAAGTCGTTTTTGCGTGGTCTTTTTTTCTGTTTGTTTTGTGTTTTCATACCATTCCACAAACAGTAATTAGTCTTATCCAAGTGGGAGTGGTGTGGATTTTTTCTTGTATTTGGAATCAAAGGGAAGATTACAAATCGTGCCAACCGAGCTCCCTTCGGCCCCAAAGGTTTGTGATGAGCTTGCTGGTATTAACAACTGTCTTCTGACAGAGACGAATGACGAGATCGACCACTTGTGCATGAACTCTTCCCCGTTAACGCGAGAAATAAAAAAACGAAAAAAAAAACCGGCGTATGTAAATGAAATGAAAAACTGAGAAATTGTAAACGTGTTTGACATTGGAGGAATAATGAACGTAACCGATACGCATGCACTTTCACTGCACATATATATACTGTACAAGTCTCTTCTTGTAGATGGGTATATCTGTAACGACAAGAAGAAAAAAAGACACATTAGAGAGAAACAACAAACTTAACTCGGTAGACAAGTTTCAGCAGTTATCAAGAACACAACTTGGAATAACTGAGAGACGCCGGTATCACTGAAACATTAAGGAAAGGAATCATGGAAATGAGAGATCCTTGTTAACGACGGACATTCTAGAAATGGCAGCATGGCTCCAGGGACCCGTGATCAAGAGAATCCGGAGAAGAGCTGATATCTCCTTATTTCTGAATGTCTTAGATTGATAGATGTATATATATATATATACGTAAAACTTTCATGTTAGGCACGTACACATCTTCATAGTTGTGGTGGTGTCTGGAAAATTACTGAGCGGTTTGTTTTTTCCACAGTTTTTTTTCTGTTCTTAACATTTGTTCATGAAATAGATTAACTTACCAGTTCCTCCACGTTGAACTACCATGACTCCTCACTGAAATGGAATCTCCTTTCCCATCACTTGACTATTATCATACATCTTGACAAGTCTAAAGAACAGTTTCTGCGCGCGTGCTGTACCAATATCCATATCCTCAATAATTAGACTGTCGGGGCCAGTGAGTGGTAGAGGAAGGAAACAGAAGATTCCAGCCCTGCGGGAGCACGTGACGATTGACGTCTCTGGTCTTTTCCTTGCCGCAGCCCTCCTGCTGTGGGGAGGAATTACGTTCAAATATGCTCGAGAGCTACGAAAAATGTGCATCTCCCGAATCTCTTGCATCTCGTCGTGTCGCCATTAACAATAATTTATGTATATCTATCTTAGCGTTGAAATGTGGACCAGCAACAAAGCTGTTATCGACTTTATTTCTATCTTTTACTTTATAGTTCTATTTGTGTGATATGTGCGTTTCACATACAGTGTATAAACTACACTAAGCTTCCATTTATTCTAACAAAGGATCAGCCAGATAAAACACTTTGCTCCCGACAGTATATTTATAGGTTCACTGTTCCGCAACGCTAGTATACTGAACATTTGGTTTTAACTCTATTCAAACTGTACACTACAAAAAGTTATCAGTGTGAGATACGTGATTGTGTATTCTGAATGAATCTTGAAAATAAACTTTTCATAAGTTGTTAAAGTAAAAATCTAAAAATAATTCATGGGGTGTCCGGATAATATTGTTGTGGGGAAATTTCGAAACCCTAAATCCAATTTGTGTCAAGCTTGTCTGTTGTCTGTCAGTTTTCAGCAATTAAGAAAAATATTGAACGAAGTAAGCGTTGTTATTATCTATTATCATTTAAAAGAAAGAAGCAAAAAAAAAAAAAAAACAGTTTTATAATATTTTCAATGAAAGCTCTAGGCTTTGCAAAAGTACGTTTAGGTTCGTGGATTTCGCGTTCTTGTGTGCTTACTGGTTTTTTGGGGGCGAGTGCGCGTGTGCATGTACAACGCAACGCACTGATTGGACAATCTTCCTATTTACTATAGCGTTTATCTAAACTTTTGTTAAGGTCGTTTAAAGAGTATTAGCATAGAGTTTGTATACATTATTGACATAGATTTAGGGTACAATACTTGAACAAAATTAATGACCCTTACATTTAGACTTTTACTTGTTAATTATATTACCTTCCTTATTGTTACATATCTAACTTACAAGATTGGTTTCGCGTCGGATCATTAAGAAACGTATTTCTTTCTGCAATATAAATGAAAGCCTAATATTGCCGTATTTTTTACCAAATACGAAAGGTGTATTTCTCTTTTATTCGAAACAACTAACCGTTTTTTAGTATTTCGCCCCGGGTGGAAATAACTAAAAGTTCGCCGCCTTTAAAAGTACATATAAAAGGCGAATGAAGAAACTGTAGTAAATGTATCGTTGTATTATTGTTGAAATATTAAGATGTACCCTCTGGTCCATCAGTAAAAGATATCACAATATTGTATTTTGTTCAAAAAGATTACAGCCCTTGGGACTTTTAAAATTCGAAACACTAGGACATAATCAGTAGTTTATTTTGTTTAAACTGAGCTAACACCGTCGTGTCTTTTACCGTGCGCTTGTAATGTATTATTAATAGAGCTTACATCTGTTAAACTTGCTTTAAATGCCATAAAAATATAATAAAAGTTCATCTGTACTACGTATCTCTAGTATTTTTCTGTCTAGCGTATGAATGGTTTGGAACTTAACAAAGCATTAAGTTTGACCACAATATGGCAAACGTGAAGAGAACAACACAACCAGAAATGTGATTTGAGACAATCACGATAGACAGAGATTTCCTTTATGGACTGATTGGAGTAAATGTTTGTTTGTTTGTTTGTTTCTCAATTTCGCGCAAAGCTACACGAGGGCTATCTGCGCTAGCCGTCCCTAATTTAGCAGTGTAAGACTAGAGGGAAGGCAGCTAATCATCACTACCAACCGCCAACTCTTAGGCTACTCTTTTACCAACGAATAGTGGGATTGACCGTCACATTATAGAGCCCCCACGACTGAAAGGGCGAGCATGTTTGGTGCGACGGAGATTCGAACCCGTGACCCTCAGATTACGAGTCGAGCGCCTTATCCCACGTGGCCATTGCCAGGGCCTAGAGTAAATGATTTGAAGCTTCGGCTTTGACAAATCACTCAGAAAGCTACATCTTCTCACACAAGTAAACACTTAATATTTAACAAGATTAGAATCAATATGTTTTTTTTTATATTTTATATTTTCATAAGATTTCAGTATAACTAGGTCTTTCAATAACTAAACCTGTATGGACTTTACGTTCCAAGCACGAGTGTTAAGTGACTCCTAACACTGTATTTTCATAAATACGAGAGAAACTAGGGCTGTTTCCACAAACCCGTACTTCCAGTGTTGCACTCAAAATCCCTGATGAAAACCATGTTGATGAAGAGGAAGTTTGTCTGTTTGTTGGACTTCGTGCAGAGCTACAGATGAGCTATCCGCGCTAACCGTTTCTGTTCATGAAGCGACAGGCTAGAAAAAAGGTGCCATATCAACAACCGCCAGCTCTGAGATTTGAGCAGTAAAATATGACTGTCACTCGTATTACGATTCCAAGTTGCGAAGTATTTATATTTTATATTCTTCATAGTGCTTTACCACACATCAACTTACTAACTAACTCTATATTTTAACTCGTGTTTAGAAGGAATTGAGTTGGTATATCATTTCTTTCGAAAGTCTTTGCTTGTTGGTTTCTATAAGGTAATTTGTTCATAATGTCTTTACCAAGAGGTTCGTTTTTTTTTTTACAAAAAGAGACACATTGGACTATCTGCTGTCTCCACCGTGGGGAATCGAACCTTGGATTTTAGTAGTGTAAGATCGTAAACTTATTGCTGTCCCACCAAGAGACGTTTCAAACGCTCATTAAATTTCTTTAAGTTATAAATAAAATTAAATATTTTAATTTGATTTACATAGGTTCAGCGCTAATCTAACGGACGTAAACGTTAAACTCCAAGGTTCGATGCCCCATGATGGACATAGCGCAGATAGTCCATAGCAGGTAACTTTGTGGTAAAACAAATTGATTTGTGTAAAAACATTGTAATAAATGTTTCAGCAGTTACCTATAGGTGGCGCTACGTTTCTCATAAACGTGAGATGTTAGTCTGTAGATTGTTGTCTGTCTAACGACATCGCAGTTGTACGCGCTGAGCAAATGATATATTTTGTAACTGGTGTCGTAATTCATGTCATTTTCTCTGTTTGAACCGGATCAAGTCGTGTTCTTCTACGTGACAAGCTAGCTTATGATAATTATATGCATGAGCCATAAATCAAGCTTGTATGTAGAAATGATCTTTGTCTTGGAACGTGGAATTCAGTTGTGAAAAGACGGGCTAATGATACCACATAACTGTACAAAGTTGGTGCAAATATCAGCTGCGGGGGTGAAGAATACGGTAATAAGAACAGCAGGAGAAGGGCTAACAAGATATCTACCCGTACTGTATTGTCGGAGTTGTGAGGCAACATTTCACTCACAGTGTTGCTAACTGACAATATAGGCCTTTTCTAATTAATGGAAAAGTCCTGTCGAAGTAACTCATATTAAATATGCCTAATTTTGACTGTATTACGATTCCAACAAATATTATTATTTTTTGTTTCACTGTATATTTTCCACTTGTTAATGTAAAAACCTAACTAATATTTTGCACATAATAGCCAAAGCTACACTTACCGATTTTCATACTTTATGATTAGATCTAACGTATCCAGCGGAGCTCGAAGACCAAATGCCATTTTTAAATATTATGACGTCTTCAACACATTGTGGCGCCCTCTTATTATTCATCATTATTTTTATTGCTTTGTCTCTTGCGGAAGAAAATCAGAAGTAAAACTAACGAAACCTATATAACTTCTGTAACTATTTCGTTTGTTATTCGGCACGAACCTACACAATGGGCTATCGGCACTCTGCATCGCGGGTATCGAAACCTTACCGCTGAGCTTTCTAGAGGGCATTTATTTTTAACTACTTCGCAGTTCTTTTATCTTGATCTAAACTGAATTACTTTGGTTTTGAGGAATACTTAAATTTACAAAAAAAATTGTTAGCAGTGTGTGCAAATATTCGTGTATTGTTATGAAATTCCGTCCTTTTTTGGGGAGGGACATTTTTATGTGTATATGTTACAATTTTTGTTGGAAGTAAATTGTGGCACATTTATCGTGTATTTAAGCCTAATTAGGGTATAAAGTTTGTCTCCTCACATTAAAAAAAAAAGGAAAAAGAACTATCACCACATAACAGTTTGTGCAATGAATTAAACCAGAAATTTCGCCACAAGACACTGTATTCGGTGGCAGTAATTTATATTACCTAAAAGTATTCTGTTTTAAAATTCTCGAAAGCAAAAAAATCCTTCAAATTCACTTAGAATACGAAAGTATACATACGCTGAAATGTAATGTTCAGTAAATGCATGCTTTAAGAGGGATTTGATTGCACTGTGGACAAGAGCTTTAGCTGCTGCACTTTCGGGAGGAAGTTATGTGATTTGAGCTATCGCATGTCTGCATATCTATAGTGTTTTGTTCACGGTGAGTCAGCTTTCTAAAATTCAAAGTTCGATTCTTCACTGTGGGCAGCATGTATATAACCTATTGTATATCTTTGTATTAATAAGGCAACAACATAATTGTTCTTTACCCTTTGTAACTCATGTTTATATTGAAGGTTGTTAATAATTCATTAAGAATGGAAAGGAGAACCGGGTATTTGTAATTATCTTAGTTGTAAAACATTCATTTGTGTCATTATAAGTTTTCCAAATCCTGTGGTATCCGACTTAAATATCAGCTGAAGTGACAGTTTAAACGATCTAGAGAATGAAAATATTTGTAAATAAATATTTAACATTAGTAATGTAAGGTATATAAAATAAACATTTAATGATGGACTTAAAATATTTCGATCTAATAGAGTGCATTATTTTCTCCTGTGATTGAGGCCTCCCCAACGGCACAGTGGTAAGTCTGCGGACTTATATTTATCCTGAGATATTAATATTACAACTATTATATTTTTAACACTGCATTGTTTGTCTAGTCTTTAATATCAAATGTTTCAACAAGTACTGAATTTGTTGTGTCCTCGTCGACCTGATGAAATACGTCGTCGGTAATTCATGTGGCGAACATAGTACGATTCGAATACTATTATTATATACTCTTCTAATTCTTGAAAATACCTGAGGGAATAGAAATAATGCAATGTTAAAAATATAACGGGCCTAATACTGATGTCTTAGGACAAATATAATCAAATCACACTTCGTCAGTTTCGAAAAGACGTTCACACCATAATAGTTATTATTGTAACAGATAGCTTATATAAATGGTGTTCCGATCTACACTGCGTTCGTTGTAGTGTCCCAGCTGGCCTAATGAGTTCGGGATTGACCAGAATGCGTCGTCAGTACTGTAAATAGCGAACATAGTGTGGTTGAAATACTATTATCATAGTTTTCTAATTCCTGATGTTCGTCCATGCATGGACTGAGCCCTGAAATGGACCTGAGTATGATGTTATACTTTTACTCTGGCCCAAAGCTTTAAAAAAAAACCAAAAAAAAAAACCCTAAGACAGACTATAATCGTTCGGAAGGAGGAAGAGGTCAAATGTACCTGACCCTCCTGGGTATTTAACAACATCAATACCCAAATACCCACACAGTCAAACAAACTAATTCCTGAATATTCCCATGTCACTAGTTAAAGACTGCTGTGATATAAACTTTAATAGGTCTAATATTAATGTCTTATGACATGTATAATTCATTATAATAATGTTACTCCCAGCCTTTCTTTAACATCGTAGATCAAATAATAAAATAGTTCATTTTATCGAAATCTTGTTGAGTGCAAGATAGAAACACAAGAAGTGGAATTTTTGGAACATCTCCAAAAATTAATACCTCAGTATTGCAAGTATTAAAAGTGCTCATTTCTCTTAATGAAGTTTAGATTCTGGTTTCTAAACAGTATTACAGAATACATAAACATTATAGGTATAATCTTTGTTCAACTTCGCCTCCGAGTATTGCCGTTTCTACGTCACGAAACTGGTCACGGTACAGATCATTCTTGCGGTAATTATGTGGTAAATAAGTTTATTTTTTACCGGATTTTACATCAACTACAGTAACTTTGAAAGGTTGAAGAATATTCACAAACATTTTATTTTTACCTGAAGGTGCCATGCTCTTTTAAACATTTAAATTATGCAATTAAATCAGTCCGTAACCAGCTTTGTTCCTTTTCTAATCGAATTCAGAACTGTAAAGTTATAAGCCTTTAAATATAGTGTTGAGCTGCTAGGTGAATTATTTGGTAATAATATGTAACTATTTTGAATGATTGTACTGCCAACATTAACTTACAGTTAATGTTTTTCTGTCTTATTGAAGAGCAAGTTATAAAACCATAGTTTGATTATTAGTACCAATTGTAACATTACTAAACAGATTAACACATTAGACCAGGAAGAATGTTTGGTTTAAGTTCGGTTGAAATAAATTTAGAATAACAAAAGATTTGTTTGGTTTTCGCGCAAAGCTACACGAGAACTATCTGCGCTAGCCGTCCCTAATTTAGCAATGTAAGACTAAAGGGAAGGCAGCTAGTCATCATCGCTCACGAAAAAGCGAGCAAGTTTGGTGCGACAGGGATTCAAACCCGTGACCTTGGATTACGAGTCGAGTGCCTTAACCAGCTGGCCATGCCGGGCCAATATCAAAAGGAGTTGCTTTGGACTCCATTTTGAAAACTATTTTAAAGATATGCTCTGATGATATCAAGTAGCGAAGAGAAAAAATATCAAGCATGATGGGAAAAGTCATGAATGTTGTCTCGCTCAGGTACTTAGATTGTACTTAAAATTCGTATCAGAATCTAAGTACATTCATGTATAATGTAGTTTGTTCAGGAGTACTAATGTTTAATTATAACATTGACCACAAGAAATATAATTTGTGAATATATAATAGAGGGCTAACATGTTAAAATATGGAATAATACAGATGAGATTATTAAGCGATGCAGTACATGTGATTATCATTGTTGTTGTTTGGTTACAGAATTCCAGATCCTAAGATTTATTGATGATAATTGATGAGGAAAGCTCTTAAGTTATTCCCTATCGTCCGGCTTTCATAACTACATTTCTTCATTACAGAAAAAAAAACAAAATAAAATTACCAAACTCATCTCACCGTTTTCTGAAGAAATTTATATGACTTCTTTTTTTTTTTCTTTTTTTTTTTTTTGCTGTAACAAAAATATTAAGCCTAACAGTTAGGCTTAAAATTACACTTTATACTTTTCTCATCTGTTTTAGTAGTGTTTGCCAAAACGGTTAACTGTAGAGTACAAATATTTCAAGGAAAGAAAGTGGTTTTAAGATTATCAGGTATTCACAGCAAAATATTTAAAAGAAATCGAAAATTGGCGTCATTTTGTCATGCATATATATGTATATAAATATAATTTTCTGGTGATATCTTATGTATTTTAGAGGTAATTTTTGTAACATATTTTTGCTGTTTGACATAAATTCACTTTAACGCATCAAGTGTATGTTTGGAGAACATACTCAAAAAGTACAGAAGACACGGTGTGTGTTTGGAGAACATGTGGATAAATGTTCAGAAATTGTAATGTCTGATTAGAGCGCATATTGGAAAAAAACGCAGAAGTCTCAATGTACAGAAATCACTTTGTAGATTAATTGGAATAAGAATATCTAATAAACTGCAACAGGTGCACAACACCTTTTATGAGCATATTTAATTAAAATCATGAAAAGTTCACGTACTTATGAAAGCCAGTGTTAAAATTGTGGTTTGAGATCATGTTCAAACAGATATCGTCGAGTTCGTTCTAAATACATATATTTCTGTCATCTAACAAACGTTTGCTTATTTTTGTTTTTGGAATTTTGCACAAAGCTACTCGAGGGCTATCTGTGCTAGCCGTCCCTAATTTAGCAGTGTAAGACTAGAGGGAAGGCAGCTAGTAATCACCACCCACCGCTAACTCTTGGGCTACTCTTTACCAACGAATAGTGGGATTGACCGTCACATTATAACGCCCCTACGGCTGAAAGGACGAGCATGTTTGGCGCGAGCGGGATGCGAACCCGCGACGCTCAGATTACGAGTCGCACGCCTTAACACGCTTGGCCATGCCGGACCCATCTAGCAAACGATATAACAAATTAACAACATTTTCAAGTGGGGCCGCTTTTCTGTCCACCCCCTGTATGTTTGGAGAACATACTGAAAACAGTGCAGAACATACTTAATAGTAAAATAATATACTGTTCATAGTGAATAGTGAAATAATATACTGAACAGATTAAATAGTAAAATAACAGACTGTTCATAGTGAATAATAAAATAATATACTGAACAGATTAAATAGTAAAATAACAGACGGTTCATAGTGTATAATAAAATAATATTAACACTGA